>NC_134577.1:56939089-57581938 GCF_050947875.1 Dermacentor variabilis | reverse complement strand
AATCTTTGACGGGGAAAATTATTATTCGCCTAATCGTTCATTTATTGCGTTAGACGGCTTCTGCGTGTCCCCGGGGACTCGCATATGCGAGAACCAGCGCCTTAGAGACACTATTTTTTGCCGGAAAAATGATATTTTCATGGGCTATAGGCTTGGCATTTTTTCAATTTTGAAGGGAAAATTATTCTTCGCCTAATCGTTCATTTATCGCGTTAGACGGCTTCTGCGTGTCCCCGGGGACTCGCATATGCGAGAACCAGCGCCTTAGAGACACTTTATTTTTTGCCGGAAAAATGATATTTTCATGGGCTATAGGCTTGGCATTTTTTCAATTTTGAGGGGAAAATTATTCTTCGCCTAATCGTTCATTTATCGCGTTAGACGCCTTCTGCCTGTCCCCGGGGACTCGCATATGCGAGAACCAGCGCCTTAGAGACACTTTATTTTTTGCCGGAAAAATGATATTTTCATGGGCTATAGGCTTGGCATTTTTTCAATTTTGAGGGGAAAATTATTCTTCGCCTAATCGTTCATTTATCGCGTTAGACGGCTTCTGCGTGTCCCCGGGGACTCGCATATGCGAGAACCAGCGCCTTAGAGACACTTTATTTTTTGCCGGAAAAATGATATTTTCATGGGCTATAGGCTTGCCATTTTTTCAATTTTGAGGGGGAAATTATTCTTGGCTATAATCGTTCATTTATCGCGTTAGACGCCTTCTGCGTGTCCCCGGGGACTCGCATATGCGAGAACCAGCGCCTTAGAGACACTTTATTTTTTGGAGGAAAAATGATATTTTCATGGGCTATAGGCTTGGCATTTTTTCAATTTTGAGGGGAAAATTATTCTTCGCCTAGTCGTTCATTTATCGCGTTAGACGGCTTCTGCGTGTCCCCGGGGACTCGCATATGCGAGAACCAGCGCCTTAGAGACACTTTATTTTTTGCCGGAAAAATGATATTTTCATGGGCTATAGGCTTGCCATTTTTAAAATTTTGAGGGGTTAAATTATTCTTGGCTATAATCGTTCATTTATCGCGTTAGACGCCTTCTGCGTGTCCCCGGGGACTCGTATATGCGAGAACCCGCGCCTTAGAGACACTTTATTTTTTGCTGGAAAAATGATATTTTCATGGGCTATAGGCTTGGCATTTTTTCAATTTTGACGGGAAAATTATTATTCGCCTAATCGTTCATTTATTGCGTTAGACGGCTTCTGCGTGTCCCCGGGGACTCGCATATGCGAGAACCAGCGCCTTAGAGACACTTTATTTTTTGCCGGAAAAATGATATTTTCATGGGCTATAGGCTTGGCATTTTTTCAATTTTGAAGGGAAAATTATTCTTCGCCTAATCGTTCATTTATCGCGTTAGACGGCTTCTGCGTGTCCCCGGGGACTCGCATATGCGAGAACCAGCGCCTTAGAGACACTTTATTTTTTGCCGGAAAAATGATATTTTCATGGGCTATAGGCTTGGCATTTTTTCAATTTTGAGGGGAAAATTATTCTTCGCCTAATCGTTCATTTATCGCGTTAGACGCCTTCTGCCTGTCCCCGGGGACTCGCATATGCGAGAACCAGCGCCTTAGAGACACTTTATTTTTTGCCGGAAAAATGATATTTTCATGGGCTATAGGCTTGGCATTTTTTCAATTTTGAGGGGAAAATTATTCTTCGCCTAATCGTTCATTTATCGCGTTAGACGGCTTCTGCGTGTCCCCGGGGACTCGCATATGCGAGAACCAGCGCCTTAGAGACACTTTATTTTTTGCCGGAAAAATGATATTTTCATGGGCTATAGGCTTGCCATTTTTTCAATTTTGAGGGGGAAATTATTCTTGGCTATAATCGTTCATTTATCGCGTTAGACGCCTTCTGCGTGTCCCCGGGGACTCGCATATGCGAGAACCAGCGCCTTAGAGACACTTTATTTTTTGCCGGAAAAATGATATTTTCATGGGCTATAGGCTTGGCATTTTTTCAATTTTGAGGGGAAAATTATTCTTCGCCTAGTCGTTCATTTATCGCGTTAGACGGCTTCTGCGTATCCCCGGGGACTCGCATATGCGAGAACCAGCGACTTAGAGACACTTTATTTTTTGCCGGAAAAATGATATTTTCATGGGCTATAAGCCTTGCCATTTTTTCAATTTTGAGGGGGAAATTATACTTGGCCTAATCGTTCATTTATCGCGTTAGACGGCTTCTGCGTGTCCCCGGGGACTCGCATATGCGAGAACCAGCGCCTTAGAGACACTTTATTTTTTGCCGGAAAAATGATATTTTCATGGGCTATAGCCTTGCCATTTTTTCAATTTTGAGGGGGAAATTATTCTTGGCCTAATCGTTCATTTATCGCGTTAGACGGCTTCTGCCTGTCCCCGGGGACTCGTATATGCGAGAACCCGCGCCTTAGAGACACCTTATTTTTTGCTGGAAAAATCATATTTACATGGGCTATAGGCTTGCCATTTTTTCAATTTTGAGGGGAAAATTATTCTTTGCCTAATCGTTCATTTATCGCGTTAGACGGCTTCTGCGTGTCCCCGAGGACTCGCATATGCGAGAACCAGCGCCTTAGAGACACTTTATTTTTTGCCGGAAAAATGATATTTTCATGGGCTATAGGCTTGGCATTTTTTCAATTTTGAGGGGAAAATTATTCTTCGCCTAATCGTTCATTTATCGCGTTAGACGGCTTCTGCGTGTCCCCGGGGACTCTTATATGCGAAGAACCAGCGCCTTAGACACACTTTATTTTTTGCCGGAAAAATGATATTTTCATGGGCTTGCCATTTTTTCAATTTTGAGGGGAAAATTATTCTCTGCCTAATCATTCATTTGTTGCGTTAGACGGCTTCTGCGTGTCCCCGGGGACTCGCATATGCGAGAACCAGCGCCTTAGAGACACTTTATTTTTTGCCGGAAAAATGATATTTTCCTGGGCTATAGGCTTGGCATTTTTTCAATTTTGAGGGGAAAATTAGTCTTGGCCTAATCGTTCATTTATCGCGTTAGACGGCTTCTGCGTGTCCCCGGGGACTCGTATATGCGAAGAACCAGCGCCTTAGACACACTTTATTTTTTGCCGGAAAAATGATATTTTCATGGGCTATAGGCTTGCCATTTTTTCAATTTTGAGGGGAAAATTATTCTCTGCCTAATCATTCATTTGTTGCGTTAGACGGCTTCTGCGTGTCCCCGGGGACTCGCATATGCGAGAACCAGCGCCTTAGAGACACTTTATTTTTTGCCGGAAAAATGATATTTTCATGGGCTATAGGCTTGGTATTTTTTCAATTTTGAGGGGAAAATTATTCTTCGCCTAATCGTTCATTTATCGCGTTAGACGGCTTCTGCGTGTCCCCGGGGACTCGTATATGTGAGAACCAGCGCCTTAGAGACACTTTACTTTTTGCCGTGAAAATGATATTTTCATGGGCTATAGGCTTGCCATTTTTTCAATTTTGAGGGGAAAATTATTTTTGGCCTAATCGTTCATTTATCGCGTTAGACCGCTTCTGCGTGTCCCCGGGGACTCGCATATGCGAGAACCAGCGCCTTAGAGACACTTTATTTTTTGCCGGAAAAATGATATTTTCATGGGCTATAGGCTTGGCATTTTTTCAATTTTGAGGGGAAAATTATTCTTGGCCTAATCGTTCATTTATCGCGTTAGACGGCTACTGCGTGTCCCCGGGGACTCGCATATGCGAGAACCAGCGCCTTAGAGACACTTTATTTTTTGCCGGAAAAATGATATTTTCATGGGCTATAGGCTTGGCATTTTTTCAATTTTGAGGGGAAAATTATTCTTCGCCTAATCGTTCATTTATCGCGTTAGACGGCTTCTGCGTGTCCCCGGGGACTCTTATATGCGAAGAACCAGCGCATTAGACACACTTTATTTTTTGCCGGAAAAATGATATTTTCATGGGCTTGCCATTTTTTCAATTTTGAGGGGAAAATTATTCTCTGCCTAATCATTCATTTGTTGCGTTAGACGGCTTCTGCGTGTCCCCGGGGACTCGCATATGCGAGAACCAGCGCCTTAGAGACACTTTATTTTTTGCCGGAAAAATGATATTTTCCTGGGCTATAGGCTTGGCATTTTTTCAATTTTGAGGGGAAAATTAGTCTTGGCCTAATCGTTCATTTATCGCGTTAGACGGCTTCTGCGTGTCCCCGGGGACTCGTATATGCGAAGAACCAGCGCCTTAGACACACTTTATTTTTTGCCGGAAAAATGATATTTTCATGGGCTATAGGCTTGCCATTTTTTCAATTTTGAGGGGAAAATTATTCTCTGCCTAATCATTCATTTGTTGCGTTAGACGGCTTCTGCGTGTCCCCGGGGACTCGCATATGCGAGAACCAGCGCCTTAGAGACACTTTATTTTTTGCCGGAAAAATGATATTTTCATGGGCTATAGGCTTGGTATTTTTTCAATTTTGAGGGGAAAATTATTCTTCGCCTAATCGTTCATTTATCGCGTTAGACGGCTTCTGCGTGTCCCCGGGGACTCGTATATGTGAGAACCAGCGCCTTAGAGACACTTTACTTTTTGCCGTGAAAATGATATTTTCATGGGCTATAGGCTTGCCATTTTTTCAATTTTGAGGGGAAAATTATTTTTGGCCTAATCGTTCATTTATCGCGTTAGACCGCTTCTGCGTGTCCCCGGGGACTCGCATATGCGAGAACCAGCGCCTTAGAGACACTTTATTTTTTGCCGGAAAAATGATATTTTCATGGGCTATAGGCTTGGCATTTTTTCAATTTTGAGGGGAAAATTATTCTTGGCCTAATCGTTCATTTATCGCGTTAGACGGCTACTGCGTGTCCCCGGGGACTCGCATATGCGAGAACCAGCGCCTTAGAGACACTTTATTTTTTGCCGGAAAAATGATATTTTCATGGGCTATAGCATTGCCATTTTTTCAATTTTGAGGGGAAAATTATTCTTCGCCTAACGGTTCATTTATCGCGTTAGACGGCTTCTGCGAGTCCCCGGGGACTCGCATATGCGAGAACCAGCGCCACAGAGACACTTTATTTTTTGCCGGAAAAATGATATTTTCATGGGCTATAGGCTTGGCATTTTTTCAATTTTGAGGGGAAAATTATTCTTGGCCTAATCGTTCATTTATCGCGTTAGACGGCTTCTGCGTGTCCCCGGGGACTCGCATATGCGAGAACCAGCGCCTTAGAGACACTTTATTTTTTGCCGGAAAAATGATATTTTCATGGGCTATAGGCTTGGCATTTTTTCAATTTTGAGGGGAAAATTATTCTTCGCCTAGTCGTTCATTTATCGCGTTAGACGGCTTCTGCGTGTCCCCGGGGACTCGCATATGCGAGAACCAGCGCTTTAGAGACACTTTATTTTTTGCCGGAAAAATGATATTTTCATGGGCTATAGGCTTGGCATTTTTTCAATTTTGAGGGGAAAATTAGTCTTGGCCTAATCGTTCATTTATCGCGTTAGACGGCTTCTGCGTGTCCCCGGGGACTCGTATATGCGAAGAACCAGCGCCTTAGACACACTTTATTTTTTGCCAGAAAAATGATATTTTCATGGGCTATAGGCTTGGCATTTTTTCAATTTTGAGGGGAAAATTATTCTCTGCCTAATCATTCATTTGTTGCGTTAGACGGCTTCTGCGTGTCCCCGGGGACTCGCATATGCGAGAACCAGCGCCTTAGAGACACTTTATTTTTTGCCGGAAAAATGATATTTTCATGGGCTATAGGCTTGGCATTTTTTCAATTTTGAGGGGAAAATTATTCTTGGCCTAATCGTTCATTTATCGCGTTAGACGGCTTCTGCGTGTCCCCGGGGACTCGCATATGCGAGAACCAGCGCCTTAGAGACACTTCATTTTTTGCCGGAAAAATGATATTTTCATGGGCTATAGGCTTGGCATTTTTTCAATTTTGAGGGGAAAATTATTCTTCGCCTAGTCGTTCATTTATCGCGTTAGACGGCTTCTGCGTGTCCCCGGGGACTCGCATATGCGAGAACCAGCGCCTTAGAGACACTTTATTTTTTGCCGGAAAAATGATATTTTCATGGGCTATAGGCTTGGCATTTTTTCAATTTTGAAGGGAAAATTAGTCTTGGCCTAATCGTTCATTTATAGCGTTAGACGGCTTCTGCGTGTCCCCGGGGACTCGTATATGCGAAGAACCAGCGCCTTAGACACACTTTATTTTTTGCCGGAAAAATGATATTTTCATGGGCTATAGGCTTGCCATTTTTTCAATTTTGAGGGGAAAATTATTCTCTGCCTAATCATTCATTTGTTGCGTTAGACGGCTTCTGCGTGTCCCCGGGGACTCGCATATGCGAGAACCAGCGCCTTAGAGACACTTTATTTTTTGCCGGAAAAATGATATTTTCATGGGCTATAGGCTTGCCATTTTTTCAATTTTGAGGGGAAAATTATTCTCTGCCTAATCATTCATTTGTTGCGTTAGACGGCTTCTGCGTGTCCCCGGGGACTCGCATATGCGAGAACCAGCGCCTTAGAGACACTTTATTTTTTGCCGGAAAAATGAAATTTTCATGTGCTATAGGCTTGCCATTTTTTCAATTTTGAGGGGAAAATTATTCTTCGCCTAATCGTTCATTTATCGCGTTAGACGGCTTCTGCGTGTCCCCGGGGACTCGCATATGCGAGAACCAGCGCCTTAGAGACACTTTATTTATTGCCGGATAAATGATATTTTCATGGGCTATAGCCTTGCCATTTTTTCAATTTTGAGGGGAAAATTATTCTTGGCCTAATCATTCATTTGTTGCGTTAGACGGCTTCTGCGTGTCCCCGGGGACTCGCATATGCGACAACCAGCGCCTTAGAGACACTTTATTTTTTGCCGGAAAAATGATATTTTCATGTGCTATAGGCTTGCCATTTTTTCAATTTTGAGGGGAAAATTATTCTTCGCCTAATCGTTCATTTATCGCGTTAGACGGCTTCTGCGTGTCCCCGGGGACTCGCATATGCGAGAACCAGCGCCTTAGAGACACTTTATTTATTGCCGGATAAATGATATTTTCATGGGCTATAGCCTTGCCATTTTTTCAATTTTGAGGGGAAAATTATTCTTGGCCTAATCGTTCATTTATCGCGTTAGACGGCTTCTGCGTGTCCCCGGGGACTCGTATATGCGAAGAACCAGCGCCTTAGACACACTTTATTTTTTGCCGGAAAAATGATATTTTCATCGGCTATAGGCTTGCCATTTTTTCAATTTTGAGGGGAAAATTATTCTCTGCCTAATCATTCATTTGTTGCGTTAGACGGCTTCTGCGTGTCCACGGGGACTCGCATATGCGAAACCCGCGCCTTAGATACACTTTATTTATTGCCTGAAAAATGATATTTTCATGGGCTATAGGCTTGGCATTTTTTCAATTTTGAGGGGAAAATTATTCTTCGCCTAGTCGTTCATTTATCGCGTTAGACGGCTTCTGCGTGTCCCCGGGGACTCGCATATGCGAGAACCAGCGACTTAGATACACTTTATTTATTGCCTGAAAAATGATATTTTCATGGGCTATAGGCTTGGCATTTTTTCAATCTTGAGGGGAAAATTATTCTTCGCCTATTCGTTCATTTATCGCGTTAGACGGCTTCTGCGTGTCCCCGGGGACTCGCATATGCGAGAACCAGCGCCTTAGAGACACTTTATTTTTTGCCGGAAAAATGATATTTTCATGGGCTATAGGCTTGGCATTTTTTCAATTTTGAGGGGAAAATTATTCTTCGCCTAGTCGTTCATTTATCGCGTTAGACGGCTTCTGCGTGTCCCCGGGGACTCGCATATGCGAGAACCAGCGACTTAGAGACACTTTATTTTTTGCCGGAAAAATGATATTTTCATGGGCTTGCCATTTTTTCAATTTTGAGGGGAAAATTATTCTCTGCCTAATCATTCATTTGTTGCGTTAGACGGCTTCTGCGTGTCCCCGGGGACTCGCATATGCGAGAACCAGCGCCTTAGAGACACTTTACTTTTTGCCGGAAAAATGATATTTTCATGGGCTATAGGCTTGGCATTTTTTCAATTTTGAGGGGAAAATTATTCTTCGCCTAGTCGTTCATTTATCGCGTTAGACGGCTTTTGCGTGTCCCCGGGGACTCGCATATGCGAGAACCAGCGGCTTAGAGACACTTTATTTTTTGCCGGAAAAATGATATTTTCATGGGCTATAGGCTTGGTATTTTTTCAATTTTGAGGGGAAAATTATTCTTCGCCTAATCGTTCATTTATCGCGTTAGACGGCTTCTGCGTGTCCCCGGGGACTCGTATATGTGAGAACCAGCGCCTTAGAGACACTTTACTTTTTGCATTGAAAATGATATTTTCATGGGCTATAGGCTTGCCATTTTTTCAATTTTGAGGGGAAAATTATTCTTGGCCTAATCGTTCATTTATCGCGTTAGACCGCTTCTGCGTGTCCCCGGGGACTCGCATATGCGAGAACCCGCGCCTTAGAGACACTTTATTTTTTGCCGGAAAAATGATATTTTCATGGGCTATAGGCTTGGCATTTTTTCAATTTTGAGGGGAAAATTATTCTTGGCCTAATCGTTCATTTATCGCGTTAGACGGCTTCTGCGTGTCCCCGGGGACTCGCATATGCGAGAACCAGCGCCTTAGAGACACTTTATTTTTTGCCGGAAAAATGATATTTTCATGGGCTATAGCCTTGGCATTTTTTCAATTTTGAGGGGAAAATTATTCTTCGCCTAATCGTTCATTTATCGCGTTAGACGGCTTCTGCGAGTCCCCGGGGACTCGCCTATGCGAGAACCAGCGCCATAGAGACACTTTATTTTTTGCCGAAAAAATGATATTTTCATGGGCTATAGGCTTGGCATTTTTTCAATTTTGAGGGGAAAATTATTCTTGGCCTAATCGTTCATTTATCGCGTTAGACGGCTTCTGCGTGTCCCCGGGGACTCGCATATGCGAGAACCAGCGCCTTAGAGACACTTTATTTTTTGCCGGAAAAATGATATTTTCATGGGCTATAGGCTTGGCATTTTTTCAATTTTGAGGGGAAAATTATTCTCTGCCTAATCGTTCATTTGTTGCGTTAGACGGCTTCTGCGTGTCCCCGGGGACTCGCATATGCGAGAACCCGCGCCTTAGAGACACTTTATTTTTTGCCGGAAAAATGATATTTTCATGGGCTATAGCCTTGGCATTTTTTCAATTTTGAGGGGAAAATTATTCTTCGCCTAATCGTTCATTTATCGCGTTAGACGGCTTCTGCGAGTCCCCGGGGACTCGCATATGCGAGAACCAGCGCCATAGAGACACTTTATTTTTTGCCGGAAAAATGATATTTTCATGGGCTATAGGCTTGGCATTTTTTCAATTTTGAGGGGAAAATTATTCTTCGCCTAATCGTTCATTTATCGCGTTAGACGGCTTCTGCGTGTCCCCGGGGACTCGCATATGCGAGAACCAGCGCCTTAGAGACACTTTATTTTTTGCCGGAAAAATGATATTTTCATGGGCTATAAGCCTTGCCATTTTTGCAATTTTGAGGGGGAAATTATACTCGGCCTAATCGTTCATTTATCGCGTTAGACGGCTTCTGCGTGTCCCCGGGGACTCGCATATGCGAGAACCAGCGCCTTAGAGAACCTTTATTTTTTGCCGGAAAAATGATATTTTCATGGGCTATAGCCTTGCCATTTTTTCAATTTTGAGGGGGAAATTATTCTTGGCCTAATCGTTCATTTATCGCGTTAGACGGCTTCTGCGTGTCCCCGGGGACTCGTATATGCGAGAACCCGCGCCTTAGAGACACTTTATTTTTTGCCGGAAAAATGATATTTTCATGGGCTATAGGCTTGGCATTTTTTCAATTTTGAGGGGAAAATTATTCTTCGCCTAATCGTTCATTTATCGCGTTAGACGGCTTCTGCGTGTCCCCGGGGACTCGTATATGCGAAGAACCAGCGCCTTAGACACACTTTATTTTTTGCCGGAAAAATGATATTTTCATGGGCTTGCCATTTTTTCAATTTTGAGGGGAAAATTATTCTCTGCCTAATCATTCATTTGTTGCGTTAGACGGCTTCTGCGTGTCCCAGGGGACTCGCATATGCGAGAACCAGCGCCTTAGAGACACTTTACTTTTTGCCGGAAAAATGATATTTTCATGGGCTATAGGCTTGGCATTATTTCAATTTTGAGGGGAAAATTATTCTTCGCCTAATCGTTCATTTATCGCGTTAGACGGCTTTTGCGTGTCCCCGGGGACTCGCATATGCGAGAACCAGCGGCTTAGAGACACTTTATTTTTTGCCGGAAAAATGATATTTTCATGGGCTATAGGCTTGGTATTTTTTCAATTTTGAGGGGAAAATTATTCTTCGCCTAATCGTTCATTTATCGCGTTAGACGGCTTCTGCGTGTCCCCGGGGACTCGTATATGTGAGAACCAGCGCCTTAGAGACACTTTACTTTTTGCCGTGAAAATGATATTTTCATGGGCTATAGGCTTGCCATTTTTTCAATTTTGAGGGGAAAATTATTCTTGGCCTAATCGTTCATTTATCGCGTTAGACCGCTTCTGCGTGTCCCCGGGGACTCGCATATGCGAGAACCAGCGCCTTAGAGACACTTTATTTTTTGCCGGAAAAATGATATTTTCATGGGCTATAGGCTTGGCATTTTTTCAGTTTTGAGGGGAAAATTATTCTTGGCCTAATCGTTCATTTATCGCGTTAGACGGCTTCTGCGTGTCCCCGGGGACTCGCATATGCGAGAACCAGCGCCTTAGAGACACTTTATTTTTTGCCGGAAAAATGATATTTTCATGGGCTATAGCCTTGGCCTTTTTTCAATTTTGAGGGGAAAATTATTCTTCGCCTAATCGTTCATTTATCGCGTTAGACGGCTTCTGCGAGTCCCCGGGGACTCGCATATGCGAGAACCAGCGCCATAGAGACACTTTATTTTTTGCCGGAAAAATGATATTTTCATGGGCTATAGGCTTGGCATTTTTTCAATTTTGAGGGGAAAATTATTCTTGGCCTAATCGTTCATTTATCGCGTTAGACGGCTTCTGCGTGTCCCCGGGACTCGCATATGCGAGAACCAGCGCCTTAGAGACACTTTATTTTTTGCCGGAAAAATGATATTTTCATGGGCTATAGGCTTGGCATTTTTTCAATTTTGAGGGGAAAATTATTCTTCGCCTAGTCGTTCATTTATCGCGTTAGACGGCTTCTGCGTGTCCCCGGGGACTCGCATATGCGAGAACCAGCGCCTTAGAGACACTTTATTTTTTGCCGGAAAAATGTTATTTTCATGGGCTATAGGCTTGGCATTTTTTCAATTTTGAGGGGAAAATTAGTCTTCGCCTAATCGTTCATTTATCGCGTTAGACGGCTTCTGCGTGTCCCCGGGGACTCGCATATGCGAGAACCAGCGCCTTAGAGACACTTTATTTATTGCCGGAAAAATGATATTTTCATGGGCTATAGGCTTGGCATTTTTTCAATTTTGAGGGGAAAATTAGTCTTCGCCTAATCGTTCATTTATCGCGTTAGACGGCTTCTGCGTGTCCCCGGGGACTCGCATATGCGAGAACCAGCGCCTTAGAGACACTTTATTTTTTGCCGGAAAAATGATATTTTCATGGGCTATAGGCTTGGCATTTTTTCAATTTTGAGGGGAAAATTAGTCTTCGCCTAATCGTTCATTTATCGCGTTAGACGGCTTCTGCGTGTCCCCGGGGACTCGCATATGCGAGAACCAGCGCCTTAGAGACACTTTATTTATTGCCGGAAAAATGATATTTTCATGGGCTATAAGCCTTGCCATTTTTTCAATTTTGAGGGGAAAATTATTCTTGGCCTAATCGTTCATTTATCGCGTTAGACGGCTTCTGCGTGTCCCCGGGGACTCGTATATGCGAAGAACCAGCGCCTTAGACACACTTTATTTTTTGCCGGAAAAATGATATTTTCATGGGCTATAGGCTTGCCATTTTTTCAATTTTGAGGGGAAAATTATTCTCTGCCTAATCATTCATTTGTTGCGTTAGACGGCTTCAGCGTGTCCCCGGGGACTCGCATATGCGAGAACCAGCGCCTTAGAGACACTTTATTTTTTGCCGGAAAAATGATATTTTCATGGGCTATAGGCTTGCCATTTTTTCAATTTTGAGGGGAAAATTATTCTTCGCCTAATCGTTCATTTATCGCGTTAGACGGCTTCTGCGTGTCCCCGGGGACTCGCATATGCGAGAACCAGCGCCATAGAGACACTTTATTTTTTGCCGGAAAAATGATATTTTCATGGGCTATAGCCTTGCCATTTTTTCAATTTTGAGGGGAAAATTATTCTTGGCCTAATCGTTCATTTATCGCGTTAGACGGCTTCTGCGTGTCCCCGGGGACTCGTATATGCGAAGAACCAGCGCCTTAGACACACTTTATTTTTTGCCGGAAAAATGATATTTTCATCGGCTATAGGCTTGGCATTTTTTCAATTTTGAGGGGAAAATTATTCTTGGCCTAATCGTTCATTTGTTGCGTTAGACGGCTTCTGCGTGTCCCCGGGGACTCGCATATGCGAGAACCAGCGCCTTAGAGACACTTTATTTTTTTCCGGAAAAATGATATTTTCATGGGCTATAGGCTTGCCATTTTTTCAATTTTGAGGGGAAAATTATTCTTCGCCTAATCGTTCATTTATCGCGTGAGACGGCTTCTGCGGGTCCCCGGGGACTCGCATATGCGAGAACCAGCGCCTTAGAGACACTTTATTTATTGCCGGATAAATGATATTTTCATGGGCTATAGCCTTGCCATTTTTTCAATTTTGAGGGGAAAATTATTCTTGGCCTAATCGTTCATTTATCGCGTTAGACGGCTTCTGCGTGTCCCCGGGGACTCGTATATGCGAAGAACCAGCGCCTTAGACACACTTTATTTTTTGCCGGAAAAATGATATTTTCATCGGCTATAGGCTTGGCATTTTTTCAATCTTGAGGGGAAAATTATTCTTCGCCTATTCGTTCATTTATCGCGTTAGACGGCTTCTGCGTGTCCCCGGGGACTCGCATATGCGAGAACCAGCGCCTTAGAGACACTTTATTTTTTGCCGGAAAAATGATATTTTCATGGGCTATAGGCTTGGCATTTTTTCAATTTTGAGGGGAAAATTATTCTTCGCCTAGTCGTTCATTTATCGCGTTAGACGGCTTCTGCGTGTCCCCGGGGACTCGTATATGCGAGAACCCGCGCCTTAGAGACACTTTATTTTTTGCTGGAAAAATCATATTTACATGGGCTATAGGCTTGCCATTTTTTCAATTTTGAGGGGAAAATTATTCTTTGCCTAATCGTTCATTTATCGCGTTAGACGGCTTCTGCGAGTCCCCGGGGACTCGCATATGCGAGAACCAGCGCCATAGAGACACTTTATTTTTTCCCGGAAAAATGATATTTTCATGGGCTATAGGCTTGGCATTTTTTCAATTTTGAGGGGAAAATTATTCTTGGCCTAATCGTTCATTTATCGCGTTAGACGGCTTCTGCGTGTCCCCGGGGACTCGCATATGCGAGAACCAGCGCCTTAGAGACACTTTATTTTTTGCCGGAAAAATGATATTTTCATGGGCTATAGGCTTGGCATTTTTTCAATTTTGAGGGGAAAATTATTCTTCGCCTAGTCGTTCATTTATCGCGTTAGACGGCTTCTGCGTGTCCCCGGGGACTCGCATATGCGAGAACCAGCGCCTTAGAGACACTTTATTTTTTGCCGGAAAAATGATATTTTCATGGGCTATATAGGCTTGCCATTTTTTTCAATTTTGAGGGGAAAATTATTCTCTGCCTAATCATTCATTTGTTGCGTTAGACGGCTTCTGCGTGTCCCCGGGGACTCGCATATGCGAGAACCAGCGCCTTAGAGATACTTTATTTTTTTCCGGAAAAATGATATTTTCATGGGCTATAGGCTTGCCATTTCTTCAATTTTGAGGGGAAAATTATTCTTCGCCTAATCGTTCATTTATCGCGTTAGACGGCTTCTGCGGGTCCCCGGGGACTCGCATATGCGAGAACCAGCGCCTTAGAGACACTTTATTTATTGCCGGATAAATGATATTTTCATGGGCTATAGCCTTGCCATTTTTTCAATTTTGAGGGGAAAATTATTCTTGGCCTAATCGTTCATTTATCGCGTTAGACGGCTTCTGCGTGTCCCCGGGGACTCGTATATGCGAAGAACCAGCGCCTTAGACACACTTTATTTTTTGCCGGAAAAATGATATTTTCATCGGCTATAGGCTTGCCATTTTTTCAATTTTGAGGGGAAAATTATTCTCTGCCTAATCATTCATTTGTTGCGTTAGACGGCTTCTGCGTGTCCCCGGGGACTCGCATATGCGAAACCCGCGCCTTAGATACACTTTATTTTTTGCCGGAAAAATGATATTTTCATGGGCTATAGGCTTGGCATTTTTTCAATCTTGAGGGGAAAATTATTCTTCGCCTATTCGTTCATTTATCGCGTTAGACGGCTTCTGCGTGTCCCCGGGGACTCGCATATGCGAGAACCAGCGCCTTAGAGACACTTTATTTTTTGCCGGAAAAATGATATTTTCATGGGCTATAGGCTTGGCATTTTTTCAATTTTGAGGGGAAAATTATTCTTCGCCTAGTCGTTCATTTATCGCGTTAGACGGCTTCTGCGTGTCCCCGGGGACGCATATGCGAGAACCAGCGACTTAGAGACACTTTATTTTTTGCCGGAAAAATGATATTTTCATGGGCTTATTATAAGCCTTGCCATTTTTTCAATTTTGAGGGGGAAATTATACTTGGCCTAATCGTTCATTTATCGCGTTAGACGGCTTCTGCGTGTCCCCGGGGACTCGTATATGCGAGAACCCGCGCCTTAGAGACACTTTATTTTTTGCTGGAAAAATCATACTTACATGGGCTATAGGCTTGCCATTTTTTCAATTTTGAAGGGAAAATTATTCTTTGCCTAATCGTTCATTTATCGCGTTAGACGGCTTCTGCGTGTCCCCGAGGACTCGCATATGCGAGAACCAGCGCCTTAGAGACACTTTATTTTTTGCCGGAAAAATGACATTTTCATGGGCTATAGGCTTGGCATTTTTTCAATTTTGAGGGGAAAATTATTCTTCGCCTAATCGCTCATTTATCGCGTTAGACGGCTTCTGCGTGTCCCCGGGGACTCGTATATGCGAAGAACCAGCGCCTTAGACACACTTTATTTTTTGCCGGAAAAATGATATTTTCATGGGCTTGCCATTTTTTCAATTTTGAGGGGAAAATTATTCTCTGCCTAATCATTCATTTGTTGCGTCAGACGGCTTCTGCGTGTCCCCGGGGACTCGCATATGCGAGAACCAGCGCCTTAGAGACACTTTACTTTTTGCCGGAAAAATGATATTTTCATGGGCTATAGGCTTGGCATTATTTCAATTTTGAGGGGAAAATTATTCTTCGCCTAATCGTTCATTTATCGCGTTAGACGGCTTTTGCGTGTGCCCGGGGACTCGCATATGCGAGAACCAGCGCCTTAGAGACACTTTATTTTTTGCCGGAAAAATGATATTTTCATGGGATTATAGGCTTGGCATTTTTTCAATTTTGAGGGGAAAATTATTCTTCGCCTAATCGTTCATTTATCGCGTTAGACGGCTTCTGCGTGTCCCCGGGGACTCGTATATGTGAGAACCAGCGCCTTAGAGACACTTTACTTTTTGCCGTGAAAATGATATTTTCATGGGCTATAGGCTTGCCATTTTTTCAATTTTGAGGGGAAAATTATTCTTGGCCTAATCGTTCATTTATCGCGTTAGACCGCTTCTGCGTGTCCCCGGGGACTCGCATATGCGAGAACCAGCGCCTTAGAGACACTTTATTTTTTGCCGGAAAAATGATATTTTCATGGGCTATAGGCTTGGCATTTTTTCAATTTTGAGGGGAAAATTATTCTTGGCCTAATCGTTCATTTATTGCGTTAGACGGCTTCTGCGTGTCCCCGGGGACTCGCATATGCGAGAACCAGCGCCTTAGAGACACTTTATTTTTTGCCGGAACAATGATATTTTCATGGGCTATAGCCTTGGCATTTTTTCAATTTTGAGGGGAAAATTATTCTTCGCCTAATCGTTCATTTATCGCGTTAGACGGCTTCTGCGAGTCCCCGGGGACTCGCATATGCGAGAACCAGCGCCATAGAGACACTTTATTTTTTCCCGGAAAAATGATATTTTCATGGGCTATAGGCTTGGCATTTTTTCAATTTTGAGGGGAAAATTATTCCTGGCCTAATCGTTCATTTATCGCGTTAGACGGCTTCTGCGTGTCCCCGGGGACTCGCATATGCGAGAACCAGCGCCTTAGAGACACTTTATTTTTTGCCGGAAAAATGATATTTTCATGGGCTATAGGCTTGGCATTTTTTCAATTTTGAGGGGAAAATTATTCGTCGCCTAGTCGTTCATTTATCGCGTTAGACGGCTTCTGCGTGTCCCCGGGGACTCGCATATGCGAGAACCAGCGCCTTAGAGACACTTTATTTTTTGCCGGAAAAATGATATTTTCATGGGCTATAGGCTTGCCATTTTTTCAATTTTGAGGGGAAAATTATTCTCTGCCTAATCATTCATTTGTTGCGTTAGACGGCTTCTGCGTGTCCCCGGGGACTCGCATATGCGAGAACCAGCGCCTTAGAGATACTTTATTTTTTTCCGGAAAAATGATATTTTCATGGGCTATAGGCTTGCCATTTTTTCAATTTTGAGGGGAAAATTATTCTTCGCCTAATCGTTCATTTATCGCGTTAGACGGCTTCTGCGGGTCCCCGGGGACTCGCATATGCGAGAACCAGCGCCTTAGAGACACTTTATTTATTGCCGGATAAATGATATTTTCATGGGCTATAGCCTTGCCATTTTTTCAATTTTGAGGGGAAAATTATTCTTGGCCTAATCGTTCATTTATCGCGTTAGACGGCTTCTGCGTGTCCCCGGGGACTCGTATATGCGAAGAACCAGCGCCTTAGACACACTTTATTTTTTGCCGGAAAAATGATATTTTCATCGGCTATAGGCTTGCCATTTTTTCAATTTTGAGGGGAAAATTATTCTCTGCCTAATCATTCATTTGTTGCGTTAGACGGCTTCTGCGTGTCCCCGGGGACTCGCATATGCGAAACCCGCGCCTTAGATACACTTTATTTTTTGCCGGAAAAATGATATTTTCATGGGCTATAGGCTTGGCATTTTTTCAATCTTGAGGGGAAAATTATTCTTCGTCTATTCGTTCATTTATCGCGTTAGACGGCTTCTGCGTGTCCCCGGGGACTCGCATATGCGAGAACCAGCGCCTTAGAGACACTTTATTTTTTGCCGGAAAAATGATATTTTCATGGGCTATAGGCTTGGCATTTTTTCAATTTTGAGGGGAAAATTATTCTTCGCCTAGTCGTTCATTTATCGCGTTAGACGGCTTCTGCGTGTCCCCGGGGACGCATATGCGAGAACCAGCGACTTAGAGACACTTTATTTTTTGCCGGAAAAATGATATTTTCATGGGCTTATTATAAGCCTTGCCATTTTTTCAATTTTGAGGGGGAAATTATACTTGGCCTAATCGTTCATTTATCGCGTTAGACGGCTTCTGCGTGTCCCCAGGGACTCGCATATGCGAGAACCAGCGCCTTAGAGAACCTTTATTTTTTGCCGGAAAAATGATATTTTCATGGGCTATAGCCTTGCCATTTTTTCAATTTTGAGGGGGAAATTATTCTTGGCCTAATCGTTCATTTATCGCGTTAGACGGCTTCTGCGTGTCCCCGGGGACTCGTATATGCGAGAACCCGCGCCTTAGAGACACTTTATTTTTTGCTGGAAAAATCATATTTACATGGGCTATAGGCTTGCCATTTTTTCAATTTTGAGGGGAAAATTATTCTTTGCCTAATCGTTCATTTATCGCGTTAGACGGCTTCTGCGTGTCCCCGAGGACTCGCATATGCGAGAACCAGCGCCTTAGAGACACTTTATTTTTTGCCGGAAAAATGACATTTTCATGGGCTATAGGCTTGGCATTTTTTCAATTTTGAGGGGAAAATTATTCTTCGCCTAATCGTTCATTTATCGCGTTAGACGGCTTCTGCGTGTCCCCGGGGACTCGTATATGCGAAGAACCAGCGCCTTAGACACACTTTATTTTTTGCCGGAAAAATGATATTTTCATGGGCTTGCCATTTTTTCAATTTTGAGGGGAAAATTATTCTCTGCCTAATCATTCATTTGTTGCGTCAGACGGCTTCTGCGTGTCCCGGGGACTCGCATATGCGAGAACCAGCGCCTTAGAGACACTTTACTTTTTGCCGGAAAAATGATATTTTCATGGGCTATAGGCTTGGCATTATTTCAATTTTGAGGGGAAAATTATTCTTCGCCTAATCGTTCATTTATCGCGTTAGACGGCTTTTGCGTGTCCCCGGGGACTCGCATATGCGAGAACCCGCGGCTTAGAGACACTTTATTTTTTGCCGGAAAAATGATATTTTCATGGGCTATAGGCTTGGTATTTTTTCAATTTTGAGGGGAAAATTATTCTTCGCCTAATCGTTCATTTATCGCGTTAGACGGCTTCTGCGTGTCCCCGGGGACTCGTATATGTGAGAACCAGCGCCTTAGAGACACTTTACTTTTTGCCGTGAAAATGATATTTTCATGGGCTATAGCCTTGGCATTTTTTCAATTTTGAGGGGAAAATTATTCTTCGCCTAATCGTTCATTTATCGCGTTAGACGGCTTCTGCGAGTCCCCGGGGACTCGCATATGCGAGAACCAGCGCCATAGAGACGCTTTATTTTTTGCCGGAAAAATGATATTTTCATGGGCTATAGGCTTGCATTTTTTCAATTTTGAGGGGAAAATTATTCTTGGCCTAATCGTTCATTTATCGCGTTAGACGGCTTCTGCGTGTCCCCGGGGACTCGCATATGCGAGAACCAGCGCCTTAGAGACACTTTATTTTTTGCCGGAAAAATGATATTTTCATGGGCTATAGGCTTGGCATTTTTTCAATTTTGAGGGGAAAATTATTCTTCGCCTAGTCGTTCATTTATCGCGTTAGACGGCTTCTGCGTGTCCCCGGGGACTCGCATATGCGAGAACCAGCGCCTTAGAGACACTTTATTTTTTGCCGGAAAAATGATATTTTCATGGGCTATAGGCTTGGCATTTTTTCAATTTTGAGGGGAAAATTAGTCTTCGCCTAATCGTTCATTTATCGCGTTAGACGGCTTCTGCGTGTCCCCGGGGACTCGTATATGCGAAGAACCAGCGCCTTAGACACACTTTATTTTTTGCCGGAAAAATGATATTTTCATGGGCTTGCCATTTTTTCAATTTTGAGGGGAAAATTATTCTCTGCCTAATCATTCATTTGTTGCGTTAGACGGCTTCTGCGTGTCCCCGGGGACTCGCATATGCGAGAACCAGCGCCTTAGAGACACTTTATTTTTTGCCGGAAAAATGATATTTTCATGGGCTATAGGCTTGCCATTTTTTCAATTTTGAGGGGAAAATTATTCTTCGCCTAATCGTTCATTTATCGCGTTAGACGGCTTCTGCGTGTCCCCGGGGACTCGCATATGCGAGAACCAGCGCCTTAGAGACACTTTATTTATTGCCGGATAAATGATATTTTCATGGGCTATAGCCTTGCCATTTTTTCAATTTTGAGGGGAAAATTATTCTTGGCCTAATCGTTCATTTATCGCGTTAGACGGCTTCTGCGTGTCCCCGGGGACCCGTATATGCGAAGAACCAGCGCCTTAGACACACTTTATTTTTTGCCGGAAAAATGATATTTTCATGGGCTATAGGCTTGGCATTTTTTCAATTTTGAGGGGAAAATTATTCTTGGCCTAATCGTTCATGTATCGCGTTAGACGGCTTCTGCGTGTCCCCGGGGACTCGCATATGCGAGAACCAGCGCCATAGAGACACTTTATTTTTGCCGGAAAAATGATATTTTCATGGGGTATAGGCTTGGCATTTTTTCAATTTTGAGGGGAAAATTATTCTTCGCCTAATCGTTCATTTATCGCGTTAGACGGCTTCTGCGTGTCCCCGGGGACTCGCATATGCGAGAACCAGCGCCTTAGAGACACTTTATTTTTTGCCGGAAAAATGATATTTTCATGGGCTATAGCCTTGCCATTTTTTCAATTTTGAGGGGGTAATTATTCTTGGCCTAATCGTTCATTTATCGCGTTAGACGGCTTTTGCGTGTCCCCGGGGACTCGCATATGCGAGAACCAGCGCCTTAGAGACACTTTATTTTTTGCCGGAAAAATGATATTTTCTTGGGCTATAGGCTTGGCATTTTTTTCAATTTTGAGGGGAAAATTATTCTTGGCCTAATCGTTCATTTATCGCGTTTTACGGCTTTTGCGTGTCCCCGGGGACTCGCATATGCGAGAACCAGCGCCTTAGAGACACTTAATTTTTTGCCGGAAAAATGATATTTTCATGGGCTATAGGCTTGGCATTTTTTAAATTTTGAGGGGAAAATTATTCTTCGCCTAATCGTTCATTTATCGCGTTAGACGGCTTCTGCGTGTCCCCGGGGACTCGCATATGCGAGAACCAGCGCCTTAGAGACACTTTATTTTTTGCCGGAAAAATGATATTTTCATGGGCTATAGGCTTGGCATTTTTTTCAATTTTGAGGGGAAAATTATTCTTCGCCTAATCGTTCATTTATCGCGTTAGACGCCTTCTGCGTGTCCCCGGGGACTCGCATATGCGAGAACCAGCGCCATAGAGACACTTTATTTTTTGCCGGAAAAATGATATTTTCATGGGCTATATATAGGCTTGGCATTTTTTCAATTTTGAGGGGAAAATTATTCTTGGCCTAATCGTTCATTTATCGCGTTAGACGGCTTCTGCGTGTCCCCGGGGACTCGCATATGCGAGAACCAGCGCCTTAGAGACACTTTATTTTTTGCCGGAAAAATGATATTTTCATGGGCTATAGGCTTGGCATTTTTTCAATTTTGAGGGGAAAATTATTCTTGGCCTAATCGTTCATTTATCGCGTTAGACGGCTTCTGCGTGTCCCCGGGGACTCGCATATGCGAGAACCAGCGCCTTAGAGACACTTTATTTTTTGCCGGAAAAATGATATTTTCATGGGCTATAGGCTTGGCATTTTTTCAATTTTGAGGGGAAAATTATTCTTCGCCTAGTCGTTCATTTATCGCGTTAGACGGCTTCTGCGTGTCCCCGGGAACTCTCATATGCGAGAACCAGCGCCTTAGAGACACTTTATTTTTTGCCGGAAAAATGATATTTTCATGGGCTATAGCCTTGGCATTTTTTCAATTTTGAGGGGAAAATTATTCTTCGCCTAATCGTTCATTTATCGCGTTAGACGGCTTCTGCGTGTCCCCGGGGACTCGCATATGCGAGAACCAGCGCCATAGAGACACTTTATTTTTTGCCGGAAAAATGATATTTTCATGGGCTATAGGCTTGGCATTTTTTCAATTTTGAGGGGAAAATTATTCTTGGCCTAATCGTTCATTTATCGCGTTAGACGGCTTCTGCGTGTCCCCGGGGACTCGCATATGCGAGAACCAGCGCCTTAGAGACACTTTATTTTTTGCCGGAAAAATGATATTTTCATGGGCTATAGCCTTGCCATTTTTTCAATTTTGAGGGGGTAATTATTCTTGGCCTAATCGTTCATTTATCGCGTTAGACGGCTTTTGCGTGTCCCCGGGGACTCGCATATGCGAGAACCAGCGCCTTAGAGACACTTTATTTTTTGCCGGAAAAATGATATTTTCTTGGGCTATAGGCTTGGCATTTTTTTCAATTTTGAGGGGAAAATTATTCTTGGCCTAATCGTTCATTTATCGCGTTTTACGGCTTTTGCGTGTCCCCGGGGACTCGCATATGCGAGAACCAGCGCCTTAGAGACACTTAATTTTTTGCCGGAAAAATGATATTTTCATGGGCTATAGGCTTGGCATTTTTTCAATTTTGAGGGGAAAATTATTCTTCGCCTAATCGTTCATTTATCGCGTTAGACGGCTTCTGCGTGTCCCCGGGGACTCGCATATGCGAGAACCAGCGCCTTAGAGACACTTTATTTTTTGCCGGAAAAATGATATTTTCATGGGCTATAGGCTTGGCATTTTTTTCAATTTTGAGGGGAAAATTATTCTTCGCCTAATCGTTCATTTATCGCGTTAGACGCCTTCTGCGTGTCCCCGGGGACTCGCATATGCGAGAACCAGCGCCATAGAGACACTTTATTTTTTGCCGGAAAAATGATATTTTCATGGGCTATATATAGGCTTGGCATTTTTTCAATTTTGAGGGGAAAATTATTCTTGGCCTAATCGTTCATTTATCGCGTTAGACGGCTTCTGCGTGTCCCCGGGGACTCGCATATGCGAGAACCAGCGCCTTAGAGACACTTTATTTTTTGCCGGAAAAATGATATTTTCATGGGCTATAGGCTTGGCATTTTTTCAATTTTGAGGGGAAAATTATTCTTGGCCTAATCGTTCATTTATCGCGTTAGACGGCTTCTGCGTGTCCCCGGGGACTCGCATATGCGAGAACCAGCGCCTTAGAGACACTTTATTTTTTGCCGGAAAAATGATATTTTCATGGGCTATAGGCTTGGCATTTTTTCAATTTTGAGGGGAAAATTATTCTTCGCCTAGTCGTTCATTTATCGCGTTAGACGGCTTCTGCGTGTCCCCGGGAACTCTCATATGCGAGAACCAGCGCCTTAGAGACACTTTATTTTTTGCCGGAAAAATGATATTTTCATGGGCTATAGCCTTGGCATTTTTTCAATTTTGAGGGGAAAATTATTCTTCGCCTAATCGTTCATTTATCGCGTTAGACGGCTTCTGCGTGTCCCCGGGGACTCGCATATGCGAGAACCAGCGCCATAGAGACACTTTATTTTTTGCCGGAAAAATGATATTTTCATGGGCTATAGGCTTGGCATTTTTTCAATTTTGAGGGGAAAATTATTCTTGGCCTAATCGTTCATTTATCGCGTTAGACGGCTTCTGCGTGTCCCCGGGGACTCGCATATGCGAGAACCAGCGCCTTAGAGACACTTTATTTCTTGCCGGAAAAATGATATTTTCATGGGCTATAGGCTTGCCATTTTTTAAATTTTGAGGGGGAAATTATTCTTGGCTATAATCGTTCATTTATCGCGTTAGACGCCTTCTGCGTGTCCCCGGGGACTCGTATATGCGAGAACCCGCGCCTTAGAGACACTTTATTTTTTGCCGGAAAAATGATATTTTCATGGGCTATAGGCTTGGCATTTTTTCAATTTTGACGGGAAAATTATTCTTCGCCTAATCGTTCATTTATCGCGTTAGACGGCTTCTGCGTGTCCCCGGGGACTCGCATATGCGAGAACCAGCGCCTTAGAGACACTTTATTTTTTGCCGGAAAAATGATATTTTCATGGGCTATAGCCTTGCCATTTTTTCAATTTTGAGGGGGAAATTATTCTTGGCCTAATCGTTCATTTATCGCGTTAGACGGCTTCTGCGTGTCCCCGGGGACTCGCATATGCGAGAACCAGCGCCTTAGAGACACTATTTTTTGCCGGAAAAATGATATTTTCATGGGCTATAGGCTTGGCATTTCTTCAATTTTGAGGAGAAAATTATTCTTCGCCTAATCGTTCATTTATCGCGTTAGACGGCTTCTGCGTGTCCCCGGGGACTCGCATATGCGAGAACCAGCGCCTTAGAGACACTTTATTTTTTGCCGGAAAAATGATATTTTCATGGGCTATAGGCTTGCCATTTTTTCAATTTTGAGGGGGAAATTATTCTTGGCCTAATCGTTCATTTATCGCGTTAGACGCCTTCTGCGTGTCCCCGGGGACTCGTATATGCGAGAACCCGCGCCTTAGAGACACTTTATTTTTTGCCGGAAAAATGATATTTTGATGGGCTATAGGCTTGGCATTTTTTCAATTTTGAGGGGAAAATTATTCTTCGCCTAATCGTTCATTTATCGCGTTAGACGGCTTCTGCGTGTCCCCGGGGACTCGCATATGCGAGAACCAGCGCCTTAGAGACACTATTTTTTGCCGGAAAAATGATATTTTCATGGGCTATAGGCTTGGCATTTTTTCAATTTTGAGGGGAAAATTATTCTTCGCCTAATCGTTCATTTATCGCGTTAGACGCCTTCTGCGTGTCCCCGGGGACTCGCATATGCGAGAACCAGCGCCTTAGAGACACTTTATTTTTTGCCGGAAAAATGATATTTTCATGGGCTATAGGCTTGGCATTTTTTCAATTTTGAGGGGAAAATTATTCTTCGCCTAATCGTTCATTTATCGCGTTAGACGGCTTCTGCGTGTCCCCGGGGACTCGCATATGCGAGAACCAGCGCCTTAGAGACACTTTATTTTTTGCCGGAAAAATGATATTTTCATGGGCTATAGGCTTGCCATTTTTTCAATTTTGAGGGGGAAATTATTCTTGGCTATAATCGTTCATTTATCGCGTTAGACGCCTTCTGCGTGTCCCCGGGGACTCGTATATGCGAGAACCCGCGCCTTAGAGACACTTTATTTTTTGCCGGAAAAATGATATTTTCATGGGCTATAGGCTTGGCATTTTTTCAATTTTGACGGCAAAATTATTCTTCGCCTAATCGTTCATTTATCGCGTTAGACGGCTTCTGCGTGTCCCCGGGGACTCGCATATGCGAGAACCAGCGCCTTAGAGACACTTTATTTTTTGCCGTAAAAATGATATTTTCATGGGCTATAGGCTTGGCATTTTTTCAATTTTGACGGGAAAATTATTCTTCGCCTAATCGTTCATTTATCGCGTTAGACGGCTTCTGCGTGTCCCCGGGGACTCGCATATGCGAGAACCAGCGCCTTAGAGACACTTTATTTTTTGCCGGAAAAATGATATTTTCATGGGCTATAGCCTTGCCATTTTTTCAATTTTGAGGGGGAAATTATTCTTGGCCTAATCGTTCATTTATCGCGTTAGACGGCTTCTGCGTGTCCCCGGGGACTCGCATATGCGAGAACCAGCGCCTTAGAGACACTATTTTTTGCCGGAAAAATGATATTTTCATGGGCTATAGGCTTGGCATTTCTTCAATTTTGAGGAGAAAATTATTCTTCGCCTAATCGTTCATTTATCGCGTTAGACGGCTTCTGCGTGTCCCCGGGGACTCGCATATGCGAGAACCAGCGCCTTAGAGACACTTTATTTTTTGCCGGAAAAATGATATTTTCATGGGCTATAGGCTTGCCATTTTTTCAATTTTGAGGGGGAAATTATTCTTGGCCTAATCGTTCATTTATCGCGTTAGACGCCTTCTGCGTGTCCCCGGGGACTCGTATATGCGAGAACCCGCGCCTTAGAGACACTTTATTTTTTGCCGGAAAAATGATATTTTGATGGGCTATAGGCTTGGCATTTTTTCAATTTTGAGGGGAAAATTATTCTTCGCCTAATCGTTCATTTATCGCGTTAGACGGCTTCTGCGTGTCCCCGGGGACTCGCATATGCGAGAACCAGCGCCTTAGAGACACTATTTTTTGCCGGAAAAATGATATTTTCATGGGCTATAGGCTTGGCATTTTTTCAATTTTGAGGGGAAAATTATTCTTCGCCTAATCGTTCATTTATCGCGTTAGACGCCTTCTGCGTGTCCCCGGGGACTCGCATATGCGAGAACCAGCGCCTTAGAGACACTTTATTTTTTGCCGGAAAAATGATATTTTCATGGGCTATAGGCTTGGCATTTTTTCAATTTTGAGGGGAAAATTATTCTTCGCCTAATCGTTCATTTATCGCGTTAGACGGCTTCTGCGTGTCCCCGGGGACTCGCATATGCGAGAACCAGCGCCTTAGAGACACTTTATTTTTTGCCGGAAAAATGATATTTTCATGGGCTATAGGCTTGCCATTTTTTCAATTTTGAGGGGGAAATTATTCTTGGCTATAATCGTTCATTTATCGCGTTAGACGCCTTCTGCGTGTCCCCGGGGACTCGTATATGCGAGAACCCGCGCCTTAGAGACACTTTATTTTTTGCCGGAAAAATGATATTTTCATGGGCTATAGGCTTGGCAGTTTTTCAATTTTGACGGCAAAATTATTCTTCGCCTAATCGTTCATTTATCGCGTTAGACGGCTTCTGCGTGTCCCCGGGGACTCGCATATGCGAGAACCAGCGCCTTAGAGACACTTTATTTTTTGCCGTAAAAATGATATTTTCATGGGCTATAGGCTTGGCATTTTTTCAATTTTGAGGGGAAAATTATTCTTCGCCTAATCGTTCATTTATCGCGTTAGACGCCTTCTGCGTGCCCCTGGGGACTCGTATATGCGAAACCCGCGCCTTAGATACACTTTATTTTTTGCCGGAAAAATGATATTTTCATGGGCTATAGGCTTGGCATTTTTTCAATCTTGAGGGGAAAATTATTCTTCGCCTATTCGTTCATTTATCGCGTTAGACGGCTTCTGCGTGTCCCCGGGGACTCGCATATGCGAGAACCAGCGCCTTAGAGACACTTTATTTTTTGCCGGAAAAATGATATTTTCATGGGCTATAGGCTTGGAATTTTTTCAATTTTGAGGGGAAAATTATTCTTCGCCTAATAGTTCATTTATCGCGTTAGACGGCTTCTGCGTGTCCCCGGGGACTCGCATATGCGAGAACCAGCGCCTTAGAGACACTTTATTTTTTGCCGGAAAAATGATATTTTCATGGGCTATAGGCTTGGCATTTTTTCAATTTTGAGGGGAAAATTATTCTTCGCCTAATCGTTCATTTATCGCGTTAGACGGCTTCTGCGTGTCCCCGGGGACTCGCATATGCGAGAACCAGCGCCTTAGAGACACTTTATTTTTTGCCGGAAAAATGATATTTTCATGGGCTATAGGCTTGCCATTTTTTCAATTTTGAGGGGGAAATTATTCTTGGCTATAATCGTTCATTTATCGCGTTAGACGCCTTCTGCGTGTCCCCGGGGACTCGTATATGCGAGAACCCGCGCCTTAGAGACACTTTATTTTTTGCCGGAAAAATGATATTTTCATGGGCTATAGGCTTGGCATTTTTTCAATTTTGACGGGAAAATTATTCTTCGCCTAATCGTTCATTTATCGCGTTAGACGGCTTCTGCGTGTCCCCGGGGACTCGCATATGCGAGAACCAGCGCCTTAGAGACACTTTATTTTTTGCCGTAAAAATGATATTTTCATGGTATAGGCTTGGCATTTTTTCAATTTTGAGGGGAAAATTATTCTTCGCCTAATCGTTCATTTATCGCGTTAGACGCCTTCTGCGTGCCCCCGGGGACTCGTATATGCGAAACCCGCGCCTTAGATACACTTTATTTTTTGCCGGAAAAATGATATTTTCATGGGCTATAGGCTGGGCATTTTTTCAATCTTGAGGGGAAAATTATTCTTCGCCTATTCGTTCATTTATCGCGTTAGACGGCTTCTGCGTGTCCCCGGGGACTCGCATATGCGAGAACCAGCGCCTTAGAGACACTTTATTTTTTGCCGGAAAAATGATATTTTCATGGGCTATAGGCTTGGCATTTTTTCAATTTTGAGGGGAAAATTATTCTTCGCCTAATAGTTCATTTATCGCGTTAGACGGCTTCTGCGTGTCCCCGGGGACTCGCATATGCGAGAACCAGCGCCTTAGAGACACTTTATTTTTTGCCGGAAAAATGATATTTTCATGAGGCTTGGCATTTTTTCAATTTTGAGGGGAAAATTATTCTTCGCCTAATCGTTCATTTATCGCGTTAGACGGCTTCTGCGTGTCCCCGGGGACTCGCATATGCGAGAACCAGCGCCTTAGAGACACTTTATTTTTTGCCGGAAAAATGATATTTTCATGGGCTATAGGCTTGGCATTTTTTCAATTTTGAGGGGAAAATTATTCTTCGCCTAATCGTTCATTTATCGCGTTAGACGCCTTCTGCGTGTCCCCGGGGACTCGCATATGCGAGAACCAGCGCCTTAGAGACACTTTATTTTTTGCCGGAAAAATGATATTTTCATGGGCTATAGGCTTGGCATTTTTTCAATTTTGAGGGGAAAATTATTCTTCGCCTAATCGTTCATTTATCGCGTTAGACGGTTTCTGCGTGTCCCCGGGGACTCGCATATGCGAGAACCAGCGCCTTAGAGACACTTTATTTTTTGCCGGAAAAATGATATTTTCATGGGCTATAGGCTTGGCATTTTTTCAATTTTGAGGGGAAAATTATTCTTCGCCTAATAGTTCATTTATCGCGTTAGACGGCTTCTGCGTGTCCCCGGGGACTCGCATATGCGAGAACCAGCGCCTTAGAGACACTTTATTTTTTGCCGGAAAAATGATATTTTCATGGGCTATAGGCTTGGCATTTTTTCAATTTTGAGGGGAAAATTATTCTTCGCCTAATCGTTCATTTATCGCGTTAGACGCCTTCTGCGTGTCCCCGGGGACTCGCATATGCGAGAACCAGCGCCTTAGAGGCACTTTATTTTTTGCCGGAAAAATGATATTTTCATGGGCTATAGGCTTGGCATTTTTTCAATTTTGAGGGGAAAATTATTCTTCGCCTAATCGTTCATTTATCGCGTTAGACGGCTTCTGCGTGTCCCCGGGGACTCGCATATGCGAGAACCAGCGCCTTAGAGACACTTTATTTTTTGCCGGAAAAATGATATTTTCATGGGCTATAGGCTTGCCATTTTTTCAATTTTGAGGGGGAAATTATTCTTGGCCTAATCGTTCATTTATCGCGTTAGACGCCTTCTGCGTGTCCCCGGGGACTCGCATATGCGAGAACCAGCGCCTTAGAGACACTTTATTTTTTGCCGGAAAAATGATATTTTCATGGGCTATATAGGCTTGGCATTTTTTCAATTTTGAGGGGAAAATTATTCTTCGCCTAATCGTTCATTTATCGCGTTAGACGGCTTCTGCGTGTCCCCGGGGACTCGCATATGCGAGAACCAGCGCCTTAGAGACACTTTATTTTTTGCCGGAAAAATGATATTTTCATGGGCTATAGGCTTGGCATTTTTTCAATTTTGAGGGGAAAATTATTCTTCGCCTAATCGTTCATTTATCGCGTTAGACGCCTTCTGCGTGTCCCCGGGGACTCGCATATGCGAGAACCAGCGCCTTAGAGACACTTTATTTTTTGCCGGAAAAATGATATTTTCATGGGCTATAGGCTTGGCATTTTTTCAATTTTGAGGGGAAAATTATTCTTCGCCTAATCGTTCATTTATCGCGTTAGACGGTTTCTGCGTGTCCCCGGGGACTCGCATATGCGAGAACCAGCGCCTTAGAGACACTTTATTTTTTGCCGGAAAAATGATATTTTCATGGGCTATAGGCTTGGCATTTTTTCAATTTTGAGGGGAAAATTATTCTTCGCCTAATCGTTCATTTATCGCGTTAGACGGCTTCTGCGTGTCCCCGGGGACTCGCATATGCGAGAACCAGCGCCTTAGAGACACTTTATTTTTTGCCGGAAAAATGATATTTTCATGGGCTATATAGGCTTGGCATTTTTTCAATTTTGAGGGGAAAATTATTCTTCGCCTAATCGTTCATTTATCGCGTTAGACGGCTTCTGCGTGTCCCCGGGGACCCGTATATGCGAGAACCCGCGCCTTAGAGACACTTTATTTGTTGCCGGAAAAATGATATTTTCATGGGCTATAGGCTTGGCATTTTTTCAATTTTGACGGGAAAATTATTCTTCGCCTAATCGTTCATTTATCGCGTTAGACGGCTTCTGCGTGTCCCCGGGGACTCGCATATGCGAGAACCAGCGCCTTAGAGACACTTTATTTTTTGCCGTAAAAATGATATTTTCATGGGCTATAGGCTTGGCATTTTTTCAATTTTGAGGGGAAAATTATTCTTCGCCTAATCGTTCATTTATCGCGTTAGACGCCTTCTGCGTGCCCCCGGGGACTCGTATATGCGAAACCCGCGCCTTAGATACACTTTATTTTTTGCCGGAAAAATGATATTTTCATGGGCTTATAGGCTTGGCATTTTTTCAATCTTGAGGGGAAAATTATTCTTCGCCTATTCGTTCATTTATCGCGTTAGACGGCTTTTGCGTGTCCCCGGGGACTCGCATATGCGAGAACCAGCGCCTTAGAGACACTTTATTTTTTGCCGGAAAAATGATATTTTCATGGGCTATAGGCTTGGCATTTTTTCAATTTTGAGGGGAAAATTATTCTTCGCCTAATAGTTCATTTATCGCGTTAGACGGCTTCTGCGTGTCCCCGGGGACTCGCATATGCGAGAACCAGCGCCTTAGAGACACTTTATTTTTTGCCGGAAAAATGATATTTTCATGGGCTATAGGCTTGGCATTTTTTCAATTTTGAGGGGAAAATTATTCTTCGCCTAATCGTTCATTTATCGCGTTAGACGGCTTCTGCGTGTCCCCGGGGACTCGCATATGCGAGAACCAGCGCCTTAGAGACACTTTATTTTTTGCCGGAAAAATGATATTTTCATGGGCTATAGGCTTGGCATTTTTTCAATTTTGAGGGGAAAATTATTCTTCGCCTAATCGTTCATTTATCGCGTTAGACGCCTTCTGCGTGTCCCCGGGGACTCGCATATGCGAGAACCAGCGCCTTAGAGACACTTTATTTTTTGCCGGAAAAATTATATTTTCATGGGCTATAGGCTTGCCATTTTTTCAATTTTGAGGGGGAAATTATTCTTGGCCTAATCGTTCATTTATCGCGTTAGACACCTTCTGCGTGTCCCCGGGGACTCGTATATGCGAGAACCCGCGCCTTAGAGACACTTTATTTTTTGCCGGAAAAATGATATTTTCGTGGGCTATAGGCTTGGCATTTTTTCAATTTTGAGGGGAAAATTATTCTTCGCCTATTCGTTCATTTATCGCGTTAGGCGGCTTCTGCGTGTCCCCGGGGACTCGCATATGCGAGAACCAGCGCCTTAGAGACACTTTATTTTTTGCCGGAAAAATGATATTTTCATGGGCTATAGGCTTGGCATTTTTTCAATTTTGAGGGGAAAATTATTCTTCGCCTAGTCGTTCATTTATCGCGTTAGAAGGCTTCTGCGTGTCCCCGGGGACTCGCATATGCGAGAACCAGCGCCTTAGAGACACTTTATTTTTTGCCAGAAAAATGATATTTTCATGGGCTATAGGCTTGGCATTTTTTCAATCTTGAGGGGAAAATTATTCTTCGCCTAATCGTTCATTTATCGCGTTAGACGCCTTCTGCGTGTCCCCGGGGACTCGCATATGCGAGAACCAGCGCCTTAGAGACACTTTATTTTTTGCCGGAAAAATGATATCTTCATGGGCTATAGGCTTGGCATTTTTTCAATTTTGAGGGGAAAATTATTCTTCGCCTAATCGTTCATTTATCGCGTTAGACGGCTTCTGCCTGTCCCCGGGGACTCGCATATGCGAGAACCAGCGCCTTAGAGACACTTTATTTTTTGCCGGAAAAATGATATTTTCATGGGCTATAGGCTTGGCATTTTTTCAATTTTGAGGGGAAAATTATTCTTCGCCTAATCGTTCATTTATCGCGTTAGACGCCTTCTGCGTGTCCCCGGGGACTCGCATATGCGAGAACCAGCGCCTTAGAGACACTTTATTTTTTGCCGGAAAAATTATATTTTCATGGGCTATAGGCTTGCCATTTTTTCAATTTTGAGGGGGAAATTATTCTTGGCCTAATCGTTCATTTATCGCGTTAGACACCTTCTGCGTGTCCCCGGGGACTCGTATATGCGAGAACCCGCGCCTTAGAGACACTTTATTTTTTGCCGGAAAAATGATATTTTCGTGGGCTATAGGCTTGGCATTTTTTCAATTTTGAGGGGAAAATTATTCTTCGCCTATTCGTTCATTTATCGCGTTAGACGGCTTCTGCGTGTCCCCGGGGACTCGCATATGCGAGAACCAGCGCCTTAGAGACACTTTATTTTTTGCCGGAAAAATGATATTTTCATGGGCTATAGGCTTGGCATTTTTTCAATTTTGAGGGGAAAATTATTCTTCGCCTAGTCGTTCATTTATCGCGTTAGACAGCTTCTGCGTGTCCCCGGGGACTCGCATATGCGAGAACCAGCGCCTTAGAGACACTTTATTTTTTGCCGGAAAAATGATATTTTCATGGGCTATAGGCTTGGCATTTTTTCAATTTTGACGGGAAAATTATTCTTCGCCTATTCGTTCATTTATCGCGTTAGACGGCTTCTGCGTGTCCCCGGGGACTCGCATATGCGAGAACCAGCGCCTTAGAGACACTTTATTTTTTGCCGGAAAAATGATATTTTCATGGGAGGCTTGGCATTTTTTCAATTTTGAGGGGAAAATTATTCTTCGCCTAATCGTTCATTTATCGCGTTAGACGGCTTCTGCCTGTCCCCGGGGACTCGCATATGCGAGAACCAGCGCCTTAGAGACACTTTATTTTTTGCCGGAAAAATGATATTTTCATGGGCTATAGGCTTGGCATTTTTTCAATTTTGAGGGGAAAATTATTGTTCGCCTAATCGTTCATTTATCGCGTTAGACGGCTTCTGCGTGTCCCCGGGGACTCGCATATGCGAGAACCCGCGCCTTAGAGACACTTTATTTTTTGCCGGAAAAATGATATTTTCATGGGCTATAGGCTTGGCATTTTTTCAATCTTGAGGGGAAAATTATTCTTCGCCTAATCGTTCATTTATCGCGTTAGACGGCTTCTGCGTGTCCCCGGGGACTCGCATATGCGAGAACCACCGCCTTAGAGACACTTTATTTTTTGCCGGAAAAATGATATCGTCATGGGCTATAGGCTTGGCATTTTTTCAATTTTGAGGGGAAAATTATTCTTCGCCTAATCGTTCATTGATCGCGTTAGACGGCTTCTGCGTGTCCCCGGGGACTCGCATATGCGAGAACCAGCGCCTTAGAGACACTTTATTTTTTGCCGGAAAAATGATATTTTCATGGGCTATAGGCTTGCCATTTTTTAAATTTTGAGGGCGCAATTATTCTTCGCCTAATCGTTCATTTATCGCGTTAGACGGCTTCTGCGTGTCCCCGGGAACTCGCTTATGCGAGAACCAGCGCCTTAGAGACACTTTATTTTTTGCCGGAAAAATGATATTTTCATGGGCTATAGGCTTGGCATTTTTTCAATTTTGAGGGGAAAATTATTCTTCGCCTAATCGTTCATTTATCGCGTTAGACGGCTTCTGCGTGTCCCCGGGGACTCGCATATGCGAGAACCAGCGCCTTAGAGACACTATTTTTTGCCGGAAAAATGATATCTTCATGGGTATAGGCTTGGCATTTTTTCAATTTTGACGGGAAAATTATTCTTCGCCTAATCGTTCATTTATCGCGTTAGACGCCTTCTGCGTGTCCCCGGGGACTCGCATATGCGAGAACCAGCGCCTTAGAGACACTATTTTTTGCCGGAAAAATGATATTTTCATGGGCTATAGGCTTGGCATTTTTTCAATTTTGAGGGGAAAATTATTCTTCGCCTAATCGTTCATTTATCGCGTTAGACGGCTTCTGCGTGTCCCCGGGGACTCGCATATGCGAGAACCCGCGCCTTAGAGACACTTTATTTTTTGCCGGAAAAATGATATCTTCATGGGCTATAGTCTTGGCATTTTTTCAATTTTGACGGGAAAATTATTCTTCGCCTAATCGTTCATTTATCGCGTTAGACGGCTTCTGCGTGTCCCCGGGGACTCGCATATGCGAGAACCAGCGCCTTAGAGACACTTTATTTTTTGCCGGAAAAATGATATTTTCATGGGCTATAGGCTTGGCATTTTTTCAATTTTGAGGGGAAAATTATTCTTCGCCTAATCGTTCATTTATCGCGTTAGACGGCTTCTGCGTGTCCCCGGGGACTCGCATATGCGAGAACCAGCGCCTTAGAGACACTTTATTTTTTGCCGTAAAAATGATATTTTCATGGGCTATAGGCTTGGCATTTTTTCAATTTTGAGGGGAAAATTATTCTTCGCCTAATCGTTCATTTATCGCGTTAGACGCCTTCTGCGTGCCCCCGGGGACTCGCATATGCGAGAACCAGCGCCTTAGAGACACTTTATTTTTTGCCGGAAAAATGATATTTTCATGGGCTATAGGCTTGGCATTTTTTCAATTTTGAGGGGAAAATTATTCTTCGCCTAATCGTTCATTTATCGCGTTAGACGGCTTCTGCGTGTCCCCGGGGACTCGCATATGCGAGAACCAGCGCCTTAGAGACACTTTATTTTTTGCCGGAAAAATGATATTTTCATGGGCTATAGGCTTGGCATTTTTTCAATTTTGAGGGGAAAATTATTCTTCGCCTAATCGTTATTTATCGCGTTAGACGCCTTCTGCGTGTCCCCGGGGACTCGCATATGCGAGAACCAGCGCCTTAGAGACACTTTTTTTTTTGCCGGAAAAATGATATCTTCATGGGCTATAGGCTTGGCATTTTTTCAATTTTGAGGGGAAAATTATTCTTCGCCTAATCGTTCATTTATCGCGTTAGACGGCTTCTGCCTGTCCCCGGGGACTCGCATATGCGAGAACCAGCGCCTTAGAGACACTTTATTTTTTGCCGGAGAAATGATATTTTCATGGGCTATAGGCTTGGCATTTTTTCAATTTTGAGGGGAAAATTATTCTTCGCCTAATCGTTCATTTATCGCGTTAGACGCCTTCTGCGTGTCCCCGGGGACTCGCATATGCGAGAACCAGCGCCTTAGAGACACTTTATTTTTTGCCGGAAAAATTATATTTTCATGGGCTATAGGCTTGCCATTTTTTCAATTTTGAGGGGGAAATTATTCTTGGCCTAATCGTTCATTTATCGCGTTAGACACCTTCTGCGTGTCCCCGGGGACTCGTATATGCGAGAACCCGCGCCTTAGAGACACTTTATTTTTTTGCCGGAAAAATGATATTTTCGTGGGCTATAGGCTTGGCATTTTTTCAATTTTGAGGGGAAAATTATTCTTCGCCTATTCGTTCATTTATCGCGTTAGACGGCTTCTGCGTGTCCCCGGGGACTCGCATATGCGAGAACCAGCGCCTTAGAGACACTTTATTTTTTGCGGGAAAAATGATATCTTCATGGGCTATAGGCTTGGCATTTTTTCAATTTTGAGGGGAAAATTATTCTTCGCCTAATCGTTCATTGATCGCGTTAGACGGCTTCTGCGTGTCCCCGGGGACTCGCATATGCGAGAACCAGCGCCTTAGAGACACTTTATCTTTTGCCGGAAATATGATATTTTCATGGGCTATAGGCTTGCCATTTTTTAAATTTTGAGGGCGAAATTATTCTTCGCCTAATCGTTCATTTATCGCGTTAGACGGCTTCTGCGTGTCCCCGGGGACTCGCATATGCGAGAACCAGCGCCTTAGAGACACTTTATTTTTTGCCGGAAAAATGATATTTTCATGGGCTATAGGCTTGGCATTTTTTCAATTTTGAGGCGAAAATTATTCTTCGCCTAATCGTTCATTTATCGCGTTAGACGGCTTCTGCGTGTCCCCGGGGACTCGCATATGCGAGAACCAGCGCCTTAGAGACACTATTTTTTGCCGGAAAAATGATATCTTCATGGGTATAGGCTTGGCATTTTTTCAATTTTGACGGGAAAATTATTCTTCGCCTAATCGTTCATTTATCGCGTTAGACGCCTTCTGCGTGTCCCCGGGGACTCGCATATGCGAGAACAAGCGCCTTAGAGACACTTTATTTTTTGCCGGAAAAATGATATTTTCATGGGCTATAGGCTTGGCATTTTTTCAATTTTGAGGGGAAAATTATTCTTCGCCTAATCGTTCATTTATCGCGTTAGACGGCTTCTGCGTGTCCCCGGGGACTCGCATATGCGAGAACCAGCGCCTTAGAGACACTTTATTTTTTGCCGGAAAAATGATATTTTCATGGGCTATAGGCTTGCCATATTTTAAATTTTGAGGGGGAAATTATTCTTCGCCTAATCGTTCATTTATCGCGTTAGACGGCTTCTGCGGGTCCCCGGGGACTCGCATATGCGAGAACCAGCGCCTTAGAGACACTTTATTTTTTGCCGGAAAAATGATATTTTCATGGGCTATAGGCTTGGCATTTTTTCAATTTTGAGGGGAAAATTATTCTTCGCCTAATCGTTCATTTATCGCGTTAGACGGCTTCTGCGTGTCCCCGGGGACTCGCATATGCGAGAACCAGCGCCTTAGAGACACTTTATTTTTTGCCGGAAAAATGATATTTTCATGGGCTATAGGCTTGGCATTTTTTCAATTTTGAGGGGAAAATTATTCTTCGCCTAATCGTTCATTTATCGCGTTAGACGGCTTCTGCCTGTCCCCGGGGACTCGCATATGCGAGAACCAGCGCCTTAGAGACACTTTATTTTTTGCCGGAAAAATGATATTTTCATGGGCTATAGGCTTGGCATTTTTTCAATTTTGAGGGGAAAATTATTCTTCGCCTAATCGTTCATTTATCGCGTTAGACGCCTTCTGCGTGTCCCCGGGGACTCGCATATGCGAGAACCAGCGCCTTAGAGACACTTTATTTTTTGCCGGAAAAATTATATTTTCATGGGCTATAGGCTTGCCATTTTTTCAATTTTGAGGGGGAAATTATTCTTGGCCTAATCGTTCATTTATCGCGTTAGACACCTTCTGCGTGTCCCCGGGGACTCGTATATGCGAGAACCCGCGCCTTAGAGACACTTTATTTTTTTGCCGGAAAAATATTTTCGTGGGCTATAGGCTTGGCATTTTTTCAATTTTGAGGGGAAAATTATTCTTCGCCTATTCGTTCATTTATCGCGTTAGACGGCTTCTGCGTGTCCCCGGGGACTCGCATATGCGAGAACCAGCGCCTTAGAGACACTTTATTTTTTGCCGGAAAAATGATATTTTCATGGGCTATAGGCTTGGCATTTTTTCAATCTTGAGGGGAAAATTATTCTTCGCCTAATCGTTCATTTATCGCGTTAGACGGCTTCTGCGTGTCCCCGGGGACTCGCATATGCGAGAACCACCGCCTTAGAGACACTTTATTTTTTGCGGGAAAAATGATATCTTCATGGGCTATAGGCTTGGCATTTTTTCAATTTTGAGGGGAAAATTATTCTTCGCCTAATCGTTCATTGATCGCGTTAGACGGCTTCTGCGTGTCCCCGGGGACTCGCATATGCGAGAACCAGCGCCTTAGAGACACTTTATTTTTTGCCGGAAAAATGATATTTTCATGGGCTATAGGCTTGCCATTTTTTAAATTTTGAGGGCGAAATTATTCTTCGCCTAATCGTTCATTTATCGCGTTAGACGGCTTCTGCGTGTCCCCGGGGACTCGCATATGCGAGAACCAGCGCCTTAGAGACACTTTATTTTTTGCCGGAAAAATGATATTTTCATGGGCTATAGGCTTGGCATTTTTTCAATTTTGAGGCGAAAATTATTGTTCGCCTAATCGTTCATTTATCGCGTTAGACGGCTTCTGCGTGTCCCCGGGGACTCGCATATGCGAGAACCAGCGCCTTAGAGACACTATTTTTTGCCGGAAAAATGATATCTTCATGGGTATAGGCTTGGCATTTTTTCAATTTTGACGGGAAAATTATTCTTCGCCTAATCGTTCATTTATCGCGTTAGACGCCTTCTGCGTGTCCCCGGGGACTCGCATATACGAGAACCAGCGCCTTAGAGACACTTTATTTTTTGCCGGAAAAATGATATTTTCATGGGCTATAGGCTTGGCATTTTTTCAATTTTGAGGGGAAAATTATTCTTCGCCTAATCGTTCATTTATCGCGTTAGACGGCTTCTGCGTGTCCCCGGGGACTCGCATATGCGAGAACCAGCGCCTTAGAGACACTTTATTTTTTGCCGGAAAAATGATATTTTCATGGGCTATAGGCTTGCCATTTTTTAAATTTTGAGGGGGAAATTATTCTTCGCCTAATCGTTCATTTATCGCGTTAGACGGCTTCTGCGGGTCCCCGGGGACTCGCATATGCGAGAACCAGCGCCTTAGAGACACTTGATTTTTTGCCGGAAAAATGATATTTTCATGGGCTATTGGCTTGGCATTTTTTCAATTTTGAGGGGAAAATTATTCTTCGCCTAATCGTTCATTTATCGCGTTGGACGGCTTCTGCGTGTCCCCGGGGACTCGCATATGCGAGAACCAGCGCCTTAGAGAAACTTTATTTTTTGCCGGAAAAATGATATTTTCATGGGTATAGGCTTGGCATTTTTTCAGTTTTGAGGGGAAAATTATTCTTCGCCTAATCGTTCATTTATCGCGTTAGACGGCTTCTGCGTGTCCCCGGGGACTCGCATATGCGAGAACCCGCGCCTTAGAGACACTTTATTTTTTGCCGGAAAAATGATATCTTCATGGGCTATAGGCTTGGCATTTTTTCAATTTTGAGGGGAAAATTTTTCTTCGCCTATTCGTTCATTTATCGCGTTAGACGGCTTCTGCGTGTCCCCGGGGACTCGCATATGCGAGAACCAGCGCCTTAGAGACACTTTATTTTTTGCCGGAAAAATGATATTTTCATGGGCTATAGGCTTGGCATTTTTTCAATTTTGAGGGGAAAATTATTCTTCGCCTAATCGTTCATTTATCGCGTTAGACGGCTTCTGCGTGTCCCCGGGGACTCGCATATGCGAGAACCAGCGCCTTAGAGACACTTTATTTTTTGCCGGAAAAATGATATTTTCATGGGCTATAGGCTTGGCATTTTTTCAATTTTGAGGGGAAGATTATTCTTCGCCTAATCGTTCATTTATCGCGTTAGACGGCTTCTGCGTGTCCCCGGGGACTCGCATATGCGAGAACCAGCGCCTTAGAGACACTTTATTTTTTGCCGGAAAAATGATATTTTCATGGGCTATAGGCTTGGCATTTTTTCAATTTTGAGGGGAAAATTATTCTTCGCCTAATCGATCATTTATCGCGTTAGACGGCTTCTGCGTGTCCCCGGGGACTCGCATATGCGAGAACCAGCGCCATAGAGACACTTTATTTTTTGCCGGAAAAATGATATTTTCATGGGCTATAGGCTTGGCATTTTTTCAATTTTGAGGGGAAAATTATTCTTCGCCTAATCGTTCATTTATCGCGTTAGACGCCTTCTGCGTGCCCCCGGGGACTCGTATATGCGAAACCCGCGCCTTAGATACACTTTATTTTTTGCCGGAAAAATGATATTTTCATGGGCTATAGGCTTGGCATTTTTTCAATCTTGAGGGGAAAATTATTCTTCGCCTATTCGTTCATTTATCGCGTTAGACGGCTTCTGCGTGTCCCCGGGGACTCGCATATGCGAGAACGAGCGCCTTAGAGACACTTTATTTTTTGCCGGAAAAATGATATTTTCATGGGTTATAGGCTTGGCATTTTTTCAATTTTGAGGGGAAAATTATTCTTCGCCTAATCGTTCATTTATCGCGTTAGACGGCTTCTGCGTGTCCCCGGGGACTCGCATATGCGAGAACCCGCGCCTTAGAGACACTTTATTTTTTGCCGGAAAAATGATGTTTTCATGGGCTATAGGCTTGGCATTTTTTCAATTTTGAGGGGAAAATTATTCTTCGCCTAATCGTTCATTTATCGCGTTAGACGGCTTCTGCGTGTCCCCGGGGACTCGCATATGCGAGAACCAGCGCCTTAGAGACACTTTATTTTTTGCCGGAAAAATGATATTTTCATGGGCTATAGGCTTGGCATTTTTTCAATTTTGAGGGGAAAATTATTCTTCGCCTAATCGTTCATTTATCGCGTTAGACGGCTTCTGCGTGTCCCCGGGGACTCGCATATGCGAGAACCAGCGCCTTAGAGACACTTTATTTTTTGCCGGAAAAATGATATTTTCATGGGCTATATATAGGCTTGCCATTTTTTAAATTTTGAGGGGGAAATTATTCTTGGCTATAATCGTTCATTTATCGCGTTAGACGCCTTCTGCGTGCCCCCGGGACTCGTATATGCGAAACCCGCGCCTTAGACACTTTATTTTTTGCCGGAAAAATGATATTTTCATGGGTTATAGGCTTGGCCTTTTTTAAATTTTGAGGGGAAAATTATTCTTCGCCTAATCGTTCATTTATCGCGTTAGACGGCTTCTGCGTGTCCCCGGGGACTCGTATATGCGAGAAGCCGCGCCTTAGAGACACTTCATTTTTTGCCGGAAAAATGATATTTTCATGGGCTATAGGCTTAACATTTTTTCAATTTTGAGGGGAAAATTATTCTTCGCCTAATCGTTCATTTATCGCGTTAGACGCCTTCTGCGTGCCCCCGGGGACTCGTATATGCGAAACCCGCGCCTTAGATACACTTTATTTTTTGCCGGAAAAATGATATTTTCATGGGCTATAGGCTTGCCATTTTTTCAATTTTGAGGGGAAAATTATTCTTCGCCTATTCGTTCATTTATCGCGTTAGACGGCTTCTGCGTGTCCCCGGGGACTCGCATATGCGAGAACCAGCGCCTTAGAGACACTTTATTTTTTGCCGGAAAAATGATATTTTCATGGGCTATAGGCTTGCCATTTTTTAAATTTTGAGGGGGAAATTATTCTTGGCTATAATCGTTCATTTATCGCGTTAGACGCCTTCTGCGTGCCCCCGGTGACTCGCATATGCGAGAGACAGCGCCTTAGAGACACTTTATTTTTTGCCGGAAAAATGATATTTTCATGGGCTATAGGCTTGGCATTTTTTCAATCTTGAGGGGAAAATTATTCTTCGCCTATTCGTTCATTTATCGCGTTAGACAGCTTCTGCGTGTCCCCGGGGACTCGCATATGCGAGAACCAGCGGCTTAGAGACACTTTATTTTTTGCCGGAAAAATGATATTTTCGGCTTAGAGACACTTTATTTCTTGCCGGAAAAATGATATTTTCATGGGCTATAGCCTTGCCATTTTTTAATTTTGAGGGGGAAATTATTCTTGGCCTAATCGTTCATTTATCGCGTTAGACGGCTTCTGCGTGTCCCCGGGGACTCGCATATGCGAGAACCCGCGCTTTAGAGACAATTTATTTTTTGCCGGAAAAATGATATTTTCATGGGCTATAGGCTTGGCATTTTTTCAATCTTGAGGGGAAAATTATTCTTCGCCTAATCGTTCATTTATCGCGTTAGACGGCTTCTGCGTGTCCCCGGGGACTCGCATATGCGAGAACCACCGCCTTAGAGACACTTTATTTTTTGCGGGAAAAATGATATCTTCATGGGCTATAGGCTTGGCATTTTTTCAATTTTGAGGGGAAAATTATTCTTCGCCTAATCGTTCATTGATCGCGTTAGACGGCTTCTGCGTGTCCCCGGGGACTCGCATATGCGAGAACCAGCGCCTTAGAGACACTTTATTTTTTGCCGGAAAAATGATATTTTCATGGGCTATAGGCTTGCCATTTTTTAAATTTTGAGGGCGAAATTATTCTTCGCCTAATCGTTCATTTATCGCGTTAGACGGCTTCTGCGTGTCCCCGGGGACTCGCATATGCGAGAACCAGCGCCTTAGAGACACTTTATTTTTTGCCGGAAAAATGATATTTTCATGGGCTATAGGCTTGGCATTTTTTCAATTTTGAGGCGAAAATTATTCTTCGCCTAATCGTTCATTTATCGCGTTAGACGGCTTCTGCGTGTCCCCGGGGACTCGCATATGCGAGAACCAGCGCCTTAGAGACACTATTTTTTGCCGGAAAAATGATATCTTCATGGGTATAGGCTTGGCATTTTTTCAATTTTGAGGGGAAAATTATTCTTCGCCTAATCGTTCATTTATCGCGTTAGACGGCTTCTGCGTGTCCCCGGGGACTCGCATATGCGAGAACCAGCGCCTTAGAGACACTTTATTTTTTGCCGGAAAAATGATATTTTCATGGGCTATAGGCTTGGCATTTTTTCAATCTTGAGGGGAAAATTATTCTTCGCCTAATCGTTCATTTATCGCGTTAGACGGCTTCTGCGTGTCCCCGGGGACTCGCATATGCGAGAACCACCGCCTTAGAGACACTTTATTTTTTGCGGGAAAAATGATATCTTCATGGGCTATAGGCTTGGCATTTTTTCAATTTTGAGGGGAAAATTATTCTTCGCCTAATCGTTCATTGATCGCGTTAGACGGCTTCTGCGTGTCCCCGGGGACTCGCATATGCGAGAACCAGCGCCTTAGAGACACTTTATTTTTTGCCGGAAAAATGATATTTTCATGGGCTATAGGCTTGCCATTTTTTAAATTTTGAGGGCGAAATTATTCTTCGCCTAATCGTTCATTTATCGCGTTAGACGGCTTCTGCGTGTCCCCGGGGACTCGCATATGCGAGAACCAGCGCCTTAGAGACACTTTATTTTTTGCCGGAAAAATGATATTTTCATGGGCTATAGGCTTGGCATTTTTTTCAATTTTGAGGCGAAAATTATTCTTCGCCTAATCGTTCATTTATCGCGTTAGACGGCTTCTGCGTGTCCCCGGGGACCCGCATATGCGAGAACCAGCGCCTTAGAGACACTATTTTTTGCCGGAAAAATGATATCTTCATGGGTATAGGCTTGGCATTTTTTCAATTTTGACGGGAAAATTATTCTTCGCCTAATCGTTCATTTATCGCGTTAGACGCCTTCTGCGTGTCCCCGGGGACTCGCATATGCGAGAACCAGCGCCTTAGAGACACTTTATTTTTTGCCGGAAAAATGATATTTTCATGGGCTATAGGCTTGGCATTTTTTCAATTTTGAGGGGAAAATTATTCTTCGCCTAATCGTTCATTTATCGCGTTAGACGGCTTCTGCGTGTCCCCGGGGACTCGCATATGCGAGAACCAGCGCCTTAGAGACACTTTATTTTTTGCCGGAAAAATGATATTTTCATGGGCTATAGGCTTGCCATTTTTTAAATTTTGAGGGGGAAATTATTCTTCGCCTAATCGTTCATTTATCGCGTTAGACGGCTTCTGCGGGTCCCCGGGGACTCGCATATGCGAGAACCAGCGCCTTAGAGACACTTGATTTTTTGCCGGAAAAATGATATTTTCATGGGCTATTGGCTTGGCATTTTTTCAATTTTGAGGGGAAAATTATTCTTCGCCTAATCGTTCATTTATCGCGTTAGACGGCTTCTGCGTGTCCCCGGGGACTCGCATATGCGAGAACCAGCGCCTTAGAGAAACTTTATTTTTTGCCGGAAAAATGATATTTTCATGGGTATAGGCTTGGCATTTTTTCAGTTTTGAGGGGAAAATTATTCTTCGCCTAATCGTTCATTTATCGCGTTAGACGGCTTCTGCGTGTCCCCGGGGACTCGCATATGCGAGAACCCGCGCCTTAGAGACACTTTATTTTTTGCCGGAAAAATGATATCTTCATGGGCTATAGGCTTGGCATTTTTTCAATTTTGAGGGGAAAATTTTTCTTCGCCTATTCGTTCATTTATCGCGTTAGACGGCTTCTGCGTGTCCCCGGGGACTCGCATATGCGAGAACCAGCGCCTTAGAGACACTTTATTTTTTGCCGGAAAAATGATATTTTCATGGGCTATAGGCTTGCCATTTTTTAAATTTTGAGGGCGAAATTATTCTTCGCCTAATCGTTCATTTATCGCGTTAGACGGCTTCTGCGTGTCCCCGGGGACTCGCATATGCGAGAACCAGCGCCTTAGAGACACTTTATTTTTTGCCGGAAAAATGATATTTTCATGGGCTATAGGCTTGGCATTTTTTTCAATTTTGAGGCGAAAATTATTCTTCGCCTAATCGTTCATTTATCGCGTTAGACGGCTTCTGCGTGTCCCCGGGGACTCGCATATGCGAGAACCAGCGCCTTAGAGACACTATTTTTTGCCGGAAAAATGATATCTTCATGGGTATAGGCTTGGCATTTTTTCAATTTTGACGGGAAAATTATTCTTCGCCTAATCGTTCATTTATCGCGTTAGACGCCTTCTGCGTGTCCCCGGGGACTCGCATATGCGAGAACCAGCGCCTTAGAGACACTTTATTTTTTGCCGGAAAAATGATATTTTCATGGGCTATAGGCTTGGCATTTTTTCAATTTTGAGGGGAAAATTATTCTTCGCCTAATCGTTCATTTATCGCGTTAGACGGCTTCTGCGTGTCCCCGGGGACTCGCATATGCGAGAACCAGCGCCTTAGAGACACTTTATTTTTTGCCGGAAAAATGATATTTTCATGGGCTATAGGCTTGCCATTTTTTAAATTTTGAGGGGGAAATTATTCTTCGCCTAATCGTTCATTTATCGCGTTAGACGGCTTCTGCGGGTCCCCGGGGACTCGCATATGCGAGAACCAGCGCCTTAGAGACACTTGATTTTTTGCCGGAAAAATGATATTTTCATGGGCTATTGGCTTGGCATTTTTTCAATTTTGAGGGGAAAATTATTCTTCGCCTAATCGTTCATTTATCGCGTTAGACGGCTTCTGCGTGTCCCCGGGGACTCGCATATGCGAGAACCAGCGCCTTAGAGAAACTTTATTTTTTGCCGGAAAAATGATATTTTCATGGGTATAGGCTTGGCATTTTTTCAGTTTTGAGGGGAAAATTATTCTTCGCCTAATCGTTCATTTATCGCGTTAGACGGCTTCTGCGTGTCCCCGGGGACTCGCATATGCGAGAACCCGCGCCTTAGAGACACTTTATTTTTTGCCGGAAAAATGATATCTTCATGAGCTATAGGCTTGGCATTTTTTCAATTTTGAGGGGAAAATTTTTCTTCGCCTATTCGTTCATTTATCGCGTTAGACGGCTTCTGCGTGTCCCCGGGGACTCGCATATGCGAGAACCAGCGCCTTAGAGACACTTTATTTTTTGCCGGAAAAATGATATTTTCATGGGCTATAGGCTTGGCATTTTTTCAATTTTGAGGGGAAAATTATTCTTCGCCTAATCGTTCATTTATCGCGTTAGACGGCTTCTGCGTGTCCCCGGGGACTCGCATATGCGAGAACCAGCGCCTTAGAGACACTTTATTTTTTGCCGGAAAAATGATATTTTCATGGGCTATAGGCTTGGCATTTTTTCAATTTTGAGGGGAAGATTATTCTTCGCCTAATCGTTCATTTATCGCGTTAGACGGCTTCTGCGTGTCCCCGGGGACTCGCATATGCGAGAACCAGCGCCTTAGAGACACTTTATTTTTTGCCGGAAAAATGATATTTTCATGGGCTATAGGCTTGGCATTTTTTCAATTTTGAGGGGAAAATTATTCTTCGCCTAATCGTTCATTTATCGCGTTAGACGGCTTCTGCGTGTCCCCGGGGACTCGCATATGCGAGAACCAGCGCCATAGAGACACTTTATTTTTTGCCGGAAAAATGATATTTTCATGGGCTATAGGCTTGGCATTTTTTCAATTTTGAGGGGAAAATTATTCTTCGCCTAATCGTTCATTTATCGCGTTAGACGCCTTCTGCGTGCCCCCGGGGACTCGTATATGCGAAACCCGCGCCTTAGATACACTTTATTTTTTGCCGGAAAAATGATATTTTCATGGGCTATAGGCTTGGCATTTTTTCAATCTTGAGGGGAAAATTATTCTTCGCCTATTCGTTCATTTATCGCGTTAGACGGCTTCTGCGTGTCCCCGGGGACTCGCATATGCGAGAACGAGCGCCTTAGAGACACTTTATTTTTTGCCGGAAAAATGATATTTTCATGGGCTTATAGGCTTGGCATTTTTTCAATTTTGAGGGGAAAATTATTCTTCGCCTAATCGTTCATTTATCGCGTTAGACGGCTTCTGCGTGTCCCCGGGGACTCGCATATGCGAGAACCAGCGCCTTAGAGACACTTTATTTTTTGCCGGAAAAATGATATTTTCATGGGCTACAGGCTTGGCATTTTTTCAATTTTGAGGGGAAAATTATTCTTCGCCTAATCGTTCATTTATCGCGTTAGACGGCTTCTGCGTGTCCCCGGGGACTCGCATATGCGAGAACCAGCGCCTTAGAGACACTTTATTTTTTGCCGGAAAAATGATATTTTCATGGGCTATATATAGGCTTGCCATTTTTTAAATTTTGAGGGGGAAATTATTCTTGGCTATAATCGTTCATTTATCGCGTTAGACGGCTTCTGCGTGTCCCCGGGGACTCGTATATGCGAGAAGCCGCGCCTTAGAGACACTTCATTTTTTGCCGGAAAAATGATATTTTCATGGGCTATAGGCTTAACATTTTTTCAATTTTGAGGGGAAAATTATTCTTCGCCTAATCGTTCATTTATCGCGTTAGACGCCTTCTGCGTGCCCCCGGGGACTCGTATATGCGAAACCCGCGCCTTAGATACACTTTATTTTTTGCCGGAAAAATGATATTTTCATGGGCTATAGGCTTGGCATTTTTTCAATTTTGAGGGGAAAATTATTCTTCGCCTATTCGTTCATTTATCGCGTTAGACGGCTTCTGCGTGTCCCCGGGGACTCGCATATGCGAGAACCAGCGCCTTAGAGACACTTTATTTTTTGCCGGAAAAATGATATTTTCATGGGCTATAGGCTTGCCATTTTTTAAATTTTGAGGGGGAAATTATTCTTGGCTATAATCGTTCATTTATCGCGTTAGACGCCTTCTGCGTGCCCCCGGTGACTCGCATATGCGAGAGACAGCGCCTTAGAGACACTTTATTTTTTGCCGGAAAAATGATATTTTCATGGGCTATAGGCTTGGCATTTTTTCAATCTTGAGGGGAAAATTATTCTTCGCCTATTCGTTCATTTATCGCGTTAGACAGCTTCTGCGTGTCCCCGGGGACTCGCATATGCGAGAACCAGCGGCTTAGAGACACTTTATTTTTTGCCGGAAAAATGATATTTTCGGCTTAGAGACACTTTATTTTTTGCCGGAAAAATGATATTTTCATGGGCTATAGCCTTGCCATTTTTTCAATTTTGAGGGGGAAATTATTCTTGGCCTAATCGTTCATTTATCGCGTTAGACGGCTTCTGCGTGTCCCCGGGGACTCGCATATGCGAGAACCAGCGCCTTAGAGACACTTTATTTTTTGCCGGAAAAATGATATTTTCATGGGCTATAGGCTTGGCATTTTTTCAATTTTGAGGGGAAAATTATTCTTCGCCTAATCGTTCATTTATCGCGTTAGACGGCTTCTGCCTGTCCCCGGGGACTCGCATATGCGAGAACCAGCGCCTTAGAGACACTTTATTTTTTGCCGGAAAAATGATATTTTCATGGGCTATAGGCTTGGCATTTTTTCAATTTTGAGGGGAAAATTATTGTTCGCCTAATCGTTCATTTATCGCGTTAGACGGCTTCTGCGTGTCCCCGGGGACTCGCATATGCGAGAACCCGCGCCTTAGAGACACTTTATTTTTTGCCGGAAAAATGATATTTTCATGGGCTATAGGCTTGGCATTTTTTCAATCTTGAGGGGAAAATTATTCTTCGCCTAATCGTTCATTTATCGCGTTAGACGGCTTCTGCGTGTCCCCGGGGACTCGCATATGCGAGAACCACCGCCTTAGAGACACTTTATTTTTTGCCGGAAAAATGATATCTTCATGGGCTATAGGCTTGGCATTTTTTCAATTTTGAGGGGAAAATTATTCTTCGCCTAATCGTTCATTGATCGCGTTAGACGGCTTCTGCGTGTCCCCGGGGACTCGCATATGCGAGAACCAGCGCCTTAGAGACACTTTATTTTTTGCCGGAAAAATGATATTTTCATGGGCTATAGGCTTGGCATTTTTTCAATTTTGAGGGGAAAATTATTCTTCGCCTAATCGTTCATTTATCGCGTTAGACGGCTTCTGCGTGTCCCCGGGGACTCGCATATGCGAGAACCAGCGCCTTAGAGACACTATTTTTTGCCGGAAAAATGATATCTTCATGGGTATAGGCATGGCATTTTTTCAATTTTGACGGGAAAATTATTCTTCGCCTAATCGTTCATTTATCGCGTTAGACGGCTTCTGCGTGTCCCCGGGGACTCGCATATGCGAGAACCAGCGCCTTAGAGACACTTTATTTTTTGCCGGAAAAATGATATTTTCATGGGCTATAGGCTTGCCATTTTTTAAATTTTGAGGGGGAAATTATTCTTCGCCTAATCGTTCATTTATCGCGTTAGACGGCTTCTGCGGGTCCCCGGGGACTCGCATATGCGAGAACCAGCGCCTTAGAGACACTTTATTTTTTGCCGGAAAAATGATATTTTCATGGGCTATTGGCTTGGCATTTTTTCAATTTTGAGGGGAAAATTATTCTTCGCCTAATCGTTCATTTATCGCGTTAGACGGCTTCTGCGTGTCCCCGGGGACTCGCATATGCGAGAACCAGCGCCTTAGAGAAACTTTATTTTTTGCCGGAAAAATGATATTTTCATGGGTATAGGCTTGGCATTTTTTCAGTTTTGAGGGGAAAATTATTCTTCGCCTAATCGTTCATTTATCGCGTTAGACGGCTTCTGCGTGTCCCCGGGGACTCGCATATGCGAGAACCCGCGCCTTAGAGACACTTTATTTTTTGCCGGAAAAATGATATCTTCATGGGCTATAGGCTTGGCATTTTTTCAGTTTTGAGGGGAAAATTTTTCTTCGCCTATTCGTTCATTTATCGCGTTAGACGGCTTCTGCGTGTCCCCGGGGACTCGCATATGCGAGAACCAGCGCCTTAGAGACACTTTATTTTTTGCCGGAAAAATGATATTTTCATGGGCTATAGGCTTGGCATTTTTTCAATTTTGAGGGGAAAATTATTCTTCGCCTAATCGTTCATTTATCGCGTTAGACGGCTTCTGCGTGTCCCCGGGGACTCGCATATGCGAGAACCAGCGCCTTAGAGACACTTTATTTTTTGCCGGAAAAATGATATTTTCATGGGCTATAGGCTTGGCATTTTTTCAATTTTGAGGGGAAAATTATTCTTCGCCTAATCGTTCATTTATCGCGTTAGACGGCTTCTGCGTGTCCCCGGGGACTCGCATATGCGAGAACCAGCGCCTTAGAGACACTTTATTTTTTGCCGGAAAAATGATATTTTCATGGGCTATATATAGGCTTGCCATTTTTTAAATTTTGAGGGGGAAATTATTCTTGGCTATAATCGTTCATTTATCGCGTTAGACGGCTTCTGCGTGTCCCCGGGGACTCGTATATGCGAGAAGCCGCGCCTTAGAGACACTTCATTTTTTGCCGGAAGAATATTTTCATGGGCTATAGGCTTAACATTTTTTCAATTTTGAGGGGAAAATTATTCTTCGCCTAATCGTTCATTTATCGCGTTAGACGCCTTCTGCGTGCCCCCGGGGACTCGTATATGCGAAACCCGCGCCTTAGATACACTTTATTTTTTGCCGGAAAAATGATATTTTCATGGGCTATAGGCTTGGCATTTTTTCAATTTTGAGGGGAAAATTATTCTTCGCCTATTCGTTCATTTATCGCGTTAGACGGCTTCTGCGTGTCCCCGGGGACTCGCATATGCGAGAACCAGCGCCTTAGAGACACTTTATTTTTTGCCGGAAAAATGATATTTTCATGGGCTATAGGCTTGCCATTTTTTAAATTTTGAGGGGGAAATTATTCTTGGCTATAATCGTTCATTTATCGCGTTAGACGCCTTCTGCGTGCCCCCGGTGACTCGCATATGCGAGAGACAGCGCCTTAGAGACACTTTATTTTTTGCCGGAAAAATGATATTTTCATGGGCTATAGGCTTGGCATTTTTTCAATCTTGAGGGGAAAATTATTCTTCGCCTATTCGTTCATTTATCGCGTTAGACAGCTTCTGCGTGTCCCCGGGGACTCGCATATGCGAGAACCAGCGGCTTAGAGACACTTTATTTTTTGCCGGAAAAATGATATTTTCGGCTTAGAGACACTTTATTTTTTGCCGGAAAAATGATATTTTCATGGGCTATAGCCTTGCCATTTTTTCAATTTTGAGGGGGAAATTATTCTTGGCCTAATCGTTCATTTATCGCGTTAGACGGCTTCTGCGTGTCCCCGGGGACTCGCATATGCGAGAACCAGCGCCTTAGAGACACTTTATTTTTTGCCGGAAAAATGATATTTTCATGGGCTATAGGCTTGGCATTTTTTCAATTTTGAGGGGAAAATTATTCTTCGCCTAATCGTTCATTTATCGCGTTAGACGGCTTCTGCCTGTCCCCGGGGACTCGCATATGCGAGAACCAGCGCCTTAGAGACACTTTATTTTTTGCCGGAAAAATGATATTTTCATGGGCTATAGGCTTGGCATTTTTTCAATTTTGAGGGGAAAATTATTGTTCGCCTAATCGTTCATTTATCGCGTTAGACGGCTTCTGCGTGTCCCCGGGGACTCGCATATGCGAGAACCCGCGCCTTAGAGACACTTTATTTTTTGCCGGAAAAATGATATTTTCATGGGCTATAGGCTTGGCATTTTTTCAATCTTGAGGGGAAAATTATTCTTCGCCTAATCGTTCATTTATCGCGTTAGACGGCTTCTGCGTGTCCCCGGGGACTCGCATATGCGAGAACCACCGCCTTAGAGACACTTTATTTTTTGCCGGAAAAATGATATCTTCATGGGCTATAGGCTTGGCATTTTTTCAATTTTGAGGGGAAAATTATTCTTCGCCTAATCGTTCATTGATCGCGTTAGACGGCTTCTGCGTGTCCCCGGGGACTCGCATATGCGAGAACCAGCGCCTTAGAGACACTTTATTTTTTGCCGGAAAAATGATATTTTCATGGGCTATAGGCTTGGCATTTTTTCAATTTTGAGGGGAAAATTATTCTTCGCCTAATCGTTCATTTATCGCGTTAGACGGCTTCTGCGTGTCCCCGGGGACTCGCATATGCGAGAACCAGCGCCTTAGAGACACTATTTTTTGCCGGAAAAATGATATCTTCATGGGTATAGGCATGGCATTTTTTCAATTTTGACGGGAAAATTATTCTTCGCCTAATCGTTCATTTATCGCGTTAGACGGCTTCTGCGTGTCCCCGGGGACTCGCATATGCGAGAACCAGCGCCTTAGAGACACTTTATTTTTTGCCGGAAAAATGATATTTTCATGGGCTATAGGCTTGCCATTTTTTAAATTTTGAGGGGGAAATTATTCTTCGCCTAATCGTTCATTTATCGCGTTAGACGGCTTCTGCGGGTCCCCGGGGACTCGCATATGCGAGAACCAGCGCCTTAGAGACACTTTATTTTTTGCCGGAAAAATGATATTTTCATGGGCTATTGGCTTGGCATTTTTTCAATTTTGAGGGGAAAATTATTCTTCGCCTAATCGTTCATTTATCGCGTTAGACGGCTTCTGCGTGTCCCCGGGGACTCGCATATGCGAGAACCAGCGCCTTAGAGAAACTTTATTTTTTGCCGGAAAAATGATATTTTCATGGGTATAGGCTTGGCATTTTTTCAGTTTTGAGGGGAAAATTATTCTTCGCCTAATCGTTCATTTATCGCGTTAGACGGCTTCTGCGTGTCCCCGGGGACTCGCATATGCGAGAACCAGCGCCTTAGAGACACTTTATTTTTTGCCGGAAAAATGATATTTTCATGGGCTATAGGCTTGGCATTTTTTCAATTTTGAGGGGAAAATTTTTCTTCGCCTATTCGTTCATTTATCGCGTTAGACGGCTTCTGCGTGTCCCCGGGGACTCGCATATGCGAGAACCAGCGCCTTAGAGACACTTTATTTTTTGCCGGAAAAATGATATTTTCATGGGCTATAGGCTTGGCATTTTTTCAATTTTGAGGGGAAAATTATTCTTCGCCTAATCGTTCATTTATCGCGTTAGACGGCTTCTGCGTGTCCCCGGGGACTCGCATATGCGAGAACCAGCGCCTTAGAGACACTTTATTTTTTGCCGGAAAAATGATATTTTCATGGGCTATAGGCTTGGCATTTTTTCAATTTTGAGGGGAAGATTATTCTTCGCCTAATCGTTCATTTATCGCGTTAGACGGCTTCTGCGTGTCCCCGGGGACTCGCATATGCGAGAACCAGCGCCTTAGAGACACTTTATTTTTTGCCGGAAAAATGATATTTTCATGGGTTGGCATTTTTTCAATTTTGAGGGGAAAATTATTCTTCGCCTAATCGTTCATTTATCGCGTTAGACGGCTTCTGCGTGTCCCCGGGGACTCGCATATGCGAGAACCAGCGCCATAGAGACACTTTATTTTTTGCCGGAAAAATGATATTTTCATGGGCTATAGGCTTGGCATTTTTTCAATTTTGAGGGGAAAATTATTCTTCGCCTAATCGTTCATTTATCGCGTTAGACGCCTTCTGCGTGCCCCCGGGGACTCGTATATGCGAAACCCGCGCCTTAGATACACTTTATTTTTTGCCGGAAAAATGATATTTTCATGGGCTATAGGCTTGGCATTTTTTCAATCTTGAGGGGAAAATTATTCTTCGCCTATTCGTTCATTTATCGCGTTAGACGGCTTCTGCGTGTCCCCGGGGACTCGCATATGCGAGAACGAGCGCCTTAGAGACACTTTATTTTTTGCCGGAAAAATGATATTTTCATGGGCTATAGGCTTGGCATTTTTTCAATTTTGAGGGGAAAATTATTCTTCGCCTAATCGTTCATTTATCGCGTTAGACGGCTTCTGCGTGTCCCCGGGGACTCGCATATGGGAGAACCCGCGCCTTAGAGACACTTTATTTTTTGCCGGAAAAATGATGTTTTCATGGGCTATAGGCTTGGCATTTTTTCAATTTTGAGGGGAAAATTATTCTTCGCCTAATCGTTCATTTATCGCGTTAGACGGCTTCTGCGTGTCCCCGGGGACTCGCATATGCGAGAACCAGCGCCTTAGAGACACTTTATTTTTTGCCGGAAAAATATTTTCATGGGTATAGGCTTGGCATTTTTTCAATTTTGAGGGGAAAATTATTCTTCGCCTAATCGTTCATTTATCGCGTTAGACGGCTTCTGCGTGTCCCCGGGGACTCGCATATGCGAGAACCAGCGCCTTAGAGACACTTTATTTTTTGCCGGAAAAATGATATTTTCATGGGCTATATATAGGCTTTCTATTTTTTAAATTTTGAGGGGAAAATTATTCTTCGCCTAATCGTTCATTTATCGCGTTAGACGGCTTCTGCGTGTCCCCGGGGACTCGTATATGCGAGAAGCCGCGCCTTAGAGACACTTTATTTTTTGCCGGAAAAATGATATTTTCATGGGCTATAGGCTTAACATTTTTTCAATTTTGAGGGGAAAATTATTCTTCGCCTAATCGTTCATTTATCGCGTTAGACGCCTTCTGCGTGCCCCCGGGGACTCGTATATGCGAAACCCGCGCCTTAGATACACTTTATTTTTTGCCGGAAAAATGATATTTTCATGGGCTATAGGCTTGGCATTTTTTCAATCTTGAGGGGAAAATTATTCTTCGCCTATTCGTTCATTTATCGCGTTAGACAGCTTCTGCGTGTCCCCGGGGACTCGCATATGCGAGAACCAGCGGCTTAGAGACACTTTATTTTTTGCCGGAAAAATGATATTTTCGGCTTAGAGACACTATTTTTTGCCGGAAAAATGATATTTTCATGGGCTATAGCCTTGCCATTTTTTCAATTTTGAGGGGGAAATTATTCTTGGCCTAATCGTTCATTTATCGCGTTAGACGGCTTCTGCGTGTCCCCGGGGACTCGCATATGCGAGAACCAGCGCCTTAGACACACTTTATTTTTTGCCGGAAAAATGATATTTTCATGGGCTATAGGCTTGGCATTTTTTCAATTTTGAGGGGAAAATTATTCTTCGCCTAATCGTTCATTTATCGCGTTAGACGGCTTCTGCGTGTCCCCGGGGACTCGCATATGCGAGAACCAGCGCCTTAGAGACACTTTATTTTTTGCCGGAAAAATGATATTTTCATGGGCTATAGGCTTGCCATTTTTTCAATTTTGAGGGGGAAATTATTCTTGGCCTAATCGTTCATTTATCGCGTTAGACGCCTTCTACGTGTCCCCGGGGACTCGTATATGCGAGAACCCGCGCCTTAGAGACACTTTATTTTTTGCCGGAAAAATGATATTTTCATGGGCTATAGGCTTGGCATTTTTTCAATCTTGAGGGGAAAATTATTCTTCGCCTAATCGTTCATTTATCGCGTTAGACGCCTACTGCGTGCCCCCGGGGACTCGTATATGCGAAACCCGCGCCTTAGATACACTTTATTTTTTTGCCGGAAAAATGATATTTTCATGGGCTATAGGCTTGGCATTTTTTCAATCTTGAGGGGAAAATTATTCTTCGCCTAATCGTTCATTTATCGCGTTAGACGCCTTCTGCGTGCCCCCGGGGACTCGTATATGCGAGAACCAGCGCCTTAGAGACACTTTATTTTTTGCCGGAAAAATGATATTTTCATGGGCTATAGGCTTGGCATTTTTTCAATCTTGAGGGGAAAATTATTCTTCGCCTAATCGTTCATTTATCGCGTTAGACGCCTTCTGCGTGCCCCCGGGGACTCGTATATGCGAAACCCGCGCCTTAGATACACTTTATTTTTTGCCGGAAAAATGATATTTTCATGGGCTATAGGCTTGGCATTTTTTCAATCTTGAGGGGAAAATTATTCTTCGCCTAATCGTTCATTTATCGCGTTAGACGGCTTCTGCGTGTCCTCGGGGACTCGCATATGCGAGAACCAGCGCCTTAGAGACACTTTATTTTTTGCCGGAAAAATGATATTTTCATGGGCTATAGGCTTGGCATTTTTTCAATCTTGAGGGGAAAATTATTCTTCGCCTAATCGTTCATTTATCGCGTTAGACGCCTTCTGCGTGCCCCCGGGGACTCGTATATGCGAAACCCGCTCCTTAGATACACTTTATTTTTTGCCGGAAAAATGATATTTTCATGGGCTATAGGCTTGGCATTTTTTCAATCTTGAGGGGAAAATTATTCTTCGCCTAATCGTTCATTTATCGCGTTAGACGCCTTCTGCGTGCCCCCGGGGACTCGTATATGCGAGAACCAGCGCCTTAGAGACACTTTATTTTTTGCCGGAAAAATGATATTTTCATGGGCTATAGGCTTGGCATTTTTTCAATCTTGAGGGGAAAATTATTCTTCGCCTAATCGTTCATTTATCGCGTTAGACGCCTTCTGCGTGCCCCCGGGGACTCGTATATGCGAAACCCGCGCCTTAGATACACTTTATTTTTTGCCGGAAAAATGATATTTTCATGGGCTATAGGCTTGGCATTTTTTCAATCTTGAGGGGAAAATTATTCTTCGCCTAATCGTTCATTTATCGCGTTAGACGCCTTCTGCGTGCCCCCGGGGACTCGTATATGCGAGAACCAGCGCCTTAGAGACACTTTATTTTTTGCCGGAAAAATGATATTTTCATGGGCTTGGCATTTTTTCAATTTTGAGGGGAAAATTATTCTTCGCCTAATCGTTCATTTATCGCGTTAGACGCCTTCTGCGTGCCCCCGGGGACTCGTATATGCGGAACCCGCGCCTTAGATACACTTTATTTTTTGCCGGAAAAATGATATTTTCATGGGCTATAGGCTTGGCATTTTTTCAATCTTGAGGGGAAAATTATTCTTCGCCTATTCGTTCATTTATCGCGTTAGACAGCTTCTGCGTGTCCCCGGGGACTCGCATATGCGAGAACCAGCGGCTTAGAGACACTTTATTTTTTGCCGGAAAAATGATATTTTCGGCTTAGAGACACTTTATTTTTTGCCGGAAAAATGATATTTTCATGGGCTATAGCCTTGCCATTTTTTCAATTTTGAGGGGGAAATTATTCTTGGCCTAATCGTTCATTTATCGCGTTAGACGGCTTCTGCGTGTCCCCGGGGACTCGCATATGCGAGAACCAGCGCCTTAGAGACACTTTATTTTTTGCCGGAAAAATGATATTTTCATGGGCTATAGGCTTGGCATTTTTTCAATTTTGAGGGGAAAATTATTCTTCGCCTAATCGTTCATTTATCGCGTTAGACGGCTTCTGCGTGTCCCCGGGGACTCGCATATGCGAGAACCAGCGCCTTAGAGACACTTTATTTTTTGCCGGAAAAATGATATTTTCATGGGCTATAGGCTTGCCATTTTTTCAATTTTGAGGGGGAAATTATTCTTGGCCTAATCGTTCATTTATCGCGTTAGACGCCTTCTACGTGTCCCCGGGGACTCGTATATGCGAGAACCCGCGCCTTAGAGACACTTTATTTTTTGCCGGAAAAATGATATTTTCATGGGCTATAGGCTTGGCATTTTTTCAATCTTGAGGGGAAAATTATTCTTCGCCTAATCGTTCATTTATCGCGTTAGACGCCTTCTGCGTGCCCCCGGGGACTCGTATATGCGAAACCCGCGCCTTAGATACACTTTATTTTTTTGCCGGAAAAATGATATTTTCATGGGCTATAGGCTTGGCATTTTTTCAATCTTGAGGGGAAAATTATTCTTCGCCTAATCGTTCATTTATCGCGTTAGACGCCTTCTGCGTGCCCCCGGGGACTCGTATATGCGAGAACCAGCGCCTTAGAGACACTTTATTTTTTGCCGGAAAAATGATATTTTCATGGGCTATAGGCTTGGCATTTTTTCAATCTTGAGGGGAAAATTATTCTTCGCCTAATCGTTCATTTATCGCGTTAGACGCCTTCTGCGTGCCCCCGGGGACTCGTATATGCGAAACCCGCGCCTTAGATACACTTTATTTTTTGCCGGAAAAATGATATTTTCATGGGCTATAGGCTTGGCATTTTTTCAATCTTGAGGGGAAAATTATTCTTCGCCTAATCGTTCATTTATCGCGTTAGACGGCTTCTGCGTGTCCTCGGGGACTCGCATATGCGAGAACCAGCGCCTTAGAGACACTTTATTTTTTGCCGGAAAAATGATATTTTCATGGGCTATAGGCTTGGCATTTTTTCAATCTTGAGGGGAAAATTATTCTTCGCCTAATCGTTCATTTATCGCGTTAGACGCCTTCTGCGTGCCCCCGGGGACTCGTATATGCGAAACCCGCTCCTTAGATACACTTTATTTTTTGCCGGAAAAATGATATTTTCATGGGCTATAGGCTTGGCATTTTTTCAATCTTGAGGGGAAAATTATTCTTCGCCTAATCGTTCATTTATCGCGTTAGACGCCTTCTGCGTGCCCCCGGGGACTCGTATATGCGAGAACCAGCGCCTTAGAGACACTTTATTTTTTGCCGGAAAAATGATATTTTCATGGGCTATAGGCTTGGCATTTTTTCAATCTTGAGGGGAAAATTATTCTTCGCCTAATCGTTCATTTATCGCGTTAGACGCCTTCTGCGTGCCCCCGGGGACTCGTATATGCGAAACCCGCTCCTTAGATACACTTTATTTTTTGCCGGAAAAATGATATTTTCATGGGCTATAGGCTTGGCATTTTTTCAATCTTGAGGGGAAAATTATTCTTCGCCTAATCGTTCATTTATCGCGTTAGACGCCTTCTGCGTGCCCCCGGGGACTCGTATATGCGAGAACCAGCGCCTTAGAGACACTTTATTTTTTGCCGGAAAAATGATATTTTCATGGGCTATAGGCTTGGCATTTTTTCAATCTTGAGGGGAAAATTATTCTTCGCCTAATCGTTCATTTATCGCGTTAGACGCCTTCTGCGTGCCCCCGGGGACTCGTATATGCGAAACCCGCGCCTTAGATACACTTTATTTTTTGCCGGAAAAATGATATTTTCATGGGCTATAGGCTTGGCATTTTTTCAATCTTGAGGGGAAAATTATTCTTCGCCTAATCGTTCATTTATCGCGTTAGACGCCTTCTGCGTGCCCCCGGGGACTCGTATATGCGAGAACCAGCGCCTTAGAGACACTTTATTTTTTGCCGGAAAAATGATATTTTCATGGGCTATAGGCTTGGCATTTTTTCAATTTTGAGGGGAAAATTATTCTTCGCCTAATCGTTCATTTATCGCGTTAGACGCCTTCTGCGTGCCCCCGGGGACTCGTATATGCGGAACCCGCGCCTTAGATACACTTTATTTTTTGCCGGAAAAATGATATTTTCATGGGCTATAGGCTTGGCATTTTTTCAATCTTGAGGGGAAAATTATTCTTCGCCTATTCGTTCATTTATCGCGTTAGACGCCTTCTGCGTGCCCCCGGGGACTCGTATATGCGAAACCCGCTCCTTAGATACACTTTATTTTTTGCCGGAAAAATGATATTTTCATGGGCTATAGGCTTGGCATTTTTTCAATCTTGAGGGGAAAATTATTCTTCGCCTAATCGTTCATTTATCGCGTTAGACGCCTTCTGCGTGCCCCCGGGGACTCGTATATGCGAGAACCAGCGCCTTAGAGACACTTTATTTTTTGCCGGAAAAATGATATTTTCATGGGCTATAGGCTTGGCATTTTTTTCAATCTTGAGGGGAAAATTATTCTTCGCCTAATCGTTCATTTATCGCGTTAGACGCCTTCTGCGTGCCCCCGGGGACTCGTATATGCGAAACCCGCGCCTTAGATACACTTTATTTTTTGCCGGAAAAATGATATTTTCATGGGCTATAGGCTTGGCATTTTTTCAATCTTGAGGGGAAAATTATTCTTCGCCTAATCGTTCATTTATCGCGTTAGACGCCTTCTGCGTGCCCCCGGGGACTCGTATATGCGAGAACCAGCGCCTTAGAGACACTTTATTTTTTGCCGGAAAAATGATATTTTCATGGGCTATAGGCTTGGCATTTTTTCAATCTTGAGGGGAAAATTATTCTTCGCCTAATCGTTCATTTATCGCGTTAGACGCCTTCTGCGTGCCCCCGGGGACTCGTATATGCGAAACCCGCGCCTTAGATACACTTTATTTTTTGCCGGAAAAATGATATTTTCATGGGCTATAGGCTTGGCATTTTTTCAATCTTGAGGAGAAAATTATTCTTCGCCTAATCGTTCATTTATCGCGTTAGACGGCTTCTGCGTGTCCTCGGGGACTCGCATATGCGAGAACCAGCGCCTTAGAGACACTTTATTTTTTGCCGGAAAAATGATATTTTCATGGGCTATAGGCTTGGCATTTTTTCAATCTTGAGGGGAAAATTATTCTTCGCCTAATCGTTCATTTATCGCGTTAGACGCCTTCTGCGTGCCCCCGGGGACTCGTATATGCGAGAACCAGCGCCTTAGAGACACTTTATTTTTTGCCGGAAAAATGATATTTTCATGGGCTATAGGCTTGGCATTTTTTCAATCTTGAGGGGAAAATTATTCTTCGCCTAATCGTTCATTTATCGCGTTAGACGCCTTCTGCGTGCCCCCGGGGACTCGTATATGCGAAACCCGCGCCTTAGATACACTTTATTTTTTGCCGGAAAAATGATATTTTCATGGGCTATAGGCTTGGCATTTTTTCAATCTTGAGGGGAAAATTATTCTTCGCCTAATCGTTCATTTATCGCGTTAGACGCCTTCTGCGTGCCCCCGGGGACTCGTATATGCGAAACCCGCGCCTTAGATACACTTTATTTTTTGCCGGAAAAATGATATTTTCATGGGCTATAGGCTTGGCATTTTTTCAATCTTGAGGGGAAAATTATTCTTCGCCTAATCGTTCATTTATCGCGTTAGACGCCTTCTGCGTGCCCCCGGGGACTCGTATATGCGAGAACCAGCGCCTTAGAGACACTTTATTTTTTGCCGGAAAAATGATATTTTCATGGGCTATAGGCTTGGCATTTTTTCAATTTTGAGGGGAAAATTATTCTTCGCCTAATCGTTCATTTATCGCGTTAGACGCCTTCTGCGTGCCCCCGGGGACTCGTATATGCGGAACCCGCGCCTTAGATACACTTTATTTCTTGCCGGAAAAATGATATTTTCATGGGCTATAGGCTTGGCATTTTTTCAATCTTGAGGGGAAAATTATTCTTCGCCTATTCGTTCATTTATCGCGTTAGACGGCTTCTGCGTGTCCCCGGGGACTCGCATATGCGAGAACCAGCGCCATAGAGACACTTTATTTTTTGCCGGAAAAATGATATTTTCATGGGCTATAGGCTTGGCATTTTTTCAATTTTGAGGGGAAAATTATTCTTCGCCTAATCGTTCATTTATCGCGTTAGACGCCTTCTGCGTGCCCCCGGGGACTCGTATATGCGAAACCCGCGCCTTAGATACACTTTATTTTTTGCCGGAAAAATGATATTTTCATGGGCTATAGGCTTGGCATTTTTTCAATCTTGAGGGGGAAATTATTCTTGGCCCAATCGTTCATTTATCGCGTTAGACGGCTTTTGCGTGTCCCCGGGGACTGGCATATGCGAGAACCAGCGCCTTAGAGACACTATTTTTTGCCGGAAAAATGATATCTTCATGGGCTATAGGTTTGGCATTATTTCAATTTTGAGGGGAAATTATTCTTCGCCTAATAGTTCATTTATCGCGTTAGACGGCTTCTGCGTGTCCCCGGGGACTCGCATATGCGAGAACCAGCGCCTTAGAGACACTTTATTTTTTTGCCGGAAAAATGGTATTTTCATGGGCTATAGGCTTGGCATTTTTTCAATTTTGAGGGGAAAATTATTCTTCGCCTAATCGTTCATTTATCGCGTTAGACGGCTTCTGCGTGTCCTCGGGGACTCGCATATGCGAGAACCAGCGCCTTAGAGAAACTTTATTTTTTGCCGGAAAAATGATATTTTCATGGGCTATAGCCTTGCCATTTTTTCAATTTTGAGGGGGAAATTATTCTTGGCCTAATCGTTCATTTATCGCGTTAGACGGCTTTTGCGTGTCCCCGGGGACTCGCATATGCGAGAAACAGCGCCTTAGAGACACTTTATTTTTTGCCGGAAAAATGATATTTTCATGGGCTATAGGCTTGGCATTTTTTCAATTTTGAGGGGAAAATTATTCTTCGCCTAATCGTTCATTTATCGCGTTAGACGGCTTCTGCGTGTCCCCGGGGACTCGCATATGCGAGAACCAGCGCCTTAGAGACACTATTTTTTGCCGGAAAAGTGATATTTTCATGGGCTATAGGCTTGCCATTTTTTTCAATTTTGAGGGGGAAATTATTCTTGGCCTAATCGTTCATTTGTCGCGTTAGACGCCTTCTGCGTGTCCCCGGCGACTCGTATATGCGAGAACCCGCGCCTTAGAGACACTTTATTTTTTGCCGGAAAAATGATATTTTCATGGGCTATAGGCTTGGCATTTTTTCAATTTTGAGGGGAAAATTATTCTTCGCGTAATCGTTCATTTATCGCGTTAGACGGCTTCTGCGTGTCCCCGGGGACTCGCATATGCGAGAACCAGCGCCTTAGAGACACTTTATTTGTTGCCGGAAAAATGATATTTTCATGGGCTATAGGCTTAACATTTTTTCAATTTTGAGGGGAAAATTATTCTTCGCCTAATCGTTCATTTATCGCGTTAGACGCCTTCTGCGTGCCCCCGGGGACTCGTATATGCGAAACCCGCGCCTTAGAGACACTTTATTTTTTGCCGGAAAAATGATATTTTCATGGGCTATAGGCTTGCCATTTTTTCAATTTTGAGGGGGAAATTATTCTTGGCCTAATCGTTCATTTATCGCGTTAGACGCCTTCTGCGTGCCCCCGGGGACTCGTATATGCGAGAACCCGCGCCTTAGAGACACTATGTTTTGCCGGAAAAATGATATTTTCGTGGGCTATAGGCTTGGCATTTTTTCAATTTTGAGGGGAAAATTATTCTTCGCCTAATCGTTCATTTATCGCGTTAGACGCCTTCTGCGTGTCCCCGGGGACTCGCATATGCGAGAACCAGCGCCTTAGAGACACTTTATTTTTTGCCGGAAAAATGATATTTTCATGGGCTATAGGCTTGCCATTTTTTTCAATTTTGAGGGGGAAATTATTCTTGGCCTAATCGTTCATTTGTCGCGTTAGACGCCTTCTGCGTGTCCCCGGGGACTCGTATATGCGAGAACCCGCGCCTTAGAGACACTTTATTTTTTGCCGGAAAAATGATATTTTCATGGGCTATAGGCTTGCCATTTTTTCAATTTTGAGGGGGAAATTATTCTTGGCCTAATCGTTCATTTATCGCGTTAGACGCCTTCTGCGTGCCCCCGGGGACTCGTATATGCGAAACCCGCGCCTTAGAGACACTTTATTTTTTGCCGGAAAAATGATATTTTCATGGGCTATAGGCTTGCCATTTTTTCAATTTTGAGGGGGAAATTATTCTTGGCCTAATCGTTCATTTATCGCGTTAGACGCCTTCTGCGTGTCCCCGGGGACTCGCATATGCGAGAACCAGCGCCTTAGAGACACTTTATTTTTTGCCGGAAAAATGATATTTTCATGGGCTATAGGCTTGCCATTTTTTTCAATTTTGAGGGGGAAATTATTCTTGGCCTAATCGTTCATTTGTCGCGTTAGACGCCTTCTGCGTGTCCCCGGGGACTCGTATATGCGAGAACCCGCGCCTTAGAGACACTTTATTTTTTGCCGGAAAAATGATATTTTCATGGGCTATAGGCTTGGCATTTTTTCAATTTTGAGGGGAAAATTATTCTTCGCGTAATCGTTCATTTATCGCGTTAGACGGCTTCTGCGTGTCCCCGGGGACTCGCATATGCGAGAACCAGCGCCTTAGAGACACTTTATTTTTTGCCGGAAAAATGATATTTTCATGGGCTATAGGCTTGGCATTTTTTCAATTTTGACGGGAAAATTATTCTTCGCCTAATCGTTCATTTATCGCGTTAGACGGCTTCTGCGTGTCCCCGGGGACTCGCATATGCGAGAACCAGCGCCTTAGAGACACTTTATTTTTTGCCGGAAAAATGATATTTTCATGGGCTATAGGCTTGGCATTTTTTCAATTTTGAGGGGAAAATTATTCTTCGCCTAATCGTTCATTTATCGCGTTAGACGGCTTCTGCGTGTCCCCGGGGACTCGCATATGCGAGAACCAGCGCCTTAGAGACACTTTATTTTTTGCCGGAAAAATGATATTTTCATGGGCTATAGGCTTGCCATTTTTTCAATTTTGAGGGGGAAATTATTCTTGGCCTAATCGTTCATTTATCGCGTTAGACGCCTTCTGCGTGTCCCCGGGGACTCGTATATGCGAGAACCCGCGCCTTAGAGACACTTTATTTTTTGCCGGAAAAATGATATTTTCATGGGCTTGGCATTTTTTCAATTTTGACGGGAAAATTATTCCTCGCCTAATCGTTCATTTATCGCGTTAGACGGCTTCTGCGTGTCCCCGGGGACTCGCATATGCGAGAACCAGCGCCTTAGAGACACTTTATTTTTTGCCGGAAAAATGATATTTTCATGGGCTATAGGCTTGGCATTTTTTCAATTTTGAGGGGAAAATTATTCTTCGCCTAATCGTTCATTTATCGCGTTAGACGGCTTCTGCGTGTCCCCGGGGACTCGCATATGCGAGAACCAGCGCCTTAGAGACACTTTATTTTTTGCCGGAAAAATGATATTTTCATGGGCTATAGGCTTGCCATTTTTTCAATTTTGAGGGGGAAATTATTCTTGGCTATAATCGTTCATTTATCGCGTTAGACGCCTTCTGCGTGTCCCCGGGGACTCGTATATGCGAGAACCCTTGGCATTTTTTCAATTTTGAGGGAAAAATTATTCTTCGCCTAATCGTTCATTTGTCGCTTTAGACGGCTTGCTGCAGGCGTGAAATTGGGTGGAAGAGAGGATAGGTACGAGGCTACAATGCCCGAAAATGTTTCCTCTGGTCTAGCTTACGAAAGAGAAGCAAGGCGTTGAGTCTGTACGGTGATCTATACTGCAATGTTCCAAACAAGACGGCGTAGTCTTCACGAGGACTGTTGTAGCCTGCTAAAAAAACTTACGCGGGAAACTTGTACCACTGGTCAGCAAGGAGAAAGTAAGGGGTATTAAAAAATCGTAACGTGAGAAAGCCTTATGAAGCAGTAAAAAATGCACGTTGCTTGAAATCAATAATAAAACTTGGCATCGGACAAGCCAAGATGTGCGCACTAAAATATAAGCAAGATAATATCAGCAATTTGAAGGATTACTGAAAGCAATGGAGGAATCCTATACAGACTTCAACAGCACGTAGAGCAGCCAGGCCACCTCCATTCGTAGTAGTAACGAACATTATGCAGTCTCTCCTATAGCGATGAAGTTCATCAGTCTTTTCCTTCAGCTTCTATTACAGCGACTGTTAAAACGGCAAAAACGGCCGGAGATGGCTTGCTTGAAAAATCTGCGGCCCTTTATACGCGATGCCTCACGACTTCCAGTCTACCACAAAACTGGAAGAATGCGAACACTAAATTGAATTTCGTTAGGTCTCCATTCGGGTGTATGAAAGATTTTGGGTCCATTAGTCTTGCTTTCAGCATCGTAGAAAACATTCACCAACTTCAAATACATTACGGGCAACACTTCAGTCAAGCAAGAGAACAGGCTGCCTTCAGGAACAGACCTTCCACAATGGATCACAGCCTTATCCTGAATCAGGTAATCGAGAAATCTGCAGACTACGATCAACCCCTTCTTATGGATTTGGAGATTATGAAAACGAATACTCCACAAAAGGAGCAGAACGTTACTTATCAAGAAGGGGGGCCAGGCTAAGAAAGGCAATCGCTCCAATGATGTGCACCGCATGCTTCGAAGTATTATTGGAAGCTATTAAACTGGGAAGGCTTAAAAGGGAGGATCAACGGCGAATATCTCAGCAATTTATGGTTTGCGGATGACATCGCCCTGTTCAGCAACACTACGCACAAATTATAAATGAGATGAAGCGGAAGTTGGAATCATTTAGCCCAAGACAGGGGTAATTGGAGATCGCAGAGAGAGAAACTTTTGTCCTACAACGGACATAAGCAGGCTGATCCCGATTAGGTTAAGATTAAGTACACTTCTTGCCGTTTCAAGAGCAAAAAAAAAAGGCGAAGCTAGTATACCAAAGCACCACAACAATGTTCGCGACCAAACTGCGAAACAGCCCTAACCTGTAAGCGTTGTATCATTAATAGGTTCTCCGTTCCTGTACGGCGATTGCTTAGCCAACGGAAAACGCCAATAGTACCTGTACCTTTCCCGGCTACAGAATCATGACGCGCGTCTGAACAGCAGTCGGCGTATTCAGTCATCTAGCTGCATTGAATGTTCTCCACCTGTGGCGTCTTCGAGTGCGAATTTCGCAAGGCACCTTGAAGTCGTGTGCCACTAAGATTCGTTGTCCGTTCATGAGGCCGCCCGTTGCTGAAGTTTTCCAATACTTATTTTGGACACTTTGCTGTTCGAAGCATCCAACGACACTGACAACAGTATTGTGGAGTATTTAATCCTGTAATGCCCAAACACAGTTGTACATCACAGAAAATTCACAGAATTTTTCCCACCTTTATTTCTCGCCGTGGAGGGTACATTTGTACTAAACACACTATTTTTGAGCGAAGATAATTAACAATCAACATAATTGAAATCATAAGCTATTCAATAACTACATTGGGCTCCAGCCTAATACTGTCGCTACTTGTTTTTCACTCGCGATAATTCCAACTTTGGCGCCTCAAACAGCGCAGCATACAGAAAATGCGTTAGGCATTACAGGGTTAAAAAGCTCCTTAACCACCTTGGTGGCTTGGTGAAAACACTATGCGGATAACAAACACTCTTGCGAATATCTCAAAAATTTTGCACTGCTGCGCGGCGGGTGGAACTCACAAACGTTGTGCGAGATCACCTTTCTCTCAAACGTGATTTTCAATAGAAACATTATTTTCACTGTTTTCAGGCTGCCTTATTTGGTCAAATAAAAGATCCCCATACGCGGTCAGTAGCGTAACATCAACAAGGGTGCTTGAATGAGCGCGGTTTTTCCTCCTGCTACTGTCTATATTTATCGAAGCAATTTGATAAAAAGGCTGAAGTAAGCGAAACAGTTCATTTTAAACTTCAGAGAAATTACGTACTTCCGGCAAACGCTCGTGCAGGAATGCAACACTGGCCACACCGATTACCAATGCTGTAGCCCTCGGGTCTCAATTTCTATTGGTATGGACACTCAACTAGCTTTCAACCAAGCGAAACTCGGACATTCTGCTCCAGGCTGGTTGCCTCGGCAGACTTTGCTACACCAGCTTGACCAGCCGATAGTAACCACATTCAAATTGCGCGTTTTACAATAGCTCAATACTGCCCCGCCATCTTTTGTCTACGAGCGCAGTTGGTAGTAAGAGTTGCGAAGAATGCCACACGTTTATTAGTTTGCGCCGTCAGTAACATGCAAACGATGCCGATTGGTGCTTCGGCGGCGGCATCGTGGAAACTCGCTATAGATTTCTCCCTTCCTTTTGCCGCTCCAGGCCTTCGTAACGGCGATGCGCAGCTGATGCTATTACGCGCAGCGGGCAACTTGGAACACTTAAACGTGCCCATTTATACCCGGCCTGCCCTTATGCGGTAATACTTCATACTTAATAAATTTCCACGGTGAAACCAGCGCCAGAACACGCAATAGCCGGGGGGTAATTAGAGCAGGTTATCCTTAGGTTAGGCTACGTCACGTTAGGTGAAGAACGAACGTACAGCGAACGACAAGGACAGCAGAAGTGCGTTCCAAGGCAGAAGGCGGCGGGGCAGTCGCGTCATGCTTAGACACACTTTTCTGAAACTTCGTCTAGTTTTCCATTCCTCCAGCTATCCATCCCAGCTACGGCGTTCAACGAACATTCTACTGCTTGTCTTTCCAATGCCTTTACCAATTGGACTGCTAGGTAAACGCCGGTCCTATAGGTGTTGTATTTCGATTATCTCTCCTCCCGCAGCCCCACCTCCAGATCTCCTTAGACTAACCAGGACCTGCCCCTGCCGACCCTAAATTAGTTCGGCTCACGGCACTTGACAGGACAGTCGTCGTGCATGTCACCGGCGTTACACGTCGTCATTGTCGTCGTCTGGCCTTATGGCCAGCGCTGTTTCCTGTGTCTGTGTGTGTGTGCGTGTGTACGTATGCGTATGCGTGTGCGCGCGTATGCGTGTGTGTGCGCGCGCATAACAACGCGTTGGCCACATTTGTGGGCAATGGTTCCAATGGCCACTTCATCGTGAACATAAACGTGGCCGCTTTTACAAAGATTCCAGATCTGACGTTTGAGCAGGACCACTCGAGGCTGGGTCTGCGGCTGTGCAGCGGACCACGCACCAACTTGCTCCTGGTCGAGGGACTGTCGTTCGAAGTCCGTGGTGGAGACATCCTCGCCATCATCGCCACTTCCAGTGAGCACGCTGCTCTGCAACTGTAAAAAAAAAAAGCATTTGAAAGAGCTGGCAATTTCCTCCGGCACAAAGAAACGCTTGTCACGTGTTTTACTCGTTTTTCGGGAATTTGCATACTGTTCGATATGCAGTCAAGGCTACGGAGCGCGAGAAGACGAAATTTAGCGACCCAGGTTTCTAGCGCCGACCACTGCGTCTGATCTACAGCACACTTCATGTAAGCTAGGCAATTGGGTGCAATGTCTAAATCTTAAAGCAACAAAGTTCTCGCGCGAGAGCACGTGCTCGTTAACATATGAGCATCGCAAATCAAGTGCTCCTCTCCCCCCGCGACCCGCGACCGTATCCGAGGCGCTTCTCTGACTAACGTCTGTGGTGACCGGCTAATACGCGAGCTCTCCCACGTCCTCGACCTCCGGTGCTGGCGTGCTGCGATATCAACCGCCAGTGAGCTAGGCAATTACTGACGCCCCACCATGCAAACCGGGAGCATAGTGTAGAAATAAAACCTGAGAAACCTGCGAAAAAACGTCAGCCAAGCTCATTGGAACCTCAGTGTACATTAGAACCACGGTGCTTGTTCCCGCACTCCTCTGAAAAGCTCAGATGCGACTCGCACATCACTACGCCTGCAAATGGACGTATACTATCACTAAGTTACATAAGCGAATGTCTCAAGCGAATATGTGCAAATTACTTATCCCGAAAAAAAACATAAGTCCACTGGTATCCCAATGCCCTCATGTTCACTCACTCCAATGAAAAGCTCAAACTACAAGCATACATCGCTCGCAGTGGAAATGCACGTATGCTGAAATTAACTTACCGGACTGTTGTTAAACGAATTTGCTCAAACTTATTATCGCCAAAAAATAAATATATAAGGCTATACCATAAAAACCTCAGTGCCTGTTGACTCACTTCTTTGGAAAGCTCAGATTCCACTCATACATCCCTGCTCTAGCAAGCGGAAATATACTGTCACTAAATTACATGTCTCATAAGCGAATATGTGCAAATTACTTTTCACAGAAAATACATAATCCCACTAATACCCCTATATACTCATGTTCACTCGTATGAAAACCTCGAATTCATCGCATACATTGCTCCCACTGGAAATGTAAGTATGCTGAAACTAACTTGCCGAACTGATAAACGATTCTGCGCAAATTTCTCATCGCTAATATACATAAGCCTTAAGTACATAAGTACTTTAGATGTTCATTGCGCGTTCACTCACTACTCTAAAAGCTAACATGCAACTCACACATCACTACCCCTCCAAATGGACGTATACTGCCACTAAGTTACATGTCTCATAAGCAAATAAGTGCAAATTACTTATAACAGAAAAACACACAGGACCACTACTCCATCGGTGCTCTCTCGTTCACTCACTCCAATGAAAAGCTGCAATTCTACGAGCACATCGCCCCCACTGGAAATGCACGTATGTTGACACTAACTCACAGGACTGACAAATGAATCTGCTCAAATTTGCCATCGCTAAAGAAAAGTAGGCCTGCAGTACACTAGAACTTCAGCGTGCGTTCACTCACTCCTATGAAAAGCTCAGATTTGACTCATGCATCACTACCCCTGCAAATGAACGTATACTGACACTAAGTTACATGTATGACTAAGCGAATAAGTAGAAATTACTTATCGCGGAAAAAAAAACATAAGCCCACTAGTACTCAAGTTCACTCACGTTGACTCACTACAACGAAAAGCTCGAATTCACCGCATACATCGCTCCCATTTAATATAGACGTATACCCACACTAACTTACAGGACTGTTAAACGAATTTCCGCAAATTTCTTATCGCCAAAAAAAAATGTAAGCCTATAGTACATCAGAACCTCAGTGTGTGTTCACTCATAATTGTGAAAAGCTCAGAATGGACTCATCCACCACTTCCCTTGCAAACAGACGTATACAGACACTATGTTACTTGTGTGATAAGCGAATATGGGCAAATCACTTATCGCAGGAAAAAAAACGTAAGCCTACTATTACCTCAGTGCGCGCAAGTTCACTCATTCCTATGAAAAGCTCAAATTCCAAGCATAAGTCGCTACCAATGGAAATGCAAGTATACCGACGCTAACTTCCAGAAGTGATAAACGAATTTCTTCAAATTTGTTATCGCTAAACGACGTCGTATCGCTAAAGAGAGATTATAGACCGTGGAAATATCTGCGCAGTCGCACTCACTCACTTGTCTGAAAGGCTCTAATTCCATGCATCAATCACTCCCGGAGCAGATGTACGTATATAGAAACAGACTTGTATGATTAACAAAAGATATTGTGAAAAATACTTGTCACGGAAAAAAAGCATCAGCCAAGCTCACTGGAACGTCAGTGTACATTAAGAGGAAGCTTTAGCTCGGGCCCAACTCCGACGCGGCCTATTCAAATACATGTAAAACGCAAAAACGTTTTTATGAGATAACCCATGCACCGATTTTGATGAAATTTGTTGCATTTCAAAGAGAACGTTAAATTCTAGTGACTGTTGGAAGCGGAATTCCGATTTAGGACTTGAATTTTCCTAAAACGATTTTCAAATATTTGACCGTTTAAAAAAAATAGAAGCACGAAGTTTACAAATTGATAGCTATGCATCAAGAACCGATATGGCGGTTCTGTAAACGGCATCCATTAGATCATTCAAAGCGGACAAATTCAATATGTCATTTTACATCTTACATGAATTTGTTACGTTGGTTACCACGGTTTTACAAAAGTTGTATTTCCCTATGATTAAATTTTTTTATATTCATGTGTAACATATCAATTTTGTCCGCTATGGATGTACTTTTAGATGCAATTCACAGAATTGTATTATAATCTTTGGTGGTTGAGTTACAGAGTTGTAAACTTGATAGTTTCGTTTTTTGAAAATTTTTGATTTTCGCCAATGTTTAATAAAAATTTGACGACCTAACTCAAAAATTCGAAACCAACAGTCACTAGATTTTAAGTTTTTATTTTAAATGCAACAAACCTCGTCAAATTCGGTGCAGTGGTTGCCGAGAAAAACGAATTCTCCTTTTACATGTATTTAGATAGGAGCACTCGAGCTAAAGCTTCCTCTTAAACCACAGTGCGTGTTCAGTCATTCCTCTAAAAAGCTCAGACGCGACTCACACATCACTACCCCTGCAAATGGATGTATACTGTCACTAAGTTACATATCCCATGAGCGAATATGTGCAAAATTACGTATCCCGGAAAAAACATAGGCCCACTCTTACCCCAATGCCCTCATGTTCACTCGCTCTAATGAAAAGCTCAAATTACACACATACATCGCTCCCACTGGAAATACACTTATACTGGCTCTAACTAACAGGGCTCACAATCGAATTTGCTCAGAATGGTTATCGCTAAAGAAACGTAAGCCTATTGTACATTACTACCTCAGCGCCTGTTCACTCACATAACCGAAAAGCTCAGATTGGACTCCTATATAATTTCCCCGGTTAAATGGACGTTTACTCTCACTAAATTACATTTTTGATAAGCGAATATGTGCAAATTGTGGCGGCAAAAACAAGCACAATGGTCCTTCAGTGCTCTCCTAGATATTTTCAAAGCTGAATGAAATACGAATCGAATAGCATCCGAAGCGAAACGAATTGAATATGGAATACTTTCAGAACAATTCTCTATTGAGGAACTTCCGTTCTCACCATTTGGTGTTCAGATCCCAATATATTCCTACATTACTAGGTTTTTGTGATTAAATTGCACGAAGTGAGGTTCATTAAAAGCACAAATGAAGCAATAGGAGCACATAACTATGTTTATTCGCATGCTCGGGGCTCACTGCTGAGCGCGAATTAGAACAGTCTAGTCGAGAAAAAGAGTTAGGGAAAGCGGGAAGAAAGCAGAAACCCCATTTAGGAGACTAAAGCAAAACAATCATGTACAATGGACTTTACAGAAGACCTTGCACACCAACTTTGTGAGGCAGGGCTGCTGATGTAGAGACCTCGTTAAATAATTATACAGGCAATTAACCTTGCAGAGCGAAAGGCATTGGAAAGATCATGATGATAAGTCCGGTCTTCGATCAGCTCACCTTGCTGCTCTGGCTCCTATGGTTGCCTCCGGGTGCTGCCTCCCACGCTTGACCTGGTCACGAAGCGCGAAACGCTGGCGTCGTCCTTCGCTGACAGATGGGTGCAGGACAACACCAGGTCCATCTCGTGCAGGCCGTCCGCGGCAACGATGAACGAATGAAAGCAAAGCATGCAGTGCATATGTGAGAAACAAGGCGAAAAAAAATGATGGTACGTGAGTACTGGACGCCATCTGGACACTATCAAACTCCACCTTGTTCTAAGATTCGGCCATCTCTTTTTTTTTACACCGATGTCGATTATATAGACTCTATAAACGCATTTTTGCCGTCGGCGTCACAAATGCACATCATCATCATCATCATCATCATCATCATCATCATCATCATCATCAGCCTAGTTACGCCCACTGCAGGGCAAAGGCCTCTCCCATACTTCTCCAACTACCCCGGTCATGTACTAATTGTGGCCATGTTGTCCCTGCAAACGTCTTAATGTCATCCGCCCACCTAACTTTCTGCCGCCCCCTGCTACGCTTCCCTTCCCTTGGAATCCAGTCCGTAACCCTTAATGACCATCGGTTATCTTCCCTCCTCATTACATGTCCGGCCCATGCCCATTTATTTTTCTTGATTTCAACTAAGATGTCATTTACCCGCGTTAGTTGTCTCACCCAAACTGCTCTTTTCTTATCCCTTAACGTCACACCCATCATTCTTCTTTCCATAGCTCGTTGCATCGTCCTCAATTTCAGCAGAACCCTTTTCGTAAGCCTCCAGGTTTCTGCCCCATATGTTAGTACTGGTAACACACAGCTGTTATACACTTACCTTTTGAGGGATAGTGGCAACCTGCTGTTCATGATTTGAGAATGCCTGCCAAACGCACCCCAGCCCATTCTTATTCTTCTGGTTATTTCAGTCTCATGATCCGGAACCGTGGTCACTACCTGCCCTAAGTAGATGTATTCTCTTACCACTTCCAGTGCCTCGCTACCTATCGTAAACTGCTGTTCTCTTCCGAGACTGTTAAACATTACTTTAGTTTTCTGCAGATTAATTTTCAGACCCACCCTTCTGCTTTGCCTCTCCAGGTCAGTGAGCATGCATTGCAATTAGTCTCCTGAGTTACTAAGCAAGGCAATATCATCAGCGAATCGCAAGTTCCTTAGGTATTCTCCATCAACTTTTATCCCCAATTCTTCCCACTCCAGGACTCTGAATACCTCCTGTAAACATGCTGTGAATAGCATTGGAGAGATCGTATCTCCCTGTATGACGCCTTTCTTTATTGAGATTTTGCTGCTTTCTTCGTGGAGGACTACGGTGGCTGTGGAGCCGCTATAGATATCTTCCAGTATTTTTACATATGGCTCATCTACACCCTGATTCCGTAATGCCTCCATGACTGCTGAGGTTTCGACTGAATCAAACGCTTTCTCGTAATCAATGAAAGCTATATATAAGGGTTGGTTATATTCTGCACATTTCTCTATCCCTTGATTGATAGTGTGAATATGGTCTATTGTTGAGTAGCCTTTACGGAATCCTGCCTGGTCCTTTGGTTGACAGAAGTCCAAGGTGTTCCTGATTCTATTTGCGATTACCTTAGTAAATACTTTGTAGGCAACGGACAGTAAGCTGATCGGTCTATAATTTTTCAAGTCTTTGGCGTCCCCTTTCTTATGGATTAGGATTATGTTAGCGTTCTTCCAAGGTTGCCTACGTTCGAAGTCATGAGGCATTGTGTATATAGGGCGGCCAATCTTTCTAGGACAGTGTTCCCACCTTCCTTCAACAAATCTGCTGTTACCTGATCCTCCCCAGCTGCCTTCCGCCTTTGCATAGCTCCTAAGGCTTTCTTTACTTCTTCTGGCGTTACCTGTGGGATTTCGAATTCCTCTAGGCTATTCTCTCTTCCACTATCGTCGTGGGTGCCACTGGTAATGTATAAATCTCTATATAACTCCTCAGCCACTTGAACTATCTCATCCATATTAGTAACGATATTGCCGGCTTTGTCTCTTAACGCACACATCTGATTCTTGCCTATTCCTAGTTTCTTCTTCACTGTTTTTAGGCTTCCTCCGTTCCTGAGAGCCTGTTCAATTCTATCCATATTATAGTTCCTGATATCCGCAGTCTTACGGTTGTTGATTAGCTTAGAAAGTTCTGCCAGTTCTATTCTAGCTGCAGGGTTAGAGGCTTTCATACATTGGCGTTTCCTGATCAGATCTTCCGTCTCCTGCGATAGCTTACTGGTTTCCTGTCTAACGGCGTTACCACCGACTTCTATTGCGCAGTCCTTAATGATGCCCATGAGATTGTCGTTCATTGCTTCAACACTAAGATCCTCTTCCTGAGTTAAAGCCGAATACCTGTTCTGTAGCTTGATCCGGAATTCCTCTAGTTTCCCTCTTACCGGTAACTCATTGATTGGCTTCTTGAGTACTTAGCCTAGCCAAATGCACATATACTGACGCTAACATACATGTTTCATAAACTCATTGATACAAATTTGTTATCGTGGAAAATACAAAAAGTATAGCCCGCAGGAACCTCAGCCAAGTCGTGCTCACTCATTCCGCTAGAAAGCTCAAATTCCACGCATCCATCACTTCCGTGGAAAATGCACATATACAGACACTTCCTTAATGACTAATAAACGAATTTACGCAAATTACTTAGAGCTCAAAACATATCATCCTTTAGCTCGATAGACCTTCCTCCCGGTCGTGCCCGCGCCATTCTCCTAAAAGCTTCTCGACACATCCATCACTCTCCCTGCAAATGCACATATACAGACGATAATTTACACGAATGCTAAACAAATTTAAGCAAATTATTTATCGCACAAAAAACACAAGCCTATAGCCTGATAGAACTTCAGCGCTGTCACATTACCTCACTTCACCGAAGATATCAAACTTGACGCAACCACCACTTCCCCTGCTAATGCACATATACACACACAACCTGATATGAATAATACACGAATTTACTCAAATTAGTTATTGCTAAAGAGAGATTATAGACCGCGGAAACATCCGCGCAGTCTTACTCACTGACATCTCTGAAAGGCTCTAATTCCATGCATCAATCACTCCCGGAGCAGATGCACGTATATAGAAAGAGACTCATATGATTAATAAAAGATATTGTAAAAATACTTATCACGAAAAAAAAACATCAGCCAAGCTCGTTGGAACGTCAGTGTACTATAATACCACAGTGCGTGTTCAGTCATTCCTCTAAAAAGCTCAGACACGACTCACACATCACTACCCCTGCAAATGGTTGTATACTGTCACTAAGTTACATATCTCATGAACGAATATGTGCAAATTACTGTCCCGGAAAGAACATAGGCACACTGGTACCCCAATGTCCTCATGTTCACTCATTCTAATGAAAAGCTGAAATTACACGCATACATCGCTCGCAATGGAAATGCACGTATGCGGAAATTAACGTACCGGACTGTTAAACGAATTTGCTCAATCTTGTTATCGTCAATATATATATATATATATATATATATATATATATATATATATATATATATATATATATATATATATATGTATATATAAGGCTATAACATGAAAACCTCAGTGCCTGTTGACTCACTTCTTTGGAAAGCTCAGATTCCACTCATACATCACTGCTCTAGCAAGTGGAAGTACACTGTCACTAAATTACATGTCTCATAAGCGAATATGAGCAAATTACTTATCGCAGAAAAAATCCCACTAGTACCCCAATTTACTCATGTTCACTCACTCCGATGAAAAGCTCAAGTTCAACGCAAACATCGCTCCCACTGGAAATTTATGTATGCTGAAACTAATTTGCCGGACTGTTAAACGATGCTGCACAAATTTCTCATCGCTAAAATGCATAAGCCTTAAGTACATAAGTACTTTAGATGTTCATTGCGCGTTGACTTACTACTCTAAACGCTAACATGCAACTCGCACATCAATACCCCTCAAAACGGACGTATACTGCCACTAATTTACATGTCCCATAAGGGAATATGTGCAAATTATTTATAACGGAAAAAGACAGAGGACCACTAGTCCATCGGTGCTCTCCCGTTCACTCACTCCAGTGCACAGCTGCAATTCTGCGAGCACGTCGCCCCCACTGGAAATGCTCGTATGTTGACACTAACTCACAGGACTGACGAATGAATCTGCTCAAATTTGCCATCGCTAAAGAAAAGTAGGCCTGCAGTACACTAGAACTTCAGCATGCGTTCACTCACTCCTATGAAAAGCTCAGATTTGACTCATGCATCACTTCCCCTGCAAATGAACGTATACTGACACTAAGTTACATGTATAATTAAGCGAATAAGTAGAAATTACTTATTGCGCAAAAAAAACAAGCCCACTAGCGCTTAAGTGCACTCACGTTGACTCACTACAACGAAAAGCTCGAATTCACCGCATACATCGCTCCCATTTAATATAGACGTATACCCACACTAACTTACAGGACTCATAAACGAATTTCCGCAAATGTGTTATCGCTAAAACATGTAAGCCTATAGTACATCAGAACCTCAGTGGGTGTTCACTCCCTTCGGTGCAGTTACTTATACTATCTCACATTACTACTACTACTACTAATACTACTACTACTACAACTACTACTACTACTACTACTACTACTACTACTACTATTACTACTACTCCTACTACTCCTGCAAATGGACGTATACTGACACTAAGTTACACGTCTGATTAAGCGACTATTCGCAAATTACATATCGCGGAAAAGCATAACTCTACTGGTACCCCAATGCACTCCATGTTCACTCACTCCAATATAAAGCCCAAATTCCTCGCATACATCGCACACCCTGGAAAAGCATGTATACCGACACAAACTTACAGGACTCATAAACGAATTTGCACAAATTTGTTATCGCTAAAAAACATTAGCCTACAGTATATTACATATGCATTGCGTGATCACTCACTGTTGTAAACACTCAGATGCCAATCACACATCCCTACCCCTGCAAATGGACTTATACTGACACAAAACTGCACTTCTCGTAAGCAAATAACTGTGAAATACTTCTCCAGGAAAAAGCATTACCCCACTGGAACTCCGTTGCACTCATGTTCAATCACTCCAATCTAAAGCTCAACTTACACGCATACATCGCTCCCACTGGAAATGCACGTATGCTGCCACTAACTTACTGTAGTGATAAAGGAATCTACTCAAATTTCCTATCGCTAAAGAAATGCAAGCCTATAGTGCATCAGAACCTCAGTATGTGTTCACTCAAATCTCGGGTATGCTCAGATTGGACACATCCATCACTTCCCCTGCAAATGGACGTACACGAATACTATGTTACATGTCTCATATGCGATTATGCGCACATTAGTTATCGCAGAAAACACTAGTACCCCTCGGCCCCTGCAAATGGACGTATACTGTCAGTAAGTTATATGTCTCGTAAGCGAAAATGTGCAACTTACTTATCGTCGAAAAATACATACGCCACACACGTCCCACTGTGCCCTCATGTTCACTACCTGCAATGAAAAGCTAAAATTCCACGCTTACATCGCAAATGCACGTATGCTGATACTGACTTACACGACTGATAAACGAATTTTCGCGCATAAGTTATCGCTAAAGAAACATGCCCATTAGCACATTAGAACCTCAATGCGTGTTGACTGACTCCTCTGAAAAGCTCAGATTCGACTCGTACATCACTGTCCCTCCAAATGGAAGTATACTGACAATAAGCTACCTGTCTCATAAGCGAATGTGTGTAAATTGCTTATCGCGGAAAAAAACATAGGCCCACTAGTTCCTGAGTGCACTCGTCTTCACTGAAAGCAATGAAAAAGCCCAAATTCTAATCATAGATCGCTCCCACTGCAAATGCGCATACGCTGAGGCTAACAGGATCGACAAAAACTATCGAAAAAAAACGGTAGCCTACACTACATTACAACCTCAGCGCCTATTCAATCGCATAATTGTAAACCTCAGATTAGACTCCTATATAACGTCCACTGTAAAATCGACATGCACTGTCACTAAATAACATCTCTGATAAGCAAATATGTGCAAGTTATCGCGGAAAAAACATAGGCACAATGGTACCTCAGTGTACGCATGTTCACTTACTACAATAAAAAGCTAAAATTCCACGCCTACATCGCTCCCAATGCAAATGCACGTATGCTGACACTGACTTACACGACTGATAAACGAATTTCCTCACTTCAGTAAATTATAACCTCAATGCGTGTTCACTCACTACTTAAAAGCTCAGATTCGGCTCGTACTAGTCCTGCAAATGGAACAATACTGAAACTAACTTACCTGTCTGATAAGCAAATATGTGCAAATTACTTATCGCGGAAAAAAGCATAAGCCGACTAGTTCCTGAGTGCACTCGTCTTCACTAACTGCAATGAAAAGCTCAAATTCCACGGTAACCTCGCTCCCAATGCAAATCTACTTATACTGGCACTAACTAACAAGACCGACAGTAAAATTTGCTCAAAATGGTTATCGATAAAGAAATGTTAGCCTACAACATATTAGAACCTCAGCGCCTGTTCACACGCATAACCGAAAAGCTAAGATTAGACTCCCATACCATTTCCCGTGCTCAATGGAAGTTTACTGTCACTAAATTAATTTCTGACAAGTTAATTTGTGCAAATTATAACGGAAGAACCATAAGCCCACTCGCTCCTGATTGCACTAGTCTTCGCTCACTGCAATGAAAACCTCAATTTCCTCGCGTACAATGCTCCCAATGCAAATCCACTATTATTGGCACTAACTAAAAGGACCGACAATCGAAGTTTCTCAAAATGGTTATCGCTAAAGAAACGTTAGCCTATACTACACTAGAAAGTCAGCACCTGTTCGCTCGCATAACCGAAAAGCTCAGATTAGACTCCCATACCATTTCCCCTGTTCAATGGACGTTTACTGTCACTAAATTATTTCTGACAAGTTAATTTCTGCAAATTATACCGGAAAAACCATAAGCCCACTCCTTCCTGAGTGCACTAGTCTTCGCTCACTACAATGAAAAGCTCAATTTCCTCGCGCACATTGCTTCCAATGCGAATCCACTCATATTAGCACTAACTAAAAGGGGCGACAATCGAATTTTCTCAAAATGGTCATCGCTAAAGAAACATTAGCCTACACTACATTAGAAACTCAGCGCCTGTTCGCTCGCATAACCGAAAAGCTCAGATTAGACTCCCATACCATTTCCCCTGTTCAATGGACGTTTACTGTGACTAAATTAATTTCTGACAAGTTAATTTGTGCAAATTAAACCAGAAAAACCATAAGCCCACTCGTTCCTGAGTGCACTAGTCTTCGCTCACTGCAATGAAAAGCTCAATTTCCTCGCGTACATTGCTTCCAATGCGAATCCACTCATATTGGCACTAACTAAAAGGACCGACAATCGAATTTTCTCAAAATGGTTATCGCTAATGAAACGTTAGCCTAAACTACATTAGAAACTCAGCGCCTGTTCGCTCGCATAACCGAAAAGCTCAGATTAGACTCCCATACCATTTCCCCTGTTCAATGGACGTTTACTGTGACTAAATTAATTTCTGACAAGTTAATTTGTGCAAATTATACCGGAAAAACCATAAGCCCACTCGTTCCTGAGTGCACTAGTCTTCGCTCACTGCAATGAAAAGCTCAATTTCCTCGCGTACATTGCTTCCAATGCGAATCCACTCATATTGGTACTAACTAAAAGGGGCGACAATCGAATTTTCTCAAAATGGTCATCGCTAAAGAAACATTAGCCTACACTACATTAGAAACTCAGCGCCTGTTCGCTCGCATAACCGAAAAGCTCAGATTAGACTCCCATACCATTTCCCCTGTTCAATGGACGTTTAATGTCACTAAATTAATTTCTGAAGTGTTAATTTGTGCAAATTATACCGGAAGAACCATAAGCCCACTCCTTCTTGAGTGCACTAGTCTTCGCTCACTGCAATGAAAAGCTCAATTTCCTCGCGTACATTGCTCCCAATGCGAATCCACTCATATTGGCACTAACTAAAAGGGGCGACAATCGAATTTTCTCAAAATGGTCATCGCTAAAGAAACATTAGCCTACACTACATTAGAAACTCAGCGCCTGTTCGCTCGCATAACCGAAAAGCTCAGATTAGACTCCCATACCATTTCCCCTGTTCAATGGACGTTTACTGTGACTAAATTAATTTCTGACAAGTTAATTTGTGCAAATTAAACCAGAAAAACCATAAGCCCACTCGTTCCTGAGTGCACTAGTCTTCGCTCACTGCAATGAAAAGCTCAATTTCCTCGCGTACATTGCTTCCAATGCGAATCCACTCATATTGGCACTAACTAAAAGGACCGACAATCGAATTTTCTCAAAATGGTTATCGCTAATGAAACGTTAGCCTAAACTACATTAGAAACTCAGCGCCTGTTCGCTCGCATAACCGAAAAGCTCAGATTAGACTCCCATACCATTTCCCCTGTTCAATGGACGTTTACTGTGACTAAATTAATTTCTGACAAGTTAATTTGTGCAAATTATACCGGAAAAACCATAAGCCCACTCGTTCCTGAGTGCACTAGTCTTCGCTCACTGCAATGAAAAGCTCAATTTCCTCGCGTACATTGCTTCCAATGCGAATCCACTCATATTGGTACTAACTAAAAGGGGCGACAATCGAATTTTCTCAAAATGGTCATCGCTAAAGAAACATTAGCCTACACTACATTAGAAACTCAGCGCCTGTTCGCTCGCATAACCGAAAAGCTCAGATTAGACTCCCATACCATTTCCCCTGTTCAATGGACGTTTAATGTCACTAAATTAATTTCTGAAGTGTTAATTTGTGGAAATTATACCGGAAGAACCATAAGCCCACTCCTTCTTGAGTGCACTAGTCTTCGCTCACTGCAATGAAAAGCTCAATTTCCTCGCGTACATTGCTCCCAATGCGAATCCACTCATATTGGCACTAACTAAAAGGGGCGACAATCGAATTTTCTCAAAATGGTCATCGCTAAAGAAACATTAGCCTACACTACATTAGAAACTCAGCGCCTGTTCGCTCGCATAATCGAAAAGCTCAGATTAGACTCCCATACCATTTCCCCTGTTCAATGGACGTTTACTGTGACTAAATTAATTTCTGAAAAGTTAATTTGTGCAAATTATACCGGAAAAACCATAAGCCCACTCGTTCCTGAGTGCACTAGTCTTCGCTCACTGCAATGAAAAGCTCAATTTCCTCGCGTACATTGCTCCGAATGCGAATCCACTCATATTGGCACTAACTAAAAAGACCGGCAATCGAATTATCTCAAAATGGTCATCGCTAAAGAAACGTTAGCATAAACTATATTAGAAACTCAGCGCCTGTTCGCTCGCATAACAGAAAAGCTCGTATTAGACTCCCATACCATTTCCCCTGTTCAATGGACGTTTACTGTCACTAAATTTCTAACAAGTTAATTTGTGCAAATTATACCGAAAGAACCATAAGCCCACTCGTTCCTGAGTGCACTAGTCTTCGCTCACTGCAATGAAAAGCTCAATTTCCTCGCGTACATTGCTTCCAATGCGAATCCACTCATATTGGCACTAACTAAAAGGACCGACAATCGAATTTTCTCAAAATGGTTATCGCTAATGAAACGTTAGCCTAAACTACATTAGAAACTCAGCGCCTGTTCGCTCGCATAACCGAAAAGCTCAGATTAGACTCCCATACCATTTCCCCTGTTCAATGGACGTTTACTGTGACTAAATTAATTTCTGACAAGTTAATTTGTGCAAATTATACCGGAAAAACCATAAGCCCACTCGTTCCTGAGTGCACTAGTCTTCGCTCACTGCAATGAAAAGCTCAATTTCCTCGCGTACATTGCTTCCAATGCGAATCCACTCATATTGGCACTAACTAAAAGGGGCGACAATCGAATTTTCTCAAAATGGTCATCGCTAAAGAAACATTAGCCTACACTACATTAGAAACTCAGCGCCTGTTCGCTCGCATAACCGAAAAGCTCAGATTAGACTCCCATACCATTTCCCCTGTTCAATGGACGTTTAATGTCACTAAATTAATTTCTGAAGTGTTAATTTGTGCAAATTATACCGGAAGAACCATAAGCCCACTCCTTCTTGAGTGCACCAGTCTTCGCTCACTGCAATGAAAAGCTCAATTTCCTCGCGTACATTGCTCCCAATGCGAATCCACTCATATTGGCACTAACTAAAAGGGGCGACAATCGAATTTTCTCAAAATGGTCATCGCTAAAGAAACATTAGCCTACACTACATTAGAAACTCAGCGCCTGTTCGCTCGCATAATCGAAAAGCTCAGATTAGACTCCCATACCATTTCCCCTGTTCAATGGACGTTTACTGTGACTAAATTAATTTCTGACAAGTTAATTTGTGCAAATTATACCGGAAAAACCATAAGCCCACTCGTTCCTGAGTGCACTAGTCTTCGCTCACTGCAATGAAAAGCTCAATTTCCTCGCGTACATTGCTCCGAATGCGAATCCACTCATATTGGCACTAACTAAAAAGACCGGCAATCGAATTATCTCAAAATGGTCATCGCTAAAGAAACGTTAGCATAAACTATATTAGAAACTCAGCGCCTGTTCGCTCGCATAACAGAAAAGCTCGTATTAGACTCCCATACCATTTCCCCTGTTCAATGGACGTTTACTGTCACTAAATTTCTAACAAGTTAATTTGTGCAAATTATACCGAAAGAACCATAAGGCCACTCGTTCCTGAGTGCACTAGTCTTCGCTCACTGCAATGAAAAGCTCAATTTTCTCGCGTACATTGCTCCCAATGCGAATCCACTCATATTGGCACTAACTAAAAGGACCGACAATCGAATTTTCTCAAAATGGTTATCGCTAAAGAAACGTTAGCCTAAACTACATTAGAAACTCAGCGCCTGTTCGCTCGCATAACCGAAAAGCTCGTATTAGACTCCCATACCATTTCCCCTGTTCAATGGACGTTTACTGTCACTGAATTAATTTCTCACAAGTTAATTTCTGCAAATCATACCGGAAAAACCATAAGCCCACTCGTTCCTGAGTGCACTAGTCTTCGCTCACTGCAATGCAAAGCTCAATTTCCACGCGTACATTGCTCCCAATGCGAATCCACTCATATTGGCACTGACTAAAAGGACCGACAATCGAATTTTCTCAAAATGGTTATCGCTAAAAAAACGTTAGCCTGAACTACATTAGAAACTCAGCGCCTGTTCGCTCGCATAACCGAAAAGCTCGTATTAGACTCCCATACCATTTCCCCTGTTCAATGGACGTTTACTGTCACTAAATTAATTTCTCACAAGTTAATTTGTGCAAATTATACCGGAAAAACCATAAGCCAGCACCTTCCTGAGTGCACTAGTCTTCGCTCACTACAATGAAAAGCTCAATTTCCTCGCGCACATTGCTTCCAATGCGAATCCACTCATATTAGCACTAACTAAAAGGGGCGACAATCGAATTTTCTCAAAATGGTCATCGCTAAAGAAACATTAGCCTACACTACATTAGAAACTCAGCGCCTGTTCGCTCGCATAACCGAAAAGCTCAGATTAGACTCCCATACCATTTCCCCTGTTCAATGGACGTTTACTGTGACTAAATTAATTTCTGACACGTTAATTTGTGCAAATTATACCGGAAAAACCATAAGCCCACTCGTTCCTGAGTGCACTAGTCTTCGCTCACTGCAATGAAAAGCTCAATTTCCTCGCGTACATTGCTTCCAATGCGAATCCACTCATATTGGCACTAACTAAAAGGACCGACAATCGAATTTTCTCAAAATGGTTATCGCTAATGAAACGTTCGCCTAAACTACATTATAAACTCAGCGCCTGTTCGCTCGCATAACCGAAAAGCTCAGATTAGACTCCCATACCATTTCCCCTGTTCAATGGACGTTTACTGTGACTAAATTAATTTCTGACAAGTTAATTTGTGCAAATTATACCGGAAAAACCATAAGCCCACTCGTTCCTGAGTGCACTAGTCTTCGCTCACTGCAATGAAAAGCTCAATTTCCTCGCGTACATTGCTTCCAATGCGAATCCACTCATATTGGCACTAACTAAAAGGGGCGACAATCGAATTTTCTCAAAATGGTCATCGCTAAAGAAACATTAGCCTACACTACATTAGAAACTCAGCGCCTGTTCGCTCGCATAACCGAAAAGCTCAGATTAGACTCCCATACCATTTCCCCTGTTCAATGGACGTTTAATGTCACTAAATTAATTTCTGAAGTGTTAATTTGTGCAAATTATACCGGAAGAACCATAAGCCCACTCCTTTTTGAGTGCACTAGTCTTCGCTCACTGCAATGAAAAGCTCAATTTCCTCGCGTACATTGCTCCCAATGCGAATCCACTCATATTGGCACTAACTAAAAGGGGCGACAATCGAATTTTCTCAAAATGGTCATCGCTAAAGAAACATTAGCCTACACTACATTAGAAACTCAGCGCCTGTTCGCTCGCATAATCGAAAAGCTCAGATTAGACTCCCATACCATTTCCCCTGTTCAATGGACGTTTACTGTGACTAAATTAATTTCTGACAAGTTAATTTGTGCAAATTATACCGGAAAAACCATAAGCCCACTCGTTCCTGAGTGCACTAGTCTTCGCTCACTGCAATGAAAAGCTCAATTTCCTCGCGTACATTGCTCCGAATGCGAATCCACTCATATTGGCACTAACTAAAAAGACCGGCAATCGAATTATCTCAAAATGGTCATCGCTAAAGAAACGTTAGCATAAACTATATTAGAAACTCAGCGCCTGTTCGCTCGCATAACAGAAAAGCTCGTATTAGACTCCCATACCATTTCCCCTGTTCAATGGACGTTTACTGTCACTAAATTTCTAACAAGTTAATTTGTGCAAATTATACCGAAAGAACCATAAGCCCACTCGTTCCTGAGTGCACTAGTCTTCGCTCACTGCAATGAAAAGCTCAATTTCCTCGCGTACATTGCTTCCAATGCGAATCCACTCATATTGGCACTAACTAAAAGGACCGACAATCGAATTTTCTCAAAATGGTTATCGCTAATGAAATGTTAGCCTAAACTACATTAGAAACTCAGCGCCTGTTCGCTCGCATAACCGAAAAGCTCAGATTAGACTCCCATACCATTTCCCCTGTTCAATGGACGTTTACTGTGACTAAATTAATTTCTGACAAGTTATTTTTGTGCAAATTATACCGGAAAAACCATAAGCCCACTCGTTCCTGAGTGCACTAGTCTTCGCTCACTGCAATGAAAAGCTCAATTTCCTCGCGTACATTGCTTCCAATGCGAATCCACTCATATTGGCACTAACTAAAAGGGGCGACAATCGAATTTTCTCAAAATGGTCATCGCTAAAGAAACATTAGCCTACACTACATTAGAAACTCAGCGCCTGTTCGCTCGCATAACCGAAAAGCTCAGATTAGACTCCCATACCATTTCCCCTGTTCAATGGACGTTTAATGTCACTAAATTAATTTCTGAAGTGTTAATTTGTGCAAATTATACCGGAAGAACCATAAGCCCACTCCTTCTTGAGTGCACTAGTCTTCGCTCACTGCAATGAAAAGCTCAATTTCCTCGCGTACATTGCTCCCAATGCGAATCCACTCATATTGGCACTAACTAAAAGGGGCGACAATCGAATTTTCTCAAAATGGTCATCGCTAAAGAAACATTAGCCTACACTACATTAGAAACTCAGCGCCTGTTCGCTCGCATAATCGAAAAACACCGATTAGACTCCCATACCATTTCCCCTGTTCAATGGACGTTTACTGTGACTAAATTAATTTCTGACAAGTTAATTTGTGCAAATTATACCGGAAAAACCATAAGCCCACTCGTTCCTGAGTGCACTAGTCTTCGCTCACTGCAATGAAAAGCTCAATTTCCTCGCGTACATTGCTCCGAATGCGAATCCACTCATATTGGCACTAACTAAAAAGACCGGCAATCGAATTATCTCAAAATGGTCATCGCTAAAGAAACGTTAGCATAAACTATATTAGAAACTCAGCGCCTGTTCGCTCGCATAACAGAAAAGCTCGTATTAGACTCCCATACCATTTCCCCTGTTCAATGGACGTTTACTGTCACTAAATTAATTTCTCACAAGTTAATTTGTGCAAATCATACCGGAAAAACCATAAGCCCACTCGTTCCTGAGTGCATTAGTCTTCGCTCACTGCAATGCAAAGCTCAATTTCCACGCGTACATTGCTCCCAATGCGAATCCACTCATATTGGCACTAACTAAAAGGACCGACAATCGAATTTTCTCAAAATGGTTATCGCTAAAAAAACGTTAGCCTGAACTACATTAGAAACTCAGCGCCTGTTCGCTCGCATAACCGAAAAGCTCGTATTAGACTCCCATACCATTTCCCCTGTTCAATGGACGTTTACTGTCACTAAATTAATTTCTCACAAGTTAATTTGTGCAAATTATACCGGAAAAACCATAAGCCAGCACCTTCCTGAGTGCACTAGTCTTCGCTCACTACAATGAAAAGCTCAATTTCCTCGCGCACATTGCTTCCAATGCGAATCCACTCATATTAGCACTAACTAAAAGGGGCGACAATCGAATTTTCTCAAAATGGTCATCGCTAAAGAAACATTAGCCTACACTACATTAGAAACTCAGCGCCTGTTCGCTCGCATAACCGAAAAGCTCAGATTAGACTCCCATACCATTTCCCCTGTTCAATGGACGTTTACTGTGACTAAATTAATTTCTGACACGTTAATTTGTGCAAATTATACCGGAAAAACCATAAGCCCACTCGTTCCTGAGTGCACTAGTCTTCGCTCACTGCAATGAAAAGCTCAATTTCCTCGCGTACATTGCTTCCAATGCGAATCCACTCATATTGGCACTAACTAAAAGGACCGACAATCGAATTTTCTCAAAATGGTTATCGCTAATGAAACGTTCGCCTAAACTACATTAGAAACTCAGCGCCTGTTCGCTCGCATAACCGAAAAGCTCAGATTAGACTCCCATACCATTTCCCCTGTTCAATGGACGTTTACTGTGACTAAATTAATTTCTGACAAGTTAATTTGTGCAAATTATACCGGAAAAACCATAAGCCCACTCGTTCCTGAGTGCACTAGTCTTCGCTCACTGCAATGAAAAGCTCAATTTCCTCGCGTACATTGCTTCCAATGCGAATCCACTCATATTGGCACTAACTAAAAGGGGCGACAATCGAATTTTCTCAAAATGGTCATCGCTAAAGAAACATTAGCCTACACTACATTAGAAACTCAGCGCCTGTTCGCTCGCATAACCGAAAAGCTCAGATTAGACTCCCATACCATTTCCCCTGTTCAATGGACGTTTAATGTCACTAAATTAATTTCTGAAGTGTTAATTTGTGCAAATTATACCGGAAGAACCATAAGCCCACTCCTTTTTGAGTGCACTAGTCTTCGCTCACTGCAATAAAAAGCTCAATTTCCTCGCGTACATTGCTCCCAATGCGAATCCACTCATATTGGCACTAACTAAAAGGGGCGACAATCGAATTTTCTCAAAATGGTCATCGCTAAAGAAACATTAGCCTACACTACATTAGAAACTCAGCGCCTGTTCGCTCGCATAATCGAAAAGCTCAGATTAGACTCCCATACCATTTCCCCTGTTCAATGGACGTTTACTGTGACTAAATTAATTTCTGACAAGTTAATTTGTGCAAATTGTACCGGAAAAACCATAAGCCCACTCGTTCCTGAGTGCACTAGTCTTCGCTCACTGCAATGAAAAGCTCAATTTCCTCGCGTACATTGCTCCGAATGCGAATCCACTCATATTGGCACTAACTAAAAAGACCGGCAATCGAATTATCTCAAAATGGTCATCGCTAAAGAAACGTTAGCATAAACTATATTAGAAACTCAGCGCCTGTTCGCTCGCATAACAGAAAAGCTCGTATTAGACTCCCATACCATTTCCCCTGTTCAATGGACGTTTACTGTCACTAAATTTCTAACAAGTTAATTTGTGCAAATTATACCGAAAGAACCATAAGCCCACTCGTTCCTGAGTGCACTAGTCTTCGCTCACTGCAATGAAAAGCTCAATTTTCTCGCGTACATTGCTCCCAATGCGAATCCACTCATATTGGCACTAACTAAAAGGACCGACAATCGAATTTTCTCAAAATGGTTATCGCTAAAGAAACGTTAGCCTAAACCACATTAGAAACTCAGCGCCTGTTCGCTCGCATAACCGAAAAGCTCGTATTAGACTCCCATACCATTTCCCCTGTTCAATGGACGTTTACTGTCACTAAATTAATTTCTCACAAGTTAATTTGTGCAAATCATACCGGAAAAACCATAAGCCCACTCGTTCCTGAGTGCACTAGTCTTCGCTCACTGCAATGCAAAGCTCAATTTCCACGCGTACATTGCTCCCAATGCGAATCCACTCATATTGGCACTAACTAAAAGGACCGACAATCGAATTTTCTCAAAATGGTTATCGCTAAAGAAACGTTAGCCTAAACTACATTAGAAACTCAGCGCCTGTTCGCTCGCATAACCGAAAAGCTCGTATTAGACTCCCATACCATTTCCCCTGTTCAATGGACGTTTACTGTCACTAAATTAATTACTCACAAGTTAATTTGTGCAAATTATACCGGAAAAACCATAAGCCAACTCCTTCCTGAGTGCACTAGTCTTCGCTCACTACAATGAAAAGCTCAATTTCCTCGCGCACATTGCTTCCAATGCGAATCCACTCATATTAGCACTAACTAAAAGGGGCGACAATCGAATTTTCTCAAAATGGTCATCGCTAAAGAAACATTAGCCTACACTACATTAGAAACTCAGCGCCTGTTCGCTCGCATAACCGAAAAGCTCAGATTAGACTCCCATACCATTTCCCCTGTTCAATGGACGTTTACTGTGACTAAATTAATTTCTGACAAGTTAATTTGTGCAAATTATACCGGAAAAACCATAAGCCCACTCGTTCCTGAGTGCACTAGTCTTCGCTCACTGCAATGAAAAGCTCAATTTCCTCGCGTACATTGCTTCCAATGCGAATCCACTCATATTGGCACTAACTAAAAGGGGCGACAATCGAATTTTCTCAAAATGGTCATCGCTAAAGAAACATTAGCCTAAACTACATTAGAAACTCAGCGCCTGTTCGCTCGCATAACCGAAAAGCTCAGATTAGACTCCCATACCATTTCCCCTGTTCAATGGACGTTTAATGTCACTAAATTAATTTCTGAAGTGTTAATTTGTGCAATTTATACCGGAAGAACCATAAGCCCACTAGTTCCTGACTGCACTAGTCTTCGCTCACTGCAATGAAAAGCTCAATTTCCTCGCGTACATTGCTCCCAATGCGAATCCACTCATATTGGCACTAACTAAAAGGGGCGACAATCGAATTTTCTCAAAATGGTCATCGCTAAAGAAACATTAGCCTACACTACATTAGAAACTCAGCGCCTGTTCGCTCGCATAACCGAAAAGCTCAGATTAGACTCCCATACCATTTCCCCTGTTCAATGGACGTTTACTGTGACTAAATTAATTTCTGACAAGTTAATTTGTGCAAATTATACCGGAAAAACCATAAGCCCACTCGTTCCTGAGTGCACTAGTCTTCGCTCACTGCAATGAAAAGCTCAATTTCCTCGCGTACATTGCTCCGAATGCGAATCCACTCATATTGGCACTAACTAAAAAGACCGGCAATCGAATTATCTCAAAATGGTCATCGCTAAAGAAACGTTAGCATAAACTATATTAGAAACTCAGCGCCTGTTCGCTCGCATAACAGAAAAGCTCGTATTAGACTCCCATACCATTTCCCCTGTTCAATGGACTTTTACTGTCACTAAATTTCTAACAAGTTAATTTGTGCAAATTATACCGAAAGAACCATAAGCCCACTCGTTCCTGAGTGCACTAGTCTTCGCTCACTGCAATGAAAAGCTCAATTTTCTCGCGTACATTGCTCCCAATGCGAATCCACTCATATTGGCACTAACTAAAAGGACCGACAATCAAATTTTCTCAAAATGGTTATCGCTAAAGAAACGTTAGCCTAAACCACATTAGAAACTCAGCGCCTGTTCGCTCGCATAACCGAAAAGCTCGTATTAGACTCCCATACCATTTCCCCTGTTCAATGGACGTTTACTGTCACTAAATTAATTTCTCACAAGTTAATTTGTGCAAATCATACCGGAAAAACCATAAGCCCACTCGTTCCTGAGTGCACTAGTCTTCGCTCACTGCAATGCAAAGCTCAATTTCCACGCGTACATTGCTCCCAATGCGAATCCACTCATATTGGCACTAACTAAAAGGACCGACAATCGAATTTTCTCAAAATGGTTATCGCTAAAGAAACGTTAGCCTAAACTACATTAGAAACTCAGCGCCTGTTCGCTCGCATAACCGAAAAGCTCGTATTAGACTCCCATACCATTTCCCCTGTTCAATGGACGTTTACTGTCACTAAATTAATTTCTCACAAGTTAATTTGTGCAAATTATACCGGAAAAACCATAAGCCAACTCCTTCCTGAGTGCACTAGTCTTCGCTCACTACAATGAAAAGCTCAATTTCCTCGCGCACATTGCTTCCAATGCGAATCCACTCATATTAGCACTAACTAAAAGGGGCGACAATCGAATTTTCTCAAAATGGTCATCGCTAAAGAAACATTAGCCTACACTACATTAGAAACTCAGCGCCTGTTCGCTCGCATAACCGAATAGCTCAGATTAGACTCCCATACCATTTCCCCTGTTCAATGGACGTTTACTGTGACTAAATTAATTTCTGACAAGTTAATTTGTGCAAATTATACCGGAAAAACCATAAGCCCACTCGTTCCTGAGTGCACTAGTCTTCGCTCACTGCAATGAAAAGCTCAATTTCCTCGCGTACATTGCTTCCAATGCGAATCCACTCATATTGGCACTAACTAAAAGGGGCGACAATCGAATTTTCTCAAAATGGTCATCGCTAAAGAAACATTAGCCTAAACTACATTAGAAACTCAGCGCCTGTTCGCTCGCATAAGCGAAAAGCTCAGATTAGACTCCCATACCATTTCCCCTGTTCAATGGACGTTTAATGTCACTAAATTAATTTCTGAAGTGTTAATTTGTGCAATTTATACCGGAAGAACCATAAGCCCACTAGTTCCTGACTGCACTAGTCTTCGCTCACTGCAATGAAAAGCTCAATTTCCTCGCGTACTCTGCTCCGAATGCGAATCCACTCATATTGGCACTAACTAAAAAGACCGGCAATCGAATTATCTCAAAATGGTCATCGCTAAAGAAACGTTAGCCTAAACTATATTAGAAACTCAGCGCCTGTTCGCACGCATAACTGAAAAGCTCGTATTAGACTCCCATACCATTTCCCCTGTTCAATGGACGTTTACTGTCACTAAATTTCTAACAAGTTAATTTGTGCAAATTATACTGGACGAACCATAAGCCCACTCGTTTCTGAGTGCACTAGTCTTCGCTCACTGGAATGAAAAGCTCAATTTTCTCGCGTACATTGCTCCCAATGCGAACCCACTCATATTGGCACTAAGTAAAAGGACCGACAATCGAATTTTCTCAAAATGGTTATCGCTAAAGAAACGTTAGCCTAAACTACATTAGAAACTCAGCGCCTGTTCGCTCGCATAACCGAAAAGCTCGTGTTAGACTCCCATACCATTTCCCCTGTTCAATGGACGCTTACTGTCACTAAATTAATTTCTCACAAGTTAATTTGTGCAAATCATACCAGAAAAACCATAAGCCCACTCGTTCCTGAGTGCACTAGTCTTCGCTCACTCCAATGAAAAGCTCAATTTCCACGCGTACATTGCTCCCAAGGCGAATCCACTCATATTGGCACTAACTAAAAGGACCGGCAATCGAATTATCTCAAAATGGTCATCGCTAAAGAAACATTAGCCTACACTACATTAGAAACTCAGCGCCTGTTCGCTCGCATAACCGAAAAGCTCAGATTAGACTCCCATACCATTTCCCCGGTTCAACGGACGTTTACTGTGACTAAATTAATTTCTGACAAGTTAATTTGTGCAAATCATACCGGAAGAACCATAAGCCCACTAGTTCCTGACTGCACTAGTCTTCGCTCACTGCAATGAAAAGCTCAATTTCCTCGCGTACATTGCTCCCAATGCGAATCCACTCATATTGGCACTAACTAAAAGGGGCGACAATCGAATTTTCTCAAAATGGTCATCGCTAAAGAAACATTAGCCTACACTACATTAGAAACTCAGCGCCTGTTCGCTCGCATAACCGAAAAGCTCAGATTAGACTCCCATACCATTTCCCCTGTTCAATGGACGTTTACTGTGACTAAATTAATTTCTGACAAGTTAATTTGTGCAAATTATACCGGAAAAACCATAAGCCCACTCGTTCCTGAGTGCACTAGTCTTCGCTCACTGCAATGAAAAGCTCAATTTCCTCGCGTACATTGCTCCGAATGCGAATCCACTCATATTGGCACTAACTAAAAAGACCGGCAATCGAATTATCTCAAAATGGTCATCGCTAAAGAAACGTTAGCATAAACTATATTAGAAACTCAGCGCCTGTTCGCTCGCATAACAGAAAAGCTCGTATTAGACTCCCATACCATTTCCCCTGTTCAATGGACGTTTACTGTCACTAAATTTCTAACAAGTTAATTTGTGCAAATTATACCGAAAGAACCATAAGCCCACTCGTTCCTGAGTGCACTAGTCTTCGCTCACTGCAATGAAAAGCTCAATTTTCTCGCGTACATTGCTCCCAATGCGAATCCACTCATATTGGCACTAACTAAAAGGACCGACAATCGAATTTTCTCAAAATGGTTATCGCTAAAGAAACGTTAGCCTAAACCACATTAGAAACTCAGCGCCTGTTCGCTCGCATAACCGAAAAGCTCGTATTAGACTCCCATACCATTTCCCCTGTTCAATGGACGTTTACTGTCACTAAATTAATTTCTCACAAGTTAATTTGTGCAAATCATACCGGAAAAACCATAAGCCCACTCGTTCCTGAGTGCACTAGTCTTCGCTCACTGCAATGCAAAGCTCAATTTCCACGCGTACATTGCTCCCAATGCGAATCCACTCATATTGGCACTAACTAAAAGGACCGACAATCGAATTTTCTCAAAATGGTTATCGCTAAAGAAACGTTAGCCTAAACTACATTAGAAACTCAGCGCCTGTTCGCTCGCATAACCGAAAAGCTCGTATTAGACTCCCATACCATTTCCCCTGTTCAATGGACGTTTACTGTCACTAAATTAATTTCTCACAAGTTAATTTGTGCAAATTATACCGGAAAAACCATAAGCCAACTCCTTCCTGAGTGCACTAGTCTTCGCTCACTACAATGAAAAGCTCAATTTCCTCGCGCACATTGCTTCCAATGCGAATCCACTCATATTAGCACTAACTAAAAGGGGCGACAATCGAATTTTCTCAAAATGGTCATCGCTAAAGAAACATTAGCCTACACTACATTAGAAACTCAGCGCCTGTTCGCTCGCATAACCGAATAGCTCAGATTAGACTCCCATACCATTTCCCCTGTTCAATGGACGTTTACTGTGACTAAATTAATTTCTGACAAGTTAATTTGTGCAAATTATACCGGAAAAACCATAAGCCCACTCGTTCCTGAGTGCACTAGTCTTCGCTCACTGCAATGAAAAGCTCAATTTCCTCGCGTACATTGCTTCCAATGCGAATCCACTCATATTGGCACTAACTAAAAGGGGCGACAATCGAATTTTCTCAAAATGGTCATCGCTAAAGAAACATTAGCCTAAACTACATTAGAAACTCAGCGCCTGTTCGCTCGCATAACCGAAAAGCTCAGATTAGACTCCCATACCATTTCCCCTGTTCAATGGACGTTTAATGTCACTAAATTAATTTCTGAAGTGTTAATTTGTGCAATTTATACCGGAAGAACCATAAGCCCACTAGTTCCTGACTGCACTAGTCTTCGCTCACTGCAATGAAAAGCTCAATTTCCTCGCGTACATTGCTCCCAATGCGAATCCACTCATATTGGCACTAACTAAAAGGGGCGACAATCGAATTTTCTCAAAATGGTCATCGCTAAAGAAACATTAGCCTACACTACATTAGAAACTCAGCGCCTGTTCGCTCGCATAACCGAAAAGCTCAGATTAGACTCCCATACCATTTCCCCTGTTCAATGGACGTTTACTGTGACTAAATTAATTTCTGACAAGTTAATTTGTGCAAATTATACCGGAAAAACCATAAGCCCACTCGTTCCTGAGTGCACTAGTCTTCGCTCACTGCAATGAAAAGCTCAATTTCCTCGCGTACATTGCTCCGAATGCGAATCCACTCATATTGGCACTAACTAAAAAGACCGGCAATCGAATTATCTCAAAATGGTCATCGCTAAAGAAACGTTAGCATAAACTATATTAGAAACTCAGCGCCTGTTCGCTCGCATAACAGAAAAGCTCGTATTAGACTCCCATACCATTTCCCCTGTTCAATGGACTTTTACTGTCACTAAATTTCTAACAAGTTAATTTGTGCAAATTATACCGAAAGAACCATAAGCCCACTCGTTCCTGAGTGCACTAGTCTTCGCTCACTGCAATGAAAAGCTCAATTTTCTCGCGTACATTGCTCCCAATGCGAATCCACTCATATTGGCACTAACTAAAAGGACCGACAATCAAATTTTCTCAAAATGGTTATCGCTAAAGAAACGTTAGCCTAAACCACATTAGAAACTCAGCGCCTGTTCGCTCGCATAACCGAAAAGCTCGTATTAGACTCCCATACCATTTCCCCTGTTCAATGGACGTTTACTGTCACTAAATTAATTTCTCACAAGTTAATTTGTGCAAATCATACCGGAAAAACCATAAGCCCACTCGTTCCTGAGTGCACTAGTCTTCGCTCACTGCAATGCAAAGCTCAATTTCCACGCGTACATTGCTCCCAATGCGAATCCACTCATATTGGCACTAACTAAAAGGACCGACAATCGAATTTTCTCAAAATGGTTATCGCTAAAGAAACGTTAGCCTAAACTACATTAGAAACTCAGCGCCTGTTCGCTCGCATAACCGAAAAGCTCGTATTAGACTCCCATACCATTTCCCCTGTTCAATGGACGTTTACTGTCACTAAATTAATTTCTCACAAGTTAATTTGTGCAAATTATACCGGAAAAACCATAAGCCAACTCCTTCCTGAGTGCACTAGTCTTCGCTCACTACAATGAAAAGCTCAATTTCCTCGCGCACATTGCTTCCAATGCGAATCCACTCATATTAGCACTAACTAAAAGGGGCGACAATCGAATTTTCTCAAAATGGTCATCGCTAAAGAAACATTAGCCTACACTACATTAGAAACTCAGCGCCTGTTCGCTCGCATAACCGAATAGCTCAGATTAGACTCCCATACCATTTCCCCTGTTCAATGGACGTTTACTGTGACTAAATTAATTTCTGACAAGTTAATTTGTGCAAATTATACCGGAAAAACCATAAGCCCACTCGTTCCTGAGTGCACTAGTCTTCGCTCACTGCAATGAAAAGCTCAATTTCCTCGCGTACATTGCTTCCAATGCGAATCCACTCATATTGGCACTAACTAAAAGGGGCGACAATCGAATTTTCTCAAAATGGTCATCGCTAAAGAAACATTAGCCTAAACTACATTAGAAACTCAGCGCCTGTTCGCTCGCATAAGCGAAAAGCTCAGATTAGACTCCCATACCATTTCCCCTGTTCAATGGACGTTTAATGTCACTAAATTAATTTCTGAAGTGTTAATTTGTGCAATTTATACCGGAAGAACCATAAGCCCACTAGTTCCTGACTGCACTAGTCTTCGCTCACTGCAATGAAAAGCTCAATTTCCTCGCGTACTCTGCTCCGAATGCGAATCCACTCATATTGGCACTAACTAAAAAGACCGGCAATCGAATTATCTCAAAATGGTCATCGCTAAAGAAACGTTAGCCTAAACTATATTAGAAACTCAGCGCCTGTTCGCACGCATAACTGAAAAGCTCGTATTAGACTCCCATACCATTTCCCCTGTTCAATGGACGTTTACTGTCACTAAATTTCTAACAAGTTAATTTGTGCAAATTATACTGGACGAACCATAAGCCCACTCGTTTCTGAGTGCACTAGTCTTCGCTCACTGGAATGAAAAGCTCAATTTTCTCGCGTACATTGCTCCCAATGCGAACCCACTCATATTGGCACTAAGTAAAAGGACCGACAATCGAATTTTCTCAAAATGGTTATCGCTAAAGAAACGTTAGCCTAAACTACATTAGAAACTCAGCGCCTGTTCGCTCGCATAACCGAAAAGCTCGTGTTAGACTCCCATACCATTTCCCCTGTTCAATGGACGCTTACTGTCACTAAATTAATTTCTCACAAGTTAATTTGTGCAAATCATACCAGAAAAACCATAAGCCCACTCGTTCCTGAGTGCACTAGTCTTCGCTCACTCCAATGAAAAGCTCAATTTCCACGCGTACATTGCTCCCAAGGCGAATCCACTCATATTGGCACTAACTAAAAGGACCGGCAATCGAATTATCTCAAAATGGTCATCGCTAAAGAAACATTAGCCTACACTACATTAGAAACTCAGCGCCTGTTCGCTCGCATAACCGAAAAGCTCAGATTAGACTCCCATACCATTTCCCCGGTTCAACGGACGTTTACTGTGACTAAATTAATTTCTGACAAGTTAATTTGTGCAAATCATACCGGAAGAACCATAAGCCCACTAGTTCCTGACTGCACTAGTCTTCGCTCACTGCAATGAAAAGCTCAATTTCCTCGCGTACATTGCTCCCAATGCGAATCCACTCATATTGGCACTAACTAAAAGGGGCGACAATCGAATTTTCTCAAAATGGTCATCGCTAAAGAAACATTAGCCTACACTACATTAGAAACTCAGCGCCTGTTCGCTCGCATAACCGAAAAGCTCAGATTAGACTCCCATACCATTTCCCCTGTTCAATGGACGTTTACTGTGACTAAATTAATTTCTGACAAGTTAATTTGTGCAAATTATACCGGAAAAACCATAAGCCCACTCGTTCCTGAGTGCACTAGTCTTCGCTCACTGCAATGAAAAGCTCAATTTCCTCGCGTACATTGCTCCGAATGCGAATCCACTCATATTGGCACTAACTAAAAAGACCGGCAATCGAATTATCTCAAAATGGTCATCGCTAAAGAAACGTTAGCATAAACTATATTAGAAACTCAGCGCCTGTTCGCTCGCATAACAGAAAAGCTCGTATTAGACTCCCATACCATTTCCCCTGTTCAATGGACGTTTACTGTCACTAAATTTCTAACAAGTTAATTTGTGCAAATTATACCGAAAGAACCATAAGCCCACTCGTTCCTGAGTGCACTAGTCTTCGCTCACTGCAATGAAAAGCTCAATTTTCTCGCGTACATTGCTCCCAATGCGAATCCACTCATATTGGCACTAACTAAAAGGACCGACAATCGAATTTTCTCAAAATGGTTATCGCTAAAGAAACGTTAGCCTAAACCACATTAGAAACTCAGCGCCTGTTCGCTCGCATAACCGAAAAGCTCGTATTAGACTCCCATACCATTTCCCCTGTTCAATGGACGTTTACTGTCACTAAATTAATTTCTCACAAGTTAATTTGTGCAAATCATACCGGAAAAACCATAAGCCCACTCGTTCCTGAGTGCACTAGTCTTCGCTCACTGCAATGCAAAGCTCAATTTCCACGCGTACATTGCTCCCAATGCGAATCCACTCATATTGGCACTAACTAAAAGGACCGACAATCGAATTTTCTCAAAATGGTTATCGCTAAAGAAACGTTAGCCTAAACTACATTAGAAACTCAGCGCCTGTTCGCTCGCATAACCGAAAAGCTCGTATTAGACTCCCATACCATTTCCCCTGTTCAATGGACGTTTACTGTCACTAAATTAATTTCTCACAAGTTAATTTGTGCAAATTATACCGGAAAAACCATAAGCCAACTCCTTCCTGAGTGCACTAGTCTTCGCTCACTACAATGAAAAGCTCAATTTCCTCGCGCACATTGCTTCCAATGCGAATCCACTCATATTAGCACTAACTAAAAGGGGCGACAATCGAATTTTCTCAAAATGGTCATCGCTAAAGAAACATTAGCCTACACTACATTAGAAACTCAGCGCCTGTTCGCTCGCATAACCGAATAGCTCAGATTAGACTCCCATACCATTTCCCCTGTTCAATGGACGTTTACTGTGACTAAATTAATTTCTGACAAGTTAATTTGTGCAAATTATACCGGAAAAACCATAAGCCCACTCGTTCCTGAGTGCACTAGTCTTCGCTCACTGCAATGAAAAGCTCAATTTCCTCGCGTACATTGCTTCCAATGCGAATCCACTCATATTGGCACTAACTAAAAGGGGCGACAATCGAATTTTCTCAAAATGGTCATCGCTAAAGAAACATTAGCCTAAACTACATTAGAAACTCAGCGCCTGTTCGCTCGCATAAGCGAAAAGCTCAGATTAGACTCCCATACCATTTCCCCTGTTCAATGGACGTTTAATGTCACTAAATTAATTTCTGAAGTGTTAATTTGTGCAATTTATACCGGAAGAACCATAAGCCCACTAGTTCCTGACTGCACTAGTCTTCGCTCACTGCAATGAAAAGCTCAATTTCCTCGCGTACATTGCTCCCAATGCGAATCCACTCATATTGGCACTAACTAAAAGGGGCGACAATCGAATTTTCTCAAAATGGTCATCGCTAAAGAAACATTAGCCTACACTACATAGAAACTCAGCGCCTGTTCGCTCGCATAACCGAAAAGCTCAGATTAGACTCCCATACCATTTCCCCTGTTCAATGGACGTTTACTGTGACTAAATTAATTTCTGACAAGTTAATTTGTGCAAATTATACCGGAAAAACCATAAGCCCACTCGTTCCTGAGTGCACTAGTCTTCGCTCACTGCAATGAAAAGCTCAATTTCCTCGCGTACACTGCTCCGAATGCGAATCCACTCATATTGGCACTAACTAAAAAGACCGGCAATCGAATTATCTCAAAATGGTCATCGCTAAAGAAACGTTAGCCTAAACTATATTAGAAACTCAGCGCCTGTTCGCACGCATAACTGAAAAGCTCGTATTAGACTCCCATACCATTTCCCCTGTTCAATGGACGTTTACTGTCACTAAATTTCTAACAAGTTAATTTGTGCAAATTATACTGGACGAACCATAAGCCCACTCGTTCCTGAGTGCACTAGTCTTCGCTCACTGGAATGAAAAGCTCAATTTTCTCGCGTACATTGCTCCCAATGCGAACCCACTCATATTGGCACTAAGTAAAAGGACCGACAATCGAATTTTCTCAAAATGGTTATCGCTAAAGAAACGTTAGCCTAAACTACATTAGAAACTCAGCGCCTGTTCGCTCGCATAACCGAAAAGCTCGTGTTAGACTCCCATACCATTTCCCCTGTTCAATGGACGCTTACTGTCACTAAATTAATTTCTCACAAGTTAATTTGTGCAAATCATACCAGAAAAACCATAAGCCCACTCGTTCCTGAGTGCACTAGTCTTCGCTCACTCCAATGAAAAGCTCAATTTCCACGCGTACATTGCTCCCAAGGCGAATCCACTCATATTGGCACTAACTGAATGAATGAATGAATGAATGAATGAATGTTTATTTTGACAGAAATAAAATACAAAGAATCTCTGTCAAAGAGGCTGACAAAAAGGCACGAATGCCTGACTAAGTGTCAGTCCCCTTCCCCGACCCATTCCCAGTGCACAAAACACTCAAGCGCACAGGGCAAGCATGGTACACAAAGTGGATACATATACAAAAAAATGAAAAGTACATGAAATATGTAACAGAAATACTGAATTTGATTTGTGTACAAAAGAATGAGAAGTCATACCTGAAGCGACAGCAAATACATGTTCACTTTTTTTTTGAAAATGTTTAGGGACGGTGATTCATTTATTATAGTGAGTAAGCCAGGGTGATGATTCAAAAAATCTGCAACTATGAATGCCTGCTTTTGCATGCCGTAATTGGTACGGATCTTGCCCTTGTTGTAAATTAATTGCCTTGTGTTATATTTATGTTCATTCGGGAGGTATGTTTTAAAAAAGGCGCTTTCATTGAGTCTTACCTCTTTAAATATTGCAATGGCTGTTTTTTTGTTAATAAGGTTTTCTAATGTTAAAATACAATTCTTCTTGAAAAGCGGAGCGGAGTGGCTTCTATAGGGCGCATTCTCAATTACCCGAATCATGCGTTTCTGTAAGGTTAGTAAACTATGGATGTTAGTTTTCGTTGTGGTACACCACACAGATAAACAATATTGGTAGCGCGAATGCACTAGGCTATAGTACAATTGTTTCTTTAATCTAGAAGGTAATAGACGTTTTAATTTATTAATAACACCGATGGATCTTGCAATGCTGGTTTTAATGTTGCCGACATGACTGGACCAGTTTAAGTTTTCTTCAAACGTAACACCAAGGAACCTCTGGCACGTAGAGCGTATAATGACTTCATCACGGAATTGTAACACTAAGCTATCATCAATACCTTTGTTACGAGGCCGAAAAATGATGTATTTTGTCTTTTTAGTGCTTAATTCCAATTTATTTCCTCTAAGCCAGTCTGAAAGATTACTGAGCCAAATATTTGCTTCTTCCTCGAGAGTAAGCAAGTTTCCACCAGAAAAGAAGATATTAGTGTCATCAGCATACATGATTATGTCAGGTGTCAGAGGCACGTTTGTGATGTCATTAATGTATAATAAAAAAAGAAGTGGCCCTAGGATGGACCCCTGCGGAACACCGTATTTGATTTCACCCATTGCCGATTTGGAATGACAAATGTATGTGTACTGTAGTCGGTTGGTTAAATAATTTTTAATTAGGTTAAGAGCAGTTCCCCTAATGCCGTACTCACTTAACTTTTGTAACAAGATATCGTGTTTAATGGAATCGAATGCCTTTTTAAAGTCAAGAAATATTCCTATTGTGTACAGCTTGTCCTCAAAGTTACTTATTATTTTTTCTTTGATCTTTAGCAGCGCCATTTCAGTACATTGGTGTTTTCGGAAACCGTATTGCTTTTCTGTTATAATATTATTTTGAGTACAGAAATTTAAAATTCTTTCGTTAATGACCTGCTCTACTATTTTGGAGAAAATTGGGAGAACTGAAATCGGTCTGTAGTTGTTCACGTCATTTCTGTCTCCCCCTTTAAAAACTACCGATACCCGTGCAATCTTTAATTCATCGGGGAATGCGCCAGTGCACAAAATTAAATTGCATATGTGTGACATCACTTTACAAATATGCAGCGCCACAGCTTTTATTGGTTCTGCCTTTATGTCATCTACACCACATGCTGTGGAATTCTTTAACTTTAGAAATAAGCTACTTATTTCAGCCTCGTCTGTCGGTGCAAGAAATAGCGATCTGCTCATACTACATGGAATATAAGACCTGTAACTTGGGCTATCAGCATCAAACGCATCAGACGCTCCACATTGTAAGAAATGCTGATTAAACTTATCGGCCAGCGCACACCCTGTGAAAGATACTCCTTTATCCATAATTTCAAGAACAGGATTACGGTCGCTGTTCGGAAGCAGATCATTCAATGTTTTCCAAACTTTTTTTGGATCATTAAGAATATGAGTGAACTTATTCTCATAGTACCTCTCTCTTGCCAGCTTTATATCACGGCCCAATTTATTCCTGATCTTCTTGTAGTTCATTAAGTATTCTGGTTGTCTTGTCTTTATAAAAGTAGCGAATAGTCTATCACGTTCCTTTATGCGTTTTAGAAGGGCGGTGTCAACCCACGGTTTCCTGCATTTCTTACTTCTTGTAGCTTCTCTTAGAGGGAAAGCTTTGTGATAAAGGTCTTTGATTACGCCGAGAAAGTGAGTGAATGCCTTGACAGGATCCGTCAATGCGTATAATTCGGACCATTCCGCTTTGCTGACTGACGCTTCAAAATCAGCAATCGTATTCTTGGTTATCAATCTGTACTGTGAGTGTGTGTCATTTTTGCGCTGTCGGTACGCTTTCGTCTCACGTGTAAAAAACAGGAAAATAGGCATGTGATCGCTTACATCAGAGATGAGGACACCCGACACTAATCTAATTGATCGCGTTGTAAAACACAAGTCAAGTAGGCTTTCGGAATTGTTCGTCACCCTGGTTGGAACATTAATAACATTTTCGTAGCCAAACGAAAAAAAAACATCCAGAAACGCTTGTTTGGATCGGTCCATTGAAAGCAGGTTAATATTAAAATCACCCGTTACAATGAGGGGGGTGCCAAGCTGTGTACAAAAATCCAACATACATTCAATGAAATCTAATAACATGGATACAACACCGGATGGAGGCCTGTATATAACCACAAATATAGTATTCGCACACTTGATCATGAGGGACTCATAGTGCTCGTGTATTACAGAAAACTCAGAAATTACATCAAAGCATAGATCGTGTTTTACATAAATAGCGACACCACCCCCTTTCTTATGTTTTCGGGACAGTGAAGAACACTTATAGCCTGAGAAGTGTACAGCGTCGTATTCGTCGCGGAACCAAGTCTCAGAGAACGCTAAAATATCAAATTCATGCTGTATTTCATGTAGAAGCATGCAGACAGATTCGTGTTTGCTTTTTAAACTTTGTGCGTTCAAATGAAACAAAGACATCTGATTTCTATCACGTAACTCTCTGCTCTGTCTGAAGGAAAGCTTGTCGTAGTACTTGCTTTCCTGAAAAGGGATTGCCATCTTGAAGAATGCGCATAAAAAGCCATACTTCTAGATTATCTTATTCTGTCAAGGTCATCCATTGTGATAACCCTAATGACTCGATCACGAGGACCACGACGCACGAAGAATTTTCCATTCTTGTGCCAGGCGAACTTGTACTCCTTTTCAGCCGCCCGCGTCTTCATATGCCAGAAAAGCTTTTTGTTCTGTGCTGTGAGATTTTCATTCAGGTAAATTTTTGATTTTGACTTTCTCAGTTGCGTTTTTTTCCCGAGCCAAGCATCTCTGGTCACGCGAGATGTGAAGCGAACCAGGATAGGTGGGACTTTTTCTGATTTTTCTGTACCGATTGTTTCCTTTTCATCGTCAATTGAGTCAGCCCTGACTTTCAACGGAATGCGGTGGACGGCTTCAATGTCCTGTTTAGAAAGTTTTGGAAGCTCGAGATCAACCGCTAAGCAGTTCAACTTTTCTAGCAAGTTTTCATTGACATGATGCGGCAGACCATGCACTTCCAAATTCAGGCGTCTGCCGTACTGATCGATGTCATTCAAGTCTTTCCTAAGTTTGTCGATTTCTTGCTCTTTTACCGTGATCTCAAGTTTTTCCACACGCTTTCGAAGGCCTGCAATGTCTGAACTTTGCTGCTTCATCTCAAGGATGACCTCATCATATTTTGTAGCCATTTCCTGTATTGCCTGTTCAACGCTTGTCACCGTTTCTTTTATTTCTTCCAGAGCGTCTATCTTGACTTTCATTTCAAGCAGCACAGCAAGCTTGCGGTGTATTTCTGATATTTCGTTTTTTAGGTTCAATTCTGGTCCTTCATCGTCATTTGCTGTGCTCGGACTGCTTCTGGTCCTGCCTGTTTTGCATGTAACGCACTTCCAAGATTTCAAGGCGGTTTCGGATTTTTTTCGGTACGTGCTTAATGTTACTCCCGAGCAAGTGCCCGCATGATAACCAAAATCACATTCACAGCATGATAAGTATGGCTCATCGTCGTGAAGCGGTTTGTGGCAAACAAGACAGTCCGACATTATTTAGTTGTCACGTCGAAAAACGCGATCACTCGGCAGCAGTGGTAGCACCAGACCGTACGAGTACAAGTTGAAAAACAACCAACCTGAGAAGAAAGATGATGCTTGCTCAGAATCGGAACAGCAAGACCGAGTGAAGCCACTGCTGCCGAGTGTGTGCGGGTGCCTGCAGGATGTCAGCGTCCTTTTGTAGAAGCTTGCGCTGACGTAAGCAGCTGGTTCTTTCTTGGAGCCAATGGCAGTCTTCTAGGTCACGGGATGCGCCGGGCTCTTTCCTGGTATGTGACGCGTCAGTTCCTGTGAAGAAAGATGATGCTTGCTCAGAATCGGAACAGCAAGACCGAGTGAAGCCACTGCTGCCGAGTGTGTGCGGGTGCCTGCAGGATGTCAGCGTCCTTTTGTAGAAGCTTGCGCTGACGTAAGCAGCTGGTTCTTTCTTGGAGCCAATGGCAGTCTTCTAGGTCACGGGATGCGCCGGGCTCTTTCCTGGTATGTGACGCGTCAGTTCCTGTGAAGAAAGATGATGCTTGCTCAGAATCGGAACAGCAAGACCGAGTGAAGCCACTGCTGCCGAGTGTGTGCTAAAAGGACCGGCAATCGAATTATCTCAAAATGGTCATCGCTAAAGAAACATTAGCCTACACTACATTAGAAACTCAGCGCCTGTTCGCTCGCATAACCGAAAAGCTCAGATTAGACTCCCATACCATTTCCCCGGTTCAACGGACGTTTACTGTGACTAAATTAATTTCTGACAAGTTAATTTGTGCAAATCATACCGGAAGAACCATAAGCCCACTAGTTCCTGACTGCACTAGTCTTCGCTCACTGCAATGAAAAGCTCAATTTCCTCGCGTACATTGCTCCCAATGCGAATCCACTCATATTGGCACTAACTAAAAGGGGCGACAATCGAATTTTCTCAAAATGGTCATCGCTAAAGAAACATTAGCCTACACTACATTAGAAACTCAGCGCCTGTTCGCTCGCATAACCGAAAAGCTCAGATTAGACTCCCATACCATTTCCCCTGTTCAATGGACGTTTACTGTGACTAAATTAATTTCTGACAAGTTAATTTGTGCAAATTATACCGGAAAAACCATAAGACCACTCGTTCCTGAGTGCACTAGTCTTCGCTCACTGCAATGAAAAGCTCAATTTCCTCGCGTACATTGCTCCGAATGCGAATCCACTCATATTGGCACTAACTAAAAAGACCGGCAATCGAATTATCTCAAAATGGTCATCGCTAAAGAAACGTTAGCATAAACTATATTAGAAACTCAGCGCCTGTTCGCTCGCATAACAGAAAAGCTCGTATTAGACTCCCATACCATTTCCCCTGTTCAATGGACGTTTACTGTCACTAAATTTCTAACAAGTTAATTTGTGCAAATTATACCGAAAGAACCATAAGCCCACTCGTTCCTGAGTGCACTAGTCTTCGCTCACTGCAATGAAAAGCTCAATTTTCTCGCGTACATTGCTCCCAATGCGAATCCACTCATATTGGCACTAACTAAAAGGACCGACAATCGAATTTTCTCAAAATGGTTATCGCTAAAGAAACGTTAGCCTAAACCACATTAGAAACTCAGCGCCTGTTCGCTCGCATAACCGAAAAGCTCGTATTAGACTCCCATACCATTTCCCCTGTTCAATGGACGTTTACTGTCACTAAATTAATTTCTCACAAGTTAATTTGTGCAAATCATACCGGAAAAACCATAAGCCCACTCGTTCCTGAGTGCACTAGTCTTCGCTCACTGCAATGCAAAGCTCAATTTCCACGCGTACATTGCTCCCAATGCGAATCCACTCATATTGGCACTAACTAAAAGGACCGACAATCGAATTTTCTCAAAATGGTTATCGCTAAAGAAACGTTAGCCTAAACTACATTAGAAACTCAGCGCCTGTTCGCTCGCATAACCGAAAAGCTCGTATTAGACTCCCATACCATTTCCCCTGTTCAATGGACGTTTACTGTCACTAAATTAATTTCTCACAAGTTAATTTGTGCAAATTATACCGGAAAAACCATAAGCCAACTCCTTCCTGAGTGCACTAGTCTTCGCTCACTACAATGAAAAGCTCAATTTCCTCGCGCACATTGCTTCCAATGCGAATCCACTCATATTAGCACTAACTAAAAGGGGCGACAATCGAATTTTCTCAAAATGGTCATCGCTAAAGAAACATTAGCCTACACTACATTAGAAACTCAGCGCCTGTTCGCTCGCATAACCGAATAGCTCAGATTAGACTCCCATACCATTTCCCCTGTTCAATGGACGTTTACTGTGACTAAATTAATTTCTGACAAGTTAATTTGTGCAAATTATACCGGAAAAACCATAAGCCCACTCGTTCCTGAGTGCACTAGTCTTCGCTCACTGCAATGAAAAGCTCAATTTCCTCGCGTACATTGCTCCCAATGCGAATCCACTCATATTGGCACTAACTAAAAGGGGCGACAATCGAATTTTCTCAAAATGGTCATCGCTAAAGAAACATTAGCCTACACTACATTAGAAACTCAGCGCCTGTTCGCTCGCATAACCGAAAAGCTCAGATTAGACTCCCATACCATTTCCCCTGTTCAATGGACGTTTACTGTGACTAAATTAATTTCTGACAAGTTAATTTGTGCAAATTATACCGGAAAAACCATAAGCCCACTCGTTCCTGAGTGCACTAGTCTTCGCTCACTGCAATGAAAAGCTCAATTTCCTCGCGTACACTGCTCCGAATGCGAATCCACTCATATTGGCACTAACTAAAAAGACCGGCAATCGAATTATCTCAAAATGGTCATCGCTAAAGAAACGTTAGCCTAAACTATATTAGAAACTCAGCGCCTGTTCGCACGCATAACTGAAAAGCTCGTATTAGACTCCCATACCATTTCCCCTGTTCAATGGACGTTTACTGTCACTAAATTTCTAACAAGTTAATTTGTGCAAATTATACGGGACGAACCATAAGCCCACTCGTTCCTGAGTGCACTAGTCTTCGCTCACTGGAATGAAAAGCTCAATTTTCTCGCGTACATTGCTCCCAATGCGAACCCACTCATATTGGCACTAAGTAAAAGGACCGACAATCGAATTTTCTCAAAATGGTTATCGCTAAAGAAACGTTAGCCTAAACTACATTAGAAACTCAGCGCCTGTTCGCTCGCATAACCGAAAAGCTCGTGTTAGACTCCCATACCATTTCCCCTGTTCAATGGACGCTTACTGTCACTAAATTAATTTCTCACAAGTTAATTTGTGCAAATCATACCAGAAAAACCATAAGCCCACTCGTTCCTGAGTGCACTAGTCTTCGCTCACTCCAATGAAAAGCTCAATTTCCACGCGTACATTGCTCCCAAGGCGAATCCACTCATATTGGCACTAACTAAAAGGACCGGCAATCGAATTATCTCAAAATGGTCATCGCTAAAGAAACATTAGCCTACACTACATTAGAAACTCAGCGCCTGTTCGCTCGCATAACCGAAAAGCTCAGATTAGACTCCCATACCATTTCCCCGGTTCAACGGACGTTTACTGTGACTAAATTAATTTCTGACAAGTTAACTTGTGCAAATTATACCGGAAGAACCATAAGCCCACTCCTTCTTGAGTGCACTAGTCTTCGCTCACTGCAATGAAAAGCTCAATTTGCTCGCGTACATTGCTCCCAAGGCGAATCTACTCGTATTGGCACTAACTAAAAGGACCGACAATCGAATTATCTCAAAATGGTCATCGCTAAAAAAACATTAGCCTACACTACATTAGAAACTCAGCGCCTGTTTGCTCGCATAACCGAAAAGCTCAGATTAGACTCCCATACCATTTCCCCTATTCAATGGACGTTTACTGTCACTAAATTTCTGACAAGTTAATTTCTGCAAATTATACCGGAAAAACCATAAGCCCACTAGTTCCTGAGTGCACTAGTCTTCGCTCACTGCAATGAGAAGCTCAATTTCCTCGCGTACATTGCTCCCAATGCGAATCCACTCATATTGGCACTAACTAAAAGGACCGGCAATCGAATTATCTCAAAATGGTAATCACTAAAGAAACGTTAGCCTACACAACATTAGAACCTCGGCGCCTGTTCACTCGCATAACCGAAAAGCTCAGATTAGACTCCCATACCATTTCCCCTATTCAATGGACGTTTACTGTCACTAAATTTCTGACAAGTTAACTTGTGCAAATTATACCGGAAGAACCATAAGCCCACTCGTTCCTGAGTGCACTAGTCTTCGCTCACTGCAATGAAAAGCTCAATTTTCTCGCGTACATTGCTCCCAATGCGAATCCACTCATATTGGCACTAACTAAAAGGGGCGACAATCGAATTTTCTCAAAATGGTCATCGCTAAAGAAACATTAGCCTACACTACATTAGAAACTCAGCGCCTGTTCTCTCGCATAACCGAAAAGCTCAGATTAGACTCCCATACCATTTCCCCTGTTCAATGGACGTTTTCTGTGACTAAATTAATTTCTGACAAGTTAATTTGTGCAAATCATACCGGAAAAACCATAAACCCACTCGTTCCTGAGTGCACTAGTCTTCGCTCACTGCAATGAAAAGCTCAATTTCCACGCGTACATTGCTCCCAAGGCGAATCCACTCATATTGGCACTAACTAAAAGGACCGGCAATCGAATTATCTCAAAATGGTCATTGCTAAAGAAACATTAGCCAACACTACATTAGAAATTCAGCGCCTGTTCGCTCGCATAACCGAAGAGCTCAGATTAGACTCCCATACCATTTCCCCTGTTCAACGGACGTTTACTGTGACTAAATTAATTTCTGAAGTGTTAATTTGTGCAATTTATACCGGAAGAACCATAAGCCCACTAGTTCCTGACTGCACTAGTCTTCGCTCACTGCAATGAAAAGCTCAATTTCCTCGCGTACATTGCTCCCAATGCGAATCCACTCATATTGGCACTAACTAAAAGGGGCGACAATCGAATTTTCTCAAAATGGTCATCGCTAAAGAAACATTAGCCTACACTACATTAGAAACTCAGCGCCTGTTCGCTCGCATAACCGAAAAGCTCAGATTAGACACCCATACCATTTCCCCTGTTCAATGGACGTTTACTGTGACTAAATTAATTTCTGACAAGTTAATTTGTGCAAATTATACCGGAAAAACCATAAGCGCACTCCTTCTTGAGTGCACTAGTCTTCGTTCACTGCAATGAAAAGCTCAATTTCCACGAGTACATTGCTCCCAAGGCGAATCCACTCATATTGGCACTAACTAAAAGGATCGACAATCTATCACTAAAGAAACCTTAGCCTACACTACATTAGAACCTCGGCGCCTGTTCGCTCGCATAACCGAAAAGCTCAGATTAGACTCCCATACCATTTCCCCGGTTCAACGGACGTTTACTGTGACTAAATTAATTTCTGACAAGTTAATTTGTGCAAATTATACCGGAAAAACCATAAGCCCACTCCTTGCTGAGTGCACTAGTCTTCGCTCACTGCAATGAAAAGCTCAATTTCCTCGCGTCCATTGCTCCCAATGCGATTCCACTCATATTGGCACTAACTAAAAGGACCGACAATCGAATTATCTCAAAATGGTCATCGCTAAAGAAACATTAGCCTACACTACATCAGAAACTCAGTGCCTGTTCGCTCGCATAACCGAAAAGCTCAGATTAGACTCCCATACCATTTCCCTGTTCAATGGACGTTTACTGTGACTAAATTAATTTCTGACAAGTTAATTTGTGCAAATCATACCGGAAAAACCATAAGCCCACTCCTTCCTGAGTGCACTAGTCTTCGCTCACTGCAATGAAAAGCTCAATTTCCTCGCGTCCATTGCTCCCAATGCGAATCCACTCATATCGGCACTAACTAAAAGGACCGGCAATCGAATTATCTCAAAATGGTCATCGCTAAAGAAACATTAGCCTACACTACATTAGAAACTCAGCGCCTGTTCGCTCGCATAACCGAAAAGCTCAGATTAGACTCCCATACCATTTCCCCTGTTCAATGGACGTTTACTGTCACTAAATTAATTTCTCACAAGTTAATTTGTGCAAATCATACCGGAAAAACCATAAGCCCACTCGTTCCTGAGTGCACTAGTCTTCGCTCACTGCAATGAAAAGCTCAATTTCCACGCGTACATTGCTCCCAATGCGAATCCACTCATATTGGCACTAACTAAAAGGACCGGCAATCGAATTATCTCAAAATGGTAATCACTAAAGAAACGTTAGCCTACACAACATTAGAACCTCGGCGCCTGTTCACTCGCATAACCGAAAAACTCAGATTAGACTCCCATACCATTTCCCCTATTCAATGGACGTTTACTGTCACTAAATTTCTGACAAGTTAACTTGTGCAAATTATACCGGAAGAACCATAAGCCCACTCGTTCCTGAGTGCACTAGTCTTCGCTCACTGCAATGAAAAGCTCAATTTTCTCGCGTACATTGCTCCCAATGCGAATCCACTCATATTGGCACTAACTAAAATTACCGACAATCGAATTTTCTCAAAATGGTTATCGCTAAAGAAACGTTAGCCTAAACTACATTAGAAACTCAGCGCCTGTTCGCTCGCATAACCGAAAAGCTCGTATTAGACTCCCATACCATTTCCCCTGTTCAATGGACGTTTACTGTCACTAAATTAATTTCTCACAAGTTAATTTGTGCAAATCATACCGGAAAAACCATAAGCCCACTCGTTCCTGAGTGCACTAGTCTTCGCTCACTGCAATGAAAAGCTCAATTTCCACGCGTACATTGCTCCCAAGGCGAATCCACTCATATTGGCACTAACTAAAAGGACCGGCAATCGAATTATCTCAAAATGGTCATCGCTAAAGAAACATTAGCCTACACTACATTAGAAACTCAGCGCCTGTTCGCTCGCATAACCGAAAAGCTCAGATTAGACTCCCATACCATTTCCCCGGTTCAACGGACGTTTACTGTGACTAAATTAATTTCTGACAAGTTAATTTGTGCAAATTATACCGGAAGAACCTTAAGCCCACTCCTTCTTGAGTGCACTAGTCTTCGCTCACTGCAATGAAAAGCTCAATTTCCTCGCGTACATTGCTTCCAATGCGAATCCACTCATATTGGCACTAACTAAAAGGGGCGACAATCGAATTTTCTCAAAATGGTCATCGCTAAAGAAACATTAGCCTAAACTACATTAGAAACTCAGCGCCTGTTCGCTCGCATAACCGAAAAGCTCAGATTAGACTCCCATACCATTTCCCCTGTTCAATGGACGTTTACTGTGACTAAATTAATTTCTGACAAGTTAATTTGTGCAAATTATATCGGAAAAACCATAAGCCCACTCGTTCCTGAGTGCACTAGTCTTCGCTCACTGCAATGAAAAGCTCAATTTCCTCGCGTACATTGCTCCGAATGCGAATCCACTCATATTGGCACTAACTAAAAAGAACGGCAATCGAATTATCTCAAAATGGTCATCGCTAAAGAAACGTTAGCCTAAACTATATTAGAAACTCAGCGCCTGTTCGCTCGCATAACTGAAAAGCTCGTATTAGACTCCCATACCATTTCCCCTGTTCAATGGACGTTTACTGTCACTAAATTTCTAACAAGTTAATTTGTGCAAATTATACCGGAAGAACCATAAGCCCACTCGTTCCTGAGTGCACTAGTCTTCGCTCACTGCAATGAAAAGCTCAATTTTCTCGTGTACATTGCTCCGAATGCGAATCCACTCATATTGGCACTAACTAAAAGGACCGACAATCGAATTTTCTCAACATGGTTATCGCTAAAGAAACGTTAGCCTAAACTACATTAGGAACTCAGCGCCTGTTCGCTCGCATAACCGAAAAGCTCAGATTAGACTCCCATACCATTTCCCCTGTTCAATGGACGTTTACTGTGACTAAATTAATTTCTGACAAGTTAATTTGTGCAAATTATACCGGAAAAACCATAAGCGCACTCCTTCTTGAGTGCACTAGTTTTCGTTCACTGCAATGAAAAGCTCAATTTCCACGCGTACATTGCTACCAAGGCGAATCCACTCATATTGGCACTAACTAAAAGGATCGACAATCGAATTTTCTCAAAATGGTTATCACTAAAGAAACCTTAGCCTACACTACATTAGAACCTCGGCGCCTGTTCGCTCGCATAACCGAAAAGCTCAGATTAGACTCCCATACCATTTCCCCGGTTCAACGGACGTTTACTGTGACTAAATTAATTTCTGACAAGTTAATTTGTGCAAATTATACCGGAAAAACCATAAGCCCACTCGTTCCTGAGTGCACTAGTCTTCGCTCACTGCAATGAAAAGCTCAATTTCCACGCGTACATTGCTCCCAATGCGAATCCACTCATATTGGCACTAACTAAAAGGACCGGCAATCGAATTATCTCAAAATGGTAATCACTAAAGAAACGTTAGCCTACACAACATTAGAACCTCGGCGCCTGTTCACTCGCATAACCGAAAAGCTCAGATTAGACTCCCATACCATTTCCCCTATTCAATGGACGTTTACTGTCACTAAATTTCTGACAAGTTAACTTGTGCAAATTATACCGGAAGAACCATAAGCCCACTCGTTCCTGAGTGCACTAGTCTTCGCTCACTGCAATGAAAACTCAATTTCCTCGCGTCCATTGCTCCCAATGCGATTCCACTCATATTGGCACTAACTAAAAGGACCGACAATCGAATTATCTCAAAATGGTCATCGCTAAAGAAACATTAGCCTACACTACATTAGAAACTCAGCGCCTGTTCGCTCGCATAACCGAAAAGCTCAGATTAGACTCGCATACCATTTCCCTGTTCAATGGACGTTTACTGTGACTAAAATAATTTCTGACAAGTTAATTTGTGCAAATCATACCGGAAAAACCATAAGCCCACTCCTTCCTGAGTGCACTAGTCTTCGCTCACTGCAATGAAAAGCTCAATTTCCTCGCGTCCATTGCTCCCAATGCGAATCCACTCATATTGGCACTAACTAAAAGGACCGGCAATCGAATTATCTCAAAATGGTCATCGCTAAAGAAACATTAGCCTACACTACATTAGAAACTCAGCGCCTGTTCGCTCGCATAACCGAAAAGCTCAGATTAGACTCCCATACCATTTCCCCTGTTCAATGGACGTTTACTGTCACTAAATTAATTTCTCACAAGTTAATTTGTGCAAATCATACCGGAAAAACCATAAGCCCACTCGTTCCTGAGTGCACTAGTCTTCGCTCACTGCAATGAAAAGCTCAATTTCCACGCGTACATTGCTCCCAATGCGAATCCACTCATATTGGCACTAACTAAAAGAACCGGCAATCGAATTATCTCAAAATGGTAATCACTAAAGAAACGTTAGCCTACACAACATTAGAACCTCGGCGCCTGTTCGCTCGCATAACCGAAAAGCTCAGATTAGACTCCCATACCATTTCCCCTATTCAATGGACGTTTACTGTCACTAAATTTCTGACAAGTTAACTTGTGCAAATTATACCGGAAGAACCATAAGCCCACTCGTTCCTGAGTGCACTAGTCTTCGCTCACTGCAATGAAAAGCTCAATTTTCTCGCGTACATTGCTCCCAATGCGAATCCACTCATATTGGCACTAACTAAAAGGGGCGACAATCGAATTTTCTCAAAATGGTCATCGCTAAAGAAACGTTAGCCTAAACTACATTAATAACTCAGCGCCTGTTCGCTCGCATAACCGAAAACCTCGTATTAGACTCCCATACCATTTCCCCTGTTCAATGGACGTTTACTGTCACTAAATTAATTTCTCACAAGTTAATTTGTGCAAATCATACCGGAAAAACCATAAGCCCACTCCTTCTTGAGTGCACTAGTCTTCGCTCACTGCAATGAGAAGCTCAATTTCCTCGCGTACATTGCTCCCAATGCGAATCCACTCATATTGGCACTAACTAAAAGGACCGGCAATCGAATTATCTCAAAATGGTAATCACTGAAGAAACGTTAGCCTACACAACATTAGAACCTCGGCGCCTTTTCACTCGCATAACCGAAAAGCTCAGATTAGACTCCCATACCATTTCCCCTATTCAATGGACGTTTACTGTCACTAAATTTCTGACAAGTTAATTTCTGCAAATTATACCGGAAAAACCATAAGCGCACTCCTTCTTCAGTGCACTAGTCTTCGCTCACTGCAATGAAAAGCTCAATTTCCTCGCGTACATTGCTCCCAATGCGAATCCACTCATATTGGCACTAACTAAAAGGACCGGCAATCGAATTATCTCAAAATGGTCATCACTAAAGAAACGTTAGCCTACACAACATTAGAACCTCGGCGCCTGTTCACTCGCATAACCGAAAAGCTCAGATTAGACTCCCATACCATTTCCCCGGTTCAACGGACGTTTACTGTCACTAAATTTCTGACAAGTTAATTTCTACAAATTATACCGGAATAACCATAAGCCCACTCCTTCTTGAGTGCACTAGTCTTCGCTCAATGCAATGAAAAGCTCAAGTTCCTCGCGTACATTGCTCCCAATGCGAATCCACTCATATTGGCACTAACTAAAAGGACCGGCAATCGAATTATCTCAAAATGGTCATCGCTAAAGAAACATTAGCCTACACTACATTAGAAACTCAGCGCCTCTTCGCTCGCATAACCGAAAAGCTCAGATTAGACTCCCATACCATTTCCCCGGTTCAATGGACGTTTACTGTGACTAAATTAATTTGTGACAAGTTAATTTGTGCAAATTATACCGGAAAAACCATAAGCCCACTCCTTGCTGAGTGCACTAGTCTTCGCTCACTGCAATGAAAAGCTCAATTTCCTCGCGTCCATTGCTCCCAATGCGATTCCACTCATATTGGCACTAACTAAAAGGACCGACAATCGAATTATCTCAAAATGGTCATCGCTAAAGAAACATTAGCCTACACTACATTAGAAACTCAGCGCCTGATCGCTGGCATAACTGAAAAGCTCAGATTAGACTCCCATACCATTTCCCTGTTCAATGGACGTTTACTGTGACTAAATTAATTTCTGACAAGTTAATTTGTGCAAATCATACCGGAAAAAAAATAAGCCCACTCCTTCCTGAGTGCACTAGTCTTCGCTCACTGCAATAAAAAGCTCAATTTCCTCGTGTCCATTGCTCCCAATGCGAATCCGCTCATATTGGCACTAACTAAAAGGACCGGCAATCGAATTATCTCAAAATGATCATCACTAAAGAAACATTAGCCTACACTACATTAGAAACTAGGCTCCTGTTCGCTCGCATAACCGAAAAGCTCAGATTAGACTCCCATACCATTTCCCCTGTTCAATGGACGTTTACTGTCACTAAATTTCTGACAAGTTAATTTCTGCAAATTATACCGGAAAAACCATAAGCCCACTAGTTCCTGAGTGCACTAGTCTTCGCTCACTGCAATGAAAAGCTCAATTTCCTCGCGTACATTGCTTCCAATGCGAATCCACTCATATTGGCACTAACTAAAAGGACCGGCAATCGAATTATCTCAAGATGGTCTTCGCTAAAGAAACGTTAGCCTACACTAGATTAGAAACTCAGCGCCTCTTCGCTCGCATAACCGAAAAGCTCAGATTAGACTCCCATACCATTTCCCCGGTTCAACGGACGCTAACTGTCACTAAATTTCTGACAAGTTAATTTGTGCAAATTGTACCGGAAGAACCATAAGCGCACTCCTTCCTGAGTGCACTAGTCTTCGCTCAGTGCAATGAAAAGCTCAATTTCCTCGCGTACATTGCTCCCAATGCGAATCGACTCATATTGGCACTAACTAAAAGGACCGGCAATCGAATTATCTCAAAATGGTCATCACTAAAGAAACGTTAGCCTACACAACATTAGAACCTCGGCGCCTGTTCACTCGCATAACCGAAAAGCTCAGATTAGACTCCCATACCATTTCCCCGGTTCAACGGACGCTTACTGTCACTAAATTTCTTACAAGTTAATTTGTGCAAATTATACCGGAAGAACCATAAGCGCACTCGTTCCTGATTGCACTAGTCTTCGCTCACTGCAATGAAAAGCTCAATTCCCACGCGTACATTGCTCCCAATGCGAATCCACTCATATTGGCACTAACTAAATGGACCGACAAACGAATTTTCTCAAAATGGTTATCGATAAAGAAACGTTAGCCTACACTACATTAGAACCTCAGCGCCTGTTCGCTCGCATATCCGAAAAGCTCTGATTAGACTTCCACACCATTTCCCCTGTTCAATGGACACTTACTGTCACTAAATTTCTGACAAGGTTATTTGTGCAAATTATACCGGAAGAACCATAAGCCCACTCGTTCCTGAGTGCACTATTCTTCGCTCACTGCAATGAAAAGCTCAATTCCCACGCGTAAATAGCTCCCAATGCGAATCCACTCATATTGGCACTAACTAAAAGGACCGACAATCGAATTTTCTCAAAAATGGTTATCGCTAAAGAAACGTTAGCCTACACTACATTATGGCTTCAGCGCCTGTTCGCTCGCATAACCGAAAAGCTCTGATTACACTCCCATAATATTTCCGCTGTTCAATGGGCGTTTATTGTCACTAAATTAATTTCTTACACGTTAATTTGTGCAAATTATAGCGGAAGAACCATAAGCCCACTCGTTCCTCAGTGCACTAGTCTTCGCTCAATGCAATGAAAAGCTCAATTTCCACGCGTACATTGCTTCCAATGCGAATCCACTTATATTGGCACTAACTAAAAGGACCGACAATCGAATTTTCTCAAAATGGTTATCGCTAAAGAAACGTTAGCCCTACACTACATTAGAACCTCAGCGCCTGTTCGCTCGCATAACCGAAACGCTCTCATTAGACTCCCATACCATTTCCCCTGATCACTGGGCGTTTACAGTCACTAAATTAATTTCTGACAAGTTAATTTGTGCAAATTATACCGGAAAAAACATAAACCCACTCGTTCCTGAGTGCACTAGTCTTCGCTCACTGCAATGAAAAGCTCAATTCCCACGCGTACATTGCTCCCAATGCGAATCCACTCATATTGGCACTAACTAAAAGGACCGACAATTGAATTTTCTCAAAATGGTTATCGCTAAAGAAACGTTAGCCTACACAACATTAGAGCCTCAGCGCCTGTTCGCTCGATTAACCGAAAAGCTCAGACTAGACTCCCATACCATTTCCCCTGTTCAATGGACGTTTACTGTCACTAAATTAATTTCTGTCAAGTTAATTTGCGCAAATCATACCGGAAAAAGCATAAGCCCATTCCTTCCTGAGTGCACTAGTCTTGGCTCACCGCAATGAAAAGCTCAATTCCCACGCGTACATTGCTTCGAATGCGAATCCCCTCATATTGGCACTAACTAAAAGGACCGACAAACGAATTTTCTCAAAATGGTTATCGATAAAGAAACGTTAGCCTACACTACATTACAAACTCAACGCCTGTTCGCTCGATTAATCGAAAAGCTCAGATTAGACTCCCATACCATTTCCCCTGTTCAATGGACGTTTACTGTCACTAAATTAATTTGACAAGTTAAATTGTACAAATTATACCGGAAAAACCATAAGCCCATTCCTTCCTGAGTGCACTAGTCTTGGCTCACTGCAATGAAAAGCGCAATTCCCACGCGTACATTGCTTCGAATGCGAATCCCCTCATATTGGCACTAACTAAAAGGACCGACAAACGAATTTTCTCAAAATGGTTATCGATAAAGAAACGTTAGCCTACACTACATTAGAAACTCAGCGCCTGTTCGCTGGCATAACCGAAAAGCTCTGATCAGACTCCCATACCATTTCCCCTGTTCAATGGACGTTTGCTGTCACTAAATTAATTTCTGACAAATTAATTTCTGCAAATTATACTGCAAAAACCATAAACCCACTCGTTCCTGAGTGCACTATTCTTGGCTCACTGCAATGAAAAGCTCAATTCCCACGCGTACATTGCTCCCAATGCGAATCCACTCATATTGGCACTAACTAAAAGGACCGACAAACGAATTTTCTCAAAATGGTTATCGATAAAGAAACGTTAGCCTACACTACATTAGAAACTCAGCGCCTGTTCGCTGGCATAACCGTAAAGCTCAGATTAGACTCCCATACCATTTCCCATGTTCAATGGGCGTTTACTGTCACTAATTTAATTTCTGACAAGTTAATTTGTGCAAATTATACCGGAAAAACCATAAACCCACTCGTTCCTGAGTGCACTATTCTTGGCTCACTGCAATGAAAAGCTCAATTCCCACGCGTACATTGCTCCCAATGCGAATCCACTCATATTGGCACTAACTAAAAGGACCGACAAACGAATTTTCTCAAAATGGTTATCGATAAAGAATTGTTAACATACACTACATTGGAAACTCAGCGCCTGTTCGCTCCCCTAACCGAAAAGCTCTGATTAGACTGTCACACCATTTCCCCTGTTCAATGGACACTTACTGTCACTAAATTTCTGACAAGTTAATTTGTGCAAATTATACCGGAAGAACCATAAGCCCACTCGTTCCTGAGTGCACTATTCTTGGCTCACTGCAATGAAAAGCTCAATTCCCACGCGTAAGTTGCTCCCAATGCGAATCCACTCATATTGGCACTTACTAAAAGGACCGACAATCGAATTTTCTCAAAAATCGTTATCGCTAAAGAAACGTTAGCCCTACACTACATTAGAGCCTCAGCGCCTGTTCGCTCGCATAACCGAAAAGCTCAGAATAGACTCCCATAATATTTCCGCTGTTCAATGGGCGTTTACTGTCACTAAATTAATTTCTGACAAGTTAATTTGTGCAAATTATACCGGAAGAACCATAAGCCCACTCGTTCCTGAGTGCACTAGTCTTCGTTCAATGCAATGAAAAGCTCAATTCCCACGAGTACATTGCTTCGAATGCGAATCCCCTCATATTGGCACTAACTAAAAGGACCGACAAACGAATTTTCTCAAAATGGTTATCGATAAAGAAACGTTAGCCTACACTACATTAGAAACTCAGCGCCTGTTCGCTCGCATAACCGAAAAGCTCTGATTAGACTCCCATACCATTTCCCCTGTTCAATGGACGTTTACTGTCACTAATTTAATTTCTGACAAGTTAATTTCTGCAAATTATACTGGAAAAACCATAAACCCACTCGTTCCTGAGTGCACTATTCTTGGCTCCCTGCAATGAAAAGCTCAATTCCCACGCGTACATTGCTCCCAATGCGAATCCACTCATATTGGCACTAACTAAAAGGACCGACAAACGAATTTTCTCAAAATGGTTATCGATAAAGAAACGTTAGCCTACACTACATTAGAAACTAAGCGCCTGTTCGCTGGCATAACCGTAAAGCTCAGATTAGACTCCCATACCATTTCCTATGTTCAATGGGCGTTTACTGTCACTAATTTAATTTCTGACAAGTTAATTTGTGCAAATTATACCGGAAAAACCATAAACCCACTCGTTCCTGAGTGCACTATTCTTGGCTCACTGCAATGAAAAGCTCAATTCCCACGAGTACATTGCTTCGAATGCGAATCCCCTCATATTGGCACTAACTAAAAGGACCGACAAACGAATTTTCTCAAAATGGTTATCGATAAAGAAACGTTAGCCTACACTACATTAGAAACTCAGCGCCTGTTCGCTCGCATAACCGAAAAGCTCTGATTAGACTCCCATACCATTTCCCCTGTTCAATGGACGTTTACTGTCACTAAATTAATTTCTGACAAGTTAAATTGTACAAATTATACCGGAAAAACCATAAGCCCATTCCTTCCTGAGTGCACTAGTCTTGGCTCTCTGCAATGAAAAGCTCAATTCCCACGCGTACATTGCTTCGAATGCGAATCCCCTCATATTGGCACTAACTAAAAGGACCGACAAACGAATTTTCTCAAAATGGTTATCGATAAAGAAACGTTAGCCTACACTACATTAGAAACTCAGCGCCTGTTCGCTGGCATAACCGAAAAACTCAGATTAGACTCCCATACCATTTCCCCTGTTCAATGGACGTTTACTGTCACTAATTTAATTTCTGACAAGTTAATTTCTGCAAATTATACTGGAAAAACCATAAACCCACTCGTTCCTGAGTGCACTATTCTTGGCTCCCTGCAATGAAAAGCTCAATTCCCACGCGTACATTGCTCCCAATGCGAATCCACTCATATTGGCACTAACTAAAAGGACCGACAAACGAATTTTCTCAAAATGGTTATCGATAAAGAAACGTTAGCCTACACTACATTAGAAACGAAGCGCCTGTTCGCTGGCATAACCGTAAAGCTCAGATTAGACTCCCATACCATTTCCTATGTTCAATGGGCGTTTACTGTCACTAATTTAATTTCTGACAAGTTAATTTGTGCAAATTATACCGGAAAAACCATAAACCCACTCGTTCCTGAGTGCACTATTCTTGGCTCACTGCAATGAAAAGCTCAATTCCCACGCGTACATTGCTGCCAATGCGAATCCACTCATATTGGCACTAACTAAAAGGACCGACAAACGAATTTTCTCAAAATGGTTATCGATAAAGAAACGTTAGCCTACACTACATTAGAAACTAAGCGCCTGTTCGCTGGCATAACCGTAAAGCTCAGATTAGACTCCCATACCATTTCCTATGTTCAATGGGCGTTTACTGTCACTAATTTAATTTCTGACAAGTTAATTTGTGCAAATTATACCGGAAAAACCATAAACCCACTCGTTCCTGAGTGCACTATTCTTGGCTCACTGCAATGAAAAGCTCAATTCCCACGAGTACATTGCTTCGAATGCGAATCCCCTCATATTGGCACTAACTAAAAGGACCGACAAACGAATTTTCTCAAAATGGTTATCGATAAAGAAACGTTAGCCTACACTACATTAGAAACTCAGCGCCTGTTCGCTCGCATAACCGAAAAGCTCTGATTAGACTCCCATACCATTTCCCCTGTTCAATGGACGTTTACTGTCACTAAATTAATTTCTGACAAGTTAAATTGTACAAATTATACCGGAAAAACCATAAGCCCATTCCTTCCTGAGTGCACTAGTCTTGGCTCTCTGCAATGAAAAGCTCAATTCCCACGCGTACATTGCTTCGAATGCGAATCCCCTCATATTGGCACTAACTAAAAGGACCGACAAACGAATTTTCTCAAAATGGTTATCGATAAAGAAACGTTAGCCTACACTACATTAGAAACTCAGCGCCTGTTCGCTGGCATAACCGAAAAACTCAGATTAGACTCCCATACCATTTCCCCTGTTCAATGGACGTTTACTGTCACTAATTTAATTTCTGACAAGTTAATTTCTGCAAATTATACTGGAAAAACCATAAACCCACTCGTTCCTGAGTGCACTATTCTTGGCTCCCTGCAATGAAAAGCTCAATTCCCACGCGTACATTGCTCCCAATGCGAATCCACTCATATTGGCACTAACTAAAAGGACCGACAAACGAATTTTCTCAAAATGGTTATCGATAAAGAAACGTTAGCCTACACTACATTAGAAACGAAGCGCCTGTTCGCTGGCATAACCGTAAAGCTCAGATTAGACTCCCATACCATTTCCTATGTTCAATGGGCGTTTACTGTCACTAATTTAATTTCTGACAAGTTAATTTGTGCAAATTATACCGGAAAAACCATAAACCCACTCGTTCCTGAGTGCACTATTCTTGGCTCACTGCAATGAAAAGCTCAATTCCCACGCGTACATTGCTGCCAATGCGAATCCACTCATATTGGCACTAACTAAAAGGACCGACACACGAATTTTCTCAAAATGGTTATCGATAAAGAATTGTTAGCATACACTACATTGGAAACTCAGCGCCTGTTCGATCGCATAATCGAAAAGCTCTGATTAGACTCCCACACCATTTCCCCTCTTCAATGGACACTTACAGTCACTAAATTTCTGACAAGTTAATTTGTGCAAATTATACCGGAAGAACCATAAGCCCACACGTTCCTGAGTGCACTATTCTTGGCTCACTGCAATGAAAAGCTCAATTCCCACGCGTAAGTTGCTCCCAATGCGAATCCACTCATATTGGCACTAACTAAAAGGACCGACAATCGAATTTTCTCAAAAATGGTTATCGCTAAAGAAACGTTAGCCCTACACTACATTAGAGCCACAGCGCCTGTTCGCTCGCATAACCGAAAAGCTCAGATTAGACTCCCATAATATTTCCGCTGTTCAATGGGCGTTTACTGTCACTAAATTAATTTCTGACAAGTTAATTTGTGCAAATTATACCGGAAGAACCATAAGCCCACTCGTTCCTGAGTACACTAGTCTTCGTTCAATGCAATGAAAAGCTCAATTCCCACGCGTACATTGCTTCGAATGCGAATCCCCTCATATTGGCACTAACTAAAAGGACCGACAAACGAATTTTCTCAAAATGGTTATCGATAAAGAAACGTTAGCCTACACTACATTAGAAACTCAGCGCCTGTTCGCTCGCATAACCGAAAAGCTCTGATTAGACTCCCATACCATTTCCCCTGTTCAATGGACGTTTACTGTCACTAAATTAATTTCTGACAAGTTAAATTGTACAAATTATACCGGAAAAACCATAAGCCCATTCCTTCCTGAGTGCACTAGTCTTGGCTCTCTGCAATGAAAAGCTCAATTCCCACGCGTACATTGCTTCGAATGCGAATCCCCTCATATTGGCACTAACTAAAAGGACCGACAAACGAATTTTCTCAAAATGGTTATCGATAAAGGAACATTAGCCTACACTACATTAGAAACTCAGCGCCTGTTCGCTCGCATAACCGAAAAGCTCAGATTAGACTCCCATACCATTTCCCCTGTTCAATGGACGTTTACTGTCACTAAATTAATTTCTCACAAGTTAATTTGTGCAAATCATACCGGAAAAACCATAAGCCCACTCGTTCCTGAGTGCACTAGTCTTCGCTCACTGCAATGAAAAGCTCAATTTCCACGCGTACATTGCTCCCAATGCGAATCCACTCATATTGGCACTAACTAAAAGAACCGGCAATCGAATTATCTCAAAATGGTAATCACTAAAGAAACGTTAGCCTACACAACATTAGAACCTCGGCGCCTGTTCGCTCGCATAACCGAAAAGCTCAGATTAGACTCCCATACCATTTCCCCTATTCAATGGACGTTTACTGTCACTAAATTTCTGACAAGTTAACTTGTGCAAATTATACCGGAAGAACCATAAGCCCACTCGTTCCTGAGTGCACTAGTCTTCGCTCACTGCAATGAAAAGCTCAATTTTCTCGCGTACATTGCTCCCAATGCGAATCCACTCATATTGGCACTAACTAAAATTACCGACAATCGAATTTTCTCAAAATGGTTATCGCTAAAGAAACGTTAGCCTAAACTACATTAATAACTCAGCGCCTGTTCGCTCGCATAACCGAAAACCTCGTATTAGACTCCCATACCATTTCCCCTGTTCAATGGACGTTTACTGTCACTAAATTAATTTCTCACAAGTTAATTTGTGCAAATCATACCGGAAAAACCATAAGCCCACTCCTTCTTGAGTGCACTAGTCTTCGCTCACTGCAATGAAAAGCTCAATTTCCTCGCGTACATTGCTTCCAATGCGAATCCACTCATATTGGCACTAACTAAAAGGGGCGACAATCGAATTTTCTCAAAATGGTCATCGCTAAAGAAAGATTAGCCTACACTACATTAGAAACTCAGCGCCTGTTTGCTCGCATAACCGAAAAGGTCAGATTAGACTCCCATACCATTTCCCCTATTCAATGGACGTTTACTGTCACTAAATTTCTGACAAGTTAATTTCTGCAAATTATACCGGAAAAACCATAAGCCCACTAGTTCCTGAGTGCACTAGTCTTCGCTCACTGCAATGAGAAGCTCAATTTCCTCGCGTACATTGCTCCCAATGCGAATCCACTCATATTGGCACTAACTAAAAGGACCGGCAATCGAATTATCTCAAAATGGTAATCACTGAAGAAACGTTAGCCTACACAACATTAGAACCTCGGCGCCTTTTCACTCGCATAACCGAAAAGCTCAGATTAGACTCCCATACCATTTCCCCTATTCAATGGACGTTTACTGTCACTAAATTTCTGACAAGTTAATTTCTGCAAATTATACCGGAAAAACCATAAGCGCACTCCTTCTTCAGTGCACTAGTCTTCGCTCACTGCAATGAAAAGCTCAATTTCCTCGCGTACATTGCTCCCAATGCGAATCCACTCATATTGGCACTAACTAAAAGGACCGGCAATCGAATTATCTCAAAATGGTCATCACTAAAGAAACGTTAGCCTACACAACATTAGAACCTCGGCGCCTGTTCACTCGCATAACCGAAAAGCTCAGATTAGACTCCCATACCATTTCCCCGGTTCAACGGACGTTTACTGTCACTAAATTTCTGACAAGTTAATTTCTACAAATTATACCGGAATAACCATAAGCCCACTCCTTCTTGAGTGCACTAGTCTTCGCTCAATGCAATGAAAAGCTCAAGTTCCTCGCGTACATTGCTCCCAATGCGAATCCACTCATATTGGCACTAACTAAAAGGACCGGCAATCGAATTATCTCAAAATGGTCATCGCTAAAGAAACATTAGCCTACACTACATTAGAAACTCAGCGCCTCTTCGCTCGCATAACCGAAAAGCTCAGATTAGACTCCCATACCATTTCCCCGGTTCAATGGACGTTTACTGTGACTAAATTAATTTGTGACAAGTTAATTTGTGCAAATTATACCGGAAAAACCATAAGCCCACTCCTTGCTGAGTGCACTAGTCTTCGCTCACTGCAATGAAAAGCTCAAGTTCCTCGCGTACATTGCTCCCAATGCGAATCCGCTCATATTGGCACTAACTAAAAGGACCGGCAATCGAATTATCTCAAAATGATCATCACTAAAGAAACATTAGCCTACACTACATTAGAAACTAGGCTCCTGTTCGCTCGCATAACCGAAAAGCTCAGATTAGACTCCCATACCATTTCCCCTGTTCAATGGACGTTTACTGTCACTAAATTTCTGACAAGTTAATTTCTGCAAATTATACCGGAAAAACCATAAGCCCACTAGTTCCTGAGTGCACTAGTCTTCGCTCACTGCAATGAAAAGCTCAATTTCCTCGCGTACATTGCTTCCAATGCGAATCCACTCATATTGGCACTAACTAAAAGGACCGGCAATCGAATTATCTCAAGATGGTCTTCGCTAAAGAAACGTTAGCCTACACTAGATTAGAAACTCAGCGCCTCTTCGCTCGCATAACCGAAAAGCTCAGATTAGACTCCCATACCATTTCCCCGGTTCAACGGACGCTAACTGTCACTAAATTTCTGACAAGTTAATTTGTGCAAATTGTACCGGAAGAACCATAAGCGCACTCCTTCCTGAGTGCACTAGTCTTCGCTCAGTGCAATGAAAAGCTCAATTTCCTCGCGTACATTGCTCCCAATGCGAATCGACTCATATTGGCACTAACTAAAAGGACCGGCAATCGAATTATCTCAAAATGGTCATCACTAAAGAAACGTTAGCCTACACAACATTAGAACCTCGGCGCCTGTTCACTCGCATAACCGAAAAGCTCAGATTAGACTCCCATACCATTTCCCCGGTTCAACGGACGCTTACTGTCACTAAATTTCTTACAAGTTAATTTGTGCAAATTATACCGGAAGAACCATAAGCGCACTCGTTCCTGATTGCACTAGTCTTCGCTCACTGCAATGAAAAGCTCAATTCCCACGCGTACATTGCTCCCAATGCGAATCCACTCATATTGGCACTAACTAAATGGACCGACAAACGAATTTTCTCAAAATGGTTATCGATAAAGAAACGTTAGCCTACACTACATTAGAACCTCAGCGCCTGTTCGCTCGCATATCCGAAAAGCTCTGATTAGACTTCCACACCATTTCCCCTGTTCAATGGACACTTACTGTCACTAAATTTCTGACAAGGTTATTTGTGCAAATTATACCGGAAGAACCATAAGCCCACTCGTTCCTGAGTGCACTATTCTTCGCTCACTGCAATGAAAAGCTCAATTCCCACGCGTAAATAGCTCCCAATGCGAATCCACTCATATTGGCACTAACTAAAAGGACCGACAATCGAATTTTCTCAAAAATGATTATCGCTAAAGAAACGTTAGCCTACACTACATTATGGCTTCAGCGCCTGTTCGCTCGCATAACCGAAAAGCTCTGATTACACTCCCATAATATTTCCGCTGTTCAATGGGCGTTTATTGTCACTAAATTAATTTCTTACACGTTAATTTGTGCAAATTATAGCGGAAGAACCATAAGCCCACTCGTTCCTCAGTGCACTAGTCTTCGCTCAATGCAATGAAAAGCTCAATTTCCACGCGTACATTGCTTCCAATGCGAATCCACTTATATTGGCACTAACTAAAAGGACCGACAATCGAATTTTCTCAAAATGGTTATCGCTAAAGAAACGTTAGCCCTACACTACATTAGAACCTCAGCGCCTGTTCGCTCGCATAACCGAAACGCTCTCATTAGACTCCCATACCATTTCCCCTGATCACTGGGCGTTTACAGTCACTAAATTAATTTCTGACAAGTTAATTTGTGCAAATTATACCGGAAAAAACATAAACCCACTCGTTCCTGAGTGCACTAGTCTTCGCTCACTGCAATGAAAAGCTCAATTCCCACGCGTACATTGCTCCCAATGCGAATCCACTCATATTGGCACTAACTAAAAGGACCGACAATTGAATTTTCTCAAAATGGTTATCGCTAAAGAAACGTTAGCCTACACAACATTAGAGCCTCAGCGCCTGTTCGCTCGATTAACCGAAAAGCTCAGACTAGACTCCCATACCATTTCCCCTGTTCAATGGACGTTTACTGTCACTAAATTAATTTCTGTCAAGTTAATTTGCGCAAATCATACCGGAAAAACCATAAGCCCATTCCTTCCTGAGTGCACTAGTCTTGGCTCACCGCAATGAAAAGCTCAATTCCCACGAGTACATTGCTTCGAATGCGAATCCCCTCATATTGGCACTAACTAAAAGGACCGACAAACGAATTTTCTCAAAATGGTTATCGATAAAGAAACGTTAGCCTACACTACATTACAAACTCAACGCCTGTTCGCTCGATTAACCGAAAAGCTCAGATTAGACTCCCATACCATTTCCCCTGTTCAATGGACGTTTACTGTCACTAAATTAATTTGACAAGTTAAATTGTACAAATTATACCGGAAAAACCATAAGCCCATTCCTTCCTGAGTGCACTAGTCTTGGCTCACTGCAATGAAAAGCGCAATTCCCACGCGTACATTGCTTCGAATGCGAATCCCCTCATATTGGCACTAACTAAAAGGACCGACGAACGAATTTTCTCAAAATGGTTATCGATAAAGAAACGTTAGCCTACACTACATTAGAAACTCAGCGCCTGTTCGCTGGCATAACCGAAAAGCTCTGATCAGACTCCCATACCATTTCCCCTGTTCAATGGACGTTTGCTGTCACTAAATTAATTTCTGACAAATTAATTTGTGCAAGTTATACCGGAAGAACCATAAACCCACTCGTTCCTGAGTGCACTATTCTTGGCTCACTGCAATGAAAAGCTCAATTCCCACGCGTACATTGCTCCCAATGCGAATCCACTCATATTGGCACTAACTAAAAGGACCGACAAACGAATTTTCTCAAAATGGTTATCGATAAAGAAACTTTAGCCTACACTACATTAGAAACTCAGCGCCTGTTCGCTGGCATAACCGTAAAGCTCAGATTAGACTCCCATACCATTTCCCCTGTTCAATGGGCGTTTACTGTCACTAATTTAATTTCTGACAAGTTAATTTCTGCAAATTATACTGCAAAAACCATAAACCCACTCGTTCCTGAGTGCACTATTCTTGGCTCACTGCAATGAAAAGCTCAATTCCCACGCGTACATTGCTCCCAATGCGAATCCACTCATATTGGCACTAACTAAAAGGACCGACAAACGAATTTTCTCAAAATGGTTATCGATAAAGAAACGTTAGCCTACACTACATTAGAAACTCAGCGCCTGTTCGCTGGCATAACCGTAAAGCTCAGATTAGACTCCCATACCATTTCCCATGTTCAATGGGCGTTTACTGTCACTAATTTAATTTCTGACAAGTTAATTTGTGCAAATTATACCGGAAAAACCATAAACCCACTCGTTCCTGAGTGCACTATTCTTGGCTCACTGCAATGAAAAGCTCAATTCCCACGCGTACATTGCTCCCAATGCGAATCCACTCATATTGGCACTAACTAAAAGGACCGACAAACGAATTTTCTCAAAATGGTTATCGATAAAGAATTGTTAACATACACTACATTGGAAACTCAGCGCCTGTTCGCTCCCCTAACCGAAAAGCTCTGATTAGACTGCCACACCATTTCCCCTGTTCAATGGACACTTACTGTCACTAAATTTCTGACAAGTTAATTTGTGCAAATTATACCGGAAGAACCATAAGCCCACTCGTTCCTGAGTGCACTATTCTTGGCTCACTGCAATGAAAAGCTCAATTCCCACGCGTAAGTTGCTCCCAATGCGAATCCACTCATATTGGCACTTACTAAAAGGACCGACAATCGAATTTTCTCAAAAATCGTTATCGCTAAAGAAACGTTAGCCCTACACTACATTAGAGCCTCAGCGCCTGCTCGCTCGCATAACCGAAAAGCTCAGAATAGACTCCCACAATATTTCCGCTGTTCAATGGGCGTTTACTGTTACTAAATTAATTTCTGACAAGTTAATTTGTGCAAATTATACCGGAAGAACCATAAGCCCACTCGTTCCTGAGTGCACAAGTCTTCGTTCAATGCAATGAAAAGCTCAATTCCCACGAGTACATTGCTTCGAATGCGAATCCCCTCATATTGGCACTAACTAAAAGGACCGACAAACGAATTTTCTCAAAATGGTTATCGATAAAGAAACGTTAGCCTACACTACATTAGAAACTCAGCGCCTGTTCGCTCGCATAACCGAAAAGCTCTGATTAGACTCCCATACCATTTCCCCTGTTCAATGGACGTTTACTGTCACTAATTTAATTTCTGACAAGTTAATTTCTGCAAATTATACTGGAAAAACCATAAACCCACTCGTTCCTGAGTGCACTATTCTTGGCTCCCTGCAATGAAAAGCTCAATTCCCACGCGTACATTGCTCCCAATGCGAATCCACTCATATTGGCACTAACTAAAAGGACCGACAAACGAATTTTCTCAAAATGGTTATCGATAAAGAAACGTTAGCCTACACTACATTAGAAACTAAGCGCCTGTTCGCTGGCATAACCGTAAAGCTCAGATTAGACTCCCATACCATTTCCTATGTTCAATGGGCGTTTACTGTCACTAATTTAATTTCTGACAAGTTAATTTGTGCAAATTATACCGGAAAAACCATAAACCCACTCGTTCCTGAGTGCACTATTCTTGGCTCACTGCAATGAAAAGCTCAATTCCCACGAGTACATTGCTTCGAATGCGAATCCCCTCATATTGGCACTAACTAAAAGGACCGACAAACGAATTTTCTCAAAATGGTTATCGATAAAGAAACGTTAGCCTACACTACATTAGAAACTCAGCGCCTGTTCGCTCGCATAACCGAAAAGCTCTGATTAGACTCCCATACCATTTCCCCTGTTCAATGGACGTTTACTGTCACTAAATTAATTTCTGACAAGTTAAATTGTACAAATTATACCGGAAAAACCATAAGCCCATTCCTTCCTGAGTGCACTAGTCTTGGCTCTCTGCAATGAAAAGCTCAATTCCCACGCGTACATTGCTTCGAATGCGAATCCCCTCATATTGGCACTAACTAAAAGGACCGACAAACGAATTTTCTCAAAATGGTTATCGATAAAGAAACGTTAGCCTACACTACATTAGAAACTCAGCGCCTGTTCGCTGGCATAACCGAAAAACTCAGATTAGACTCCCATACCATTTCCCCTGTTCAATGGACGTTTACTGTCACTAATTTAATTTCTGACAAGTTAATTTCTGCAAATTATACTGGAAAAACCATAAACCCACTCGTTCCTGAGTGCACTATTCTTGGCTCCCTGCAATGAAAAGCTCAATTCCCACGCGTACATTGCTCCCAATGCGAATCCACTCATATTGGCACTAACTAAAAGGACCGACAAACGAATTTTCTCAAAATGGTTATCGATAAAGAAACGTTAGCCTACACTACATTAGAAACGAAGCGCCTGTTCGCTGGCATAACCGTAAAGCTCAGATTAGACTCCCATGCCATTTCCTATGTTCAATGGGCGTTTACTGTCACTAATTTAATTTCTGACAAGTTAATTTGTGCAAATTATACCGGAAAAACCATAAACCCACTCGTTCCTGAGTGCACTATTCTTGGCTCACTGCAATGAAAAGCTCAATTCCCACGCGTACATTGCTGCCAATGCGAATCCACTCATATTGGCACTAACTAAAAGGACCGACACACGAATTTTCTCAAAATGGTTATCGATAAAGAATTGTTAGCATACACTACATTGGAAACTCAGCGCCTGTTCGATCGCATAATCGAAAAGCTCTGATTAGACTCCCACACCATTTCCCCTCTTCAATGGACACTTACAGTCACTAAATTTCTGACAAGTTAATTTGTGCAAATTATACCGGAAGAACCATAAGCCCACACGTTCCTGAGTGCACTATTCTTGGCTCACTGCAATGAAAAGCTCAATTCCCACGCGTAAGTTGCTCCCAATGCGAATCCACTCATATTGGCACTAACTAAAAGGACCGACAATCGAATTTTCTCAAAAATGGTTATCGCTAAAGAAACGTTAGCCCTACACTACATTAGAGCCACAGCGCCTGTTCGCTCGCATAACCGAAAAGCTCAGATTAGACTCCCATAATATTTCCGCTGTTCAATGGGCGTTTACTGTCACTAAATTAATTTCTGACAAGTTAATTTGTGCAAATTATACCGGAAGAATCATAAGCCCACTCGTTCCTGAGTACACTAGTCTTCGTTCAATGCAATGAAAAGCTCAATTCCCACGCGTACATTGCTTCGAATGCGAATCCCCTCATATTGGCACTAACTAAAAGGACCGACAAACGAATTTTCTCAAAATGGTTATCGATAAAGGAACATTAGCCTACACTACATTAGAAACTCAGCGCCTGTTCGCTGGCATAACCGAAAAGCTCAGATTAGACTCCCATACCATTTCCCCTGTTCAATGGACGTTTACTGTCACTAAATTAATTTCTGACAAATTAATTTGTGCAAATTATACCGGAAGAACCATAAGCCCACTCGTTCCTGAGTGCACTAGTCTTCGCTCACTGCAATGAAAAGCTCAATTCCCACGCGTACATTGCTCCCAATGCGAATCCACTCATATTGGCACTAACTAAATGGACCGACAAACGAATTTTCTCAAAATGGTTATCGATAAAGAAACGTTAGCCTACAGTACATTAGAACCTCAGCGCCTGTTCGCTCGCATATCCGAAAAGCTCTGATTAGACTCCCACACCATTTCCCCTGTTCAATGGACACTTACTGTCACTAAATTTCTGACAAGTTAATTTGTGCAAATTATACCGGAAGAACCATAAGCCCACTCGTTCCTGAGTGCACTAGTCTTCGCTCAATGCAATGAAAAGCTCAATTTCCACGCGTACAGTGCTTCCAATGCGAATCCACTTATATTGGCACTAACTAAAAGGACCGACAATCGAATTTTCTCAAAATGGTTATCGCTAAAGAAACGTTAGCCCTACACTACATTAGAGCCTCGGCGCCTGTTCGCTCGCATAACCGAAAAGCTCTCATTAGACTCCCACACCATTTCCCCTGTTCAATGGACACTTACTGCCACTAAATTAATTTCTGGCAGGTTAATTTGTGCAAATTATACCGGAAAAACCATAAGCCCACTAGTTCCTGAGTGCAGTCGTCTTCACTCACTGCAATGAAAAGCTCAATTTCCACGCGTACATCGCTGCCAATGCAAATCCACTTATACTGGCACTAACTAACAGGACCGAATATCAAATTTTCCCAAAATGGTTATCGCTAAAAAAACGTTAGCCTCACCAGATTATAACCTCAGCGTCTGTTTACTCGCATAACCGAAAAGCTCAGATTGGACTTCCATACCATTTCCCATGTTAAATGGACGTTTACTGTCACTAAATTAATTTCTGTCAAGTTAATTTGCGCAAATCATACCGGAAAAACCATAAGCCCATTCCTTCCTGAGTGCACTAGTCTTGGCTCACCGCAATGAAAAGCTCAATTCCCACGCGTACATTGCTTCGAATGCTAATCCCCTCATATTGGCACTAACTAAAAGGACCGACAAACGAATTTTCTCAAAATGGTTATCGATAAAGAAACGTTAGCCTACACTACATTACAAACTCAACGCCTGTTCGCTCGATTAACCGAAAAGCTCAGATTAGACTCCCATACCATTTCCCCTGTTCAATGGACGTTTACTGTCACTAAATTTCTGACAAGTTAATTTCTGCAAATAATACCGGAAAAACCATAAGCCCACTAGTTCCTGCGTGCACTAGCCTTCGCTGACTGCAATGAAAAGCTCAATTTGCTCGCGTACATTGCTTCCAATGCGAATCCACTCATATTGGCACTAACTAAAAGGACTGGCAATCGAATTATCTCAAAATGGTCATCGCTAAAGAAACGTTAGCCTACACTACATTAGAACTTCGGCGCCTGTTCACTCGCATAACCGAAAAGCTCAGATTAGACTCCCATACCATTTCCCCTGTTCAATGGACGTTTACTGTCACTAAATTTCTGACAAGTTAATTTCTGCAAATTATACCGGAAAAACCATAAGCGCACTCCTTCTTGAGTGCACTAGTCTTCGTTCACTGCAATGAAAAGCTCAGTTTCCACGCGTACATTGCTCCCAAGGCGAATCCACTCATATTGGCACTAACTAGAAGGATCGACAATCGAATTTTCTCAAAATGGTTATCACTAAAGAAACCTTAGCCTACACTACATTAGAACCTCGGCGCCTGTTCGCTCGCATAACCGAAAAGCTCAGATTCGACTCCCATACCATTTCCCATGTTCAATGGACGTTTACTGTGACTAAATTAATTTCTGACAAGTTAATTTGTGCAAATTCTACCGGAAAAACCATAAGCCCACTCCTTGCTGAGTGCACTAGTCTTCGCTCACTGCAATGAAAAGCTCAATTTCCTCGCGTCCATTGCTCCCAATGCGATTCCACTCATATTGGCACTAACTAAAAGGACCGGCAATCGAATTATCTCAAAATGGTCATCGCTAAAGAAACATTAGCCTACACTACATTAGAAACTCAGCGCCTGTTCGCTCGCATAACCGAAAAGCTCAGATTAGACTCCCATACCATTTCCCCGGTTCAATGGACGTTTACTGTGACTAAATTAATTCCTGACAAGTTAATTTGTGCAAATTATACCGGAAAAACCATAAGCCCACTCCTTGCTGAGTGCACTAGTCTTCGCTCACTGCAATGAAAAGCTCAATTTCCTCGCGTCCATTGCTCCCAAAGCGATTCCACTCATATTGGCACTAACTAAAAGGATCGACAATCGAATTTTCTCAAAATGGTTATCGCTAAAGAAACCTTAGCCTACACTACATTAGAACCTCGGCGCCTGTTCGCTCGCATAACCGAAAAGCTCAGATTAGACTCCCATACCATTTCCCCTGTTCAATGGACGTTTACTGTGACTAAATTAATTTCTGACAAGTTAATTTGTGCACATTATACCGGAAAAACCATAAGCCCACTCCTTGCTGAGTGCACTAGTCTTCGCTCACTGCAATGAAAAGCTCAATTTCCTCGCGTCCATTGCTCCCAATGCGAATCCACTCATATTGGCACTAACTAAAAGGACAGGCAATCGAATTATCTCAAAATGGTCATCGCTAAAGAAACATTAGCCTACACTACATCAGAAACTCAGCGCCTGTTCGCTCGCATAACCAAAAAGCTCAGATTAGACTCCCATACCATTTCCCCTCTTGAATGGACGTTTACTGTCACTAAATTTCTGACAAGTTAATTTCTGCAAATTATACCGGAAAAACCATAAGCCCACTCCTTCTTGAGTGCACTAGTCTTCGCTCAATGCAATGAAAAGCTCAAGTTCCTCGCGTACATTGCTCCGAATGCGAATCCACTCATATTGGCACTAACTAAAAGGACCGGCAATCGAATTATCTCAATATGGTCATCGCTAAAGAAACATTAGCCTACACTACATTAGAAACTCAGCGCCTGTTCGCTCGCATAACCGAAAAGCTCAGATTAGACTCCCATACCATTTCCCCGGTTCAATGGACGTTTACTGTGACTAAATTAATTTCTGACAAGTTAATTTGTGCAAATTATACCGAAAAAACCATAAGCCCACTCCTTGCTGAGTGCACTAGTCTTCGCTCACTGCAATGAAAAGCTCAATTTCCTCGCGTCCCTTGCTCCCAATGCGATTCCACTCATATTGGCACTAACTAAAAGGACCGACAATCGAATTTTCTCAAAATGGTTATCGCTAAAGAAACGTTAGCCCTACACTACATTAGAGCCTCGGCGCCTGTTCGCTCGCATAACCGAAAAGCTCTCATTAGACTCCCACACCATTTCCCCTGTTCAATGGACACTTACTGCCACTAAATTAATTTCTGGCAGGTTAATTTGTGCAAATTATACCGGAAAAACCATAAGCCCACTAGTTCCTGAGTGCAGTCGTCTTCACTCACTGCAATGAAAAGCTCAATTTCCACGCGTACATCGCTGCCAATGCAAATCCACTTATACTGGCACTAACTAACAGGACCGAATATCAAATTTTCCCAAAATGGTTATCGCTAAAAAAACGTTAGCCTCACCAGATTATAACCTCAGCGTCTGTTTACTCGCATAACCGAAAAGCTCAGATTGGACTTCCATACCATTTCCCATGTTAAATGGACGTTTACTGTCACTAAATTAATTTCTGTCAAGTTAATTTGCGCAAATCATACCGGAAAAACCATAAGCCCATTCCTTCCTGAGTGCACTAGTCTTGGCTCACCGCAATGAAAAGCTCAATTCCCACGCGTACATTGCTTCGAATGCTAATCCCCTCATATTGGCACTAACTAAAAGGACCGACAAACGAATTTTCTCAAAATGGTTATCGATAAAGAAACGTTAGCCTACACTACATTACAAACTCAACGCCTGTTCGCTCGATTAACCGAAAAGCTCAGATTAGACTCCCATACCATTTCCCCTGTTCAATGGACGTTTACTGTCACTAAATTTCTGACAAGTTAATTTCTGCAAATAATACCGGAAAAACCATAAGCCCACTAGTTCCTGCGTGCACTAGCCTTCGCTGACTGCAATGAAAAGCTCAATTTGCTCGCGTACATTGCTTCCAATGCGAATCCACTCATATTGGCACTAACTAAAAGGACTGGCAATCGAATTATCTCAAAATGGTCATCGCTAAAGAAACGTTAGCCTACACTACATTAGAACTTCGGCGCCTGTTCACTCGCATAACCGAAAAGCTCAGATTAGACTCCCATACCATTTCCCCTGTTCAATGGACGTTTACTGTCACTAAATTTCTGACAAGTTAATTTCTGCAAATTATACCGGAAAAACCATAAGCGCACTCCTTCTTGAGTGCACTAGTCTTCGTTCACTGCAATGAAAAGCTCAGTTTCCACGCGTACATTGCTCCCAAGGCGAATCCACTCATATTGGCACTAACTAGAAGGATCGACAATCGAATTTTCTCAAAATGGTTATCACTAAAGAAACCTTAGCCTACACTACATTAGAACCTCGGCGCCTGTTCGCTCGCATAACCGAAAAGCTCAGATTCGACTCCCATACCATTTCCCATGTTCAATGGACGTTTACTGTGACTAAATTAATTTCTGACAAGTTAATTTGTGCAAATTCTACCGGAAAAACCATAAGCCCACTCCTTGCTGAGTGCACTAGTCTTCGCTCACTGCAATGAAAAGCTCAATTTCCTCGCGTCCATTGCTCCCAATGCGATTCCACTCATATTGGCACTAACTAAAAGGACCGGCAATCGAATTATCTCAAAATGGTCATCGCTAAAGAAACATTAGCCTACACTACATTAGAAACTCAGCGCCTGTTCGCTCGCATAACCGAAAAGCTCAGATTAGACTCCCATACCATTTCCCCGGTTCAATGGACGTTTACTGTGACTAAATTAATTCCTGACAAGTTAATTTGTGCAAATTATACCGGAAAAACCATAAGCCCACTCCTTGCTGAGTGCACTAGTCTTCGCTCACTGCAATGAAAAGCTCAATTTCCTCGCGTCCATTGCTCCCAAAGCGATTCCACTCATATTGGCACTAACTAAAAGGATCGACAATCGAATTTTCTCAAAATGGTTATCGCTAAAGAAACCTTAGCCTACACTACATTAGAACCTCGGCGCCTGTTCGCTCGCATAACCGAAAAGCTCAGATTAGACTCCCATACCATTTCCCCTGTTCAATGGACGTTTACTGTGACTAAATTAATTTCTGACAAGTTAATTTGTGCACATTATACCGGAAAAACCATAAGCCCACTCCTTGCTGAGTGCACTAGTCTTCGCTCACTGCAATGAAAAGCTCAATTTCCTCGCGTCCATTGCTCCCAATGCGAATCCACTCATATTGGCACTAACTAAAAGGACAGGCAATCGAATTATCTCAAAATGGTCATCGCTAAAGAAACATTAGCCTACACTACATCAGAAACTCAGCGCCTGTTCGCTCGCATAACCAAAAAGCTCAGATTAGACTCCCATACCATTTCCCCTCTTGAATGGACGTTTACTGTCACTAAATTTCTGACAAGTTAATTTCTGCAAATTATACCGGAAAAACCATAAGCCCACTCCTTCTTGAGTGCACTAGTCTTCGCTCAATGCAATGAAAAGCTCAAGTTCCTCGCGTACATTGCTCCGAATGCGAATCCACTCATATTGGCACTAACTAAAAGGACCGGCAATCGAATTATCTCAATATGGTCATCGCTAAAGAAACATTAGCCTACACTACATTAGAAACTCAGCGCCTGTTCGCTCGCATAACCGAAAAGCTCAGATTAGACTCCCATACCATTTCCCCGGTTCAATGGACGTTTACTGTGACTAAATTAATTTCTGACAAGTTAATTTGTGCAAATTATACCGAAAAAACCATAAGCCCACTCCTTGCTGAGTGCACTAGTCTTCGCTCACTGCAATGAAAAGCTCAATTTCCTCGCGTCCCTTGCTCCCAATGCGATTCCACTCATATTGGCACTAACTAAAAGGACCGACAATCGAATTATCTCAAAATGGTCATCGCTAAAGAAACATTAGGCTACACAACATTAGAAACTCAGCGCCTGTTCGCTCGCATAACCGAAAAGCTCAGATTAGGCTCCCATACCATTTCCCTGTTCAATGGACGTTTACTGTGACTAAATTAATTTCTGACAAGTTAATTTGTGCAAATCATACCGGAAAAACCATAAGCCCACTCCTTCCTGAGTGCACTAGTCTTCGCTCACTGCAATGAAAAGCTCAATTTCCTCGCGTCCATTGCTCCCAATGCGAATCCACTCATATTGGCACTAACTAAAAGGACCGGCAATCGAATTATCTCAAAATGATCATCACTAAAGAAACATTAGCCTACACTACATTAGAAACTCAGCGCCTGTTCGCTCGCATAACCGAAAAGCTCTGATTAGACTCCCATACCATTTCCCCTGTTCAATGGACGTTTACTGTCACTAAATTTCTGACAAGTTAATTTCTGCAAATTATACCGGAAAAACCATAAGCCCACTAGTTCCTGCGTGCACTAGTCTTCGCTGACTGCAATGAAAAGCTCAATTTCCTCGCGTACATTGCTTCCAATGCGAATCCACTCATATTGGCACTAACTAAAAGGACTGGCAATCGAATTATCTCAAAATGGTCATCGCTAAAGAAACGTTAGCCTACACTACATTAGAACTTCGGCGCCTGTTCACTCGCATAACCGAAAAGCTCAGATTAGACTCCCATACCATTTCCCCTGTTCAATGGACGTTTACTGACACTAAATTTCTGACAAGTTAATTTCTGCAAATTATACCGGAAAAACCATGAGCGCACTCCTTCTTGAGTGCACTAGTCTTCGTTCACTGCAATGAAAACTCAATTTCCACGCGTACATTGCTCCCAAGGCGAATCCACTCATATTGGCACTAACTAGAAGGATCGACAATCGAATTTTCTCAAAATGGTTATCACTAAAGAAACCTTAGCCTACACTACATTAGAACCTCGGCGCCTGTTCGCTCGCATAACAGAAAAGCTCACATTAGACTCCCATACCATTTCCCCTGTTCAATGGACGTTTACTGTCACTAAATTTCTGACAAGTTAATTTCTGCAAATTATACCGGAAAAACCATAAGCGCACTCCTTCTTGAGTGCACTAGTCTTCGTTCACTGCAATGAAAACTCAATTTCCTCGCGTCCATTGCTCCCAATGCGATTCCACTCATATTGGCACTAACTAAAAGGACCGACAATCGAATTATCTCAAAATGGTCATCGCTAAAGAAACATTAGCCTACGCTACATTAGAAACTCAGCGCCTGTTCGCTCGCATAACCGAAAAGCTCAGATTAGACTCCCATACCATTTCCCTGTTCAATGGACGTTTACTGTGACTAAATTAATTTCTGACAAGTTAACATGTGCAAATTATACCGGAAGAACCATAAGCCCACTCCTTCTTGAGTGCACTAGTCTTCGCTCACTGCAATGAAAAGCTCAATTTCCTCGCGTACATTGCTCCCAAGGCGAATCCACTCATATTGGCACTAACTAAAAGGACCGGCAATCGAATTATCTCAAAATGGTCATCGCTAAAAAAACATTAGCCTACACTACATTAGAAACTCAGCGCCAGTTCGCTGGCATAACCGAAAAGCTCAGATTAGACTCCCATACCATTTCCCCTATTCAATGGACGTTTACTGTCACTAAATTTCTGACAAGTTAACTTGTGGAAATTATACCGGAAGAACCATAAGCGAACTCCTTCCTGAGTGCACTAGTCTTCGCTCACTGCAATGAAAAGCTCAATTTCCTTGCGTACATTGCTCCCAACGCGAATCCACTCATATTGGCACTAACTAAAAGGACCGGCAATCGAATTGTCTCAAAATGGTCATCACTAAAGAAACGTTAGCCTACACAACATTAGAACCTCGGCGCCTGTTCACTCGCATAACCGAAAAGCTCAGATTAGACTCCCATACCATTTCCCCGGTTCAACGGACGCTAACTGTCACTAAATTTCTGACAAGTTAATTTGTGCAAATTATACCGCAAGAACCATAAGCGCACTCCTTCCTGAGTGCACTAGTCTTCGCTCAGTGCAATGAAAAGCTCAATTTCCTCGCGTACATTGCTCCCAATGCGAATCCACTCATATTGGCACTAACTAAAAGGACCGGCAATCGAATTATCTCAAAATGGTCATCACTAAAGAAACGTTAGCCTACACAACATTAGAACCTCGGCGCCTGTTCACTCGCATAACCGAAAAGCTCAGATTAGACTCCCATACCATTTCCCCGGTTCAACGGACGCTTACTGTCACTAAATTTCTTACAAGTTAATTTGTGCAAATTATACCGGAAGAACCATAAGTGCACTCGTTCCTGATTGCACTAGTCTTCGCTCACTGCAATGAAAAGCTCAATTCCCACGCGTACATTGCTCCCAATGCGAATCCACTCATATTGGCACTAACTAAATGGACCGACAAACGAATTTTCTCAAAATGGTTATCGATAAAGAAACGTTAGCCTACACTACATTAGAACCTCAGCGCCTGTTCGCTCGCATAACCGAAAAGCTCAGATTAGACTCCCATACCATTTCCCCGGTTCAACGGACGTTTACTGTGACTAAATTAATTTCTGACAAGTTAATTTGTGCAAATTATACCGGAAGAACCATAAGCCCGCTCCTTCTTGAGTGCACTAGTCTTCGCTCACTGTAATGAAAAGCTCAATTTCCTCGCGTACATTGCTCCCAAGGCGAATCCCCTCATATTGGCACTAACTAAAAGGACCGGCAATCGAATTATCTCAAAATGGTCATCGCTAAAAAAACATTAGCCTACACTACATTAGAAACTAAGCGCCTGTTTGCTCGCATAACCGAAAAGGTCAGATTAGACTCCCATACCATTTCCCCTATTCAATGGACGTTTACTGTCACTAAATTTCTGACAAGTTAATTTCTGCAAATTATACCGGAAAAACCATAAGCCCACTAGTTCCTGAGTGCACTAGTCTTCGCTCACTGCAATGAGAAGCTCAATTTCCTCGCGTACATTGCTCCCAATGCGAATCCACTCATATTGGCACTAACTAAAAGGACCGGCAATCGAATTATCTCAAAATGGTAATCACTGAAGAAACGTTAGCCTACACAACATTAGAACCTCGGCGCCTTTTCACTCGCATAACCGAAAAGCTCAGATTAGACTCCCATACCATTTCCCCTATTCAATGGACGTTTACTGTCACTAAATTTCTGACAAGTTAATTTCTGCAAATTATACCGGAAAAACCATAAGCGCACTCCTTCTTCAGTGCACTAGTCTTCGCTCACTGCAATGAAAAGCTCAATTTCCTCGCGTACATTGCTCCCAATGCGAATCCACTCATATTGGCACTAACTAAAAGGACCGGCAATCGAATTATCTCAAAATGGTCATCACTAAAGAAACGTTAGCCTACACAACATTAGAACCTCGGCGCCTGTTCACTCGCATAACCGAAAAGCTCAGATTAGACTCCCATACCATTTCCCCGATTCAACGGACGTTTACTGTCACTAAATTTCTGACAAGTTAATTTCTACAAATTATACCGGAATAACCATAAGCCCACTCCTTCTTGAGTGCACTAGTCTTCGCTCAATGCAATGAAAAGCTCAAGTTTCTCGCGTACATTGCTCCCAATGCGAATCCACTCATATTGGCACTAACTAAAAGGACCGGCAATCGAATTATCTCAAAATGGTCATCGCTAAAGAAACATTAGCCTACACTACATTAGAAACTCAGCGCCTCTTCGCTCGCATAACCGAAAAGCTCAGATTAGACTCCCATACCATTTCCCCGGTTCAATGGACGTTTACTGTGACTAAATTAATTTGTGACAAGTTAATTTGTGCAAATTATACCGGAAAAACCATAAGCCCACTCCTTGCTGAGTGCACTAGTCTTCGCTCACTGCAATGAAAAGCTCAATTTCCTCGCGTCCATTGCTCCCAATGCGATTCCACTCATATTGGCACTAACTAAAAGGACCGACAATCGAATTATCTCAAAATGGTCATCGCTAAAGAAACATTAGCCTACACTACATTAGAAACTCAGCGCCTGATCGCTGGCATAACTGAAAAGCTCAGATTAGACTCCCATACCATTTCCCTGTTCAATGGACGTTTACTGTGACTAAATTAATTTCTGACAAGTTAATTTGTGCAAATCATACCGGAAAAACCATAAGCCCACTCCTTCCTGAGTGCACTAGTCTTCGCTCACTGCAATAAAAAGCTCAATTTCCTCGCGTCCATTGCTCCCAATGCGAATCCACTCATATTGGCACTAACTAAAAGGACCGGCAATCGAATTATCTCAAAATGATCATCACTAAAGAAACATTAGCCTACACTACATTAGAAACTCAGCGCCTGTTCGCTCGCATAACCGAAAAGCTCAGATTAGACTCCCATACCATTTCCCCTGTTCAATGGACGTTTACTGTCACTAAATTTCTGACAAGTTAATTTCTGCAAATTATACCGGAAAAACCATAAGCCCACTAGTTCCTGAGTGCACTAGTCTTCGCTCACTGCAATGAAAAGCTCACTTTCCTCGCGTACATTGCTTCCAATGCGAAACCACTCATATTGGCACTAACTAAAAGGACCGGCAATCGAATTATCTCAAAATGGTCTTCGCTAAAGAAACGTTAGCCTACACTAGATTAGAAACTCAGCACCTCTTCGCTCGCATAACCGAAAAGCTCAGATTAGACTCCCATACCATTTCCCCGGTTCAACGGACGTTTACTGTGACTAAATTAATTTCTGACAAGTTAACATGTGCAAATTATACCGGAAGAACCATAAGCCCACTCCTTCTTGAGTGCACTAGTCTTCGCTCACTGCAATGAAAAGCTCAATTTCCTCGCGTACATTGCTCCCAAGGCGAATCCACTCATATTGGCACTAACTAAAAGGACCGGCAATCGAATTATCTCAAAATGGTCATCGCTAAAAAAACATTAGCCTACACTACATTAGAAACTCAGCGCCAGTTCGCTGGCATAACCGAAAAGCTCAGATTAGACTCCCATACCATTTCCCCTATTCAATGGACGTTTACTGTCACTAAATTTCTGACAAGTTAACTTGTGGAAATTATACCGGAAGAACCATAAGCGCACTCCTTCCTGAGTGCACTAGTCTTCGCTCACTGCAATGAAAAGCTCAATTTCCTTGCGTACATTGCTCCCAACGCGAATCCACTCATATTGGCACTAACTAAAAGGACCGGCAATCGAATTGTCTCAAAATGGTCATCACTAAAGAAACGTTAGCCTACACAACATTAGAACCTCGGCGCCTGTTCACTCGCATAACCGAAAAGCTCAGATTAGACTCCCATACCATTTCCCCGGTTCAACGGACGCTAACTGTCACTAAATTTCTGACAAGTTAATTTGTGCAAATTATACCGCAAGAACCATAAGCGCACTCCTTCCTGAGTGCACTAGTCTTCGCTCAGTGCAATGAAAAGCTCAATTTCCTCGCGTACATTGCTCCCAATGCGAATCCACTCATATTGGCACTAACTAAAAGGACCGGCAATCGAATTATCTCAAAATGGTCATCACTAAAGAAACGTTAGCCTACACAACATTAGAACCTCGGCGCCTGTTCACTCGCATAACCGAAAAGCTCAGATTAGACTCCCATACCATTTCCCCGGTTCAACGGACGCTTACTGTCACTAAATTTCTTACAAGTTAATTTGTGCAAATTATACCGGAAGAACCATAAGTGCACTCGTTCCTGATTGCACTAGTCTTCGCTCACTGCAATGAAAAGCTCAATTCCCACGCGTACATTGCTCCCAATGCGAATCCACTCATATTGGCACTAACTAAATGGACCGACAAACGAATTTTCTCAAAATGGTTATCGATAAAGAAACGTTAGCCTACACTACATTAGAACCTCAGCGCCTGTTCGCTCGCATATCCGAAAAGCTCTGATTAGACTCCCACACCATTTCCCCTGTTCAATGGACACTTACTGTCACTAAATTTCTGACAAGGTTATTTGTGCAAATTATACCGGAAGAACCATAAGCCCACTCGTTCCTGAGTGCACTATTCTTCGCTCACTGCAATGAAAAGCTCAATTCCCACGCGTAAATTGCTCCCAATGCGAATCCACTCATATTGGCACTAACTAAAAGGACCGACAATCGAATTTTCTCAAAAATGGTTATCGCTAAAGAAACGTTAGCCTACACTACATTATGGCCTCAGCGCCTGTTCGCTCGCATAACCGAAAAGCTCTGATTACACTCCCATAATATTTCCGCTGTTCAATGGGCGTTTATTGTCACTAAATTAATTTCTTACACGTTAATTTGTGCAAATTATAGCGGAAGAACCATAAGCCCACTCGTTCCTCAGTGCACTAGTCTTCGCTCAATGCAATGAAAAGCTCAATTTCCACGCGTACATTGCGTCCAATGCGAATCCACTTATATTGGCACTAACTAAAAGGACCGACAATCGAATTTTCTCAAAATGGTTATCGCTAAAGAAACGTTAGCCCTACACTACATTAGAACCTCAGCGCCTGTTCGCTCGCATAACCGAAACGCTCTCATTAGACTCCCATACCATTTCCCCTGATCAATGGGCGTTTACAGTCACTAAATTAATTTCTGACAAGTTAATTTGTGCAAATTATACCGGAAAAACCATAAACCCACTCGTTCCTGAGTGCACTAGTCTTCGCTCACTGCAATGAAAAGCTCAATTTCCTCGCGTCCATTGCTCCCAATGCGAATCCACTCATATTGGCACTAACTAAAAGGACCGGCAATCGAATTATCTCAAAATGGTCATCGCTAAAGAAACATTAGCCTACACTACATTAGAAACTCAGCGCCTGTTCGCTCGCATAACCGAAAAGCTCAGATTAGACTCCCATACCATTTCCCCGGTTCAACGGACGTTTACTGTGACTAAATTAATTTCTGACAAGTTAATTTGTGCAAATTATACCGGAAGAACCATAAGCCCGCTCCTTCTTGAGTGCACTAGTCTTCGCTCACTGTAATGAAAAGCTCAATTTCCTCGCGTACATTGCTCCCAAGGCGAATCCCCTCATATTGGCACTAACTAAAAGGACCGGCAATCGAATTATCTCATAATGGTCATCGCTAAAAAAACATTAGCCTACACTACATTAGAAACTAAGCGCCTGTTTGCTCGCATAACCGAAAAGGTCAGATTAGACTCCCATACCATTTCCCCTATTCAATGGACGTTTACTGTCACTAAATTTCTGACAAGTTAATTTCTGCAAATTATACCGGAAAAACCATAAGCCCACTAGTTCCTGAGTGCACTAGTCTTCGCTCACTGCAATGAGAAGCTCAATTTCCTCGCGTACATTGCTCCCAATGCGAATCCACTCATATTGGCACTAACTAAAAGGACCGGCAATCGAATTATCTCAAAATGGTAATCACTGAAGAAACGTTAGCCTACACAACATTAGAACCTCGGCGCCTTTTTACTCGCATAACCGAAAAGCTCAGATTAGACTCCCATACCATTTCCCCTATTCAATGGACGTTTACTGTCACTAAATTTCTGACAAGTTAATTTCTGCAAATTATACCGGAAAAACCATAAGCGCACTCCTTCTTCAGTGCACTAGTCTTCGCTCACTGCAATGAAAAGCTCAATTTCCTCGCGTACATTGCTCCCAATGCGAATCCACTCATATTGGCACTAACTAAAAGGACCGGCAATCTAATTATCTCAAAATGGTCATCACTAAAGAAACGTTAGCCTACACAACATTAGAACCTCGGCGCCTGTTCACTCGCATAACCGAAAAGCTCAGATTAGACTCCCATACCATTTCCCCGGTTCAACGGACGTTTACTGTCACTAAATTTCTGACAAGTTAATTTCTACAAATTATACCGGAATAACCATAAGCCCACTCCTTCTTGAGTGCACTAGTCTTCGCTCAATGCAATGAAAAGCTCAAGTTTCTCGCGTACATTGCTCCCAATGCGAATCCACTCATATTGGCACTAACTAAAAGGACCGGCAATCGAATTATCTCAAAATGGTCATCGCTAAAGAAACATTAGCCTACACTACATTAGAAACTCAGCGCCTCTTCGCTCGCATAACCGAAAAGCTCAGATTAGACTCCCATACCATTTCCCCGGTTCAATGGACGTTTACTGTGACTAAATTAATTTGTGACAAGTTAATTTGTGCAAATTATACCGGAAAAACCATAAGCCCACTCCTTGCTGAGTGCACTAGTCTTCGCTCACTGCAATGAAAAGCTCAATTTCCTCGCGTCCATTGCTCCAAATGCGATTCCACTCATATTGGCACTAACTAAAAGGACCGACAATCGAATTATCTCAAAATGGTCATCGCTAAAGAAACATTAGCCTACACTACATTAGAAACTCAGCGCCTGATCGCTGGCATAACTGAAAAGCTCAGATTAGACCCCCATACCATTTCCCTGTTCAATGGACGTTTACTGTGACTAAATTAATTTCTGACAAGTTAATTTGTGCAAATCATACCGGAAAAACCATAAGCCCACTCCTTCCTGAGTGCACTAGTCTTCGCTCACTGCAATAAAAAGCTCAATTTCCTCGCGTCCATTGCTCCCAATGCGAATCCACTCATATTGGCACTAACTAAAAGGACCGGCAATCGAATTATCTCGAAATGATCATCACTAAAGAAACATTAGCCTACACTACATTAGAAACTCAGCGCCTGTTCGCTCGCATAACCGAAAAGCTCAGATTAGACTCCCATACCATTTCCCCTGTTCAATGGACGTTTACTGTCACTAAATTTCTGACAAGTTAATTTCTGCAAATTATACCGGAAAAACCATAAGCCCACTAGTTCCTGAGTGCACTAGTCTTCGCTCACTGCAATGAAAAGCTCACTTTCCTCGCGTACATTGCTTCCAATGCGAATCCACTCATATTGGCACTAACTAAAAGGACCGGCAATCGAATTATCTCAAAATGGTCTTCGCTAAAGAAACGTTAGCCTACACTAGATTAGAAACTCAGCACCTCTTCGCTCGCATAACCGAAAAGCTCAGATTAGACTCCCATACCATTTCCCCGGTTCAACGGACGTTTACTGTGACTAAATTAATTTCTGACAAGTTAACATGTGCAAATTATACCGGAAGAACCATAAGCCCACTCCTTCTTGAGTGCACTAGTCTTCGCTCACTGCAATGAAAAGCTCAATTTCCTCGCGTACATTGCTCCCAAGGCGAATCCACTCATATTGGCACTAACTAAAAGGACCGGCTATCGAATTATCTCAAAATGGTCATCGCTAAAAAAACATTAGCCTACACTACATTAGAAACTCAGCGCCAGTTCGCTGGCATAACCGAAAAGCTCAGATTAGACTCCCATACCATTTCCCCTATTCAATGGACGTTTACTGTCACTAAACTTCTGACAAGTTAACTTGTGGAAATTATACCGGAAGAACCATAAGCGCACTCCTTCCTGAGTGCACTAGTCTTCGCTCACTGCAATGAAAAGCTCAATTTCCTTGCGTACATTGCTCCCAACGCGAATCCACTCATATTGGCACTAACTAAAAGGACCGGCAATCGAATTGTCTCAAAATGGTCATCACTAAAGAAACGTTAGCCTACACAACATTAGAACCTCGGCGCCTGTTCACTCGCATAACCGAAAAGCTCAGATTAGACTCCCATACCATTTCCCCGGTTCAACGGACGCTAACTGTCACTAAATTTCTGACAAGTTAATTTGTGCAAATTATACCGCAAGAACCATAAGCGCACTCCTTCCTGAGTGCACTAGTCTTCGCTCAGTGCAATGAAAAGCTCAATTTCCTCGCGTACATTGCTCCCAATGCGAATCCACTCATATTGGCACTAACTAAAAGGACCGGCAATCGAATTATCTCAAAATGGTCATCACTAAAGAAACGTTAGCCTACACAACATTAGAACCTCGGCGCCTGTTCACTCACATAACCGAAAAGCTCAGATTAGACTCCCATACCATTTCCCCGGTTCAACGGACGCTTACTGTCACTAAATTTCTTACAAGTTAATTTGTGCAAATTATACCGGAAGAACCATAAGTGCACTCGTTCCTGATTGCACTAGTCTTCGCTCACTGCAATGAAAAGCTCAATTCCCACGCGTACATTGCTCCCAATGCGAATCCACTCATATTGGCACTAACTAAATGGACCGACAAACGAATTTTCTCAAAATGGTTATCGATAAAGAAACGTTAGCCTACACTACATTAGAACCTCAGCGCCTGTTCGCTCGCATATCCGAAAAGCTCTGATTAGACTCCCACACCATTTCCCCTGTTCAATGGACACTTACTGTCACTAAATTTCTGACAAGGTTATTTGTGCAAATTATACCGGAAGAACCATAAGCCCACTCGTTCCTGAGTGCGCTATTCTTCGCTCACTGCAATGAAAAGCTCAATTCCCACGCGTAAATTGCTCCCAATGCGAATCCACTCATATTGGCACTAACTAAAAGGACCGACAATCGAATTTTCTCAAAAATGGTTATCGCTAAAGAAACGTTAGCCTACACTACATTATGGCCTCAGCGCCTGTTCGCTCGCATAACCGAAAAGCTCTGATTACACTCCCATAACATTTCCGCTGTTCAATGGGCGTTTATTGTCACTAAATTAATTTCTTACACGTTAATTTGTGCAAATTATAGCGGAAGAACCATAAGCCCACTCGTTCCTCAGTGCACTAGTCTTCGCTCAATGCAATGAAAAGCTCAATTTCCACGCGTACATTGCGTCCAATGCGAATCCACTTATATTGGCACTAACTAAAAGGACCGACAATCGAATTTTCTCAAAATGGTTATCGCTAAAGAAACGTTAGCCCTACACTACATTAGAACCTCAGCGCCTGTTCGCTCGCATAACCGAAACGCTCTCATTAGACTCCCATACCATTTCCCCTGATCAATGGGCGTTTACAGTCACTAAATTAATTTCTGACAAGTTAATTTGTGCAAATTATACCGGAAAAACCATAAACCCACTCGTTCCTGAGTGCACTAGTCTTCGCTCACTGCAATGAAAAGCTCAATTCCCACGCGTACATTGCTCCCAATGCGAATCCACTCATATTGGCACTAACTAAAAGGACCGACAATTGAATTTTCTCAAAATGGTTATCGCTAAAGAAACGTTAGCCTACACTACATTAGAGCCTCAGCGCCTGTTCGCTCGATTAACAGAAAAGCTCAGACTCGACTCCCATACCATTTCCCCTGTTCAATGGACGTTTACTGTCACTAAATTAATTTCTGTCAAGTTAATTTGCGCAAATCATACCGGAAAAACCATAAGCCCATTCCTTCCTGAGTGCACTAGTCTTGGCTCACCGCAATGAAAAGCTCAATTCCCACGCGTACATTGCTTCGAATGCGAATCCCCTCATATTGGCACTAACTAAAAGGACCGACAAACAAATTTTCTCAAAATGGTTATCGATAAAGAAACGTTAGCCTACACTACATTACAAACTCAACGCCTGTTCGCTCGATTAACCGAAAAGCTCAGATTAGACTCCCATACCATTTCCCCTGTTCAATGGACGTTTACTCTCACTAAATTAATTTGACAAGTTAAATTGTACACATTATACCGGAAAAACCATAAGCCCATTCCTTCCTGAGTGCACTAGTCTTGGCTCACTGCAATGAAAAGCGCAATTCCCACGCGTACATTGCTTCGAATGCGAATCCCCTCATATTGGCACTAACTAAAAGGACCGACAAACGAATTTTCTCAAAATGGTTATCGATAAAGAAACGTTAGCCTACACTACATTAGAAACTCAGCGCCTGTTCGCTCGCATAACCGAAAAGCTCTGATTAGACTCCCATACCATTTCCCCGGTTCAATGGACGTTTACTGTCACTAAATTAATTTCTGACAAGTTAAATTGTACAAATTATACCGGAAAAACCATAAGCCCATTCCTTCCTGAGTGCACTAGTCTTGGCTCTCTGCAATGAAAAGCTCAATTCCCACGCGTACATTGCTTCGAATGCGAATCCCCTCATATTGGCACTAACTAAAAGGACCGACAAACGAATTTTCTCAAAATGGTTATCGATAAAGAAACGTTAGCCTACACTACATTAGAAACTCAGCGCCTGTTCGCTGGCATAACCGAAAAACTCAGATTAGACTCCCATACCATTTCCCCTGTTCAATGGACGTTTACTGTCACTAATTTAATTTCTGACAAGTTAATTTCTGCAAATTATACTGGAAAAACCATAAACCCACTCGTTCCTGAGTGCACTATTCTTGGCTCCCTGCAATGAAAAGCTCAATTCCCACGCGTACATTGCTCCCAATGCGAATCCACTCATATTGGCACTAACTAAAAGGACCGACAAACGAATTTTCTCAAAATGGTTATCGATAAAGAAACGTTAGCCTACACTACATTAGAAACTAAGCGCCTGTTCGCTGGCATAACCGTAAAGCTCAGATTAGACTCCCATACCATTTCCTATGTTCAATGGGCGTTTACTGTCACTAATTTAATTTCTGACAAGTTAATTTGTGCAAATTATACCGGAAAAACCATAAACCCACTCGTTCCTGAGTGCACTATTCTTGGCTCACTGCAATGAAAAGCTCAATTCCCACGCGTACATTGCTCCCAATGCGAATCCACTCATATTGGCACTAACTAAAAGGACCGACAAACGAATTTTCTCAAAATGGTTATCGATAAAGAATTGTTAGCATACACTACATTGGAAACTCAGCGCCTGTTCGCTCGCATAACCGAAAAGCTCTGATTAGACTCCCACACCATTTCCCCTCTTCAATGGACACTTACTGTCACTAAATTTCTGACAAGTTAATTTGTGCAAATTATACCGGAAGAACCATAAGCCCACTCGTTCCTGAGTGCACTATTCTTGGCTCACTGCAATGAAAAGCTCAATTCCCACGCGTAAGTTGCTCCCAATGCGAATCCACTCATATTGGCACTAACTAAAAGGACCGACAATCGAATTTTCTCAAAAATGGTTATCGCTAAAGAAACGTTAGCCCTACACTACATTAGAGCCTCAGCGCCTGTTCGCTCGCATAACCGAAAAGCTCAGATTAGACTCCCATAATCTTTCCGCTGTTCAATGGGCGTTTACTGTGACTAAATTAATTTCTGACAAGTTAATTTGTGCAAATTATACCGGAAGAACCATAAGCCCACTCGTTCCTGAGTGCACTAGTCTTCGTTCAATGCAATGAAAAGCTCAATTCCCACGCGTACATTGCTTCGAATGCGAATCCCCTCATATTGGCACTAACTAAAAGGACCGACAAACGAATTTTCTCAAAATGGTTATCGATAAAGAAACGTTAGCCTACACTACATTAGAAACTCAGCGCCTGTTCGCTCGCATAACCGAAAAGCTCTGATTAGACTCCCATACCATTTCCCCTGTTCAATGGACGTTTACTGTCACTAAATTAATTTCTGACAAGTTAAATTGTACAAATTATACCGGAAAAACCATAAGCCCACTCGTTCCTGAGTGCACTAGTCTTCGCTCACTGCAATGAAAAGCTCAATTCCCACGCGTACATTGCTCCCAATGCGAATCCACTCATATTGGCACTAACTAAATGGACCGACAAACGAATTTTCTCAAAATGGTTATCGATAAAGAAACGTTAGCCTACAGTACATTAGAACCTCAGCGCCTGTTCGCTCGCATATCCGAAAAGCTCTGATTAGACTCCCACACCATTTCCCCTGTTCAATGGACACTTACTGTCACTAAATTTCTGACAAGTTAATTTGTGCAAATTATACCGGAAGAACCATAAGCCCACTCGTTCCTGAGTGCACTAGTCTTCGCTCAATGCAATGAAAAGCTCAATTTCCACGCGTACAGTGCTTCCAATGCGAATCCACTTATATTGGCACTAACTAAAAGACCGACAATCGAATTTTCTCAAAATGGTTATCGCTAAAGAAACGTTAGCCCTACACTACATTAGAGCCTCAGCGCCTGTTCGCTCGCATAACCGAAAAGCTCTCATTAGACTCCCACACCATTTCCCCTGTTCAATGGACACTTACTGCCACTAAATTAATTTCTGACAGGTTAATTTGTGCAAATTATACCGGAAAAACCATAAGCCCACTAGTTCCTGAGTGCAGTCGTCTTCACTCACTGCAATGAAAAGCTCAATTTCCACGCGTACATCGCTGCCAATGCAAATCCACTTATACTGGCACTAACTAACAGGACCGAATATCAAATTTCCTCAAAATGGTTATCGCTAAAAAAACGTTAGCCTCACCAGATTATAACCTCAGCGTCTGTTTACTCGCATAACCGAAAAGCTCAGATTGGACTTCCATACCATTTCCCATGTTAAATGGACGTTTACTGTCACTAAATTAATTTCTCAAAGAAATTTGTGCAAATTATACCGGAAAAAACGTAAGCCCACTAGTTCCCGAGTGCACTTGTCTTCACCCACTGCAATGAAAAGCTCAAATTCCACGCGTACATCGTTCCAACCGCAAATTCACGCGTACTAAGACTAACTTAGAGGTCTGATAAATGAATTCGCTCAGATTTGTTATCGCTAAAAAACAAGCCTATAGCACATAAAATTATGAGTGCACTCGTGTTCACTGATTTATCTAAAAAGCTCAATTTCGCGGCATACACATCTCGCACTGCCCATGCATATGCCCTGGCAGTTCACTCACATTACTGATAAACGAATCTGCGGAAATTACTTGTCGCGTTAAAAAAAAACAGCCTATAGCTAAAACGCGGCCAGTTCCCATATCTTAAAATGAGTCGCTAAACCTATACAAAGGTGCTATATTTACTGATAAGCTTGATAAAATGGCAAGGGTAGTAACAGGTTCATTGTAAAAGAAAATGAAATTGAAACTTTTTATTTTTTCGCAGATACCCAGTCGTGAAATGGCTTGCTATACAAGCATGTATGGGCATCGTGCATGCGTATCTAGAACAAAGCAGTGCCTTGATATGGTTATCTTTTCGTACTAAACTTGGTATTGGCAGGTGAACCGCCCCGCATAACATGGCAGTCTGCAAAGCTGTTGGTCCTACAGCGATGACGGCTTCAATTTATGCATCTGAATGAATGCAGCCACGGGAGTTTCTCTAAGTATTTACCCTTGCTGGAAGCAACATGCGCAAAGGGTTGTCTTTTCACTAAGACATGGCGTCGCACTGACACATTTCCCTAGGTGACTACACATGTCGAAACCAGCATTTCCAATAAAGATTCGTTACGGATTTATGAGCCCTGATTCGACATGTCGCGAAAGAGAAGCCATAGTATAGAAAATCACCGATATCCCGGATTCAGAAGTACTATCTTAATTTAAAATCCATAACGTCACGCTGGCGTGTAACCACGCTAAGGTGTCCGGGGGAAGTGAAAAAATGAAACTGACACCTCTCTTCCCTAAGAATTAACCTATTGCCACCGAAATAACGAGAACAAGACAGCTGAAAGAATACATTAATGCAACGTTTGAAGTACGTGGTTCAGTTCTTATTCTTCGTGTGTATTTAAGAACCTTTGTCTTTGATGTTGCCCTACGAGACAGACCCGCCTGTGCTTCACCGGTGACGGTCCGACGAGGCTTCCCGTGAGCTGCGTGGCGTCCTTCGCCAAAGAAGTGTCCCGTCTGGGCGCCCAGGCTGTGGCCAACTTAGTGGACGCGCTCCGGCTTCCCCGCGCAAGCGTCCGTTAGCGTCTCGACCAGCACAGCCAGCAGCCGGGCCATGATGCGCTTGTTTGGTAGCCGCCGTGCTGTGGCCCAGAATCGAGCCGCACCCCTTGTTCCAGTCCACGAGAAGCACGGACGCGTTCTCTTGCAAGCGTCATCATGCGGTTAGGTACAGCGTGCAAAAAGAAAATTCCAGCCGAGGTCATCTCGATCATGATGGACATCGACCATTAATACGATTAGGGTTGCAGTAACGTAGCGACACACAGTACTGCCACCGCAGAGACGCGTGATGTACGAGGCGCGTATTTAGTGGGGATCCTCTCTCGCGTTTCCTTCTGGCCACGTTGCGCCCTCTAGCGAGGCCTGCGAGAAATCCGCGCATGGCGCCCATTCTGTCTGACATTACGTCACCGCTTGCGACAAATGACAACGCCGGAAACGACCGGCCGCATTCCTTGCTGGACCCCTTCAACCGATCGCCTCACTCGAGCGCTCCGTACCACATCTGCTACTAGCCTTGTTGACGTTCTCTGCACAACGTCATATTACACCGTGGGGCCCCAGGCCATTTGCTCACGGATCGCGACGGCACCTTTGTGCCCAGAGTCATCGATGACATATTGTGCTCCTGCTCAATGCAGCACAATATGGCCTTCCTCTCACCCTCGAACGGTATCCCAGAGCGCTTAAGTCGCACCTTCACAGATATGCTATATACGTGGTTCATTATACCGCCGTGACTGGGGTCTTGTGCAACCCTATCTGACGTTTGCCTACAACTCATCACGACACCGCCGAATATTTGCCATTCTACATGCTTTTTGGTTGTGAATCCACGTTGCCATTGGGAAGCATAAGTCCTACTGCTACAACGCCACCCAGCGAGTATGCACGGGATGCCATCGTCCGTGCTGACCACGCCAGGCAGACAATCCGCTCACGACTGTCGTCCTCACCAGGCAACCAGAAGCGCCTATGTGACAGACGGCATCAAGAGATCAGCGTCTCACAAGGTTGTTTGTTCTTCTGTGGTACCTAATCCATCGTGTAGGCTTATCCGAGAAGCTGCTGTACAGGTACATCGGTCCATAATCACACCCTGTGTTGTCTTTACGTACGGTGTTTAATGTCGATAGTGAACATAGCAACTTAGGCCAAATGGACTTGCGTCGATGTCGATAAATAATAGAAACCTGGAAAACCACAATGTGCTTCATTTTGCTGTACCCTTAATTTAATGAGCATAACATTCCAAAGTACCTCGGACATGGTGAGGGACGCCATAGTAGGTAGCTCAGGACTAACCTTTACCAGCAAGTACGCGACAGGAAAGCGAAGTACAGAGACAAGGTATTTCTCACTGCAAATTTAGCAGCATAAACACACATATTTACCATGAATTGATGCTTTTGCATAAGATGGCGTACAATATGAGTCAGTAACTTGTAAAAAGAAAACTAACGGCAGATGGAATAGAGGAAAGTACAAAAAGTTAGTCGATGGTATGGAGTTAGTTTATGTCTGCTGTGTTAGCACCCTTAAAGCCCTTTAATATTAACGCACTCAAACGTCAGGTTCTTGACACACTAAAAGAGTTAAGCAGATCCGGTGCACATGCACAAGCGAAACGGGTAATTAAATGACATACAACTAACGGCAATGCGTGCGAATGTGTTTGTTCCAGTGCAGTGCGTGATCCCGCTCAATTTGTATGCTTATCCACCCCAGAGGTCACAACCCTAACCCCATGCAACTTCATGTGTAGTAATAGTGCTTCTCAAATATTTTTTTCTCACGCTATGTTTCTCTTATTTCTCAATGCTCCATGCAGGAGCCCGTAATGTATAATGAATAATAAAATATAAGCTACATCGTGCGCAAGCTATGCCGAAATTAAAACACGGCTACACAGTGTCAGAAACCTACGCTGCGATGTCAAATGGACAACGGCGACTTACGATGCTTGTCGAGGAAAGAATGGCAATGAGAGGTGTATTGACACAGAGAGGTGTGAAACGTGTATAGACACATCAGTGATTCTGTACCTCTTGCCTCACAGTGCCAGTAATTCATTCAGTGATTCATTCATTCATTCATTCATTCATTCATTCATTCATTCATTCATTCATTCGCTTCTATTTACATGTTGACTTATTTGTTCACTCCTTTATAATACCTTCAGGACATTTCAAGGCGTTGCATAGGAGAATACGTTACATGGTTTATCACAGATATCACGTGAAAAAAAGTAAACCTACAAAATAAGCAGTACAAGTAAAAAAGAAGACATACACGCTTTCGTACGAGTAGTATATAAACAAAGGAATTAACTGTTTATAAATTTATGACATGCCAGTTTATGAAACTGTGTTACAGTAAGTAATGAATATAAGGCATTACAAATTGATGAATTATAACTCATGAGAACGATGTCTGCCGGGATGTAGTCTTACTCTAGTGACGTCCCGGGTATTTGTACACGACAGTCTATGCAACGACTGTCGTTCTCAAACACATCGTGCCACGCTGCATGGTCAAAGTTCATTTGAGAATGTTAACCCAAAAAACTTTACGTCGAGCTGCAAGCGATGGAAAAGAAAGCATATTGTTCGCAGCTTCGAGATAATTCGAGATAATGGAACATGCAGAGTTATGAACTTGTTGTAATGTGTTAAGTTTGTGTTGCTAGATTACGAGACTGATGAAGCAAATTCTATTTTCGGTCATTATAGTTTGGTAAAATGAAAACTTTGAATAGCCTGACAAAGTAAAACGTTTCGTATTCAGTAACCAAGAGTGCAGTTAGCCTTACTCATCATCATCATCATCATCAGCCTAGTTACGCCCACTGCAGGGCAAAGGCCTCTCCCATACTTCTCCAACTACCCCGGTCATGTACTAATTGTGGCCATGTTGTCCCTGCAAACGTCTTAATGTCATCCGCCCACCTAACTTTCTGCCGCCCCCTGCTACGCATCCCTTCCCTTGGAGTCCAGTCCGTAACCCTTAGTGACCATCGGTTATCTTCCCTCCTCATTACATGTCCGGCCCATGCCCATTTCTTTTTCTTGATTTCAACTAAGATGTCGTTTACCCGCGCTTGTTGGCTCACCCAATCTGCTCTTTTCTTACCCCTTAACGTTACACCCATAATTCTTCTTTCCATAGCTCGTTGCGTCGTCCTCAATTTCAGCAGAACCCTTTTCGTAAGCCTCCAGGTTTCTGCCCCATATGTGAGTACTGGTAACACACAGCTGTTATACATTTTCCTTTTGAGGGAAAGTGGCAACCTGCTGTTCATGATTTGAGAATGCCTGCCAAACGCACCCCAGCCCATTCTTATTCTTCTGGTTATTTCAGTCTCATGATCCGGATCCGTGGTCACTACCTGCCCTAAGTAGATGTATTCCCTTACCACTTCCAGTGCTGCGCTACCTATCGTAAACTGCTGTTCTCTTCCGAGACTGTTAAACAATACTTTAGTTTTCTGCAGATTAATTTTCAGACCCACCCTTCTGCTTTGCCTCTCCAGGTCAGTGAGCATGCATTGCAATTGGTCTGCTGAGTTACTAAGCAAGGCAATATCATCAGCGAACCGCAAGTTCCTAAGGTATTCTCCATCAACTTTTATCCCCAATTCTTCCCACTCGAGGCCTCTGAATACCTCCTGTAAACATGCTGTGAATAGCATTGGAGATATCGTATCTCCCTGTCTGACGCCTTTCTTTATAGGGATTTTGTTGCTTTCTTTGTGGAGGACTACGGTGGCTGTGGAGCCGCTATAGATATCTTCCAGTATCTATACATATGGCTCATCTACACCCTGATTCCGTAATGCCTCCATGACTGCTGAGGTTTCGACTGAATCAAACGCTTTCTCGTAATCAATGAAAGCTATATATAAGGGTTGGTTATATTCTGCACATTGCTCTATCACTTAATTGATAGTGTGAATATGGTCTATTGTTGAGTAGCCTTTACGGAATCCTGCCTGGTCCTTTGGTTGACAGAAGTCTAAGGTATTCCTGATTCTATTTGCGATTTCCTTAGTAAATACTTTGTAGGCAACGGACAGTAAGCTGATCGGTCTATAATTTTTCAAGTCTTTGGCGTCCCCTTTCTTATGGATTAGGATTATGTTAGCGTTCTTCCAAGATTCCGGTACGCTCGAGGTTATGAGGCATTGCGTATACAGGGTGGCCAGTTTCTCTAGAACAATCTGACCACCATCCTTCAACAAATCTGCTGTTACCTGATCCTCCCCAGCTGCCTTCCCCCTTTGCATAGCTCCTAAGGCTTTCTTTACTTCTTCTGGCGTTACCTGTGGGATATCGAATTCCTCTAGGCTATTCTCGCTTCCACTATCGTCGTGGGTGCCACTGGTACTGTATAAATCTCTATAGAACTCCTCAGCCACTTGAACTATCTCATCCATATTAGTAACGATATTGCCGGCTTTGTCTCTTAACGCGCACATCTGATTCTTGCCTGTTCCTAGTTTCGTCTTCACTGTTTTTAGGCTTCCTCCGTTCCTGAGAGCCTGTTCAATTCTATCCATATTATAGTTCCTGATGTCCGCTGTCTTCCGCTTGTTGATTAACTTAGAAAGTTCCGCCAGTTCTATTCTAGCTGTAGGGTTAGAGGCTTTCATACATTGGCGTTTCTTGATCAGATCTTTCGTCTCCTGCGATAGCTTACTCGTTTCCTGTCTAACGGAGTTACCACCGACTTCTATTGCACACTCCTTAATGATGCCCATGAGATAGTCGTTCATTGCTTCAACACTAAGGTCCTCTTCCTGAGTTAAAGCCGAATACCTGTTCTGTAGCTTGATCCGGAATTCCTCTAGTTTCCCTCTTACCGCTAACTCATTGATTGGCTTCTTGTGTACCAGTTTCTTCCGTTCCCTCCTCAAGTCTAGGCTATTTCGAGTTCTTACCATCCTATGGTCACTGCAGCGTACCTTGCCGAGCACGTCTACATCTTGTATGATGCCAGGGTTCGCGCAGAGTATGAAGTCGATTTCATTTCTAGTCTTACCATTCGGGCTCCTCCACGTCCACTTTCGACTAACCCGCTTGCGGAAAAAGGTGTTCATTATCCGCATATTATTCTGTTCTGCAAACTCTACTAATAATTCTCCTCTGCTATTCCTAGAGCCTAGGCCATATTCCCCCACTGACTTGTCTCCAGCCTGCTTCTTGCCTACCCTGGCATTGAAGTCGCCCATCAGTATAGTGTATTTTGTTTTGACTTTACCCATCGCCGATTCCACGTCTTCATAAAAGCTTTCGACTTCCTGGTCATCATGACTGCATGTAGGGGCATAGACTTGTACCACCTTCTATTTGTACCTCTTATTAAGTTTCACAACAAGACCTGCCACCCTCTCGGTAATGCTATAGAATTCCTGTATGTTACCAGCTATTTCCTTATTAATCAGGAATCCGACTCCTAGTTCTCGTCTCTCCGCTAAGCCCCGGTAACACAATACATGCCCGCTTTTTAGCACTGTATATGCTTCTTTTGTCCTCCTAACCTCACTGAGCCCTATTATATCCCATTTACTACCCTCTAATTCCTCCAATAACACTGCTAGACTCGCCTCACTAGATAGCGTTCTAATGTTAAACGTTGCCAGGTTCAGATTCCAATGGCGGCCTGTCCGAAGCCAGGTATTCTTAGCAGGTATTTTAAGAGATTCAATACATACAAGCATTTGTCTCGCAAACCAGATTTACTTCAAGGGAATTTCGCACGTCTCAATAATTTCTCTCGTCGTATTCGAGTGCTAATTGCCGTGTTATAGTTTGTTAACGAAGCTTCCCCTCAAGTCTAAATATTTTAAGGCAGTTTGTCGTGTACGTATCATGGCCACGCACGCTTATATCGCCTTCCGTTTCTCTACCATGGTTGCGCTTTAAAACCACGGCGCTGCAAGTTTGCTTCAGAGACTTTCCTTTCCTTCCCTCTTCTCCGCCCTTAAACTGTCTCTCTTAACTGCTACACGCAGAGACAAAGCAACAGCGCGCGCCTTTGATCCTATAGATGAGATGAATATTTACAATTATTATTAGGGTTATAATTATATTCGAGTGCTGATTGCCGTGTTATAGTTTGTTAATGAAACTTCCCCTCAAGTCTAAATATTGTAAGGCAGTTTGTCGTGTGCGTATCATGGACGCATGCTTATATCGCCTTTCCGTTTCTCTACCACGGTTGCGCTTTAAAACCACGGCGCTGCAAGTTTGCTTCAGAGACTTTCCTTTCCTTCCCTCTTCTCCGCCCTTAAACTGGCTCTCTTAACTACTACACGCAGAGACAAAGCAACAACGCGCGCTTTAGATCCTATAAATGAGATGAATATTTACAATTATTATTAGGGTTGTAATTATATTCGAGTGCTGATTGCCGTGTTATAGTTTGTTAACGAAGCTTCCCCTCAAGTCTAAATATTGTAAGGCAGTTTGTTGTGTGCGTATCATGGACACGCATGCTTATATAGCCTTCCGTTTCCCTACCACGGTTGCGCTTTAAAACCACGGCGCTGCAATATTGCTTTCCTCTCCTTCCTTCTTCTCCGCCCTTAAACTGGCTCTCGTAACTACTACACGCAGAGACAAAGCAACAGCGCGCGCATGCGATCCCATAGATGAGATGAATACATATATATAGAAAAGTATCAGTCATAGCTCTCGTAGTATAGCCTTCTGAGCCGTTTCCTTTTTTTTTCTTTGAAAGAAGTCCTATTAGGGTTATTATATTTACACGAAGGTATTTCGCCCTCGCCAGCAGCAGTACTTGAGATAGCTATTCCGGCGGCTAGCTTCCCACGCTATGCGTGCCGCCCTCGCACCTGTTTAAGCTTTTTCCTAGACGCTAGAGCTATACAATGTCCGCGCACCCTTGAGCGATCGGAAAGCGCGTTTTCCACTCTTGGCCGGCGGAGAGGGGAGGCTTCGTTCCGGCCGCGAAGCTCTCCACATCTCAGTAAGGCCTGGTGGTGGTCTCGTGCTGACGATGCCCTCTCGGTGAGCGCATATTTCCCCCCTCATCTTTTAAGAGATTCAATACATACAAGCATTTGTCTCGCAAACCAGATTTATTTCAAGGGAATTTTCCACGTCTCAATAATTTCTCTCGTCGTATTCGAGTGCTGATTGCCGTGTTATAGTTTGTTAACGAAGCTTCCCCTCAAGTCTAAATATTTTAAGGCAGTTTTCCTAATCTCTAAAGCCGCTCGAGTTCACGCTGCTCCTCTGGCGGCCATTTTTCCAAGAAATAATGCCTTCCAACCACTCAAATCGACTGTCGCGGACAACATCAGTCCCTTTCCACATAAGTATGAGGCTCGGAGCAGGAGCTATGGTGCTTGAAAGTAACCGTTGGCTTTACGAACCAACCGACTGAGCTACCTTTCCGGGCAACATTGAAGGATCACGAGTTCAAATCACATGTTATGTTCCTTTTTTCCCCCTTTTTTTTCTTTCTTTTTAATGTCTTTTCCTTCATTTTATCACTGTATGGAAACCCTCCTAAAAAAATTATATATCCTCAATTATGTGTGGCCACACATGTGCAGGTCATAAATACCACGTTCTCTAGCCGAGTGCCATCCATGCGGTATAACCGAGCTCAGATTGGTCCACCTTAACTGATCAAATAGGGCACCACTGTAGGTTAAATGAGGCGTACAACTCCTGCGGGACCCGCCGTGGTTGCTCAGTGGTTATGGTGTTAGACTGCTGAGCACGAGGTCGCGGGATCGGACCCCGGCCACGGCGGCCGCATTTCGATGGGGGCGAAATGCGAAAACACCCGTGTACTTAGAATTAGGTGCACGTTAAAGAACCCCAGGTGGTCGAAATTTTCGGAGTCCTCCACTACGGCGTGCATAATCAGAAACTGGTTTTGTCACGCAAAACCCCATAATTCAATTTTTAATTTAACTCCTGCGGGGCCGGTAGAGTATCCGTCTCTAGTGCAAGAGGACCGTGATTCAAATCCCGGTGCCGCGCAATTCTCCACCGGAAAATACAAAAAAAAACGTGTGTTTAGAAAATTGCACAAACAGGCCTGGAGTGCGGCCTGATCCCGGTGACCAGAACCGGTAACGCACTCTCTCACCAGAGCAGGATTGGCCACCCTGGTGCAGTACTTGGCCACAACCTCCTATATGAATACAACAATCAAACCCCGGCCCTCAGTCCCCAGCAGCCGCGAAGCAACTGACCACGGCGGCGGTCAGATCTGTGACGCTGCAGAGGGTTCTAAGAATAATTAGCCTTACTCACTATATGGTAAATGTGGGTTGCCGAGGTAGAGTTTAATGCGACAAGCCATTATTTGCACAAGTTGGAGTAAAACACGGGGAAGGCCAGAGATGGAAATTCAAGATGAGGAACAAAATGAGAACAAGGTATAAGCGGGAGCAACGTTTCGACAAGTGGACTAGTCTTTTCCAAGACGACATACCCTTTCCTAGACACAGCATATATAGGTATGGCTCTTCTATAGGAGAGAGGGAGTAATAAAGGTGGAGGAAGCAACGACCGACGGTGTGGTATAAGCGAAGGTCTAGAATTGAAAGTACGGGGGTTTTAATCACGTGGCCGAGTGTTTTTTTATGGGAAGGCCCTGGACGATGGTGAGGGGTGGGGGTGGGGGCGAAGGGGGAATTATCTGCTTCGCGAGTTGACCTATTCTAATGGAAAATATAGATAGTACACAAGCGCTGTGTTAGGTGTCCTACACACGCTGGTAACATTAAATTTAGTATTTATCTATATACACCGAAACCCATATGTATAACATTGCGCTTGACCCACCTGGCATTGTTATATTCATTTAATAACGGTTCCCCCGCAGCCGGAATTCATGGAACCATTACCAAGGCACTAAAAAACCCTATCATTCAAGTATCATTCTTTCAGAAATTTGCAAAGTTCTTGATACGGGTATACGAGTACTGTATCAGTCGTTTGGCGTATTCGCAATGTAATCTCGCTTTTTAAGAAGCAACTACCACTTGTCACAAAATTAGTCGCCCTATATCGATCACGACCATCTGCCTCCAAACTGATATCAAATTTCATTTCTTTTCTAGTGTAGCAAAATTTTTATCGTCCATCTAGTTTTTTTCATCCTAACTAACACTGTTTCCATAAAGGTCAATCCTGTAAGACACAGCTTTGCTTTGTTCTTGCACGATATTCACTTTGCCCTAGACAGTAACATACCTGTCCACGCACTTCACCTCCACTTCGAAAAAAGCTTTCAATGAAGTGCCCTATACTCGTTTACTACTCAAGCTCCCACGATTAAATACACACCAATCATTTCTTAATTGGATTCAAGCATCTCTAACAGATCGACATCAGTTCGTCTGTGTTAATACATATTCATCATCATTTTTTCAGAGGTCCTGTCCGGTATTCTACAGGGCACTGTCCTCGGACCACTTCTCTTCCCAATATAGAGTTTTCCCAACTCTCATGCTTCAAAATTTAAAACCATGCATATGCCACGCAGCCGGACAGGACCAAGATAATATTGTTTGCGGTCGCTTCGACGTGCTAAGATTTGTTTTGTATTCCGCTTTATTGCATATTTAGTCTAAATATTCCAACTTCTCAAAAATATTTAGGTAAGCACTCCCGATGCAGCGTTCTGTTGCACAATGCGTGCCGCATATGTGTTTTTGCATACGTGAAGGTATCCCCCGAATACGCGCAAAATTGTCGCGCGACTGGCCGCTCGAGGCACTTGGCGCGTATTCGCAGGCTCCTTTCACGCTCGGAAAAACATCTTCGTGTAGCACATGTTGAACAACAGCAAGCCGTTTATGGGGTCTCTCGTGTTGCTCTACAATGTTCTCATTGACACCTTTCATCTAATTACAACATTCGAGAATTTGATCAAACAGGACTAATTATGTAATTAGGCGGAATGCAAAAAGTTAACCGAGTATCTCCAAGTGACGGCGAACATTACCTTGGCTCTTTTAAGCTATGTGGAATTTGCACATTTTTAAATCTTGGTACATGGTAGTAGGAATACACGTTCATGTGTCGCCGAAAATACGCCTCTTCGCCGATGATTGTATTCTTTACCGCCTTGTAATAGACTGAACCGCTATTTCTATCCTCCAGAACCATCACCACATAGGAGAATCGTTTAAGTTTGGCTGATATCTCTCAACGTTAATGAAATCAAACTAATTTTATTTTAGCATCGTCGCAACTTTTTAACCGCCGCATTCACTATGAACAATCTATTCTATATCCTTAAGTGACTAGTTCAAATGCCCTGATATTCAAATCTCTCCCGACTTGGACTGATTCTGCAAACTGTGTCTTAGTCTACATCCATTACAATCTTTCTTTTGCGCCTTCCACTATTGCGCTCTTAGCGTAGAAAACCCAGGTCCATGCAAAAATTGAGCATGCATGTTCAATATATGACCCCAACTAACCTAATTAAGATACTCCGAATCAGTCATGAACCAAGCTAATAGATTCATGTTGAGTGATTATTCCAGAAACTCCGCATCCCCACACTAAAATCACGACTTCAGCTACCTGCTCTGGCTCATCACCGCAGAATATCTCGGCTTCATCTTTTTCACAAGTTTTTTTTTTCACTCTCTACGGCCAAACAACGAGATCATCGTTTCCGTCCGAACACCCTCGTTCCTTCACGTGCCCAATACCGCAGCAATTCATCACTCATTTGCTGTTCGTACCGCACGTGGCTGAAATTCCTTTTAAATCCGTATCGCTCCAATCGCCGACCCTGCGTAATTCAAATCCCAGATCGATGAAATCACGCGTGTAAACTTTAACCCACATGATCATCGTATATTGTGCTGCACGTCCCTGATATGTTAGTCAGTGCGTCTTGAATTGACTGACTTGTATTCGTTTTCACCTGTACTCCGCAATTTTTATTCACTGTAATTATGTTATCGTATTCACTGCACCCATGCCTCACGTAATGTCCCTCACTGTGCCTTTGAGGTATAATGAATAAATAAATAAATAAATAAATAAATAAATAAATAAATAAATAAATAAATAAATAAATAAACCTCCATGATCCATAGACTGCACCAGTTGGATACCCCAGTTAGGTCAAACAGAAGACATCTAGTATCCGAATTATTACTAATTTCTCTAGAGATACGACACGCATCAGCAAAGACAGAAATGTTAGCGGATACTTATGAAGAAAAATTGTTGCTATCTTACGAACAACAAAGCACGGAGAACCAAGATTTGGGGCACGCCTGAGTCGAGAACTTATAACCCTTAGCAGTAATGTATTGCGATCGATTAAGTAGAAAACATTCTGTCCATTCTAAAACGTTAGCGCCGGCATTGAGACTGCTTAGAATTAGAAGCCTGCTACATTATCTAATGCTTTCGAGAAATCGAACGAAAGGTATTGAGCGCATGATGAACGATCAAAATACGACATTTTGCCGGTAAACATACGAGTTAAGGCTAGCATTAATATTATTTCCTGAAACCGCGCTCTGCAATTTAAAAAAAGAAGGTACTAAAAATCGACAAGGCTTTTCAATAGGCTGTGTTCTTGCAACTATTGCAAACAGCTTGCAAATATTCTTCTAACCGAAATGGGACGATAGTTGCTATATATACACTGATTACCAGATTTGTGGTACCTTCTCTAGCCTGCATTTATCTGGTAACCCCTGTACCGAGTGACTGTTAAAAATGTTTGGTTAGTAAAATAGAACTGTAAACAAATTTTTTTTTCTAGAGCGTAGAGTTAATATAGTTGAAGCAAGGAGAAGAACGGTAATGTTGTTTGTCAATAGGCTTAGCAACACCATATATATCGACTGTAGCAAGGAAAATAAATGGATAATCATCATCATCGTCATCATCATCATCATCATCATCAGCCTGGTTGCGCCAACTGCAGGGCAAAGGCCTCTCCCATGCTTCTCCAACAACCCCGGTCATGTACTAATTGTGGCCACGCCGTCCCTGCAAACTTCTTAATCTCATCCGCCCACCTAACTTTCTGCCGCCCCCTGCTACGCTTCCCTTCCCTTGGGATCCAGTCCGTAACCCTTAATGACCATCGGTTATCTTCCTCCTCATTACATGTCCTGCCCATGCCCATTTTTTTTTCTTGATTTCAACTAAGGTGTCATTAACTCGCGTTTGTTCCCTCACCCAATCTGCTCTTTTCTTATCCCTTAACGTTACACCTATCATTCTTCTTTCCATAGCTCGTTGTGTCGTCCTCAATTTGAGTAGAACCCTTTTCGTAAGGCTCCAGGTTTCTGCCCCGTAGGTTAGTACTGGTAAGACACACATATTATATACTTTTCTCTTGAGGGATAATGGCAACCTGCTGTTCATGATTTGGGAATGCCTGCCAAACGCACCCCAGCCCATCCTTATTCTTCTGATTATTTCCGTCTCATGATCCGGATCCGCCGTCACTACCTGCCCTAAGTAGATGTATTCCCTTACGACTTCCAGTGCCTCGCTGCCTATTGTAAATTGCTGTTCTCTTCCGAGACTGTTAAGCATTACTTTAGTTTTCTGCAGATTAATTTTTAGACCCACTCTTCTGCTTTGCCTCTCCAGGTCAGTGAGCATGCATTGCAATTGGTCCCCAGAGTTACTAAGCAAGGCAATATCATCAGCGAATCGCAAGTTACTGAGGTATTCTCCATTAACTTTTATCCCCAATTCTTCCCAATCCAGGTCTCTGAATACCTCCTGTAAACACGCTGCGAATAGCATTGGAGATATCGTATCTCCCTGCCTGACGCCTTTCTTTATTGGGATTTTGTTGCTTGCTTTATGGAGGACTACGGTGGCTGTGGAGCCGCTATAGATATCTTCCAGTATTTTTACATATGGCTCATCTACACCCTGATTCCGTAATGCCTCCATGACTGCTGAGGTTTCGACTGAATAAAACGCTTTCTCGTAATCAATGAAAGCTATATATAAGGGTTGGTTATATTCTGCACATTTCTCTATCACTTGATTTATAGTGTGAATATGGTCTATTGTTGAGTAGCCTTTACGGAATCCTGCCTGGTCCTTTGGTTGACAGAAGTCTAAGGTGTTCCCGATTCTATTTGCAATTACCTTAGTAAATACTTTGTAGGCAACAGACAGTAAGCTGATCGGTCTATAATTTTTCAAGTCTTTGGCGTCCCCTTTCTTATGGATTAGGATTATGTTAGCGTTCTTCCAAGATTCCGGTACGCTCGAGGTCATGAGGCATTGCGTATACAGGGTTGCCAGTTTCTCTAGAACAATCTGCCCACCATCCTTCAACAAATCTGCTGTTACCTGATCCTCCCCAGCTGCCTTCCCCCTTTGCATATCTCCTAAGGCTTTCTTTACTTCTTCCGGCGTTACCTTCGGGATTTCGAATTCCTCTAGACTATTTTCTCTTCCATTATCGTCGTGGGCGCCACTGGTACTGTATAAATCTCTATAGAACTCCTCAGCCACTTGAACTATCTCATCCATATTAGTAATGATATTGCCGGCTTTGTCTCTTAACGCATACATCTGATTCTTGCATATTCCTAGTTTCTTCTTCACTGTTTTTAGGCTTCCTCCGTTCCTGAGAGCATGTTCAATTCTATCCATATTATACTTCCTTATGTCAGCTGTCTTACGCTTGTTGATTAACTTCGAAAGTTCTGCCAGTTCTATTCTAGCTGTAGGGTTAGTTGCTTTCATACATTGGCGTTTCTTGATCAGATCTTTCGTCTCCTGCGATAGTTTGCTGGTATCCTGCCTAACGGAGTTACCAACGACTTCCATTGCACACTCCTTAATGATGCCCACAAGATTGTCATTCATTGCTTCAACACTAAGGTCCTCTTCCTGAGTTAAAGCTGAATACCTGTTCTGTAGCTTGATCTGGAATTTCTCTATTTTCCCTCTTACCGCTAACTCATTCATCGGCTTCTTATGTACCAGTTTCTTCCGTTCCCTCCTCAGGTCTAGGCTAATTCGAGTTCTTACCATCCTGTGGTCACTGCAGCGCACCTTGCCGAGCACGTCCACATCTTGTATGATTCCAGGGTTAGCGCAGAGTATGAAGTCTATTTCATTTCTAGTCTCGCCGTTCGGGCTCCTCCACGTCCACTTTCGGCTATCCCGCTTGCGGAAGAAGGTATTCATTATCCTCATATTATTCTGTTCCGCAAACTCTACTAATAACTCTCCCCTGCTATTCCTAGTGCCTATGCCATATTCCCCCACTGCCTTGTCTCCAGCCTGCTTCTTGCCTACCTTGGCATTAAAGTCGCCCATTAGTATAGTGTATTTAGTTTTCACTCTACCCATCGCCGATTCCACGTCTTCATAGAAGCTTTCGACTTCCTGGTCATCATGATTGGATGTAGGGGCGTAGACCTGTACAATCTTCATTTTGTACCTCTTATTAAGTTTCACAACAAGACCTGCCACCCTCTCATTAATGCTATAGAATTCCTGTATGTTACCAGCTATATTCTTATTAACCAGGAATCCGACTCCTATTTCTCTTCTCTCCGCTAAGCCTCGGTAGCACAGGACGTGCCCGCTATTTAGCACTGTATATGCTTCTTTTGGCCTCCTAACTTCACTGAGCCCTACTATATCCCATTTACTGCCCTCTAATTCCTCCAATAGCACTGCTAGACTCGCCTCACTAGATAACGTTCTGGATGGATAATCATAGTTACGTAAATTAGGAAGTCCCTCATCAGAAGCTAATGAAAATTTTTTTTCCGAAGCCTTCGTTAAATGAGTTGTGGAATAACTTTTTGGAAAACGGCTAAGAAGAGTCGTCAAGTAAGGTTAAGTTACCAGAAAGAGGCTTATTGATATTTCATTATTGTAATAGTAGATTTACGAATGCATGGATAAGTAACAGTAAGAAAATTACGTGTAGCATATTTTAACGCTTGAATGCAGTCATTCGAAGCCACCCTTTACGCCTCCCAAAGACAAACACTGCAGGAAAACTTGGCCGCGTGGTAAACTCGATTTTTACGTTTACTAAGTTGTTTAATATACGTGATATACGAGTGGGCTTGCGAGTGACAAATCATGGTACTGCTGCGAACATATCAGATCATAAGTTCCCTTACATGATCGGTAAGGATGACGCAAAACTGGAACAGAACGGTCCTGAAAAGCCAGTCAGGAATATGTGAAGTGTTGCGTTTCGCCTGCGACACGTGGTTTTGCCAGCGCGACTGCGGCGGGGCGGCAGACATTTTGGCCCGATCGTCGTCGCCGCAACACTCATCGGCAGGTGTTTCCAGGCGCGACTGCGGCGATGCGACCGCAAAAGATCATCCTCTCATTCCAGTCATTGTGCCCGAAACAGGCGATGCCAAAGCAGGGACCATCCTCTCATTCCAGTCATTGTGCCCGAAACAGGCGATGCCAAAGCAGGGACCATCCTCTCATTCCAGTCATTGTGCCCGAAACAGGCGATGCCAAAGCAGGGACCATCCTCTCATTACAGTCATTGTGCCCGACCGGCAGCGCTACAACAGGGTGCTACGAGATCGTGCTCGACAGGGTGCTACGAGATCGTGCTCGTCATGGTGCTACGGCATCGCTACGACAGTGTGCGTCACCATTAGCCCATTGTACATTCACGTGCTCGTCTTTTGAGGGGTTCCTTCTTGCCCTCAACTGCGAGAGTATAAAAACAGCTGCCCCCGGACGCAAAAAGAGAGGGCTCCGATTTCTTCTGTTGAGTGAAGTGCTCTCCCGTCTCTCTACTTCGGTCAACCTGACCGCCAACTCTTTGCGATGTTAAAATAAACAAGTTGTTTCGTTGTTACCAGTCGACTCATGCTTTGCCGGGACCTTCGGATGCTTCCAGTTGTACCCCAGGCCGCCAGGCCAACGCTACCCTTGGGGCTTGCGACCCAGGTACAACCACGGGCGTCAGCGCCGAGTTCCCAACAGATCGTACCAGCAGTCCGATCCAACCATCTGGTTGGCAGCGGTGAGATCACCTCCGACTTCAAACAACTATCTGCCAGCGGTGAGATCGCGACAACGGAGGCCAGCAGCAAAGAGATGCAGTTGACTGTATGCTGAGAAGCTCAACGACGATCCGGGAGCAGTGCAACGAGCCCTGTGTGACGACTGGTTGCCTGCAGCGGAACGACTGCGCGGAACTCTTGACTGCGAGGTTTGGTGAGTGCGGGACTTTCTTCTTCTGAGCTTTGCCAGGCTTTTTGTTAGTGTCAGAAACAGAGCTGGTAATTGTGGTTGTCGTTGCTGCCGGGTTAGTTTGCGGCAAGACAATAGTAAGCAGTAGAGAAAGCAGCATTCAGAGCAGCCATGGATTTGAAGTCGTTGCGCAAACCGAAATTGTTGGAGCTTGCAAGAGAGTTGGGTCTGGATGTCTCAGACAAACTAAGAAAACCAGAACTGATAAAGGCTATTCTTGAGTTAGAGGCTGAGGATGACGAGCTGTCGGAATGCCTTGAGACCATTGAAGAGAGAGAGACTGCAAAAAGACAGGAGCGCGAACTTAAAGAGCAAAAAGAAAAAGAAGAGCGCGAACGTAAAGAACAGAAAGAGCGAGAGCAACAAGAGAAAAAAGAAGAGCGTGACCGTCAACACGCTTTGGAAATGAAGCGTCTCGAGATAGAGATGGAACGCGCTCGTAATGGAAGTCAGGCACACGGTGCAGGAGAACGAGTATTGTTCAAAATGACTGACCTGATGCGGCCGTTTAAGCTTGGAGAGGACATTGGTTTGTTCCTGGTTAACTTTGAGCGAACGTGCGAGAAGCAGGGGTTCTCTCGAGAAACGTGGCCACAGCGCTTGCTCACTTTGTTACCCGGCGAGGCGGCCGACGTAGTCGCTCGCTTGGATAGAGAGGAAGCAGAGGATTTCGACAAAGTAAAATCGAGTCTTCTAAAAAAGTACCGGCTGTCTGCGGAGGCGTTCCGTCGGAAGTTTCGGGAAAATGAGAAAGGCAGAAGTGAGTCATATACAGAGTTTGCGTATAGGCTTATGTCGAACATGCAGGAGTGGCTCAAAGAATAGAAAGCGTTCGGTGACCACGATAAAGTTCTGCAGTGTTTCGGGCTAGAACAGTTTTATAGTCGGTTACCGGAGAACGTGCGATACTGGGTCTTGGATAGGCCAGACGTTTGTACGGTGGCTAAAGCCGCTGAGCTAGCCGAGGAGTTTGTGACGCGTCGAGCTCGCGGAGCTAAGGACGGTCAAAAGGGTGAATTTGGCTCGAAGTTTGAGAGGCCGAAGTTCACGCCCATGAGATTTAAGGGGGACACGCGTAGTGAGGATGCGAGTGAAAGCAGTCCGACCAAACGTAAAGAGACGGCGGCAGCCAAACGCAGAAAGCGGTTCGAGAAGAGGCGAGCGGGCGTTTGTTATACGTGCCAGAAGCCGGGTCACTTTTCGGCGCAGTGTCCGGAAACAACACCAAAAGTTGTTTTTTTTTCAATAGGCAGCACTGACGAGAACATGAAGCTTCTCGAGCCTTACATGCGAGACCTCCTCGTGAACGGGAAAGAGTGCCGAGTGCTTCGCGATTCCGCAGCTACGATGGATGTAGTTCACCCATCTTACGTAGAACCCCATATGTTCACGGGCGAGTGCGCGTGGATTAAGCAAGCCGTGGAAGCTCATAGCGTGTGTCTGCCAGTAGCAAAGGTGCTTATTGAAGGACCTTTCGGAGCGCTTGAGACAGAGGCGGCAGTGTCATCTATGCTGCCACCCCAGTACCCGTACCTATTTTCAAACAGGTCCGATCACCTCCTGCGCGAGAAGGGGCTTTTGTTTGGTGAAGCTAGTGTTCAGGCCTTAACCAGGTCGAAGGTTCGGGAGCTCGCTGCAAAGGCGGTAGTTGCGGGGCCGACGTTATCAAACAACGAAAGAGGGTCAGAGGCGCAGCAAGCTTATATTCAGAGCACGCCCGAACTGAATAAACTTGAGTCTGTAACGTTAAAGGCGCCAGATACTGGAGAGGAAACGCCCGACACGGGAAAGTTAGAAGAGCTATCTACTGATTTGCTCATCGCGCCTACGTCAGACGGACTTGATAGGTTGCTAAAAGTCAGCCGGTCGGCTTTGATAGCCGAGCAAAAGAAGGATGGTAGCCTAGAAAACATACGCTGCAATGTCAAAGAAGGTATCGCCAGGAAAACTGCGCGTTTTGTGGAAAGAGGTGGAGTCCTGTACCGGAAGTATCTAGACCGCCGAGGAGTGGAGTTCGATCAGCTGATCGTGCCTCAATGCTATCGTCAGGATCTGTTGCGCTTGTCACACGGGGGTTCGTGGTCCGGACACCTTGGAGTTAAGAAAACTAAGGACCGTCTCTTGCAAGAGTACTATTGGCCAGGGTGTTTTCGGGACGCAGACCATTTCGTGAGGACATGTGACACTTGTCAGCGGGTGGGCAAACCAGGGGACAAATCGAGGGCGCCGTTGAAATTGGTACCTATCATTACGGAGCCTTTTAGACGGCTCGTTATTGATACTGTGGGACCTCTGCCGGTAACAGCCACGGGGTACAGACACATTTTGACTGTGATCTGCCCAGCGACAAAGTTCCCTGAAGCAGTGCCGCTTAAAGAACTCAGCTCAGTTGAGATAGTTAATGCACTACTGTCCATATTTGCGCGAGTTGGTTTCCCTGCGGAAATCCAATCAGACCAGGGCACAGTGTTTACTAGCGCTTTGACGACAACTTTTCTCGAAAGGTGTGGGGTAAAGCTGCTACACAGCTCAGTGTACCACCCACAGTCGAATTCCGTTGAGAAGCTCCACTCCGTCATGAAGCGCGTGTTGAGAGCTTTGTGTTTTGAACATCAAACTGACTGGGAGCTGTGTCTGCCTGGGGTGATGTTTGCTTTAAGGACCGCGCCGCATGCGGCTACGGGGTTTTCGCCAGCTGAACTGGTGTACGGTCGCTCGCTTCGATCTCCGCTTCGCATGCTTCGAGAATCGTGGGAAGGTAGGGGCGACGACCCAGTCGTGGTGGAGTACGTGCTTAAGCTCCTCGAACGCTTAAGAAGGGCACAGGAGTTGTCAGGTGAAGCAATGACAAAGGCCCAGCAGAGGGCCAAGGTTTATTATGATCGGACAGCCAGGGCCCGTCGTTTTGAGGTTGGCGATGAGGTCATGATATTGCGCACATCGCTAAACAACAAACTAGACGTGCAGTGGGAGGGCCCAGCACGAATTGTTCAGAAACTGTCGGACGTTAACTACGTGGTAAGTCTGCCAGGAAAGCGGAAAGCACAGCAAGTTTACCACTGTAATCTGCTCAAACCTTATAGACAAAGGGAAGCAGTGGTGTGCATGATGGTAAACGTTCCTGAAGAGCTTCCGGTCGAGCTTCCGGGACTAGGCTCAGTGACGAACAGGGAAGACACCGGTCAAGTCATTAGTGACCTTATCAGTAAAGCACCGCTGTCGCCCGAGCAGAAAACCGAACTACACCAGCTATTACAAGAGTTTCAAGGTCTGTTCTCTGAGAGGCCTGGTAGGACTTCTGTACTTACTCATGATATAGAACTTACCTCCACAGAGCCAGTACGATCCAAGGCGTATCGGGTGTCACCCCGCCAGAGCGATATTATGGAGGCTGAGGTAAAGAAAATGCTACAGCTCGGTGTTATTGAGGCAGGTGAGAGTGATTATACCTCCCCTTTGATTTTAGTTGAGGTACCGGGCAAGGAACCTCGTCCTTGCGTCGACTACCGCAGGCTTAATTCCATCACTAAGGATCAAATTTATCCGATCCCTAACATCGAGGAGCGCCTTGAGAAAGTTAGTAGCGCTCAGTTTATTTCCACCCTAGATCTTGTCAGGGGTTATTGGCAGGTTCCACTTACAGAAGAGGCTAGTAGGTATGCGGCGTTCATTTCACCAATGGGAACATTCCGTCCTAAAGTGTTGAGTTTTGGTTTGAAGAACGCGCCATACTGTTTTTCAAGTCTCATGGATAAAGTGTTGCGGGGACAGCAAGAATTCGCTTTACCGTATCTAGACGACGTAGCGATATTCTCCGCATCCTGGTCTGAGCATATGACACACTTGCGGGCAGTGCTAACCCGCCTGCGCGAAGCAGGCTTGACAGTAAAGGCTCCTAAGTGCCAGTTAGCACAGGCCGAGGTTGTCTACCTCGGTCACGTGATTGGTCAGGGTCGTCGCCGCCCCTCTGAAATAAAAGTGGCCGCTGTGCGAGACTTTCCGCAACCGCGCACCAAGACCGATATTCGGTCGTTCTTGGGTGTCGCCGGCTACTATCAGAGGTACATCCCTAGGTACTCTGATATCGCGGCTCCCCTGACGGATGCTCTAAGAAAGACAGAGCCTCAAACAGTCGTCTGGGACGAGACCAAGGAAAGAGCTTTTAGCGCCCTAAAGAGTGCCCTAACAAGCCAGCCTGTGCTACGATCGCCAGACTATACAAAAGGGTTCATTGTTCAGTGCGATGCTAGTGAGCGAGGCATGGGCGTTGTACTGTGCCAACGGGAAAATGGAGAAGTAGAACACCCCGTCCTGTATGCTAGTCGTAAGCTGACCAGTCGTGAGCAGGCGTATAGCGCCACCGAGAAAGAGTGTGCGTGTCTCGTGTGGGCCGTTCAGAAATTGTCATGCTATCTAGCCGGCTCGAGGTTTATCATTGAGACGGATCACTGCCCTCTCCAATGGCTGCAGACCATCTCTCCCAAAAATGGCCGCCTCCTGCGCTGGAGCCTCGCTTTACAACAATATTCCTTTGAGGTGCGTTACAAAAAGGGGAGTCTCAACGGTAACGCCGATGGCTTAAGTCGAAGCCCCTAACGTAGGAATCAGCCTCAAAATTGTTTGTTACTGATGTTTTTCTTCCTGAGGCAGGATTTTTTTTAACATATTGCTTTTGTTTAGTGTTTCAAAGTGATGATATGCTTTCTAGTGCAATTTTTCAATTTGTGGACGCGTTCTGAGTGATGCTAGACTACTGTAAGGAACTAGGCAGTGGTATAAAAAGGGGAAAGAGCCTGGCAGGGCTTAGTGAGGGTTGTGCCGTGCTTGCTGACTGAGCGGTTGAGTTTCAGCGTAGTTCTAACGCTTGCCGGGAACGAGAACAAAAATGTGAACTCTCCCGAAGTCACTTTGCAGTGTCCCGTGCGAACCTGAACGAGAGAACGAGGCCTTCTCTGTGCGCTGCGCTCAAGAAACGTCGAGGGACGCCCGACTTCGGTTATGAGCATCATCGAGCGACATCCCTCCGGACAGCGGATGCAGTCCCCTGTCCATCGGGATCTCCTTCCCCCGGCGGGGCGGTCTGTTGCGTTTCGCCTGCGACACGTGGTTTTGCCGGCGCGACTGCGGCGGGGCGGCAGACATTTTGGCCCGATCGTCGTCGCCGCAACACTCATCGGCAGGTGTTTCCAGGCGCGACTGCGGCGATGCGACCGCAAAAGATCATCCTCTCATTCCAGTCATTGTGCCCGAAACAGGCGATGCCAAAGCAGGGACCATCCTCTCATTCCAGTCATTGTGCCCGAAACAGGCGATGCCAAAGCAGGGACCATCCTCTCATTCCAGTCATTGTGCCCGAAACAGGCGATGCCAAAGCAGGGACCATCCTCTCATTACAGTCATTGTGCCCGACCGGCAGCGCTACAACAGGGTGCTACGAGATCGTGCTCGACAGGGTGCTACGAGATCGTGCTCGTCATGGTGCTACGGCATCGCTACGACAGTGTGCGTCACCATTAGCCCATTGTACATTCACGTGCTCGTCTTTTGAGGGGTTCCTTCTTGCCCTCAACTGCGAGAGTATAAAAACAGCTGCCCCCGGACGCAAAAAGAGAGGGCTCCGATTTCTTCTGTTGAGTGAAGTGCTCTCCCGTCTCTCTACTTCGGTCAACCTGACCGCCAACTCTTTGCGATGTTAAAATAAACAAGTTGTTTCGTTGTTACCAGTCGACTCATGCTTTGCCGGGACCTTCGGATGCTTCCAGTTGTACCCCAGGCCGCCAGGCCAACGCTACCCTTGGGGCTTGCGACCCAGGTACAACCACGGGCGTCAGCGCCGAGTTCCCAACAGATCGTACCAGCAGTCCGATCCAACCATCTGGTTGGCAGCGGTGAGATCACCTCCGACTTCAAACAACTATCTGCCAGCGGTGAGATCGCGACAACGGAGGCCAGCAGCAAAGAGATGCAGTTGACTGTATGCTGAGAAGCTCAACGACGATCCGGGAGCAGTGCAACGAGCCCTGTGTGACGACTGGTTGCCTGCAGCGGAACGACTGCGCGGAACTCTTGACTGCGAGGTTTGGTGAGTGCGGGACTTTCTTCTTCTGAGCTTTGCCAGGCTTTTTGTTAGTGTCAGAAACAGAGCTGGTAATTGTGGTTGTCGTTGCTGCCGGGTTAGTTTGCGGCAAGACAATAGTAAGCAGTAGAGAAAGCAGCATTCAGAGCAGCCATGGATTTGAAGTCGTTGCGCAAACCGAAATTGTTGGAGCTTGCAAGAGAGTTGGGTCTGGATGTCTCAGACAAACTAAGAAAACCAGAACTGATAAAGGCTATTCTTGAGTTAGAGGCTGAGGATGACGAGCTGTCGGAATGCCTTGAGACCATTGAAGAGAGAGAGACTGCAAAACGACAGGAGCGCGAACTTAAAGAGCAAAAAGAAAAAGAAGAGCGCGAACGTAAAGAACAGAAAGAGCGAGAGCAACAAGAGAAAAAAGAAGAGCGTGACCGTCAACACGCTTTGGAAATGAAGCGTCTCGAGATAGAGATGGAACGCGCTCGTAATGGAAGTCAGGCACACGGTGCAGGAGAACGAGTATTGTTCAAAATGACTGACCTGATGCGGCCGTTTAAGCTTGGAGAGGACATTGGTTTGTTCCTGGTTAACTTTGAGCGAACGTGCGAGAAGCAGGGGTTCTCTCGAGAAACGTGGCCACAGCGCTTGCTCACTTTGTTACCCGGCGAGGCGGCCGACGTAGTCGCTCGCTTGGATAGAGAGGAAGCAGAGGATTTCGACAAAGTAAAATCGAGTCTTCTAAAAAAGTACCGGCTGTCTGCGGAGGCGTTCCGTCGGAAGTTTCGGGAAAATGAGAAAGGCAGAAGTGAGTCATATACAGAGTTTGCGTATAGGCTTATGTCGAACATGCAGGAGTGGCTCAAAGAAGAGAAAGCGTTCGGTGACCACGATAAAGTTCTGCAGTGTTTCGGGCTAGAACAGTTTTATAGTCGGTTACCGGAGAACGTGCGATACTGGGTCTTGGATAGGCCAGACGTTTGTACGGTGGCTAAAGCCGCTGAGCTAGCCGAGGAGTTTGTGACGCGTCGAGCTCGCGGAGCTAAGGACGGTCAAAAGGGTGAATTTGGCTCGAAGTTTGAGAGGCCGAAGTTCACGCCCATGAGATTTAAGGGGGACACGCGTAGTGAGGATGCGAGTGAAAGCAGTCCGACCAAACGTAAAGAGACGGCGGCAGCCAAACGCAGAAAGCGGTTCGAGAAGAGGCGAGCGGGCGTTTGTTATACGTGCCAGAAGCCGGGTCACTTTTCGGCGCAGTGTCCGGAAACAACACCAAAAGTTGTTTTTTTTTCAATAGGCAGCACTGACGAGAACATGAAGCTTCTCGAGCCTTACATGCGAGACCTCCTCGTGAACGGGAAAGAGTGCCGAGTGCTTCGCGATTCCGCAGCTACGATGGATGTAGTTCACCCATCTTACGTAGAACCCCATATGTTCACGGGCGAGTGCGCGTGGATTAAGCAAGCCGTGGAAGCTCATAGCGTGTGTCTGCCAGTAGCAAAGGTGCTTATTGAAGGACCTTTCGGAGCGCTTGAGACAGAGGCGGCAGTGTCATCTATGCTGCCACCCCAGTACCCGTACCTATTTTCAAACAGGTCCGATCACCTCCTGCGCGAGAAGGGGCTTTTGTTTGGTGAAGCTAGTGTTCAGGCCTTAACCAGGTCGAAGGTTCGGGAGCTCGCTGCAAAGGCGGTAGTTGCGGGGCCGACGTTATCAAACAACGAAAGAGGGTCAGAGGCGCAGCAAGCTTATATTCAGAGCACGCCCGAACTGAATAAACTTGAGTCTGTAACGTTAAAGGCGCCAGATACTGGAGAGGAAACGCCCGACACGGGAAAGTTAGAAGAGCTATCTACTGATTTGCTCATCGCGCCTACGTCAGACGGACTTGATAGGTTGCTAAAAGTCAGCCGGTCGGCTTTGATAGCCGAGCAAAAGAAGGATGGTAGCCTAGAAAACATACGCTGCAATGTCAAAGAAGGTATCGCCAGGAAAACTGCGCGTTTTGTGGAAAGAGGTGGAGTCCTGTACCGGAAGTATCTAGACCGCCGAGGAGTGGAGTTCGATCAGCTGATCGTGCCTCAATGCTATCGTCAGGATCTGTTGCGCTTGTCACACGGGGGTTCGTGGTCCGGACACCTTGGAGTTAAGAAAACTAAGGACCGTCTCTTGCAAGAGTACTATTGGCCAGGGTGTTTTCGGGACGCAGACCATTTCGTGAGGACATGTGACACTTGTCAGCGGGTGGGCAAACCAGGGGACAAATCGAGGGCGCCGTTGAAATTGGTACCTATCATTACGGAGCCTTTTAGACGGCTCGTTATTGATACTGTGGGACCTCTGCCGGTAACAGCCACGGGGTACAGACACATTTTGACTGTGATCTGCCCAGCGACAAAGTTCCCTGAAGCAGTGCCGCTTAAAGAACTCAGCTCAGTTGAGATAGTTAATGCACTACTGTCCATATTTGCGCGAGTTGGTTTCCCTGCGGAAATCCAATCAGACCAGGGCACAGTGTTTACTAGCGCTTTGACGACAACTTTTCTCGAAAGGTGTGGGGTAAAGCTGCTACACAGCTCAGTGTACCACCCACAGTCGAATTCCGTTGAGAAGCTCCACTCCGTCATGAAGCGCGTGTTGAGAGCTTTGTGTTTTGAACATCAAACTGACTGGGAGCTGTGTCTGCCTGGGGTGATGTTTGCTTTAAGGACCGCGCCGCATGCGGCTACGGGGTTTTCGCCAGCTGAACTGGTGTACGGTCGCTCGCTTCGATCTCCGCTTCGCATGCTTCGAGAATCGTGGGAAGGTAGGGGCGACGACCCAGTCGTGGTGGAGTACGTGCTTAAGCTCCTCGAACGCTTAAGAAGGGCACAGGGGTTGTCAGGTGAAGCAATGACAAAGGCCCAGCAGAGGGCCAAGGTTTATTATGATCGGACAGCCAGGGCCCGTCGTTTTGAGGTTGGCGATGAGGTCATGATATTGCGCACATCGCTAAACAACAAACTAGACGTGCAGTGGGAGGGCCCAGCACGAATTGTTCAGAAACTGTCGGACGTTAACTACGTGGTAAGTCTGCCAGGAAAGCGGAAAGCACAGCAAGTTTACCACTGTAATCTGCTCAAACCTTATAGACAAAGGGAAGCAGTGGTGTGCATGATGGTAAACGTTCCTGAAGAGCTTCCGGTCGAGCTTCCGGGACTAGGCTCAGTGACGAACAGGGAAGACACCGGTCAAGTCATTAGTGACCTTATCAGTAAAGCACCGCTGTCGCCCGAGCAGAAAACCGAACTACACCAGCTATTACAAGAGTTTCAAGGTCTGTTCTCTGAGAGGCCTGGTAGGACTTCTGTACTTACTCATGATATAGAACTTACCTCCACAGAGCCAGTACGATCCAAGGCGTATCGGGTGTCACCCCGCCAGAGCGATATTATGGAGGCTGAGGTAAAGAAAATGCTACAGCTCGGTGTTATTGAGGCAGGTGAGAGTGATTATACCTCCCCTTTGATTTTAGTTGAGGTACCGGGCAAGGAACCTCGTCCTTGCGTCGACTACCGCAGGCTTAATTCCATCACTAAGGATCAAATTTATCCGATCCCTAACATCGAGGAGCGCCTTGAGAAAGTTAGTAGCGCTCAGTTTATTTCCACCCTAGATCTTGTCAGGGGTTATTGGCAGGTTCCACTTACAGAAGAGGCTAGTAGGTATGCGGCGTTCATTTCACCAATGGGAACATTCCGTCCTAAAGTGTTGAGTTTTGGTTTGAAGAACGCGCCATACTGTTTTTCAAGTCTCATGGATAAAGTGTTGCGGGGACAGCAAGAATTCGCTTTACCGTATCTAGACGACGTAGCGATATTCTCCGCATCCTGGTCTGAGCATATGACACACTTGCGGGCAGTGCTAACCCGCCTGCGCGAAGCAGGCTTGACAGTAAAGGCTCCTAAGTGCCAGTTAGCACAGGCCGAGGTTGTCTACCTCGGTCACGTGATTGGTCAGGGTCGTCGCCGCCCCTCTGAAATAAAAGTGGCCGCTGTGCGAGACTTTCCGCAACCGCGCACCAAGACCGATATTCGGTCGTTCTTGGGTGTCGCCGGCTACTATCAGAGGTACATCCCTAGGTACTCTGATATCGCGGCTCCCCTGACGGATGCTCTAAGAAAGACAGAGCCTCAAACAGTCGTCTGGGACGAGACCAAGGAAAGAGCTTTTAGCGCCCTAAAGAGTGCCCTAACAAGCCAGCCTGTGCTACGATCGCCAGACTATACAAAAGGGTTCATTGTTCAGTGCGATGCTAGTGAGCGAGGCATGGGCGTTGTACTGTGCCAACGGGAAAATGGAGAAGTAGAACACCCCGTCCTGTATGCTAGTCGTAAGCTGACCAGTCGTGAGCAGGCGTATAGCGCCACCGAGAAAGAGTGTGCGTGTCTCGTGTGGGCCGTTCAGAAATTGTCATGCTATCTAGCCGGCTCGAGGTTTATCATTGAGACGGATCACTGCCCTCTCCAATGGCTGCAGACCATCTCTCCCAAAAATGGCCGCCTCCTGCGCTGGAGCCTCGCTTTACAACAATATTCCTTTGAGGTGCGTTACAAAAAGGGGAGTCTCAACGGTAACGCCGATGGCTTAAGTCGAAGCCCCTAACGTAGGAATCAGCCTCAAAATTGTTTGTTACTGATGTTTTTCTTCCTGAGGCAGGATTTTTTTTAACATATTGCTTTTGTTTAGTGTTTCAAAGTGATGATATGCTTTCTAGTGCAATTTTTCAATTTGTGGACGCGTTCTGAGTGATGCTAGACTACTGTAAGGAACTAGGCAGTGGTATAAAAAGGGGAAAGAGCCTGGCAGGGCTTAGTGAGGGTTGTGCCGTGCTTGCTGACTGAGCGGTTGAGTTTCAGCGTAGTTCTAACGCTTGCCGGGAACGAGAACAAAAATGTGAACTCTCCCGAAGTCACTTTGCAGTGTCCCGTGCGAACCTGAACGAGAGAACGAGGCCTTCTCTGTGCGCTGCGCTCAAGAAACGTCGAGGGACGCCCGACTTCGGTTATGAGCATCATCGAGCGACATCCCTCCGGACAGCGGATGCAGTCCCCTGTCCATCGGGATCTCCTTCCCCCGGCGGGGCGGTCTGTTGCGTTTCGCCTGCGACACGTGGTTTTGCCGGCGCGACTGCGGCGGGGCGGCAGACATTTTGGCCCGATCGTCGTCGCCGCAACACTCATCGGCAGGTGTTTCCAGGCGCGACTGCGGCGATGCGACCGCAAAAGATCATCCTCTCATTCCAGTCATTGTGCCCGAAACAGGCGATGCCAAAGCAGGGACCATCCTCTCATTCCAGTCATTGTGCCCGAAACAGGCGATGCCAAAGCAGGGACCATCCTCTCATTCCAGTCATTGTGCCCGAAACAGGCGATGCCAAAGCAGGGACCATCCTCTCATTACAGTCATTGTGCCCGACCGGCAGCGCTACAACAGGGTGCTACGAGATCGTGCTCGACAGGGTGCTACGAGATCGTGCTCGTCATGGTGCTACGGCATCGCTACGACAGTGTGCGTCACCATTAGCCCATTGTACATTCACGTGCTCGTCTTTTGAGGGGTTCCTTCTTGCCCTCAACTGCGAGAGTATAAAAACAGCTGCCCCCGGACGCAAAAAGAGAGGGCTCCGATTTCTTCTGTTGAGTGAAGTGCTCTCCCGTCTCTCTACTTCGGTCAACCTGACCGCCAACTCTTTGCGATGTTAAAATAAACAAGTTGTTTCGTTGTTACCAGTCGACTCATGCTTTGCCGGGACCTTCGGATGCTTCCAGTTGTACCCCAGGCCGCCAGGCCAACGCTACCCTTGGGGCTTGCGACCCAGGTACAACCACGGGCGTCAGCGCCGAGTTCCCAACAGATCGTACCAGCAGTCCGATCCAACCATCTGGTTGGCAGCGGTGAGATCACCTCCGACTTCAAACAACTATCTGCCAGCGGTGAGATCGCGACAACGGAGGCCAGCAGCAAAGAGATGCAGTTGACTGTATGCTGAGAAGCTCAACGACGATCCGGGAGCAGTGCAACGAGCCCTGTGTGACGACTGGTTGCCTGCAGCGGAACGACTGCGCGGAACTCTTGACTGCGAGGTTTGGTGAGTGCGGGACTTTCTTCTTCTGAGCTTTGCCAGGCTTTTTGTTAGTGTCAGAAACAGAGCTGGTAATTGTGGTTGTCGTTGCTGCCGGGTTAGTTTGCGGCAAGACAATAGTAAGCAGTAGAGAAAGCAGCATTCAGAGCAGCCATGGATTTGAAGTCGTTGCGCAAACCGAAATTGTTGGAGCTTGCAAGAGAGTTGGGTCTGGATGTCTCAGACAAACTAAGAAAACCAGAACTGATAAAGGCTATTCTTGAGTTAGAGGCTGAGGATGACGAGCTGTCGGAATGCCTTGAGACCATTGAAGAGAGAGAGACTGCAAAAAGACAGGAGCGCGAACTTAAAGAGCAAAAAGAAAAAGAAGAGCGCGAACGTAAAGAACAGAAAGAGCGAGAGCAACAAGAGAAAAAAGAAGAGCGTGACCGTCAACACGCTTTGGAAATGAAGCGTCTCGAGATAGAGATGGAACGCGCTCGTAATGGAAGTCAGGCACACGGTGCAGGAGAACGAGTATTGTTCAAAATGACTGACCTGATGCGGCCGTTTAAGCTTGGAGAGGACATTGGTTTGTTCCTGGTTAACTTTGAGCGAACGTGCGAGAAGCAGGGGTTCTCTCGAGAAACGTGGCCACAGCGCTTGCTCACTTTGTTACCCGGCGAGGCGGCCGACGTAGTCGCTCGCTTGGATAGAGAGGAAGCAGAGGATTTCGACAAAGTAAAATCGAGTCTTCTAAAAAAGTACCGGCTGTCTGCGGAGGCGTTCCGTCGGAAGTTTCGGGAAAATGAGAAAGGCAGAAGTGAGTCATATACAGAGTTTGCGTATAGGCTTATGTCGAACATGCAGGAGTGGCTCAAAGAATAGAAAGCGTTCGGTGACCACGATAAAGTTCTGCAGTGTTTCGGGCTAGAACAGTTTTATAGTCGGTTACCGGAGAACGTGCGATACTGGGTCTTGGATAGGCCAGACGTTTGTACGGTGGCTAAAGCCGCTGAGCTAGCCGAGGAGTTTGTGACGCGTCGAGCTCGCGGAGCTAAGGACGGTCAAAAGGGTGAATTTGGCTCGAAGTTTGAGAGGCCGAAGTTCACGCCCATGAGATTTAAGGGGGACACGCGTAGTGAGGATGCGAGTGAAAGCAGTCCGACCAAACGTAAAGAGACGGCGGCAGCCAAACGCAGAAAGCGGTTCGAGAAGAGGCGAGCGGGCGTTTGTTATACGTGCCAGAAGCCGGGTCACTTTTCGGCGCAGTGTCCGGAAACAACACCAAAAGTTGTTTTTTTTTCAATAGGCAGCACTGACGAGAACATGAAGCTTCTCGAGCCTTACATGCGAGACCTCCTCGTGAACGGGAAAGAGTGCCGAGTGCTTCGCGATTCCGCAGCTACGATGGATGTAGTTCACCCATCTTACGTAGAACCCCATATGTTCACGGGCGAGTGCGCGTGGATTAAGCAAGCCGTGGAAGCTCATAGCGTGTGTCTGCCAGTAGCAAAGGTGCTTATTGAAGGACCTTTCGGAGCGCTTGAGACAGAGGCGGCAGTGTCATCTATGCTGCCACCCCAGTACCCGTACCTATTTTCAAACAGGTCCGATCACCTCCTGCGCGAGAAGGGGCTTTTGTTTGGTGAAGCTAGTGTTCAGGCCTTAACCAGGTCGAAGGTTCGGGAGCTCGCTGCAAAGGCGGTAGTTGCGGGGCCGACGTTATCAAACAACGAAAGAGGGTCAGAGGCGCAGCAAGCTTATATTCAGAGCACGCCCGAACTGAATAAACTTGAGTCTGTAACGTTAAAGGCGCCAGATACTGGAGAGGAAACGCCCGACACGGGAAAGTTAGAAGAGCTATCTACTGATTTGCTCATCGCGCCTACGTCAGACGGACTTGATAGGTTGCTAAAAGTCAGCCGGTCGGCTTTGATAGCCGAGCAAAAGAAGGATGGTAGCCTAGAAAACATACGCTGCAATGTCAAAGAAGGTATCGCCAGGAAAACTGCGCGTTTTGTGGAAAGAGGTGGAGTCCTGTACCGGAAGTATCTAGACCGCCGAGGAGTGGAGTTCGATCAGCTGATCGTGCCTCAATGCTATCGTCAGGATCTGTTGCGCTTGTCACACGGGGGTTCGTGGTCCGGACACCTTGGAGTTAAGAAAACTAAGGACCGTCTCTTGCAAGAGTACTATTGGCCAGGGTGTTTTCGGGACGCAGACCATTTCGTGAGGACATGTGACACTTGTCAGCGGGTGGGCAAACCAGGGGACAAATCGAGGGCGCCGTTGAAATTGGTACCTATCATTACGGAGCCTTTTAGACGGCTCGTTATTGATACTGTGGGACCTCTGCCGGTAACAGCCACGGGGTACAGACACATTTTGACTGTGATCTGCCCAGCGACAAAGTTCCCTGAAGCAGTGCCGCTTAAAGAACTCAGCTCAGTTGAGATAGTTAATGCACTACTGTCCATATTTGCGCGAGTTGGTTTCCCTGCGGAAATCCAATCAGACCAGGGCACAGTGTTTACTAGCGCTTTGACGACAACTTTTCTCGAAAGGTGTGGGGTAAAGCTGCTACACAGCTCAGTGTACCACCCACAGTCGAATTCCGTTGAGAAGCTCCACTCCGTCATGAAGCGCGTGTTGAGAGCTTTGTGTTTTGAACATCAAACTGACTGGGAGCTGTGTCTGCCTGGGGTGATGTTTGCTTTAAGGACCGCGCCGCATGCGGCTACGGGGTTTTCGCCAGCTGAACTGGTGTACGGTCGCTCGCTTCGATCTCCGCTTCGCATGCTTCGAGAATCGTGGGAAGGTAGGGGCGACGACCCAGTCGTGGTGGAGTACGTGCTTAAGCTCCTCGAACGCTTAAGAAGGGCACAGGAGTTGTCAGGTGAAGCAATGACAAAGGCCCAGCAGAGGGCCAAGGTTTATTATGATCGGACAGCCAGGGCCCGTCGTTTTGAGGTTGGCGATGAGGTCATGATATTGCGCACATCGCTAAACAACAAACTAGACGTGCAGTGGGAGGGCCCAGCACGAATTGTTCAGAAACTGTCGGACGTTAACTACGTGGTAAGTCTGCCAGGAAAGCGGAAAGCACAGCAAGTTTACCACTGTAATCTGCTCAAACCTTATAGACAAAGGGAAGCAGTGGTGTGCATGATGGTAAACGTTCCTGAAGAGCTTCCGGTCGAGCTTCCGGGACTAGGCTCAGTGACGAACAGGGAAGACACCGGTCAAGTCATTAGTGACCTTATCAGTAAAGCACCGCTGTCGCCCGAGCAGAAAACCGAACTACACCAGCTATTACAAGAGTTTCAAGGTCTGTTCTCTGAGAGGCCTGGTAGGACTTCTGTACTTACTCATGATATAGAACTTACCTCCACAGAGCCAGTACGATCCAAGGCGTATCGGGTGTCACCCCGCCAGAGCGATATTATGGAGGCTGAGGTAAAGAAAATGCTACAGCTCGGTGTTATTGAGGCAGGTGAGAGTGATTATACCTCCCCTTTGATTTTAGTTGAGGTACCGGGCAAGGAACCTCGTCCTTGCGTCGACTACCGCAGGCTTAATTCCATCACTAAGGATCAAATTTATCCGATCCCTAACATCGAGGAGCGCCTTGAGAAAGTTAGTAGCGCTCAGTTTATTTCCACCCTAGATCTTGTCAGGGGTTATTGGCAGGTTCCACTTACAGAAGAGGCTAGTAGGTATGCGGCGTTCATTTCACCAATGGGAACATTCCGTCCTAAAGTGTTGAGTTTTGGTTTGAAGAACGCGCCATACTGTTTTTCAAGTCTCATGGATAAAGTGTTGCGGGGACAGCAAGAATTCGCTTTACCGTATCTAGACGACGTAGCGATATTCTCCGCATCCTGGTCTGAGCATATGACACACTTGCGGGCAGTGCTAACCCGCCTGCGCGAAGCAGGCTTGACAGTAAAGGCTCCTAAGTGCCAGTTAGCACAGGCCGAGGTTGTCTACCTCGGTCACGTGATTGGTCAGGGTCGTCGCCGCCCCTCTGAAATAAAAGTGGCCGCTGTGCGAGACTTTCCGCAACCGCGCACCAAGACCGATATTCGGTCGTTCTTGGGTGTCGCCGGCTACTATCAGAGGTACATCCCTAGGTACTCTGATATCGCGGCTCCCCTGACGGATGCTCTAAGAAAGACAGAGCCTCAAACAGTCGTCTGGGACGAGACCAAGGAAAGAGCTTTTAGCGCCCTAAAGAGTGCCCTAACAAGCCAGCCTGTGCTACGATCGCCAGACTATACAAAAGGGTTCATTGTTCAGTGCGATGCTAGTGAGCGAGGCATGGGCGTTGTACTGTGCCAACGGGAAAATGGAGAAGTAGAACACCCCGTCCTGTATGCTAGTCGTAAGCTGACCAGTCGTGAGCAGGCGTATAGCGCCACCGAGAAAGAGTGTGCGTGTCTCGTGTGGGCCGTTCAGAAATTGTCATGCTATCTAGCCGGCTCGAGGTTTATCATTGAGACGGATCACTGCCCTCTCCAATGGCTGCAGACCATCTCTCCCAAAAATGGCCGCCTCCTGCGCTGGAGCCTCGCTTTACAACAATATTCCTTTGAGGTGCGTTACAAAAAGGGGAGTCTCAACGGTAACGCCGATGGCTTAAGTCGAAGCCCCTAACGTAGGAATCAGCCTCAAAATTGTTTGTTACTGATGTTTTTCTTCCTGAGGCAGGATTTTTTTTAACATATTGCTTTTGTTTAGTGTTTCAAAGTGATGATATGCTTTCTAGTGCAATTTTTCAATTTGTGGACGCGTTCTGAGTGATGCTAGACTACTGTAAGGAACTAGGCAGTGGTATAAAAAGGGGAAAGAGCCTGGCAGGGCTTAGTGAGGGTTGTGCCGTGCTTGCTGACTGAGCGGTTGAGTTTCAGCGTAGTTCTAACGCTTGCCGGGAACGAGAACAAAAATGTGAACTCTCCCGAAGTCACTTTGCAGTGTCCCGTGCGAACCTGAACGAGAGAACGAGGCCTTCTCTGTGCGCTGCGCTCAAGAAACGTCGAGGGACGCCCGACTTCGGTTATGAGCATCATCGAGCGACATCCCTCCGGACAGCGGATGCAGTCCCCTGTCCATCGGGATCTCCTTCCCCCGGCGGGGCGGTCTGTTGCGTTTCGCCTGCGACACGTGGTTTTGCCGGCGCGACTGCGGCGGGGCGGCAGACATTTTGGCCCGATCGTCGTCGCCGCAACACTCATCGGCAGGTGTTTCCAGGCGCGACTGCGGCGATGCGACCGCAAAAGATCATCCTCTCATTCCAGTCATTGTGCCCGAAACAGGCGATGCCAAAGCAGGGACCATCCTCTCATTCCAGTCATTGTGCCCGAAACAGGCGATGCCAAAGCAGGGACCATCCTCTCATTCCAGTCATTGTGCCCGAAACAGGCGATGCCAAAGCAGGGACCATCCTCTCATTACAGTCATTGTGCCCGACCGGCAGCGCTACAACAGGGTGCTACGAGATCGTGCTCGACAGGGTGCTACGAGATCGTGCTCGTCATGGTGCTACGGCATCGCTACGACAGTGTGCGTCACCATTAGCCCATTGTACATTCACGTGCTCGTCTTTTGAGGGGTTCCTTCTTGCCCTCAACTGCGAGAGTATAAAAACAGCTGCCCCCGGACGCAAAAAGAGAGGGCTCCGATTTCTTCTGTTGAGTGAAGTGCTCTCCCGTCTCTCTACTTCGGTCAACCTGACCGCCAACTCTTTGCGATGTTAAAATAAACAAGTTGTTTCGTTGTTACCAGTCGACTCATGCTTTGCCGGGACCTTCGGATGCTTCCAGTTGTACCCCAGGCCGCCAGGCCAACGCTACCCTTGGGGCTTGCGACCCAGGTACAACCACGGGCGTCAGCGCCGAGTTCCCAACAGATCGTACCAGCAGTAAGATCCAAACAGAAGGCACATATCTAGTTATTGATGGCTTCACAGTTCCCTCTTTTTATTATCGAAAATCGTCTTTTTTAATACAGAAGGGTTCGCATTAAGGTTAAAACAAATAACCGAATGTTCACGTTAGTGTGGAGGGAAAGCAGTATTTGAAAAGGCATTGGGTTCGATACTATGTCGAGAGTGACACATCAGACCTAGTAGGCTTCGTTATCACTTGCGAAAATGGAGTAACGACACGTAAATCTAAACATTATTTCTGATATAAGGCGGAAATGGTAGTAATGAAACTAGTTGAGTGTACAATCTATTAGCTGTAAGGTTAACATCACCTCGTAAATAAAGTGCGGATGATGAAAATGTTCAGATACGCCAATAATCACATCACGCAATTCATTTACGAATGTGGGTTTAAAAAAGAAGACACCTATAACTGCCTTTCGGTGACCAATATTAAATGAAACCCAGGCGATTTTAAAGCAGTAGTAACAAAAACTAACAAAGGTTGTCCATAGAATTGGCGAGGAGAAAGCCGACTTCGCGACGCGCAGCCCAATCCTGCCTATGGACTGCGAAGATACAGGCACCTGCAAATATTTCCGAATAATTACCATTAGTCGAATGCCGCATAGTTAAGACGATAACGTATGGGGAGCAAGTGTCAATCGTTGAAGATAAAGAACTTGTAGATATATAAGTGTGCGAAGTTTATCTGCGAGTCGATTGCGCGTGCCTGTTCCGCGCAATAAAAGAAAGATTTCCGCACAAAACCTTGCCATACATTTCTGCGCAAGCATCTCTGAAAAAACACAAGACGTCCTAATGTTGTAGTGTAATACAAGCGGTCTTTTACACCACTTTATTTGAACTAACCATTCGGCATGTGCCACCGGGCGCGCGCCACTTCTTGGCCAAGCCTTCAGACTCCTCTTCCATTTGAACTCAGATACGACAAAGTGTTCGCAACGAGAAGGTATAGCTGCTACGCGAACTGTTGATGGGGCGGAACTATTTAAAAACAACACTTGCACGAAGTCGCCTCACCTCGTCTGCTGGGAAACGTAACTTGGTCCCACTGTCCGTCACACCCTTTGTTCGAACCACGAGCCACCGGAACGTCCTACAAAAAAAATGAACAGCCAGCATTCTCTCAGTCGCTCTGTGGTCCTTTCAAAAAAGCGGCGCGAGTTGCGGCCTGACGCCAGAAACGTACGCTATGCGCGAAAGCAGGTGGGCGTTATTGGACGCAATCACACGCGCAGACATAAGGCAAAGTGGCAGCCAAGACCAAAGCAAAAAAATTAAATTATGGGGTTTTACGTGCCAAAACCACTTTCTGATTATGAAGCACGCCGTACTGGAGGACTCCGGAAATCTCGACCACCTGGGGTTTCTTTAACGTGCACCTAAATCTAAGTACGCGGGTGTTTTCGCATTTCGCCACCATCGAAATGCGGCCGCCGTGACCGGGATTCGATCCCGCGACCTCGTGCAAGACCAAAGCAAGCCGTGGTATTCGTGAAGGCTACATCGCTCGCTATCGCCACGAAGGCATCGTTCAAATGCAGAGAACTCGCCGAAATCAAATGACGCGAAATAAACGATGACAAAGACACTATTTGGGCGAAGTTAGCCTACCGATTCGGCCAACTTGCCGCGTCGATGAGAGTCGCGACAGAAAAGAGAGAGGGGGAAACAAACTTTGGCCGCCTGGGATTCAGCGTGCGCGTGACCTTTTGCTCTCCAGAACAAAAGACGTAGGCCCTATCTGATTTTCGCAGTACGCACGAACCGTCATCTTTGGGAAAGGGAACACATCTCGAGCAGCGCCATGACGACGTGCGAAACTCGAGAGGACGACGGCCGTTCTTAATTTGACTTGCACCCCCCGTACATCGGTGATAACTGATGGGTTATTGAGCTTTTACTGTGGCAGTTCCTCCGCGATTCTTTTGACCGTACCTATACCCGGGTGCTATATTTCGCATTCTAAGACTGGTACAGCGCAACATGAAAGGAATAAACAAGCCGGACCGACCAGAAGAAACCTTTTGCGCGTTCTGCTGGCGCCAGGAGCAGACTCCCGCATTACCATCCTTGACAATTACTCGTCGCGTTTTCGACAACTGCGAATACCGACAGAAAGCGTACGCTGCGGAGCTTTAGAAGGCGTCATGAACTTGCCCCACTAATATTCGGTACACGACAGACTAACTCTTACCACAGCCTAGCTGCTTTTTGCTAAGCGCCCCACAACGCCAGACGCGGCGACTGTGCCTCAAAAATATCCCAAAAAGAAAAGGAAATTACAATATTGTTGGGAGTCAGGGAATGCGTCACGAAGTTGTCCCAGTAAGATTCAGTACGCTCGAAACTGCGTCACAACGCCGGGCATGGTCACTGTGCTTCAAAAGTACCCAAAAAAAAAGTAACGAAACTAGTTACACTAACCTCGGGGGTCAGAGAAAGCACCAAACCTTGTCCCCTTAACTAACACATCAAACTAACAGCGTCGCACGGCCGAGATGCTTTTCGCTAACTGCGTCGCGGGTCTCGGTTCCGTGCGGTAAAACCTAAATTCCTTGAAATGCGTCACACTGTCCAACGAAATTTCTCACCTTGCCGCAGTTCAACAGTGTAGTGCAGAAGGCATGCAGACGACGTCCAGAAGAGACCGGTCGCTGTACAGGAGAACTTGGCGCGCGCAGCGGGCCTCGCTCGCTACGGTAGCGTGTCTGGCGCGTGACGTATGCATCGGCCCGTCTGGCGCGCTGATTGCGCCGATAGCTTGTTGCTAGGCGACGCAAGCAAGTCGCGAAGGTTCGTTTCTACACAAATGTGCATGCTCACGCCAGCGCTTTGACTGCGAGTGTCCGCGCTCATCGAGTGTGATTTGTTCACGTCTGCTTGTGGCGCGCTGACACCGTGCTCGTTAATTCAGTCAGCAAGCGAGTGTTTCCAAGTTCATATGGCCGATAAAAACTACTATCCTTACTTCGTATAGCCGTCTACTAATTTGCTATCGGAATCGATGCATCGGCTTTCGGGCGAAGCTGCGACTTTCTTTATTTATGCAGCAAACGAACAGCTGGAGAGCTACAACCTCCAACCGCTATTTCTGGGAACCGGGCTTCGAATCCTCGCCGGACGTTGCGTAATTTCTTTCTTCGTTATTTATAAATTGATCATAAACTTGAAACTGGAAAGTGGAACACAGAAGCAACTTTAGCACTGGCGCATTGAAGTGGAAACTAGTAAATATTGCAGCACCTGCATTCGCGGTACGCATTTCTAATGGCAAAGCATAATAATGTGTGCCCTTTCACTCGGAGTCACCTAATAACCACATTTCTTTACATTGCACCATATTAAACTGCATATGCGTATTCAGCACCCCTGTCAGCAGCAAGTTTAGAGTTCGTGCCTGTACCGCATTGCGAATATCTCAAAATCGACAACAACGCCAGGTAGCATACGCGTCACACTAACAAACGACAACGCCAATTCCCCCGACGGTACATTTGTCTAAGGCATGCATGGGGCTACCCGGGTCGCAGCCGAACCCTTTAACGTTGCTGCACAGCTTGTCGTATTCGTCGCCGACGCAGGGGTTCATGCCGCCGCCACACCGGCAAAGGGCATAGCACGAGGCGACAAAGAGCATCGCGGTCCCGCTGTAGTCTTCGAAGCCGTCTAGGTGCTCGCTGTCGACAGAGGCGTCACCTGCACCATGTACCTCAAGTAACACCTCGAAAGCCGCAGCCACAGCGCGCTCCGCATCCTCCGCTCAAGTGGCGAAACCGAAAACAACCAAGCCAAACACACGATAGTTTGGGCGCCGGGACATACCGACATTACGGGAAATCAGGAGGCGGATAGGATAGCTCGAGGGTGCGCAACAAATCGAGCATCCAACAATCCCGACCCCGCTGAGGAACCCGAGCCGGTAGCTCAAAGCTATTCAGAGATGCTAAACTACTACAGAGGGATCGGACGAAAATACCCGCCCCCACACAAACAACTAAACAGAGAAGACGCCGTAGCATGGCGACAGCTACAAACGGGAACATTCCCGTGCCTAAACATGCTAAGCAAAATCTACCCCACGCAGTAGGAGAGCGAGTGCCCGTGGTGTGGAGACAAACCAACCCTATACCATACCACGTGGACTTGCCAGAAAATAGACGAGCTAGCCATAATAGAAAAGCCGAGTGCGGAACAGTGGGGGAGGATGCTATCCAGCGACATCCTGAAAGTCCAACAAGGACTAGTAAGGCGTGCAGGCAGGGCAGCTACCCTCAGCGGAGCCCTGGACTAAGGCAGCCGACCCTGAAGAGAAGATGGAAGACTATCTGAAGCCGCAACAGCCACTGTAAAATAGAGCAAATAAACGTTCTTCCCCACCACCAGTGTGCAAAGTGCAAGACTCGTGAGCTTCGGGGCAGCGTGCCTGTGGCCGGAAGTGCTAGCGTTTGCGCCTGCGCATTGCAGCAACAATACTTGTCGGCATCCAAGGAGTCTGCGTAGCTGCAGGACAGGATGATACGAAGTGATAACTGTAGCTGATCAGAATTATAATTAGAATTAATGAGAAAATACACACAATAATGGAGCGAATACAATGCTGCTAATTTCTCAGCGGAGTAACTCCATACCTGGCACACCATTAATTGCACCTGGAGAACATTAGTATTATTCTATATAAGTAACTTGACGTCACTATCATGATTTGACGTTTATGACCAATGATCGAGCCTTCTGTTTGGGCTACAGAGCGCATCCTAGCATGTGCTGAGGCGTAGGCGAAACAGGCAAAAGAGTAAACGCTGTGACAAAGGGACTTCCTTTGTTATATTCATTATTGAATGAAATCCCCTATCGTATCCATCCAATAATACAGGGGGCATAAAACACAATAAAGGTGATTTAGATTTGCAGCTGGCCATTTTTCACCGTCATAACTTTTATTCGGGAATTGTCATCGGAAAGGAAACTCTTGTCGCCAGAAAAAATAATTTCGAATCCAAAATTTTCCTCGGAAAGAAAAGAAGACATCTTGAGCACCAGGGGATCTTTAACGTGCCCCCCAAATGCACGGGACACCGGCGTTCTTGCATTTCCAACAGTAACGCTTACTCGCTCCTCTCTTGGATGACCTTTGCGGCACTGCCAGAGCTATCAGAAGCGACATTAAGATTAAGATTAAGATTATTTAAGATTAAGATTAATAACAGATGTCGGGGTCATTTTCCACTTCTTGTGGCGTCGTGATCATTGACCAATATTTGCCTTCTGTTATCGAGTGTTTCCTTGATGACCTTTCGGTGCTCGGCAAATAACAATGCACCGACTTCCTCACAATGAAAACGGACTGAACGCCAGCGCTTCTTTCCGATCGTAGAAGCTGACCTACAGCCGTCGGTGTGAGAAAAAGCGCCTCAGTCTGTACAATGCACCAGGAAAGGAACAGGTGCGTCTCCCTCTCTCCCCCGCGCCTTCCGCAGTTTCGGGAAGGTCCTCACGTAAGCCGGGCCGCTGGACTCGTAGACGACGTTGTCCGAGACACCGTCGTACCTTTTCAGCTCAACCAGCCATCGCTCCTCAACGAGTCCCGGGACGGTGCCGAAGAGCTCGGCAACGTCGAGCTGGACAGAGCATGCAGGCAACTCCACGGCCTCCGACAGCGGAATCATGTAGCATTTGTCCACATTGCTGTTGTCGGCGGTGTCACGGTGACTCGCATCTCCTCTGCAGAAGGTTGACCGGGGCTGCCTGTAGAAGAAGGGAAGTAAGCCTTCAGTTAGCTTAGAATGGTTTGGAAAATATGAGCTTCCTGACTAAATGGCCAACAGTTCTTTTGGCGAAAAATATTGCGCTGAGACTATTTCAAAGAACACACCGATGATAACGAATGAAAAATGAGGAAGAACTACAGAACAAGTCAGACCTGTAAACCTGATGTCAGAGACGCTACTGAGAAATTATGTAATGAATCGCGTTGATTCTCTCCCACCTGCAGTAAACCACCTGCAATGGCCGCCTGCAATAAGCCATCGGTTGTTAGTAACATCGTCTCTTCATGTTCTGTGTCGCCACTGTGTCCGATTGTAGTCGTCATTGTTTTTCAATGAAAAACACTACGACATCCTGTTTTACTGCAATAGATTGAAAGCTCCATGTTGGGATCGCTTTTGCCGTCCCTTCGGTTAGGCTGACGGCGGCCATTGCTGTCATCGATGTTACTGTCTTCGTCAGAACATGTCGTCGTACTGAGCCATGGCGCAAAGAAAAAAAAAATTCCGGCAGTACCCATGTCACGATCACTGTCGACGTCAGCGCGATTAGCTTTCAAGCGATGTACAGACATACTGCAATGCCGAATACAAGTTTGTTTCGAATCTATAGTGGTCCCGGCTACGGGAGAGTAAGCGCCGAGAACTTTCCAGCCCCGCTGTATTTACCCACCGGCATCGCAACTGGCGAGTTACAGCGGACATTGCACGGCGAAACAGACACCTGTGTAAAAGAATGGGTGGAAGGTAGGGGACATAGTGCTTGGCGATAGCGCATATTATCCTAACGATCACATATTGTTTCCGTAATACTCAACTGACACGTCCAGCTGATATAGGTTGCGCGATTACAAAAACAAGTTAAATTTACTTATTGGCTATTCCTCATTCAGTGAAATAGCGCAATCCACTCTGTAGGTTGGATTTTTCTTAATGGGGGTTTTTCTAACTAGGAAAGACATTGAAGTGAAATTAGTAACCTGTAATGTTCAACTAAAATTTTAATTGTCAGGAACAATTATTTATTTCAGTATACTGTCAACCCCAAATGGTATTTTTTTGTATGAAGGCTGAAAAACAAAACATTAGAGTAAATACACACTTCAGCATAAAAAAAAGAAATACCAAATGGATTGGATAAACTTTATTAAAGGTTCTGCACGACACGCGTCAGCACACAGCGGGCGTGTCTATCGCCAGTGTCATGGCCCCCGTCGCTTAAACCCGTGCTCACGCGCTGGCACCTAAGAAGAAGCAGAAGAAGAAAGCTCGTGGAGTCGTTCACTTGGGAGCCGAATCCTTTCCCAGGATCTGCGTCTACGAATCCCTCAACGAGTCCGAGTACGGCGGAGATTAATGCATCGAGGGATTCCCCGAAGGAATTCAAGCAACTTGGCGCTACCACGACTGTCTCGTTGCGCGAAGACAATAGTAGTGCCACCGAGGGCCGCTTGGCTGTTCACAGAGAGATGACGCCATCGGAAGGGGCCAAGAAGAGTCGGGAGAGCCTTGGACAAAAGACGTCAGCGCACGGACCGGGTCGGTACCTTAACGCTCCTCTGCACGTTTTTTTGTGCGTCGATGTAAGTCTTTTAGATACTTATGCAGCGATAACTCCCCCCCCCCAAAAAAAAAAGAAAATTACAGCAGCACCCATTTCACGACGAACGTCGCGACGTTAACACGATTGGCGATGAAGCAAAGGAGCAACGCCCCGTATTGCAACCGCAGAGGCGCGTCACGTATGAGGAGCCTATGCAGCCGGGCTCCTCGCTCGTGCTTCCCTCTCTGGACACGCTGGGTCACCCAGCGGCGTCGCAGCGAAGATCGCACGTGGCGCTTGTGTTGAATATACATTCGGAGAAGTTTGTCTGAATATATATATATATATATATATATATATATATATATATATATATATATATGATGCGGGCTCGATTCCGCCCAAGGGTCGAATAAATCTTTTTTTGTTGCCATCAGAAAGCGGCACATATTAAGTGGTACATAGCTACCCAAGCTGGCACCAAAGAGGGTCATTGAGAAACGGCGCATGCCCACGGCCCCAAGTTGACGCCAAAGAGTTTCATTGAAGAACGGCGCCTGACCAATGGCATCATACACAGTGACCCATGATGGTTTGGAGGTTTGGTTTCGAAGCCGGTTTTCTCAGCACGGCCGCTCGATGCTCCACCTCTTTAGACGACGAGTCTTAATATTGCCCAATGTTGACGGCAAAATGGTTGGACACACAGACAGATAGTTAGACAGGCCGCCCCCGAAAAGGGGGTGAAGTGCCGTAACAATGCTAATCGCATTGAAAATAACGACGAGCTTAACGTGTTGTAAACATCAGCTCTTGAGGAAAGTGAGGCGAACTTGTGACAGCTTATTGTGTTGCCACCGGTATAAAAACACGCCGGTAAAGTACATTAAGTACAACCGCGTGATCGTAATCCAGTCAGCACACTCCTCGAGACAAAGCTGAACCATCTGTGTGCTTACGTAAATTAAATATGGTTGTTTATCCGAACAAACTGGAGAAGACGGTCACTTTTCCGACATACATGGAAACACTATAAAACCGTACTATCACAGCGCAAGAATTAGCTTTTCATGTTTCAGCCTATCAGTCCGTAGCAACCTTTGTTTCTGGAGGCAACTGCGCAGTTGGGTGTCATCGACTAATTTGCCTCTCATACGAAACGCAGGTTCACCAGGGTCTATGAGAAAGCCGGATCCCCCTTACCTCTTTCACGGTTCTCCGAAGATACCAACAAACGCTGCACCGCCGACAGCGGACCTACGGCGAGGTCTTTCCGGGCAGAGTGAGATCCGACCGCCATCTACGATGGCGCACAGCTCCGGCGGAACTTTCGAACCAAAGGTCGGCCCGGTCCCCACGACATCACGCTCGGGAGCTGCATCAGTGCAATCCAGTGGCAGTCTGGTAGATAGCGTCGACGGCCCAGCGTTAGCGTCGCAGGCCGGTGGAGGGCGCAAAAGTGGACACGGAAAAACAGCGGGCCAGCGAGAACGCCCGCCTACGCAAACGGTAAGGAGGTAGTTTTAAATGCGGAAAAAAAAGCGCGTAAAACCGAAACTATACCGGACAACCGAGACAGCCACGTTTCACTAGTCCCTTCTGACGTCATGGAAGCTTTTCGTGGAGTATTTTACTCTGGAGGAGGGAGATGCTGCATTTGGCATCTCGCATCTCGGCATCTCGCGAGACGGAAGCAGCACTTCGTTGCAAAAATATTAAGTAACATATAAAAGGAATGCAATGAATCTGTGGGGCCTTGCTCACGGACTACTGCTACATAAGGACTATCTGCGTCGCCGGTCTTTAACAACGCATGGCTTACCTCCAGGATAAAAACATTATTCACTCATCTATCAGCATTGTATCGGTATCCTTCCAAGAAAATACTGCGACCCTGGAACGACGGCAAAAATGAGTATACCACTCGTTAGACCTTGACAAAGGGAATGCCGCCGCTTCAAGGCATAGTAAGTTTCTCGCATGTTATCTATGCGCATCCACCGCGACTCACACTCAAATTTCCGCACACTGTCACCAACTTATTAAGAATAGGTGAATGGATGCACTCTGGGATCAATGCGCCGACGCATGGGCGACGGCGACTGCACTGACAGCGCACGAATGTTCGAAGCTGAACGTTTCGCGACGGTCCACAGCGTGAGCGAGTGACTAGCGATAATACGTCGTTGCTACAAGCTATTACAATGAACGGAACATTAACGTTCCAAGTCTTGTGCACGGTAAGAACAAATCTATCGCAAATGGGCTCACCTGCGAGTGATTAGGCACAAAATAAACAAACAGATGGTGACCGCGCCGAGGAACAATACCGAGTCAGAAAAATGATACACTTCAATATGATCGGCAGATAAAGAACGAAGAGCGAAACGCACTGATCCAGATTTAATTAGAATCAAAAATGTTGGGCAGCCTATAATACATTTCTGTCCCAGCACCAAGAACAAGCACCGCATAGGCTGTTCCCGCCGTTGAGACAAGGCGTACTATAAGCTCCGAAAGCGCTTACATGCCCTTTGAAGCTGAGTCTTAAGATTCGTGTCGGCTACCCAGTCACCGTCTGCGATATCCGCCTGAACAGATATTCTCTGTACCGCACCGGCGTCATGCGCATCTAGAGTAGACACCGAGGCAGCTGAGGGAATGCAATGGACACGTCACCACGTGACCAAACATGGCGACGCCGACGAGATCACCGTGGAAAGGGTCTATACCAGGCGCGTTCCTAGAATAGCAAGAAGAGTAGCGATAGAAGCGACGCCTAGACCAATCAAAATCAGATTTTCGAAACATCGCAGGATTGTCCAACGCTGCGTATTCAACCACTCCAAATTCTACTCGTTGCTATCGTGCGAATCGCCTTTGCTAATGAGTGAGTGAAGAATATTGCTTTGCAAAGATCAGATTGTTGCCGAAATCTTTATTCGGCAAGTTATTTTCACACACGCCGACAAAACGTTTGGAATGGAAGGAAAGCCCGGATTCGTCAGCACAGAACTGCTTGTTCGAGGAACGAAAATAAAATAACGGAAATATATATTGAGCACTTTTTATGCAAATTGTTAGGGCACTGGATCCGCAACAAATTTGAGCGAGATGGCTGCTTAGATATAGGCGGTCAAACCACGAAAGCCACGTCTGTGGGCATATAGTCAAAACGGAGCACCACCGCGATAACGCTTAAAGCGTATCCGTTGATCCACGTTATGTCACATTAAACGGGGAAATGCTATTTGACGTCTTACCCTTCTTAGACAGCGCCTTATGCGTAGCGATTAACGTTTTCTTTACCGGGTTCGCCAACCCTCTACCTGCCGGTCTCAACATATTTAATGAGAATTTACTGGGTTGCATAAAGGGTACGTTTACTGTCCTACATTCGTGTCACGAGACCGCCTTGATTCACTGCAATGCATCAAATTGCCTTTTATGAGAGCATCCTTGCAAGTAACATAATGTGGCTTGTTATACAAAAATAGCCTAAATTCATCTGAAAGGACTGAACATCTTACTTCAGACAATCCTTCAGTAGAGTCGCTTAAAGTTATCTTGATACGTACCAAAACAGTTCAGCGAACTTATGTAGAATAATTGAAAAAGAAAACGATACGCCATACACACTGCATATCTGCATACCTGCTCCTCATAGCACAACGTATTTCCTTTCTCTTTCTTGAAGGTTTGCCGAATATTGGTGCCATATTTCGCCGGAGAAAGTCGTCACCTCGCTGTGGAAATGACAGGGCAGGTTAAACCTGCTGCGAGGACAAACCGCCATACACCAGAGACGACGGCGTTGCCGGATACCCCTCGAAAGGTGCAGGGACGAATCCCCGGAGGCAATGCGCTACCGTGGCTTCGAGCACTGGAGTTGGCTACCTCACAGACGGCAAGGTTAGGTAGCCGCGAATCCGTCGATGCCACCGATTTTCTACCCCGCGTGACCCTCGAGCGTAAGCAGCAGCGAGAACAGCGAGTCCCAAGACTACACGACTCTCCCAAACAATTGGAAGCTGCAACCTCGGCCGGAGAAGGCGTCAGTCCCGCGCACTGTCGCCGTTCTTCTGCGACACCGCCATCTTCGCTTTTGCTCGCGCACCGGGCCTGCGTGGAGACACACGACGTCGGCTCGCCCAAGGATGTGGAGAAAAGGGGCAGGGTCTCGTCGCCTTCTGCCACCGCTTGCCGCTCTCCTTCGCAGGCAAGTCGGCAAAGCGTCAGTAAGCAGGCAATGGCGTCCCAGGTCGGTGCGGTCGAACGCCCTCAAGAAGGGCTTGTGCGGGCCACGTCACCGGGCTCGTGGTCATCTCGCTCCTCTTGGCTCGGCCGTCACTCGATTCAGCACAGCGGCGTATCAACACCCTGTTCCCAGTGGAGCTCGCCGTCCCGATCGCCAGCGCCGTCGTGTGGATCAACTGCCGAGCGCCAGTCCATCTGTCACCACCGGCGGTCGAGCGCGTTCGGCGACCCACGGACGTGGGAACCATGGCGCGGAGGACCGCCCGTGTCCTACGCGTCGCGGAGCCCCAGGAGTGATTCAGCCTTGACGACCTCGACGGCGACCCCGGGCTCACTACGCCGCCTCGCTGGACGTCGCGCCGGGCGCATGGCTTGCGTGGAGGCGTCGCGCAACGTGACGCCACAGTGCAGCACGATGCGGCGTTCTTCCTCCGACAGGACCCTCAAGGTGCGCCTAACTCGGTGTTCGAACAATTTCTTGGGCGCGGACCCGAAGTATGCACCAATCGGGTTTGAAATTCATGCAGAGCCGACGTGAAGTAGGCAGGTTAACTCGATACTGTGGTCAACACCGTGCTAGCCATAGGGCGTATAATTAGGCCAGTTTGTTCAACGTCAGTAACATCGCGGCCGTGCTTAAGGGACGGACAGGCGGAGAAAGAAGTATCGCACGCGCTAAGCGCCGAGCCATGCCAGCCAGCTCGAAATTACGTACTCGTGTGGGGCCATATTCACGTGGCTTGTCCTTCGTAACCGCTGGCGATCGTTAACCGAGCGCATTCGATATGTGCGACATAACGGCAGTGATAGCATCTGCTCACACGAGAGATTAGTAACTTTCGCTGGGATTACGGGCTCCGATATCGGCATCTGTTCTTTACCATAACACGTGTTACGTTACTCATGCACACGTTTAAGTGATGCGTAGCTTGCACTGGCACGTTTGCCGATAATACCACTTCGGTGCTGCAACCGTGAGGCCTTACCCCCTCTCGTATATCTTCCTCGTCTTGTTCATAAGTCGGTGATCAGTTAAGTGAGCCAATTCGCCGGTCAACTGGGTGATGAGTCCATCAATTTTTTTGGTTCAGGAATTAACAATTGCCATCCGAAATTTCGGTGCCGAATGTACAACTTAGCAATAGTCATTTTAGCCAATTCAGACTTTCTTGCTTAAGACTCACGTTTGAAAATAACCTATAAATTCACTTTGCTGGAGCACATACTTGAAAAGAGTGTAAGCTGTATCCAAGCGACAAGAATATCAGGTAAAAGCTTGCAGCTTTAGACCGGGAGCAGGCTTCAAAGTGAAGCTTTCATTAGCTCTTCCCCTGGCTATGGGGTTAGTTCCCTCGACGGATACATATGGTGCATGGATATACAACATGTCCCACGTAACTTGTGGCAAAATTTTAAAATATACAAGAGCCACGCAGCTTACAGAACCAAGGAAACGTTGTTGGCCAACTCATGTAGCGAGTCGGATTATTTTTTGTTTTTTTTTGCCTATAGGCATATATGCTTACTAATTAATGAATTCGTCAGACATTTGAATCAGAACAATAGTGACAACGAGAAAATTGTCGACACTCCTGAAAAATTCCCACTCCAGCTTTCTGTTGCTCAAAACATGCCACATAGATGTTGTTTCAAAGCTTGAAAGAAGGCCTGCGAAATACAAGAAATGTGCCACGCGACACTTCTTTCTTTATTTCGTTGGTTTCCAGTTGAACTAGGTATTCTTCTATTTCAAGTTTAGTTTTAAGCGCAAGTGGCACCACTGGAAGCGCCGGCTCTGGAATCGTTCTTGCATATAAAGTTAAAGCACGTGACCTCGCTTTGCCACAGCAAAAGTGCGCCCGGCGATTTTATCCCACGATTTAAAAGGTTTATTTCTCTTTGATTGCGTTGCCCATTGTCGCTAAACAGTATTGACTTCCCTGTTAGAACAGGGAATATTTTTTCGGCGCCTTCTGGATACTGTTTACTACCCTCGTCAGTGAACGTCTTCAGCCAATGGAGGGAATTGTTTTTGCTTAAGACGGATTACGTTTAGATCGTACCGACAAGGCCTGAGGTCTATGAAGAACAACTCTCGTCCGATTTTTCGACAGTTTAAATTGGTAAGACACCTCTCCTCGAAATTTTTATATCAGTGAGTCAACTTCTCAAAAAATTTGTAGGGTTCGAAACGCGGCCAGGTTAGTTTGCGATAACGTTCGCTCTAGCATGACGTATCTTTAATTGAATACCGCAGGCAAATACGGCCTAGACTATAATTGTACGTTTACTAAAATTACGTAGACGTACAAAATAAAAATGTCATCAATCCTCACCTCACTTCGTAGTTTCGTATTTGTGTTGTTCTACATATGCTCTTCTCCGGCCTCTTCTACGCTCAAAGCAGAGTATTACAGCGAGTTTAGGCGTCCGTGTTATCGTGTGCCTGGATCAAATGCAAACTAGACGCAACTACGTGGCACCACACGCTTGTTAGGCAAGCTTACGAAGGCGCGCGCACTGATCCGAAAGGCCTTAGATTTTACGCGCTATAAAACATTCGTTTTAAAAAAGGAGCACTACAAATTCATCCACCAACAATATTGCTGGTAAGTTAAGCCAGGGGGGCACGTGCTACATAAGGCTGCGTAGACATTTGAGCTGCATTTCATGGCACGCAGACGGCCAGAGTTAAAGATCTATCCGAGCCGAAACCTAGAACGACAGAAAGCTGAGCTAGTTGGTAAGGATTCATTATGTGTACTGTCCACTTCTCTACTCTTGTGTCCTGTCTACACGCCTCACCTCTCTTTTGCATACCGAGCCGAAAGATTTGATAGAGGCGTGCACGGAAGTTTCCCGCGAAAAAGTTAAAAAAATAAAACGAAACCTACCGACAAATCCAGAGCATCTACCACCAAGATTTCTTCAGATATTCAAACAAGTTAAAGGCCACATATTTACGAGTTATATCGCCGTACCGCGCGTGTCATTCGCTCCATTCGTCGCATATATATATCGCATCACGTGTTCGATCGCTTCACTCTTGCGAGTGGAAGACCTTATATTGCCTACGCGTATACATACTCACATTAAAATTTGGTGCCCGTAATTACCGACCGTTGAGCATTTCTAGAAGCTACCCCGTTTTCTGTTTCCATAATAGCAGGCCGAGTAAATTCTCGCACGAATTGGCACGCCGAAACACAGGCTATGCTCCACACACCGCATATAAAACATTATAATGAGAACAAAGAACAAGCGGTGCTGCGGAAAGCCATTGCGATGAACGCAGATTCCACCGGCACTACGAAGAAAAAGAAAACACGCTACGGCGGTCAAGCAGACCGACACGCGATCGGAGTTTACGCGTTATTAAGGCGCCGCAGCCAGGTGGGGTCATGGTACATCCACGCCCCCAGTAGCTATATTGTTAATCTAATCATTTACAGATATAAATGGGACAAAAAATGTGTTTCGAACTACTCAACATGACAGTAATTAGAAAACAGAGCTTAGAGCTGAAACTTTCGCAATAAATTTACCCGTTTCCCATTCAAACAAGAAAAATTATACAAAAGACGAAGAGGTGCAATGTATTACATTATACCCCTTTTATCACTAGTCAATCTAAAAAATAAATGTTTTGAACGTGCCCCTATGTCAGACATGTTTCTGAGGCCTGCTACTCTTCGCAGGATACTATAAATATGCTAACGTGCTATGTTACACTATGAACCACGATGCGGCCTTAAAATAGACATGTTTTACCGCTCAAGCTGCTCGAAGGAAGAAATCTGAGAACACCTAAGAACTTCTTTTGGTTTGTAAATGCCAAAGCACGTTGAATGCCGCTGAGTGGCACTTCAAGCATTGCGTTGCGAGTGATGTTTTCGAGATTTGCTGTGGGGTATGCTATCGAGTTTTGCGACTAAATTGGTGCGGGTCTTTTTTTTCTGTACAGTTTCTACGTTACCATGTTTGCTGTATACCGGAATCATTTGGACGCTATTCCGAAGAAATCAAGGACACCGCATGCCACCTACGTCGTGCGCGACTAGAGATCGAGAAAGCGGCAGGGTCCACCAACGGGGCATCGACGCGACGCCCCGCGGCGCCACGTCACCGTACCTGCTCCGTCGAGGCGGGCTGGTGACGTGGCGTCGCGGCTATGTCCTTTCTCCTCGCACAACACCTGGCGCGCTATCGCCTGTGTTGCGTTACTCCCGCTCCATCGAGGCCCGAACCAGCGTCTCTAGCTGTACCATTTTTCTGCTGCAGAGGCCGCTGGCTTTTTCGCTCAATGGGCAATTTGACGCTTTCGCATCGAAAATATTCTCTTTGGAGGCGCTTTTCGCCCGCCCACTCTCGCCAGTAAAGCCAGTGGTTGTCATTTATCCATCTCTAATTATATTACTGGCACCTCAGCTACGGTTGGGGACAAAAGCTTCTCGCCTGCAGGTGCCACAGGATAAATATTTCAACGCGACCGAACAGTGCAGCCAGAAACTGGCTGTGAGCACTACAGTGAACATAAATCTTCGGGTTAGACCTGTCAGTTACGGCTAGATGCGCTGCCGTGCCCGTTGCCAGCAAACTTCTGCGCATGAATGCGCGTACAGTTAACGTGACGCTCGGTTCCTCTTGTCGGCGCCTCGCAGAAGTTTCTCAAGAACCACCCAACGGCGGCCATCTTGTGCGGGCTGCTTCTTACGGCAGTGGTGGCATCCTTCCTCGCCTTGTTGGGCCACATTGGTCTCGACTCCAGCCGACTGCGCAGCGTGGCCGCCTCGTGTCGCACCGAGACGTGCAACAACTACGCGCGCCGCCTCGTGGACTCGGTGAACACTTCGCTGAAACCGTGCGAGAGCTTCACGCGCTTCGTGTGCGACGGCTGGCGGCGTCGCAACCGGCTCTCTGTGCGCGAGGAGGCGTTCCTGTTCCAGCTGCGCCGCATGTCCCACCTGCTCCGCTCACTGCATGTCCCAAACAAGGCGCAGAACGCACTCGAGAGGGCGGCAGCTTTCTACCGCAGCTGCGACGCTGTGCGCATGGGTGACGCCGACGAACTGCCCAAGGTATACGGGCGGAGCCCAGGGCCTCCAATTAGAAAAGTGCGCGCGAAGGAACGGCCCACAGATTACTGCAATTCGCATAGGTCGAACCCTTTCCCTATCTAGATGAACGCAGATGGGAAGCAGAAACTCAATATAGTAACTCTAAGAAAGGGGGTTCACCGAGGGACTCGATTTTTATTAGTCATCATAACGAGGTTTCGAATCCAGCAACATTGATGCTTTCAGGTAGCATGTGTGGGTTTATTGACCGGTTGCCTTCACCCAAAAAGATCACGTTCTCGTGACACCTGCGGCAGAAAGGATGTTCCACATCCGCCGCCAAGGCCTGTGAGTGGTGGCGCTGGTTAACACTCCCAGGTTTCTACTAGGAAACAAATACCCAAGAAAGTGGATGGCGAAACGGCGCCGCGGTAGCTCAATTGGTAGAGCATCGCACGCGAAATGCGAAGTTTGTGGGATCGTTCCCCACCTGCGGCAAGTTGTTTTTTCATCCACTTTCATTTCTATTAATTTATCGTTTCTTTATTTCATTTATTAAGCAAGGTTAATTTCTCCTATGTTGTCCTTGGTGTCAGTGTTTGTTGGCTTCTTATGATACGAATATAGTAACTGTGAAATGCGAAAACCCTCAGTAGAGCGAACCACGACTACTGTACAGTAGGTCGTGGAACGAACAGATGCCAATTCAACTTCAGCTTATAGCAAGAATTTGCGATATGATAAGCCTGAAGTATAGAGAGATTCGTTTGGCATTGTTAGCACTCATGGCCAGAGCAATACTTTCTATATATGCCCTCTTTGAAGCAACCACAGAGAAAGAAAGTAATGGTACTACGTACCTTCGCGTGTAGCTAACCCTTAGCGACAGTACGTGTAAAGCAGGAATTTACAGCGCCACAGGCAGGCTCAACGAAACTGTTCAAGATAGCAAAAAAATTCTACCTATCAAGGCATCATAAAGTGCACCACCAGGTGCGCGAAGAAAGATGTAATAAAGCGTGAATACATGGTTGCACATGCCGGCTAATGCTGTGACCTGTTTTCGACAGCGTTGTTACACAGGGCAACATTACAGCCTGTTATGCAGTGTGATAAAGTTTGGCAACGCGAAGGCTAATCAACACATCTGACAACTTATCGGGAACATGATGAACGGATTTCTGGAAGCATGCTTCACAGCTTGTAATGGCGCTTATATTGTTTCGATTACGTGTCAAGCTCTGACGCCTACTGGCACCGCAGACACAAGCACTTTGCTGCTTTCTGTTCGTTATAGACGCAGGTATTTAGCATGTGACAACGCGATATTTCTGTGAGGCTTCACAAGTTGCACAAAAGGATAGGTTACTGTTCGATTGTAATTGAGTCTCTCTCAATGTGCACAAATGTTACGTCACATATGGTGCCACATACGGTTGATTAAATTGGCCCCTTAATATGACGCAGTCGTCTATTAATTGCTTCCTCGCCTTGATAAACCAAATTAAGACCTCTGAACCGATGTGTACCTCATCTCTACATATTTTCATTCTTTAAACAGGTGCCACCTACACGAACCTTTTTGCTAACTTTCTGGTGTTGATCATCAGTGGACGAACAAGAGAATCCCCAGCTTAAGACCAGCGTTTCGCCAACAGGAATTGTCTTCGTCAGGGCAACTGCTGCCCTACTTAGCAAGGATGTGTAGCTCACTCTCGCACAAGGCCGGGGAGCTTTCTAGCCGCACGCCATCCATGCACTTATTTCGGCGATTCCTCGTTGGAGCAGTCCCGTTTCTGTTACTCGAGTTTACTAAGCCTGAGACCACGCGCTTAACTCGAGGCCTGCCACTTCGGACTGATATAATTTCTATTATCACAATGCGCGCGAAATGCTGGACTGAAACACTTCTCAATGTTTCTTTCATCTCGCACTTACACAAAAGACCCAGTCAGGAAGTCCTCACTCTACCACTTCCGCATGATCCGCTCTCACGTCGTTCTATCGCAGTCTAACGGCTGTACGATCATTTTATCTGAAATCACTGTAAATTATTTATATATAACATTCCTACAAAAGAAGGTGGCGTCAAAGGAACGCGATGAGTGCAGCATTTGTTAGAGTGAAAAAGTAAATTGCTCTTTCAGTCGCCAAAAGGCACAGCTCTCACGCATACCGGACCTTGAGCCTTATACCACAGGTACACTCGTACCAGCGATCGACATAGCCACAGTAAGTGTACACTCCATAGAAGTGCACAAGCGTGCGGTGAATTCTAGATGACATGAGCATGGTAAACACAGTAAGCTTGCACTCGCTGGGAAGGTTCTTAGCCACTCCTCTTGATGATCTCGTCCCAGCGCTGTATCATCCAGTTGAAAGCATTCGAACTGAAGTGTGGCACGTCTTCCGACGCAAAGTCTATAAGGCGGTATAGTGTCTCGCAAGGAAACTCTGCTCCTTATGCTTGCTTGATGTGCCTGGGTAGCGGGTGCGGTCAACCACAACAGTTGGTGAAGCACCGGTGCTACGCGGTCATTGCTGACCACTGCGGTTTGTACCGTGATGCCATGAACTTTCACTGACACACATACACATAACATGAAGAATGGTCCTTGAGGTTCTTCATTACATCCGAGCATTTTCTCCGCCATTAGAACGAGCAAATCGACATTTTCAAAGATGTGCCCGAAACCCCCCCTCACCTGCACGATTCAGACATTTCTGATTTCTTTCTCTCTGAAACGCAAGGTGAAGGCGGCGCTACTTCAGGCGGGCATCGTGTGGCCGCGAGTTCTCAGAGACTCGGAGACTGTGGACCTCCTCCGCACGTGGCTGCACACGTCACTCAAGCTTCACTGGAGTGCCCTGTTGGACGTGTCCATCGTGAGCGCAGCGAACACCACTAGAATCCTGCTAGAACCGCGCGGAGGGTTCCGTCGCATCTGGGAGAAGCACGAAAAATTGGGTTCAAATGTCGAAGAAGCGGAGGACTACTTCGAGACGCTCAGGCAAGCATCGCGTTCTGCAGTGGTCGCTGCATGGACAATTCTAGGACAGTGTGCACACTAGCGAAAGCAGTTCTGGAGCTGTCATCTGACCTGGAATTGGCACGAAACCTTGTGGTCAGAGGAGAGTAAATTGCCAGTATCATACGGCAACCGATGAAAATGTATAGAAAGCTGCACAAAGACTATGGATACAAACGCATCACAAGGTTCCTGTACCCCAAGAACCTTCTCAACGCTGAGTTAAAACGGCACAAAACATCAGTTGAGAATATGGTCCATCTGACCAGACGCAAACTCACAAAGAATGCGAGCATAAGAAAGGCAAGGGGTCCCCCCCCAGCGAAATTGTTGCGCATTCTTTCTCGACGTCGTAACTTTTCATCGCACCTTCTTGGTTCCGGGTAAATTTTTATAAATGAGTAACACTATGTCAAACGCACAAGCCATTCAGCTGGACCGCCTTGTGTGATTTTTTTTTCAATGAATGTGAAACGACTGCTCACTTGAGCAATTGCATTGAAAAGTGTTTTGTATCAAGTTCTTACGTCCCGAGAGTCTCTTCAATGCTCAGTTATGGACGACAATCGCATTAAATAGCATTTAAATTAAATTGAATAAATGCAATTCAGTCACGACAACACGCTATACAAGACGGGAATAGCAGGCTTTCTACAAAATTTATTATTCAAATTTTGTAATTTTTGCCAAATTGGTACATTTCCCAATATTTTCACAATTTTGGAGGGCAGTATACAAAACTTTCACTCCACGGTCGCAGTGGAAACAGTAGTCAGAAAACATCCATCGATGCGTAAGATATTCCCGTGTCATAAATCTATTGCGTTTCTTAATATTGTCCATTTCAAGCAACTCAATCTGTTGTATCTTATGGTTCTGCCAATATGCGAATCCTGGACGTTTTCTTGTTGTCCCGTGCAGGGAACATTTTGGAAGCTTTGCCGAATTATCGACGGAAGCCACCGAAGGCACCGTCAATTTCAGCGTCACCAGAGACCTGTATGGACCACTACTGCTCAGACTTCATGACTCCATGACATTATCCCAACACAGCTCCATACTCGACTCGGCCGTGTTGTTCGAGACGGTACCGGAGCTAACCAAGGCACGGTGGCTCGCGGAGCTGGACCGGTACGGCGACGTTTCGGAGCACGTGATATTCGAGTCGACACAGCCTGGCTACGTGAGCACGTTCCTCGAGCTGTGGAAAGTGCACGGCGAGAGGGATATGCATTCGTTCCTCTCTTGGTGCACCGTGCAAACCGCGGCGTTGTACGCGAACCGACGGCTGCTCGCCAACTTCCACGTCCGGTGAGGAGACACTTGAAGAGTCTGATGAAGGGGATAAGTGTCGTGCGGCAGTGGTGTAGCACGAAGCTACTAATGAAACCAGCTTATACACCTTTCGTGGCTCATAAATTCATGCAAGTTCTTTTCACTCCTCTGTGCTACTCTCGACTGGTTGACAATTTCTACTTCGTGAAATACCCTCCAACTTTTGAATACCCGCAAAAGTGACTTGAATTATAAAATGCTACTTCGTCACCCGCCTGGCTGAAACGTTGGGCCTGTAAGCATCGTTTCCTATGCGTGGTGTCGCTGTTCAACCTCAGCGCCATTGTAGCTGAACAAGGTTCCTGTTGGTGCGACTTGTAATCGTCATTGAATACGTCCACTGTAGTGCTGTTTCCTTTAAACTGAACCTATATATGTTCAGCTTCCAGTCATGTTCCAGTTTGTTTGTTTTTTATTCCCGCCGCGCGCCGCAGTGCGACTTCAACATGGTCATGCTCTCTGCAGCGAGGACAGCATGGACATGTACCATGGCGCCCTTTGCTTGAGCAAGGCGTACTTGCTGTGCGGAAGAGAGCTGTTTCGCGAGTACTTCGACGAGATGTTCTCGGACCGAGCCATGACTGCCGCGCGAAACGTGGTGGCCGGTACAATACAGGCGTTCGCGCGCCGCCTCGATCACTGGCCCCAACGGAACCCGAACATCACCGTTGTCCGGGACTGGCCCTCCTCCAACTTTCCCATTGAGTACTTCAATCCGCACTTCGAACAACCATCTCCTAAGGTATCCATTCGGACTGTTCCAGAAGCGCCCATATTGTTCTAGCCACGGATTTCCACAAGTCTTCCTTTCGTATAGGAATTCGAAGTACTGCAGTCCCATGTTCTTAAATGCATGTCTTTCGCACTTGAGCTGAGTCACGGTAGCCTTAACTGCGACCTGCATGCTATGAATGACGTTTGCAGCTCTGTGAGACATGCGAAAGCAGGGCCTGAAATAATTCAAATGATTCGATGCTGTGTTCTGTTTTGTCTGGGACTGGTCCTTCCGAGTCAGAAAAGGCAACAGAATACATCGCACTGTCCCTTCTGGAATCTTTCCTTCGTTATTAGGCGCATTTTTGCTACAACATAAACCCCTCGACAGGCAACAGAAATTTCTGTATGACAACATTGAATCCTAATGGTAAGAAGGCAAAATCACTTCTTTCATTGCGAGAGTGATCACTTTTGTGTAGAAAAGGACGTTTTGTCGAAACGACAAGATCATCTCTGTCGCGTGAACATCAATATTTATCGATGCAGAACATTGAGCTGACCACAAACATTTTTGCGCCATTTTGCGACACCATCCCCGCCTTCGCCTGGGTAACACCGCATAGTTTTTTTTAAAAAAGCCACTTTAAGAGTAAAACGCACTAGCTTTCAAAGGTCCCCGACTGCTTCTCAAGTGTCCCGGCAACTGCAGCTTACGTATGCGTAATGTTTACCGAGAAACGCTGGCTGCGAACGCTATGCACAAAGGCAAGCCTTCTAGTATAAAGGTGGCCTCTTGCATGGGCCGATCCCGGAGGTCATGCCCACAGCCGCGCCCCCCCCCCCCAAAACAAAAACACAATTTTCGGGTTTCTGTTATAGTTTCGCACTTATAATATTTCAGTCTGAGAAGCTTTAACACAAAAGGCGTGTGCTGCCGGTATTTTCTTTCATGACGTTTGTTTGTGGGCTGTCATTCTCAACATTCCAAGGAATAACTTTGTCAAGCATTATCATGTGCCCTTTGGCCAAGGTGGTTGCATGGGAGGATCGTCTTCTTGGCCCCAAGTGCTGTGTCTGTTCGTGGTGCGATGACTGGATGCAACGCACGTGAAAAACAAGAAACAGTGCCGGAAGAGGTCGGGTTAAAATTGCAGAAAGACGGTGGAACCTCTGATCTCACTGCTTTCAAGCTCATTTCGATGTCGCGTGAAAAAGTCTTGACTGAGCGTCGTCTACTTTCGTTGTCGGCGCCATAATGGCGCGGGAGCTTCTAGATGACACTCTGCATTGGCATATGAGTACGCGGTATCAAAGATAAAGCATAGAATACCGTAAATACAAACGCACGAAAAGCACCTTCTTACTTGAACTCGCTCAGCTTTTTGTCACAAAGAATGCGTAAAGCATGGGTAAGGGCCAAGTGACCTCGAGTTCCGTACATGTGTAGCGTGGCGCCCAACGCGCTGATTATGGCCTCCGAGATCTAGCGGTGCAACGCGCAGTACACAATCTCGGAGGCCATGTGGTGATGCTCGTGGCGCGCTCGTCTAAACCGAATGCAACTACGAGCGCCTGCCGCTGGAATAAGTCTTGTAACACGCCTAGCCGCCACGATTGTAGCGTTAGCTCTGAGAAAAATTTGACATACGAAAGAAGTCACGGCATGACGGCAGAAGCTCTACGAGTAGATGTTTGAGCAGAGTGCTTGCGGAGTTGATGAGAAATGCAGCGCATATGCGTGTAAGTCGAAAACTGACCCGGTGGCTGCGTCATTATGGCTTTCTGCTGCTGGGAACAAGGTTGTGGGTTCGATACATGATCACGGCGGCGGCATTTTGACGAGGGAATGAAAACGCTGACGTAGCCAGACTTTGGCGTACATTATTAGCGCCAAGTGGTTGAAATTAACCCAAAGCCCACAACCAACAGTGTCTCTCAACCCGTATGTTGCTTCGCAACGTTGAACCTCAAACTGATTCGCTTTCCTTAATGAAGGACAATATGCTAAGTTCAAACAGATATGCTTATACGAATATAGAAACACATAATTAGGCATCGACTGGTTTAACAGCACCCTAATAATGAAGCGCTGCCGATAGTTAAGTCGGTATAAATTGCACTTCCTTCTTCCTTTAGCTGAACATGACCACGACTCTTTCGAATACAGCTCCGAGAGTCGACGCAAAGGGTCGCAAACGCGCACAGTGCACCAAAATGCGGGACATTATAGAGATGTTTAGGGCTGCTCCGAAGATACATTATTGAACTGTAATGTACGATATAAAACATGCGCTCACAATTTTTCCCGTATCAGCATAGCAGCAGGTCGCACACCATCTCATTATTCCCCCAACTCCTGGCTGTCTCATCTCATAACAAGCGCGAGAATCGCCACGCTGCCGTCAATTGCAAAGAGTTCGTGAGCTTGCAAAATGCCATCAGTTAAAGACCCGCAACGCTGACAGGTCTGATTCGCCTAAACCTGAGCAGCACACTGCTTCTCCCTCCCTCCCTCCCCGATCACGTTCACGCAGCAGCCGGCGCCAACCGTCTCGAGTCTGGGAGACATGGGCAGCTCACTGGTGGACAACTGGCAGCTGGTCAAAACGAACCACCTGGACGTGCACCACCTGCTGGCCGCCGAGATGATCGAGTACGCCGAGTGGTTCGTGCTGCTTCCAGACTATCACTTCGCGGTGCCGCCCTACGCTCTCACGTTCCCTTCGTTCGACGAGAGCGGCTCGCGGTCCATAAACCAAGCGGGCCTCGGGAACTACGTCGCCGACGCCCTGAGCCAGCTGTTCTTCTACAGGTACCCAGTCCGTGTAGATCGACACGCTAGTTCAACCTTCCGAGCCACTGCGTTCGCAATCGTCCTTATTTGACTGAGCTGCGTGTAAATGCGTCTCACTGTCTTAACAGCATTTCATCGATACCGCGTAGCAGTTGCCCGTTTTGACATTGCCATATAGATTCAGACGGTGTTCCAATTGCCTATGTGCATCTGCGAAATTTCCTGCTCCTAATTTTCGATGCTATAATATTCCTTGGAAATTCATCCAATTCGCCTTCGGTGGTTCCGTCCGTCCTCGTCTAACCTCTTCAACGCCGACTTGAGTCGCTGGGTACCCGTGGTCTAACGGGTACCCAGCTGTGCTGAAGAAACTTGGTTCTGTCAGCACCTGGGTTCTCTGGGTCGCCAACCTGGGTTCACTGAGCATGCGCCGCTCACTGATGAACCTCTTTCACGCCGACAGGTATGTATGTGCCTATGCAATGAACCTCTTTGGCGGAGACTGTGCTCCCTGGGTATGTCCCACTCGTTGGTGCCTCGCTTCAACGAACCTTTTTGGCGCCGAGTTGGGACACTGGGTATGTCCAGCTGGCTACGTCCCACTGGGTATGTGTCGCTCTTCTATTACAAAAAAAAAAAATTCGGCAGACACACTTAAGAATGATTGCGTGTGGGAATGCGAAAACATTATACCGTTTGTAGACCTCGAAACGTCATGATCGCGCTCATTTTATGCACCCATGACGTGGCGCCACCTTTTCCCCCTTTACTGCGCCGTCACGTGCCATATGACGCATTCACTAAGCCGCACCTTTAGTCAGTCGCCATGGCGTCGGGGAATGTGCTCGTCCCGGACCCCGTAGACCTGGGATCGATTCCCACGCAGACCGAAATCGGTCGAATTTTCTTTTCAAGGCCATTAATTTACCTTGTTTACAGGAACCTCCCCAAGAACTTTGACGTCAATCCAAGCACCTTTTGGCATGCTTTTACTCCTTGCGCCATCGGCCTTTTTTGGTACTATCTTTCGGTCACGCCGACTACGACGGATTTTCGCGTAATGGGGCATATCACGCTTGCGCATTAAAATAAAAGATCCTTCAAGATTTTTACGGTACTGGGCAGGGTCAAACCGGCGGCATAACTATTCAAGCAATCTTGTATGAATATATATTCATACATGCGCGGATTTCGCGGCAGCGGCGCTAGATGGCACAGCGTTCACTGGAATTGGCCGATAGTGGAGCTTGGCTGCAGCATATAATACATGACGCGTTTCGGCAATGGCAATACGGCGTGTCACTACATTACTTCACTGCTAACCACATTAACGCCCAAAGTCATCCTGAGATAGTTTGTACCCGACTTTTTCATCTGTGGGAAACCTATGGATAATAGCCTTCGATTCTGTTGTCAAGACAGTAGAAAAGGAGTGAACTGTCACAATGTCATCACTGAGAGCATCACTTATTTGACGTACTTTCTTATACTGGAAGAGTGGAGCACTGAAAAATTATATCAAGCTGGCTCGCGTTGCTATTGGCCATTCATGCTGGTAGGCATCTTTATAGTATCAACCTTAAAAGAAAAATTTTTGAACGCTCCTGTTGGCACCCTCAAATGTGCCGCTACACCAGTGCGTGTACAATCTACCCTTCGCGTGTCATGGTCAGTCGCGAAACCACAGCCAAAAGAGTCTTCAAAGTTGGATCAAACCGTAGTCAGGCTACCGCAAGCAATATCGGAGCTGATATAAAATGGGGTGCCGCGAAGGAACACGGAGGCTTCTGTACAAATTATCGTGCATCACCGGCCTTATTGGCCCTTGTGAAGGCAACTACTGCCTTCATTTTTCCTTAGTTTCTGTAAGTGTACGCTATGAATGACTAGTCGAAGCAATATGCGCCTGTTTAAAGGATTCATGGTGGCATTTGCCAAATCGCAGTTTACGAAAAACAAGGACAGCACATCATTTTCTTCGTGTATGCCCGATGGTGTTTGCAACGCTTCGGTTCTCCTTAGGGGCAGGCACATTTCGCCCAGTTGTATTTCAGTCTTCAAAACTGTTCCACCGTGTCTCGTCGACAACCATGGACCCTTATTCACGATTCATAACTTTCATGCCTGTCTCGTCCTTGTTGACGCAGTATTTTGTGCGACGCCTCAATGTAGAACCTGCATTCGGTCCCCTGGATTAGCCAATCAACGTCCGCTGTAAGCGACACCCACGGAAGAATGGACACATAATTCTAACCCGATCTGCGCAGAGGTGATCATGTGTTCACGACACGGAAGATGCTGGTATTCAAACGACTCAACACCGCATCATGTCGTTGGCGAGAAAATGTTACGCAGCAATATTCTAAGCGCATAGAGCACAGAAAAGGGTGTCCCATCTTCCTCTTCTGAAAGTTGGGTCTCCAGCCTTGTAGGGTGAGTCTCCAGCATTGTGTGGCATGAGGTAGCGGGTTCAATTCCGGACTACGCTGGCCGCCTTCCGACAGAGGCGGAACGTAAGAGCGCCTTTGTACCGCACTTTGGGTGCAAAGCAGTCTTTCAAAACAAAACGCCAGCCTTCGATTCTGGTGCTCCTCATAACTCATCATGCATTTGAACACGTTAAAACCTATCGTATCAGCATGAATTCTCATTTTTTTTTCTCTTTTGCGTTCTCCCAGATACCGTGACGCTACGAACGGCCTCTCCTTTCTTCGGTCCTTCGAGTGCGCCAGAAACGCCAGCCGACCCCGCGACGTCCCCGGTATCTACAGGACCATGCACCTGCTTCGCACGCTGGCCACAGAGGTGTCGCTCGAGGCGTACCGCGTCGGTTACTCGACAGAGGGCGACGCGCGCCTCGAAGCCTTCGAGAACTACGGAAGCGTGGCGCTGTTCTTCATCGCCTCCTGCTACGCCCTCTGCCGGGGAAGCGACAGCATGCCGCCCTTCGGCGGACACGAGTGCGACGAGCCTTTGCGCAACGTGCAAGGCTTCGCGGAGGCGTTCGGTTGCGACACCGGTAGTCCGATGAACCCCGCGGTAAAGTGCACGCTTATGTGAACAGCCATTACCAGAGAGACGCTCCCGTTTCGTTCGTTTTTTTACAACAAAGGTGCAAGCTGATTTCATTGTTATTTCCACATGTTCCCTATTGACATACTATGATCGGTCGTCTTTATATCTTTTATTGTTGCTACGAAGGCATTCACAAAGTTCCAGGTACTCTTCGTGCACGCTCGGTTACTACGACGAAGCAAATCTTGCATCACAATTGCGAATATTTTATCAGAGCATCATGCTTGTTTTGTCTAATAATTATGTCCTTTGTGGTGGTAAGCGTATTGGTGTCATCACTGGACATTTTCCTTTCAAGAAAGCGCCAAACAAATGTCGATGAAATGGCCAATGTGCAGTTACCAATTCCCATACGCTTGTATATTTCATGGATATAGATGCCTGACTCAGCGGAATGTTACTCAGGCTTCTGCTCAGCATCAGGATACATGGCCAGTACAGCTAGTTGAGGAGTCATTACACCAATTAGTGAGTACAATATTAACATGAAAAATCACAGCATCAATGTGGCGTATATATATATATATATATATATATATATATATATATATATATATATATATATATATATATATATATATATATGAAAGAAGTAATTTGCGAGTACAATATCAATATGGTGACATGGTAGCTTCCTGAACGAATGAGTCGCGTGAGCGACGCCGCCACGTTTGGCAGACGTTTAATCAGGCTAGGTATACTGACACAAATTTTTGCGCCAATAAAGGTTATTGTTAGACGGCCGCAAACTATGTGTACTATCGACAGATCAATATTTTTTGTTCTACCTGTCATGTGTTACACCTGGCTTTTAATAAAATTCACAGGGTCTCTTACGTTATGTCACAGGGTCTCTTAGTTGGCGCTGCATGAGCTACATCGCGCACATTGAGTTTGTTTTGCAGGGAAACTGCAGCAGAGCTTTACACACAGATAAGGACAAGCTCTTTAACAACGAAGCTAGCAAATCTTGACATCCTCCTCCTGGCTTCGCACTTTTCATTTTCTTTGTCAGCGTGGGTCTCACCAGCTGCTCAAGAACATCGAACACCTCATTTCGCTTTTCATGTACACGGCTTTTCTGTTCCCCACTGCACGCTTAAATACTGGCTGCAAAAGTGGATGCGTGACGGAACACTTTCAGCACTCGCATTGCCAATAGCATGTCCTAAGCCAGTGACTGGCAGTCGATGGTGCGAAATTCTATCATAGCGGATGGGAGTACAACTGACACGAGTACACAAGGAACAGAGGTTGAGAAGACTAATTTATATTCACACACTTGCAGGAGGGCACGTAGTTATTTTTTGTTGTACGCGGTTTCTGTGATTACTACTGTATGTTTTTAACACTCTTTCTAAGAGAATATATGCCGTCAAACATTTTTCCCAATCCGCCTCTTTCATGTTCCTGTGCTGCCCTCTGACGCACGCCGCTGGAAACGTTTTGGAAGGGTGTCGGAGATTTCGCCTGTTGATTTGTGTACCTGCGCCCATGTTGAGTGTGCGTCGGTTGTGCGGTTCGTAAATCGCGATTAATTATTATTGGTTTCTCCGGGGCAGCATGTCGTTCACCCATCGAGTCTAGTAGGTGAAAATGCCCAAGTGCGCTGTTGTGGTAACAGCGCTGCTGATAAAGGCACGCTGAGTTCCGTCTGCCGACACGGCTGCCTTTAGTTCGTTGTAGCTGATGTCTGCGATTGCACATCGCTTTTTGTATTCCTTTTACCCATTCAGTAAACATTTCGCATATTCAAGAAACCTTCGAGCGCAGCCTTACACTTGGATTTGCTAAAGCGGTGAATTTGTTTGCATCTACAGCTTCATATCGCTGTTAGCTTCGGTTATTGTAGAAACGGCGCATCGCTGATGTGAAATAATCTCAAAACGTAGCAAAACATACAGACGAGTCCGGCCGAGTCCCTTAAACAACTGCAACTTTGATCAATACACATATATATTACGGGCTGTTACTAATGATTCTTGGTTTTGTTTAACTTCACCATACTTACAGTTTGCGCGTGCTATGAAGTATTATTAGAGACAACTGTGCTCGGCATAAGTCCCCCCCCCCCACCCACTTATGTGCCGTGCAGTTCTCTCGTGAAAAGGCGGATGCCATCGCTGACACCGTTGGCAACTGAGCGAGTTTATGCTCCTGTATCGAATGCGCTGTCTCTTCTTTCCTGTTTGACGCAGAGGTAAACAATGCTTCTTTGGAATTAAGAAATGTCAGCATAACAACACACACAGACCCGCCATTTACGGGAATCGGTGACCAAAGTACAAGATGTTGGCACAGCGCTGTGTCGCCGCTTGCCGCTTACTGTGTACGTGCCGTGCGAAATGAAGAGTAGATATCAAATCACTATAGGGCCGCAACCTAACTATAAGAGCGGTTTCTTTACGAAAGGAACTGCTTATTTTAAGTCCAGCTCCATCGGTAGCGCGTGCACGAATTCGACGGGGTCAGGCCTAACCCAAACTGCGCTAAACAGGATCAACATTGACTCAAACTTCACGCGCACGGCTTGAGAGGACTGAAGCTCGTGCATTTCAACTTCGAAGACATGTCGACGAATTTTGAGCGCGGATAATTATATGTACAAGTGAATGAGCTGCAGCTATCGCGTTGCCGGTTCGACGGCTGATCACGCAGGGTTCAATCAAGCGCTATCACGGTCGGCACGCTGATTTTGTCGGTGCTTTCGACACGAAAGCCCGTCGCGCTATATGACAACTCGCACCCATCGGTTGCGTCGTTGTCGGCCTATTACGATGAAATGGTCTCAGTGACACAGTGCTGAATAGTCGGCCAATCGTCGGCGTCAGCGTCTTGTCGGTCTCGTATCGACCCAATGTTACCACGCCTTAAAATAGTACATGAAGTCAGGCACGCGCTGCCACCACCTGCAACAGTGGGCCGACGCTGCAAGAAGACTGCGTCTGCGACGTGTTTTTGAAGTGTCACCCAAGTGTAACGCAGTGGTTTATCGATAAATTTGACAGCCGTCAATGCAAGGCGGCAACTAGGTGGTCCACGGTGCAGTTCGGACCAAGCCCTGGCCCTTTTCTGTTTCAAAGGGAGTTGCAGTCTTACGCACGTTTTCGGCACCGCACCGACGTCGAGCTACCAGTAGAGTTTCAACGAGGTACATGGCACGAGCGTTTGCGACAGCGCGCCTCCAAGCGCTTTTTTTTTTTTCCGGGGTACTTTCCCCCCCGATATCTGGCCGCGCGCGCGCGTCCCTTCCAAAACGTTTCGCGACTAATCCGCTAGGGCAGGGCGCATGCGCCGTCGCGCCATGAAAAAGGCGGATTGCAGTGCCATTAACACGTCCCTGTCACAAAGCCTGTCACAACAAATGGAAGACGACAGTTAGCAATTGAGATGCATTTACTTGACTTTCTTATGTGTACAGCCGCCCTGATTTTTAATAATATAGCGCGAGCGTCGACTGAACTGCTGGTGAGCGCCTTATAACGGCGATAAGCGTGCAACAAGGCGAGTGCAACAAGACAACAAGGCTCGTGCACGAACTCTCGCCTTGTTGCACGCTTATCGCCGTTATAAGGCGCTCACCAGCAGTTCAGTCGACGCTCGCGCTATATTATTAAAAATCAGGGCGGCTGTACACTAGGGTACGTGATCTAATAAAACCTAAAAGCGTAAAATATACTAAAAGCAAAAAAAAAAATAACCAAGCCAGCTCGCAGAGCAATCGCGGCTGGAATTGAAAGCGGTGAATTGAAGCATGTAGGCGTCCGTTGCAAATGAAAATTTAAGATGCTGATAAGGTATTTTGTGTGACGCCCATAGCGTGTCCCAGCAGTCCGCAGTTGATGCCAGCCGAAGAGGCGATACGAAAATAAGTCGTCTTTCGAATGCTGGCAAGAATTTCAACGCGATGCAGACCGATGCTAATGTTTGTGAAGCGCCGAAGCAGACCTCACCAGCTCGTAGAATGTGATCCAGAATAACTGCACACGGTCAGCTCCATCGGAGTGCGCCACTACCTTCTCCGGCGTCTGCGGCCATACTTGACACCCCCTGGTCGTCGTCGTCCTTGCTTTCTACGTCACTAAGGCTCAGGTTAGCTAGCGCCTTGCCCTGCCAGTAGACGTCCTCTGACGAAGAGCGAAGGCCAGGAATCTCTGGCACGGCCGTGACCGTCACTGCGCCCGTCGTTCTCTCGGTTCGCGCCATCTTGGCGTGTCTGGATCCGGGACCTAAGCTCTTGGCGGGGCTCTGGCTCCGCTTGGTGCCCGAGCAAGAACCGGCCTCCCGCCAATCCCGCTCTGATAACCAGCCAGGCCGCTGGGCAATGGCGACGCTGGATGATAGTGGGGACCCCGGTGATTGATGTTTCGCACCGTCGCCTTCTTGCTTGGGGGACGGACTGCGCGGAAAAGAAGTGAAAGAAAAATTTTAGAGCGCAGCTCTTAGGCACCCGTTCCTGCGGCGAGCGTCGGCGTACCCGAGCGAACGAGCACAGCCCAGGATGAAAGTGAACGACAAGCATTAACTATTAAAACATTATGGGGTTTTACGTGCCAAAATCGCTTTGTGATTATGAGGCACGCCGTAGTGGAGGACTCCGGAAATTTCGACCACCTAGCTGGGGTTCTTTAACGTGCACATAAATCTAAGTACACGGGTGTTTTCGCATTTCGCCCCCATCGAAATGCGGCCGCCGTGGCCGGCATTCAATCCCGCGACCTTGTGCTCAGCAGCCTAACACCATAGCCACTGAGCAACCACGGCGCGTGAAAAGCATTAACTGTCAAGGACGCCTTCTCCGCAGCGGGACTCTAACCTTTTGACGGGGCTCTGCTTGGGCGTCGTGCCTGATGAAGAGCCGGCCCCGTCAAGGTCTCCCTCTGAGATGTAACTGTGCACGTACGGATCGGCCGCCCTTGTTGACAGCCTCGAACACGTTGTGCATGGTTTCTTACGATCGCCGCCTTGCGAAGGGTACACCCTGCGTCTAAGAAAAGCATCAGCAGCTATACATGGCGATTTAACGACCGCATGCGCAACAATGACTTGCCAGTATAGCGAACATATTTACAGTATTAGCGCACGACCAGAAGGACATGCAGTAATTGACAAAACCAGTTTACGGAACTGTGGCCCTTGCCTTGTTTGTTAATGCGCGCTTAAGCGTAGCAAAGAAGAAAAAACAAGGCATGACACGGGGACCATATTTGGAGAACGAAGCCCGACTAACTAACGCCGTAGTATGAGGCACGGCCGAGTAGCTGCGGTTCTTCAACGTGCACCCAATATACGGTACAAGGGCATTTTTGCATTTCGCCCCCATAGAAATTCGTTCAGCTCAAGTGCCCATTGAAGCAATGTGCGAAACAAGATGTGTGCGTTGCCAGAAAAAAAAAGAAAGGGGGGGGGGCGGTACGTGTTACACCCGCCTGACGATACAACAAGCTTGGCAATCCTATGCATATATCACCGTGAGAGGCTTACTTGCTCATAAGGAGGCAGCAATGTTTCCGACGCTGACGTTCTTTTTCAAAGTGCTGGGCTACATGCGACACCAACAGTGCCGACTCTGTCGTCTGCAAAGGGCTCCAGCCGTGGTCGTGCTGCTCTGGAATTTGATTTGCATGGCTGCTCACTTGGCTCCGATGTCGAAAATTATTGTGTGCGCGGCTTCAGCAAATCTATGCCAGCCACTTTTTACTGGCACCAATAGCGACTGCGTCGAAAAGAATCGCGTCTCATCGAGATCACTTCCCGCTTCGGCGCGGCATAGTAAAACCATTTTAGGTATCGCATGTAATTGGCCGCTTGCCGCTACGTTTCTACAGCCTACAGATCATGACTGGGCAGTGCAGGTGCACTAGCAGTATTGCGATAGGCAGCTTATCTACAGCGTAGTCGGTCATGTGACTTCTTGGCAGAGCACACCACGTTCACGCAACGTGAAAGGTCAGGTTACTGAAGGCGCGGATGCAGTCCGACGCTTCCAACGTGCCACGCAGCGGCCGCCGAAGTCGGATACGTTACGCCGGCGACGGAAGTATAGCCGAAAAAGTTTGCGCCCTCTATAGTTCGGTGCGTCGCACGCGGCCCGCGGCAATGCCATGGCAACGTGGTGATCAGCTGTTGCCGCAGCGCATATGCACAAGCACGCGGTGAGCGAGCGCTTTCACGTTTGGCGAACGCGAAAGCTCGGCGCCATTTCTTCAGTGCACTCGAACTGCAGGTCAGCATGCTGCCGGCTGGTCAAGAAAGCGCGATGCACAAGAAACGCTATAGTGGCTCCGGCGTGAGATAGGACATGCACTGTTTCCGTATCGGCCCCGCCAAAGCGCACCGAACGCTGTCAGTCACGCTGGTTGCGCGGTGACGTTAGACGAGAGGCGTCCACTTTGCGCCGGCGTAGCGTAACTGCGCCTCGCGTGGCGTGCCTTAAAGGGTCCTTGAAACGGTTTGGACAAATTTTGTAGACGTGTAGGGTACAGCTAACCCGCCGTGGTTGCTCAGTGGCTATGGTGTTGGGCTGCTGAGCACGAGGTCGCGGGATCGAATCCCGGCCACGGCGGCCGCATTTCGATGGGGGCGAAATGCGAAAACACCCGTGTGCTTAGATTTAGGTGCACGTTAAAGAACCCCAGGTGGTCAAAATTTCCGGAGTCCTCCACTACGGCGTGCCTCATAATCAGAAAGTGGTTTTGGCACGTAAAACCCCAAATATTATTATTATTATTATTAGGGTACAGCTACAGCAAAACACAAGAGCTGCAATTTAAGTGAAGCGTCTCATATTAAGAGAATTATAGATGATTACAAGTATACCCTCCTCCCTAGCCATGATTTTTCTCAACTCGTTCGTCGAATGATCGGGGCTAAGCTCCGCCTTTACCGGCTCTGCGTCATGATGTGACGTCATGGCGTCTACTTCCGGTTTTGGAACCAGCGCGCGAAGCCTCTCCAACTCTCCGCTAGCCGCCCTGCCGTCGATCCCAACGAGAGTTATCGAGCTGTTGCACGCGCTGCGAGCGTTCCGTCGCAACGCCGAGCGTGTCCAGTTTTGCGGTAACCGCAGGTGAGCTGGGCGTTTTGACGGATGGGCGGAATCCGAAACTAAAGCACCTCCATACTACTGCCGCTGTTCTGAAGGGGCTTAGCGCAAACGTGAACGTCCTCAGCGGTTTAAGGTACCTCAGAGCGTCCTGCACGGTGCAACCACTTGGTAGCGCAGAACTTGACCAGCCGAACACAGCGCTACTATAGCTGTAACCAAGTGTAAAACATCTTAACATTAAGACCATGTGTTCACGATTACGTTCATGCCGAAAATATACACCAGCAGCACAGTAGTATGCACTTGGTTACTGCTATAGTAGACCTTTGTCGGGTTGGGCTCTGTGCCCAACCCGGTAGCTGCACGGTGCAGGCCATTCACGTTTGCGCCTCCTCTCAACCAGTAAAGTGCCCAGGCCTAGTGCACTTTCGCTTGCGTATACCCGAATACCGGACATGCTAAAACTCCGAATTGTGGCAGTAATCTTCCGGCGTGAAGTGGCGGCCGCAAACGTGTGCCGCTGCGATTGGTAGCGATGCATATTTTTAAACCGTTATGAAGGATTGCACGCTTTACGCGTAGCGCTTGAATGCCTCTTAATGATCAGAAGGACCTACCCTAACGACTCGGCACGTTTGCACAAAATCGTCAGAATAGTTTCAGGTTCCATTTAGGTCCACATCGTGAGTTTGCTTGAAAAAAATAACGACTGTTCTGCAGACATACTAGGCTTACGCTGCAACTAGACGCACAAGTTGTCAAGACTAACATGCCGAAGCCTGCCAAGGAATGCTCTAGGCGTTATTGTGGGAATTTATAATGGTGGATCTCTAGGGCACTTCATCATCATCAGCCTATCTTTGTCCACTGCAAGACGAAGGCCTCTCCCAGCTGTCTCCAATTACCTCTCCGTGTTTGACTAGCAGATTCCAACTTGTGCCTGCAAGCTTGTTCACTTTATCACCCTACCTAATTTTCTGCCGACCTCGACCATACTTGCCTTCCCTTGGAACCCATTCTGCAACTCTAGTGATCAACCGGTTATCTTCCCCACGCATTACATGGCCTGCCCTACTCCATTTTAAAGTGAAGCTTAGTTTTTCCCTCTTCCTCAGACTTTGGCATCGCCTCAATGCTTCTAGTAGTGCTGCTGCTGCTGCTGCCACCGCCGCCGCCGCTGCGGTTGTTGCTGCTTTGCACGCCGCGTTGGGAGGTAATTCAGGGCGTGCATATACGTGGCAGGAGCGCGACAGAAAGTAAAGGCGACGCGAGAAACTCGTTTGGACCTTTCCATCACGTCGCATGTGCACAATGCCCTCTGGAACAGCCTAGGCGTCGCCACAATACCATCTTGACAACTGTAATTATTCGTGACGACCAGCAAAATCATTGCAGAAACTGCAGCACTTACCTTTCTACTAACGTACAAAGAGGGGAGGTATATAAAATGGTAGAGATGAGGTAGGGAGAGGAGGCAGAGAATGGGTAGAACTGACGCAGTCACGAAACGAATGAATGACACTCTTGCCACTCTTCACTCGCAGTTCCCATACATGGTGGGAGAGTGAAAAGGAACGTGAGAAGGCGAGGAAACGCAAATACTAGACACGACAGCAGCTGCGAACAAAATGGCTAAATTTAAGTTCAACGTAGGGCACGTTTCAAATAAACACCACGAAAATTTGTCAAGCGGACAACTGACGTACGGCGTGCAGATGCAAAGCCTCACAGTGGCGTCTAGGCGACGCTGCAGAAACAGAACTTGCCTAGCAATTTCATTTGCGTTTTGAAAGCGCTGTGGGAAGGTCACGCATAGTCAGGAATCCAGAAGAGCTGCGTGAACACGATGAGCGGCGACGGGAAAAGCAACGTCGATATGCACAACGGCTACGTCATATTGATCTATCAGATCAGGTGATAGCACAGCATCTTTAGCCAACCGCCTTCACAGCGTAAATTGGAGCCGAATTTTATTCACGGCAAGCCATATTAACTAACACAGCCCAGCAAATTGCAGTGATTTGTCAGTTTCGTTTATGCCCAAATACAGGCTCACCGAAGAGCTAGTGAATTCTGTGAATAATGATATATTGTAAGCAATGCTACAACTCCCTTAGGTCCTGCTGTGTAATCTTTGAACGAATAACCAGAACTTTGAATGTTGTTGCTGTTGTTGTTGTCGTCGTCGTCGTCGTCGTGGCGCAAGGGCCGGCTATGGCTAAAGAGCACAAGGACAATGAAAAAGTGAACGTCTAATGAATAACGAAGTGCTATATTAGATATTACGTGCAACAAAAAAACATTAGCCGAGCAAGTTCCAGGTTTAACGCCTTCTAAGCAATCACGAAAACGCTGAGTCACATAGTCAGGCACATGCATTTCTGCTTATGACGCGCGAGAGCACTGGGAATTCTTGGTGAACGTAGCACCGTAGACGTAATCGATGGCCTTGCGTGCCGCCCGGACCAGGGTGAAGTTGCCGTACTTATTCGTAGCGGAACACTCGTTCGAAGTATCGTCGAACTCGGCGTCGAACAGGGCCAGTCCGTAAGGCACGGAGGCGACCATTTTCCGCGCCTTGCACATCTGGACAAGGGTGACGCGACAGGAACTGCGTCACCAGCTGATACAAACGTCGCTAACGAGCGTATAAGCGCTAAACGCAAGCATTACTGATCGGGATGTGTGTGAGCTTCTTGAAGGAAATTTCTCATTTCTTATGTTTTTCTTCACAGGTGTTCTAAGTGCAGTTAACTTCGGTTATGACGAACTCGTTTAAGACGTGATATGCTGTACCGGGAGTTTCAAGTAACATAACCAAACTCTACAAATTGAGTGCATGGCACACTTTATACGAATGAGACCAACTCCATGTTGTCCAGCATTTTTCAAATGCTATCTGTTAGCGAGTCAGTTACGTTCGAATGTACAAAAGCATTTAAAACGACCAAGCAGAACTACTTGAAACTGGATACTATTCTTTTATTTTCTTTCTCATTTTGTGGACTCTCGAAATGGGCCTGTATACAATGAGACGAATGACGCTTTTTCTTTCTTACGTGGAATCGCTCGACCTCGTGAATTTTTCCCGGGAGTTAATTATCTGAATAATGCAGCTTTATCGCATGCGCCGAAGAAAAGAATCGGATAAGGAAGTTGATCGCTATCGCTCACCTTTGCAAATATCGTGTCCTCGCTGTCGAACGTCACCGCAGAGCGAGGACTGAGCCGGAAGGAATGCATGGTCTCGTGCGCCTCGTCCCGCGCTATGTGCGCCGCGTATTCGGCATCGCCGCAGACCTGCATGGCACGAGTGAGTAGCGGGAAAGCAGTCGCACTGCGTCGCAACTTTGACGATATAGCACAGGAGGATCTGTGTGCTTCGACGCAGAATGGAAAAATCATACAAGATGTGTCTTTCATTTTTTTTTACTTGAAGCGTCTTTAAAGATCAGTCAATCGGGGTTCGCTCGCTGAAGCAACTTAAAACGAAAACCTGTTATACTGTTATCGCCTATCTACTTTGCAGCCGCACGTATTATCAAGCGGCTTACTTCGGCGTGGTTGTGTAGAGGAAAAACGTCATTACTCCATCATACAAGTGCCAGAGCTAAATGCACGTGCACGGGCTAAATTTAGCTTCTCGCTCGGTCTTCAGGGGGCCACATAGCTCCGCAGTACGTTTTTACATCCAAGTGGGAGCGCTGAGAGATATAGCCAACTCACTCTTAGTATGGGTAGAACCCTTCAAACTCAAACCAGCGCTCATCGGGCTTTACACGGTCTACAATTGCGCGTTGCTGTTTCCGAAAGTTCACGCTTGCTCGGTTAGCTAGGCGCCCCAGCGCTCGACACAGTGGGACCAAAAATGGCGTGATGAGGCTCGGGCAGCAATACAAAAGGACAATACATAGGACATAGGACATAGGACACCCGCGTTTGTCTTCGACAAAGGCAAACGCGGGAGCCGAAACCTTCTACGAATGCGGCGGGCTCGAGCGGCGGAAGGAATTTCTGGCCACCACCAGTATGGGGGTCATTTCTTTACCCTAGTGCCTAAACACCCACTGCAAACGAAAAATTCGGAAAAAAAGAGCGAGCTAGTTAGCAAAATTAGACGGTAAGACGCCCAATATAGCAGTGACATAAGTTAGGCACGTAAGCTTTCTAATGCGTGAATGAACGTAATTGGCGTGTTTTGCTTGCCTCACTTCCGTACCCGAGTGCCCAAACACTATTTGCAGCACGCAGAAGACGTTTCGCGTACCACACTGCGACTGCGTCCCTGACGCAGCTTTCGCGTGTTTCTGTCTCAAACGCATGGAGACAGTATGTTCGTGCGCACGCACGTAATCACTGCGAATCGCGGCATTTATAACTTGACGCCGATCTATGTGCACAATCAAAAGGCCGCTTGAAGACAGAAGGATGAAGTTCAGGCAAACACTGGCAAACGCATTTTCGTAAGTGCGCACAAAAAAAAAAAAAAAGGAGCGCATACCGAGGCGAAGCTGTCGATCTCCCGCGCGTAGTCGGACTCGTCGTACGCCTTGCAACGGGAGCCCGGCTCGAAGCCCTTGGCGTTGTCACCCGAGCCTACCGGGACGTACCGTCGAGCCGCTGCCGACATGGAGACGAAGAAGAGCGACTCGGACGACATCGGCTTCAGCTTCTTCTCCAAGTAGTTCAGGGCGTCCACCTGTTCGGGACACGAGCACGACGAGCGCAATCAGGGGCACTACAGAGGCAAAATCACGCCTCTCCTCGAGATCACAAAGACCCTGGATGCGAAAACCCACTCGAGCACCCATCGCATTGCCTCTTAAAAAGCCGGGTTGGCGAACGAGATGAATAAAGGCATGAAAGAAGTTCGATTTGTCTTTGTTGCAAGCACGAAGTTTGTTGTTAGTAACAGCCACCCATGGTAGTAACGAACAAAACTATGAAGATCCAACGCACGAATTAGAATCTATGTGAAGCGGAGCTTTCCCGAAGCGGTTAATTAAATTTTATGCAGGTGATCATCTTCTGCATGGCCTTTCGTAGCCTCACGGTTGCCAGGCGTTGCGGCAATGCGCCGATACCTCCGCCACGCGACAAACGACCGGGCATTACACTGTCAGCAAGATCGGCCCAGCTTACCGAACCGCCGAGTAAAGTGGGCCCATCTTGAATATAGCGCAATGGTAAATTACATCATCTCCGTGAACAGTTCACTTCAGTCGGCCAGAAACCGACCGGATGGATGCGCCAAACGTTGGGGAAAGAGGACATATAAAGCATTACATTTAAATATAAATTTGGTGCTTGTATATTTGTACAAGCACTATTGTATATACACCACCTTGCAATATACACCAACTTGTATATTGTAGTGAGGATATATAAGTACCTTTTGTTGTTTAACTGCGTTTAGCTCAATCTAGAGGGTTCGCGTGTTAGGCCTTGCCAGGTTCAGTTTCCAGTGGCGGCCTATCCGGATCCAGAGATTCTCAGCACCACCTGCCGCGTCGCAGGTCTGGCCGATGACGTCGCAGGTCTGACGCCCGGCCGATACAGTCCCCTGACTTTGCGTCCGCTATTTCTCAAAACTCCCTAACAATCGCCTTTTCCGAACGCGCTCACCATGCTGGGCTGATAGTCGGCCAACGTGCGGCCCCACACGCTGGATCCGGTGACGGTGCACGAAGGATCGCCGTCGTCCCTGCCGGACAGGTGGGTGCGCAGCACGACCAAGTCGATCTTCTGCCGGCTGCTCACGGCGGCGACAAACATGTGGAGTTGCATACGTGAGAAGCGTTAGAGAACGGTCGTAGGAATACACGCTGAGCCGCCTTAACGAGACTGTTGACCACTGTGTAAAACAGCCCAAAAGTGTTCTCGGCAACTCTGTCATACGTAGTCAACTCGGTCATAGGTAATAAAGTGAGGCCTTAAGGTTTAGCTGTGAGTTTCATTCCCAGCATTAGCCCTGCCCGTGTCAACGCATTCGTTACCGCTAGAAGTGTGCTCATTGTCGGTCGTTTTACGATTTAAGATATTTTTTTTTAAATTCACACATCTGCCAGCGTTGTATCGCTAACCGCCAAGGAAAAGAACTTTAGCCACGCGACGTCGGCAAGAGCGAGCAGCGCTAGTGGCACAGTGACGAAGTAGCGCCGTTTCCTGGCAGGCTAAGTTCGTCACATGTTTTCTGCACACATCCACCCCAACACACGCTGAACCTTGCTCCCTCTCTATTGCTCACGTATCAAGAATAAATGAATGTAATCAATGCTTGTTCAAAGCGCGATGCTCAAAGTTGAACGTTTTGTGACGATCCACAGAGTAAGCGAGCGACTAGCGATAATACGTCTTAGCTGCAAAGTATCACAAAGTACACAGCGTCTACGTTACAAGCCTTAATTGTACGCGGTGAGAACAAATCTACCGCAGCTGGTCACACCCGCGAGTAATTAGGCATAAAATAAACAATCAGATACCCAGTCCACAGAGGTACGTTATTCATTCAGGAACCATAACAAGTCGCGGTTTCAAAAAATGACTGCCAAATATAAAACGAAGAGCGAGAGATAACCCTGATTTCATTCAGATGCGAAAAGTCTGAACAGCTTGGAATACATATGCAGCCCCGCTTCAAGTACCTGCACCGTACAACACTGCTCGAAACGTTTCTACAAGGCGTAATGGGCTCAGAAAGCGCTTAAATATTGTCTAAAACTGCGACCAAAGCTTCGTGTCGTTCACCGAGTCAGCTTCTACGATATCCGCCAAAACAGAGGTTTGCTGAGCCGCACCGGTGCCATGCACATCCAAAGGAAGCAGCTGAGGTAACCAATGAACACGTCACCACTTAATCAAACATGGCGGCGACCATGGGATCGCCGAGGAAGGGGTCTATAGAACAAGCAGATCTATAACGCAACATCTAGCACCGCTTAGGGCGGTCGTGCAATCCGCAGCCGGTTGCTCGACCACTCGGCAAGTGTGATACACATTGTGCGGTAGGCTGTTATCACTAATAAAGCTATTTCATTCGTAGGCGGTAGGCCTCGTCCAACAAAGGATATAGTAGCTCAATTTATCTACCGATAACAGTTCGTACATTCGTTATGACGTAAAGCGCACAACTCATTCCGCAACAGAATGGCACCCACGCTGTTGTGATCGTCATATGTTTCGTAACAACTCATTGCCGCTAAACCACAGCTTAGAAGTGCGATGAGAGTGACGCAGTCAGGTCACGTTCGTGGAACAAATTTTCAGAAATACACTACCCCGTCTCCGGTGCCGATTGTAAGCTCATGCACGCGAACACACATCGCACTGTGTGCTCCATCCCCCTAAACACCAGCGTAAACACTGGCCATGCCAAAGTGAACCACTTGAGCACGTCTCACAGAACCGTTTCCCACGTAGAAGAGGCCACGTCATACTAAATAGGCGGTGCGAGCGCGAAAACAAGCACGACAGACTGCCGCTGAGCGTATACCTGGCATACAATGCGGAGCACTCGCCCAAGACATCATGGCGGTGCCCATGGAGAAAGTGTCTATAGTTAGAACACCGTCCGAGGAATTCAAGCCTACTGCTGTCGGTACTCCACCCTTCGGGTGAAACTGCTATTTGTGCTTTTTTTGTGTGTGTGCGAAGCATTTCTTGGCGAAAATTTGCCACTTTGACAGTATCTATCTAGCCGCCTACGTCTTGGTGCTCTCATGATCGTTTCGTTAACTTGGTATGTAGCACAGTTGACACAGTATGACAAGAGTAAATTATTGGTCATAACATGAATATCATGAGATGTGTGTCTTGAGGTCATGAAACATCCGTTTACATCTTGGTGCTTCATGGTCGTTTCGTGAAGTCAATTGGTAGGTAGCAAAACTGGCATAGTATAAAAGAGTGTATGACGAATATAAAGGATACGTCATGACGTGAATGTCCTGACATGCGTGTCGTGTAGGTCATGAAACAGTCGCCTACGTCTTGGTGCTCTCATGCTCATCTCGTTAACTTGGTAGGCTTCCTGCACACTGCTTCGCATAACATCGATTCCCATAGGGCGTGGGATCTGCTGGGTTTTTTTAATGCGAAAGCTTGACTGGCCGCGAACTTGCGATTTCGCCGTGGCGGTGCTCCGATGAGGCACATGACGTCACCAACGCGCGCCTCGCCACGTATATTTCTCTCTCTCTCTCTCTCGCTCCCTAGTCACTACTGCGCATGCGCCACTATTAGCACCGAGCCACAGGTGTGCCGCCGCTTCGCAGCGCCACGCCTTTCCGCGTCCGCCGTTTGGTATGACGTCACACCGCGCTCCTCGTCGTTGCGCTCGCCTCCGCTCGCTTCGCCAGCTGCGTCGCATGCCTGATAACATGTCGGAGGATTGAAAAGGAGAGCTCGCGTGCGCCGCAACCACAGTTGAGGGGGCAGTATTGACCGCGACAATTCTGATAAGCAGGAGGAGGCCTGGAATCGACATCGGAACGAGATGAAGAGGAAACGAATCACCCAGGAAACAGACGAACAGCGCGCCGAACGACTAGCTAAACGCCGCAACATAGCTAGACAACCAGACTAACCTGGACTTGCAATCAAGATTAAGCAAGGCTAACCATGCTATGCCTTAGCTTTCGCTACGCATATCCTGGCATAGCCGAGCTAAGCCACTGCCAATATTTTTATCCTATAATTTTCTTTCGGCTAGAAGCCCGCAGTTTAGAACAGCATGGCTTCCAGTAAGTACGATAATTTCGTTTATCGCCATCTTCTAAGCTGACATGCACCCGCCGTGGTTGCTGAGTGGCTATCGTGTTAGGCTGCTGAGCACGAGGTCGGGAGATCGAATCCCGGCCACGGTGGCCGCATTTCTATGGGGGCGAAATGCGAAAACACCCGTGTACTTAAATTTAGGTGCATGTTGAAGAACCCCCAGGAGGTCGAAATTTCTTGAGTCCTCCAGTACGGCGTGCCTTATAATCAGAAAGTGGTTTTGGCACGTAAAACCCCACAATTTAATTTCAAATTAAGTTGACATACATGGGGGAATCAACGTACGTACCTCGGAGACCATCCCGACCGGAGGTGTTTCTCGACGCTGGCGTACACTTGTCGCTGGTTGCTCGACAGAAAGGTCATCCCGAGAGCCAACGAGGGTTTCGGCTGCGCAGTTTTCGGGATGACTTTGTCTTGGAGCTTTCGGCACAGCTGCGAAGATAGGTACGGGAAAACTTCAAAAAGGACACGGACGTGACATACAACGCTCATTTGATACAAGTCTCTTTGTTGCGTTCTCCGGAATGGTTAATCGCGTTTGAGCCGTCCCAGTACGAAGGCCTTAGGCTGTGACGTATAGTAATGCGAAAAGCATTCAACTGGCCTAGTCAGTCAAGTTTCCTTTCCGGCTATCTAACTATACGCGGACAACCAATAGTAAGGGTTAATTTCGAAGATAGTGCCTACCAAAATTGTGGACCGTTCCCATCATTGTATGCTACTGGTTATGTGGCACTCTTCGTTGAATCATTTTGACGTCATCTTGGGTCATTGGGTACGTGCCACTAGGTATGCTCGTATTTGTGGCGGAGGCATTAGATGGCGCAGCGTGACCAGAGGAAAGCGCGAGAGAGGAGCCTAGCTGCAGTTTATGCCTCATACATGACGTGTTTCTGTTCGCTTGCTTGAATAGTCATCGTAGATGAGTTCTGCCCGATTTTTTAAGCTACTCGTACTACCACTTGACACATGCGCATTTTTCGACTTACTGGCGAGTTACGTCTTTTTTCGGGAAAAAAAAAACACTTGGTGTCAGCTTAGTGGGGCAGAGGCGCTAGGGAGCTTACTGCATAAATATGCAGCAAGGAGTACGGGTTAATTTGCCTTATTTACACACAAGCATGTTTTCGAGAGGCAAAGCTTAAAGTATATTATTGCTAGTTCAAATCTATGGAGTTGCACACACCGGCGACCGACTGCTACTGGTGGTGCTACTAGCACCACCATCGCCGAGTCGAAAAAAAGAAGATAACCGCCAGAGCGTATTTCTTACGTTCCGCTCGTGCGCCGCTGATTGGTTCAGCAGCTTCGCGACACTAAAGATTCCGCCAATGAGCGCCGTCCCGAAATAGGCCGGGTTTCCACCGTAACAACCATTTGCAACCAGCTTGGAGGCGCGCGAGAACCCTGCGACTTGCCGGTGTGAGTGCCGCCTATAGTGTGAGCGCATCGACTTGGCACACCAGAAATTAACGGAGGTCGCGTGGCGACTATATGCTTTTGAAATTGCTTCAGTTTCTCCACGCCGTGTCAGATTCTACGCTGAAAACTACGCGAAATGCGCCACGATAGCGTAGTGGTCCATCGCGCTGCGCTGCGGAGCACGAAGTGGCGGGTCCGAATCCAGCCGCGGCAGCCGCATTTCGACGAGGTTGAAATGCAAAAAAAAAAAAAGAAACATACTCGTGTACTTGAATTTAGGTCACGTTAAAAAACCCCAGGTGGTCAAAATTAATCTGGTGTCCCCCCAACTAAGGTGTACCTCAAAATCAGATCGCGGTTCTGGCACATAAAACCTCAGAATTTTTTTATTACAAAACCGACGTGAAATGCGCGACATCGTACACCGGCGTAACGGTACCGCGTTTGTCTGGATCTTGAAGCCAGGCAACCACTCAGTCTATACCGAGCCCTTTCGAGTAAAATAATTCGCTGTAGGTCACGCGGTACATAACACATTAATCTACTGGCGACCAGTCTTTCTCCTGCGCATTTCTTCAAAAAAAAAAATGTTGGAAGCTTGCTGCGCCAATCTAAATGTTAACTCGCTACGAGCCTTCAGCAGCACCTTGTACGCTATTGTAAGGGTGAGCTTGTGCGTTGACTCCTTGGCGGCTGTTTCGAATGACCCAAGCAGCTCACGTTGCTGTTCACTGTCCGATACTGCGTATAGCCACGTTCTCGGTATTTCTAGACATCCTAGAGGAATCCGCGACAATCTCGTGGCTGCCGCGAGCACGTCGCAATACTTGAAATACGCTCACACCACGAAGGCGATTCTCGAGGCTGTGCACCCGACGGTGACCCACGAATACCGCGACTCTTCCATCAAGGTACCACATATAGATACCGCCAGTAATGTATACCTGCAGAAACTTGAACAGGCGCTCGACGGACGCCTCGGTAGCGTCCGCGCCAGGTACGAAGTCCAGAACGCCCAGGTGCCGAACTCCGTTCTCCCAAAGCGTACGCATGTCCGACGCGGCGTGCGATGACTCCATATCTTTCGTCGCCCCCCTGAGTCCTCTGCAAAGTCGATGGGATTGCATGAAAAGCTCAGGTGAAGAAACTCGGGAGAAATTTCTCGGATATCGCAACGTACTAGTTTATTTCGTCGTATCGGGTGTGTTTCATGACTAAAAAAGAAGCGCTTGGCACTGAGCGCTGAAACTTCGCGTACCGACACCAACGCCACCTAGCGAGAGCAGGAAGCAGTTTTCAGTAGCAAATGCTGCAGTTTCACTTCGGCCGCTGGTCTTGAGGCACGCGTGTCCAACTTCTGACCTGACTGGGCACCGGCGTGTTAAAACGCGGGAACGCATGCGCTCCTTGAAACGTGCATGGTCGTGGGTAGAGTTTGGCTGGACGCCTCGGGCTATAGCTAACGTTCATACAGGCGCGAGTCTGCTACCGTTAGAAATATCATGCCGTTTCTGTGGCCTCTCCCTTCAGGAGGGTGTCGGTATAGTCGGTTTCCTGTGCGCGGTAACAGCGGTCTGCCTCCAGCCCCTCGAAACTTCCTGTCACGTGTCTGATTAGTCTACTACAAGCCGGAACGAAACGTGTATTTTTAAACGTTTCCATGTGCGGAAGGTCTTTATTTTTGTTAACGTTTTCGGATAAAAGAAAGGAGCATAATGCCTCAAGAGTAGTGCCTATCAGTTTTCGCATAACTAGCAGTAAAGGCGACTTTTAGACTTATAGTTACGTAGAGGAGATTGCTCAGTAATATCTGCTGGCAGGCTGGTTGACACATTACTAGAAGGGGGTTTAAGCGTAAAAATAGACGAGCAATAAGAAATGACAGGAACGAGACCACTTCCGCGCTTGTTTGAGACTCTTGGTCATCGTCTTAATTAGCACCTCAACCCCTTTCACAGGGGAAGAGAGTTGAAGAATTGCCAGGTTCTTTCTACTCACTCATGCTACCCGCCCTTTTCTTTCTTTGCCGGTAAATTTAGCGGGCACCGTCACTGCGCCAAACCACAGACCGCACATGGCATGACCCCCCATTTCACGCATAAGTTTTTAGACACTAAAAAAAGACTCTTCATTAAATATTCACACTCAAACTGCCATCCATAGCGCCTCCTAGCCAGCGATGATAGCTAACAGGGGCTTGTTGGTAAGGCATATCTTATTTTGTTGTAGCGCAAGCTGAACAAGGACAACAGAAAGGCACTTATCTGACACACACAGCGATGTGTGTGTCCTTTCTGTCGGTTCTGCGGCTTCGCCGCTACGATGAAAAGGCCCTCCGACGGCGTCCGCCTCACCTGTAGCTGATCGCCACCCCGTTCTGGGTGCGCCTGTAGCGGCGCGTGCCAGCCAAGAAACGGCGCAGCGCGGCGCTGCGCCGCCGCAGTCGGGCCACGTCGGCCTCGCGCGGGCGACCCCGGTAGAGGGCGTCGAAGAAGGCGTAGTCGCACAGGCCGTCCTCCGGAAAGGCCGTGTCCACGTTCGTCCAGTTGCCGTAGGCGCATATAAGCGCGGGCGAAATGCGCGCCGGGCGCGCCGCTGTCGGCACTGCGTGTTTGAAACAAGCGTCGTCGCGAGGTGGACGCGCCGTCGATCGAAAAGCTATACGTCACCCGCCGTCGTTTCTGACGTCAGAGAGAGTCCTACAAAAAAAAATTACTAGAGCGAGCTCTCGTGCTTGTGTGTAGGCGAGCTGTAAGCATGGTAGCTCAGCCAGCATAAGAATGGTGGTTACTCTGCATGTATTTGCCTAAACTGCGCTCTTCTGGCTTTAACTCTTTCTTTACCGCGCCCATTGGGCATCGTCAGCCCGCTTACGATGGTTTGAAACGCCAGTTTCGAGACTTTCCGCGTCGCTCTCGGACACACGGCGCCATAGGGCGCGAAGGAGAACTATTTCTTTTCTTGTTTTCTAACCACTCGCTTTCTCCCCACAAGGCGTTATTTTTGAAAGCACTCCGAAGTTTGGCGATCGCCAAGTATAAAGCAAGAAATGGTCGCCTCCTGGAGCGGCGGGCGCGCTTCGAAAGATCGCAGATCTCGCGATTCCGCTGCGTTTGCGGCTTATTTTATCGATGGATAGAGCAGCAGCGACTCTGACGAAGCTGCGTTTTCGTAGGACATTGAAAGCGACGACGACGCAAGCCAGCCCGGAACGCCGGCGGCCGCAGCCTGGCGCACCAGACTGTAGTGCTTGCACTTAAATTTTTGTGGTGGAATGCCTGTTCAATGAAAAATTTTGATCTTTTCGGAGGTAGTGCCTATTAGAGGGTAATGCATTTTTTATATCTCACAACTTTTTTTACGTTTCCTTTTTAGCACATACAAGCATGTCTTTACAAGCTTTGTTCAATTTTATCCCACAATCTTGATTCTGGCAATTTATGTCTTTCTTATGACATCATCTCGTTAATAAAAACATTTATGCGTGTAAAGGACATTCTTTCTGCTTTTCGTTTGTGTATTTCATAAAATATTGAGTGCAGTAGCTGCTTCATAAAAAAAAATCTGGTGTCACCTAAAAAAAAACACCTATTTTCCCCATGGTAGGGAAAGAGCTAAGGGACTTTGCGACCATGGCAAACTGATCATTTTCTAGAAAATATTGCTTTATAAATCCCACAAATCTCAATGATTATGCACATGCGCAGAGCATTATTTCCTCCTGCGTTCAGAAAAAATACGATTCCTTCGAAATTTACGCCATTAAAAGCAGATGACACCCGTAGATAAAGCCACAAGAACGTCTGAAGCCGCAAGCACGAAGATCAGCCAGATTCATTTATTAACCATCATTCCCACGTGTGCTGAACGACTGCAGCGCGAAATTTTCTTCTAGTAGTTTCGGTACGAAACTCTATATACCAGACATTATTCTGTAGCCAACGTTTATAAAGTTGATCATAGGCGATAACAGTTGCACGCTGAAGCGTGGCGGTGAATTGGCGCCATACTTTTTTTGATGTAATGGATAAATTAATTATTCAAATTATGGGGTTTAACGTGCTAAAACCACTTTCTGATTATGAGGCACGCCGTAGTGGAGGACTCCGGAAATTTCGACCACCCGAGGGTCTTTAACGTGCACCTAAATTAAGTACACGGGTGTTTCGCATTTCGCCTCCATCGAAATACGGCCGCCGCGGCCGGGATTCGATTCCGCGACCTCGTGCTCAGCAGCCCAACACCATAGCCACCGAGCAACCACGGCGGGTAATGGATGAATTCAAACGACCTTTATGGTACCTAAAAAAAAAAATTCGGGTAAGCGGTATCAGAAACGCACCCACAGCGGGGTAAGTGAAACATCATCTTGTTCGTGCTGCAGGCGGTGCACGGGCACTATATATAGGGCACAGAAACGACGCAACCAAATACGCAGGTTACATTTACTCCCGCATTAAAAAGGTTACAGGCCTCACTTATGTTACAGCTAGTGGGCGTCTTATGGCTTAATTTTACAATCGCTCTCGCACGCTGTTCTGTATGAGCCTGCTTCTTTTGCAGAGAGTGTTTGAACACAGGAATAAAGAAACGAACCCCCCCCTCTCCCCTTAACTACTGGTGGTGCCTGAGCCGCTCGAGCCGGCCGCATTCGTAGATGGTTTGATGGATCCTGCGCTTGCCTCAATCTCCCGCCTATGCGCTCGGTATACGGAGACGGACACGTTCCGCCCTGGTCAAGGTGATTGGATTTCCCCCTGTCTTCTTGCCCGAGTTTTTTAATGGCATTTTTGTACCGCACGTGTCGAACGCGTGAAGGGCGGGGTTTGGAGGGGTGGGAAGTGGAGCGAAGTGATGTACTGGACCCAGGGGATTCCGCGAACTCGCGCTTAGCAGCGCAAAACAAGTAAGTTCAAAGATTGACAGTGCTAGCAAGGTTTAGCGTTGTGCTTGGTCTTATCGGATGATGTTCTAACCATGATGTCGAACTGATAAGTCTTCGGGTTCGCTTCGAGCTCAGGCTTCTGCATATTTTCCAGTTTGGTTCAGGTTCAGCTCTGAAGTAAAGATAGTATGGCTTGATACCAGTTTGAATCAATACATACGGGTTCGCAATGGTTCGAAATTGCGCAGAATTAAAAGTTGAAAACAATGTTTTCGAGCCTCAACCACGAATTTATTTCAGTGAAAGATAAATTTATTTGCCTCTACGCGACGCGGAGAGACACACGAAGCCAACCTCAAGATTCCATGCAATGAGCCAGCAGATAAATTAACAAGCGTGCTGTCACCAAGCATGCTCGCGTGGTGAAGAGCACCGGCAGCGGATAGCGAACGTTGCTGCCGCCTCTCGCTTCAATGCGTCTCCCAAACTTGATATTACGCGCGCGGAAAGACAGCCTACATGCAGCAGCAGCAAGCCATCTCGGCTCGCCCAACGCTTGCACCCGCCGGAGATTACCTCCCAGATAGGGCGCGGGCGGTCTACGCGCTCCACCGCGCGGACAGCCAGGTGCCGCGACGGCAGGGCTAGGGGAGGAGACGCACAGATTTCAACCGCGCGCTCACTTCTCCCCATTTCCTCACAGCCTGGCACATATGGTTTATTACGTGACCTACGGAACCTCACACCAACGACGACGCTGAAAATTCGCCTGGAGTATCCACATATTTGCTGTCCCTATAATAGTGGGAGACTCAAACACATATCCAAGCAGCACACAAAAAAGTTCAATGGTGATTTAGCGGTAACTTCGAGTGATATGCGGTAGCGTTGCGTAGCACTTCTGAGGTGCAGGATCCATGATTTAAACCAGTTCACCACATTGCGAACTATTGTTCTGGGGCTCACTCGACACAATTCCTGCCTCTTCGGGGAGCGAAGTGCAACGGACGGTGGTCCCGGAGCAGACCACCGTCAGTTTATACATATAATGATGTACACGCTCTTCTAAGCCCTTCCATCCCATTTCAACCTTTAACACGCGATATCGGCTTCACATGCATACAATTTTAAGCAGGAAATGTGTTTATCTCCCGTCGTCGGCGACCTCCAAGTTACCTTGAGCCAAAAGCCAAAGCCGTTATCCGGTCACTCAAACGAGAACATTCGGGCAACTTGCGAGAATAAAACGAGATCAACCGGGAAACCAGTCAAGACCGCATTACATTCGCCAGTTGCTTCCCAGACAAGTTACAAAAAAATATTGCTTCCGATTCCTTCCTCGTGTTTGTTCACAATATCATTCAAGTTGCAATTTCTAGTACGCTGAGCCTTTGTCGTTTCCAATAACGACGTTCAAAAGGCCGATACAGGGCACTACACACTTGATCGTCATCTTTCGGCGCTGAGTGCTCTTTTCAACGTCAGTGGTCGCGAGTTTCACAGCGCGTCCGGCGCACCACGAATGGCCGTTTGACCGAGACGACCCTTGCAATGAGTTTCTGTCTGTGACAGGAAACTATTGCGTCCATATGGACCAGTGCCCAGCATGGCTGGGTGCGGTGTGATGTGGTGGGGTGTGCCGTTGCGAACATGCACTGTGCCCATTTTAAGATTGTGGCTAGTATCACCTACAACCAATCTGCTTTGCCTGTAGCCATATTATGCTTACATCTACTCTCGATTACTGGAAAGCCAGCATTTTTTTTTCCACTTTGACATTCCTAATGCTAACGCATTAAAATACGCTTGGTGGCAGAAGCGGCACCGAATGCGTGATAATAGACAGTTTTAGTATAGCGTAAGTGGCACCACGCCAAACGCTAAAATGTAGCATGCGCCACACTGCGCACGCGCAGAACGCTATAGCAGTCTTGCGCATAACGTGCCTCCGCTATTTTCGGAATTTAGCGGAAGACGCTAAAGCTCGCAAAGTGCGGACGCCGAGAAATAGCGTCGTCGAACATGGCGGCACCCTCGCATGGATCCTGCTTCACCGCGAATTCTCGTGATGGCTACGCTCTCACTCTCGTTGATCGCCAGTAACTATTGAAACGAGCTTTCGCTTCCTCTAGGCTCATCTGAAAGGCTAGATACGGGCGCATAGCACGTCCAATTTCTGAGATCGTTCAGCGATTACGGCGTCCCTAGGCTTGACGAGATGCGTTCGCATAGCACAGTAGCTAACGGGTTCTCTTGGCTTGGATAGGTTTGCCTCGAGGCACCAGACGGCGTCCTGTCTTTGAAAGCCTTCCTTACGTTTTCGCACCCGTACGTTAAACTAAAAGTCTTGAAGGAATGCATTTATCGTACGTAAGGCGACAAAATCTCTTTTACGAGTAAAACTGTCTACTGTACAGAAATGTTGCTTTGATTACTCTTAACTAGGTGGTGAGCAAATCAGCTTTGCAGTTTTGCGCTTTGCGGAGCATCGCTACATTAGGCTATACTTAAACTATATTGAATAGCGTCCCACAAAGGTTTAGCGTGCGAAATACACTAATGCAGTCATTTTACGTTATGCTAAAACTGTTTAATAAAATGTTAGCCGAGAGCGCAAAAGGTTAGAAAGAAAACAAACAAACAAGCAAGCATGCAATTTTCAGAAAGGGACAGCGCAATTCATGATTTTGGCATTTTCGCACTTTGGCCACTTTGGCCATCTTTGACGTAGGCACGTTTTTGTGTTACTACCGCTTCGTGTTGGCCCTTTCTTCAAGTCTCCTGTTCTGCTTGCGGTAACTTCCCAAAATAATGAATCACCAACTGGCCTACACCCACACTCTGCTATGTTACATTACTTCAAAAGTAGGCACGTTTATGTGTTCTTACCGCTTCGTGTTGGCCCTTTCTTCAAGTCTCGTGTTCTGCTTGCGGTAACATCCCAAGATCATGAATCACAAACTGACCCACACTCTACTATGTTACATTATTTCAAAAGCAGGCACTTTTATGTGTTCCTGCCGCTTCGTGTTGTTCCTTTCTTCAAGTTTCGTGTTCTGCTTGCGCTAACTTCCCACAATCATGGAGTTTAGGCTGTGTCTATTCTTGCTTAGTTGTGTTATTTCTAGTTACCTCAACTTACACCGATGACCTGGCATCACTCCAAGTATCTGTACCAAGTTGAGAAAACGTGCGCCGCACTGAAATTCATTGGAGCTATAAATAATTTATTATTTTATCACGAACGTATCTGGGCTTCTATTCACAAAAAAAGATCTTAGGCTCGAATTGTTCCAAAAGAAAATGTCAGCCAAACTTCGTGCTGTACGCATCATTAGCGAAGGCGACCAGCCAAGGGCAAATAGCACTTACGAATGAAACGTTTTGTGAAATCTGCTTCTAGATTCACCGGGGAGGGGGGGCTTTCGGTCCATCTTTCTGTCACCGTCACTGCCCCATGAATCACGCGACGCCAAAGAAAGTCGGAAAGAACGTCGGAAGTTTCAACGCTATAGTGTTCCCGTGAGCAGTTCGATTACAATTGCAGCTCAGCCGACCTCGTACAGCATCAAAACAAAACTGAAAGTTGAACAGAACTGTCCCGCGCCTTTAACGGAGCAAGATGCGCGAGCACATGTGAAGTGGCCGCATTTTTAATCGCGTAAAGGGCAGCTTTGGTTGTACAAGAATTAACAAAAAAGTTAGAAATGTACTTAATTCTTACGTGCATTTGAATGCGGAAGCATTACATGATTCTTCCGCCCGATACTTTTTGCGTTCTTTCGCGAGGCAGTGGCGTACACTGTACGGGCACGGCGCGTCTGGGAGTGTCGACTAAGCGAAGGCTGAATTCATTATTTATTTCTTGCTGTCAAGGCGGGGAGCAATAAGCGCAAATTCGGATTGAGGTCTCCACGGGCTGAATGAGCGCTGTCATGTTGCTATGCGTAGTGATGGTTGCCGGCATTAACTACCGAAATAATTCACGGTATAGACTCTTTCATCCGCGCGGTGGGAGCGTTGTGTTCATGAGCCCGGAAAACTTCTGGTCATGCATTTTAAAGCGAAGCTTCGTTTGCCTCTTCTCCCGACTTCCTGGGCGCCGCTGCTGTGATGGTCTTGCCGCGCGTGCCACTGGTTTCTTACAACACTACCAGATGGCGCTCGCTTCCGCTCCTCCCGACCGGCGCCATGCGCCGCGGCAGCGTTGCACAGGTTGCATGTATGGCACCCATGCTGTGCTTGCTTTCCTAAGCGACAAAAATTCAGGTGCTGGGCTATGGAGATCGCGTGCTCGGCTGTGACAGTGTAAACATTACGATCGTCCATAGCCTGAAGAGAGCGCTTGGAGCTGGCGGCTCAACAGCGTGCTGGCCACGCACAAGGAGCACGCAAACACGCGCCAGCAAAAATGGCTCCGAAGCATGCGCTCAACGTCTAGAACACCCAGGCCCGAAAGAAGCGTCGTGCGGAACAGCGTCTTCTCTAGGCAGCGAGAAGTGGTGCAGACCGCGAATGTACGCATACAATGTATACATGCAATTAAAATAATTGAATTGCCTACAGCCAGATAATTCAATTAAAGTTTGACACTTCTGCCACGATGCGATGTGCCATGTGAGGCAATGGTAATGCTCAACCCTCTCGGACATTATTGACAATGACACACAACAACGCCTCAAGCAAACACGCCTCCCCGAGTGTTCTCTGGACTACACCGACAAACAGCAGTTGTGCACGCAAGGTAACGTGTAACACCAACTCACCACTCTAGTATTGTATTAAACGCTGCAGAAATTACACGCCAACATAACCACTAATTATCGTCAATCAAGGCAAAGATAATACAAAGCTTCGCTTAGATCGATTCCCACAGTGCGTGGGATCCGTCGATTTTTTTAGAGTAATGTTAGCAAAAAAAAACCGGAAGTATTTTGTACCATACAACGTAATATAGGCACATCTCATTGATTTGTTCTGGTGTAATGGACCTACCCTACGCGTCAAGCTCATCTATGCAGGTTTCTTGTACTGAGCAGTAACAGTCACATGGATAGTGCCTGTGTAGAGTTCGTGCCTTAGGCAGCGCTGCAAGTTACTGGTGAGATAAAGTACAACTGAGTCACGAAACTATCAAACGTACTCAATATAACCAACCATCCGCGCGCGATCCATGCAGGCGCCATAAGCGATACAGCATGACAACGGCGGCTCCGACGGCGCGTCAAGCTTCCTTATGACCGATTCGCAATAAAAAGTGACAGGTCTTCGGACGAATCACGCTGTGTGTACCCTTGCACGGAGCCGATAAGTAAGGATTTAAATTGAGATCTCTGTCGTTTCAGCCACAGCAGTTGCACAGGGTTGTTCTGGAACATTTCCAAAACTGCTCATCTAAGCTACGATCATTTCTGTGAGGTAAGAAGCACTTAGACTACAGTTCGCTAGAAGCACGCCGTCTTGTTCCAAAGTCTCGAATACAGCAAATAAAACTAGTTAATTTCTTTTTATTATCGGGCCACGGGCGCTGCCAACAGTCATTCGAAGAAGTGGGGATAATAAATTACGAAAAAAAAAATCACGAGTGATTCCACTCTGTAAAGATGGATGACCACCAGCGGAGCTGTTTAGCACATGACACTATAGTGTACTAGAATAATGTCTGTGTATGTCTATAGTGTACTAGAATAATGAATTATTCTAGTACACTATAACATGACACAGACGCGGCTCAGAATTGTGACTTCCTCCGCTTTCCTCCTCGCGCTCTCTTCGCTACCGCCGTATTTCATCCCACGCTAGACAGTTACTGCGCTGCACTTTACCCCAACCTTTCCTTCCCATACTCAAGAATCTCCTTCTCTCTCTCTCTCTCCCACGCTACGATCCGCGTTCGCTCTTTCATCATCCGCGGTGCTCTTTCGGTCGCTTACGCCGAGGGACGCCGAAGCCCGCCGACGCTGAACGCAGGCGTGGGCGCCTCTGGCGGTGGTCGATGTCCGTCCGTCTAAGCGTCGCGTTGACACGAAAAAAAAAATTTTTCTTCTCCAGTTTCTCGCGAATGCTCTGTAGCTTTCAATCTAATGTAGGTATCTAGAAAAAAATCATACTGAAATTGGACGCTAAAACGACTACCATTACGCCGAGATTAATTTATATATTTGTCGTAATTAGTTAGTTCATAGTGAAGTTGCAAACGTTACAGAATTTCCGTATGCTGTCAATACATGGCAGTCAACGGAGGGAGTATGGTAACAGAAAACGGTAGTAACTCTTGTTTTATCGAAACTATCCCGAAACAAACTATTTGACAATTAGCCGCGAAAGCGACTGTAACATTACACCGAGTTTCAGCTACTTTTCATAATTAAGCAGTTCACAGTGAAGTTACAATATTGTGGAATTCCCGTCTGCCATGCGGCGGTACTTGCACCATGTCACTACTTCATAAAATAATAAGAAGGGATCACTCCGCAGTCAAAAGATGTATTCGTTGTCTGTGTCCCTCAATAATAATAATAATAATAATAATAATAATAATAATAATAATAATAATAATAATAATAATAATAATAATATCTATGTATACATAGATGCGTAGATTGAGGTAAAACACACCACAACTTTGCTGCTCGTCCTCCTTCACAGAGTGGAAGGGCTGATGAACGTCCCATCCTTAAGAAAGGGGGTTAACCGAGGGGCCCGATTTTTATTAGTCATATCATGAGAAGTGTCAGTGTTTGTTGGCTTCTCATGATATGCCAAAACCTAAGGCATTTATGCCAGTTTACAGCACTACTGCTTGCTTGATAAAAGTTTTTTTTTTTTACAGCATTGACAGTATTCATTACACTTTCATGGTTAACACAGAAAACTTCAACATCATCAGCCTGAAGGCAGGAAGGCTGACGTTGAGTTTATATAAATGAAAACTGCGTATTGCATTGCACTTTAATTGCACACAAAGATTCAATATACATAAAAAAATGGCGATAACGTGTGCTCTTGCTGCTGCAGAGGTATGCGATATCCTAGTGATTTGCTTATCACCACCCTGCTTTTCTCTCATTTGCATCTCTCTCTCTCTCTCTTATCAGCCTCTTCGTGGGAGGCTTCCGGCGTAAGCCATCCGCACACGTTCGCTAATCACATCGCCTACATTCACATAATCCACTAAAGATAGAAGCAAAGCGTACGGCACACGGTCGAATGCCTTCTCTAGGTCAACTTGCAGCATGGCGACACTGAATTGCATCGCGTTACAACATTGAAGTATTGATAGTAGTATGTGTATATTTGCTATAATTGTCCTTCCCTTTATTCCGCACATTTGGTGCAGACCGACTGCATCTCCCATTACTCTCTCCAACCTGTCGACGTTTGTTAAACTAATCGGTCAATACGAAGTAACATTACGTAATTCGATTGGGTCTTGAGTTTTGCGTCTTTGGCATGTGCGCAAGTATACTAGTACGGGGACATCCGGAAGAGGTGGTTTTTATCTTTCCGTTTCTTGTCACTTCCTTGCAATATTGGAATGAGGTGTCACGTAAGAAGCTGTACAATGACCTCGTTACCTGCCGTGGTTGCTTTGTGACTGTGGTGTTGCGCTGCTAAGCACGAGGTCGCGGTATCGAATCCCGGACACAGAGGCAGCATTTGATGGGATCGACACGCGAAAACGCCTGTGTAATTAGAATTAGGTGCACGTTAAAAAACTCCAGGTGGTCCAAATTATTCCGGTCCCTCACTACAGCGTGCCTCATAATGAGATCGTGATTTTGGCACGTAAAGCCCCACAGTTTATTATTATTTACAGTAATGACCTCGCTGATGTGTTGACGATGATCGTATAGCGTGAATTATATTGCACAGGCCCAGGAAAAGATGCTTGTAAGCGCTCTAAAAGAATGGTCATGCGCCAGGAGTTAAACCCTTTTTCTCTTTTTTTTTTCTTTAAGCTGCACACAGGAATCTTACCGGTTAAAACATTGTCAGAAGATAAGTACACTTTACGGTGTAAAACCAAAGCCCCATGCGCTATAACTTACTCTGCGACGTAGACCCCGTGACTGCTTTGTGGCCCCGTTTGGTGATGCGCTTGGTTACATGACCCTTCCTCCTGGGACTCTTCGCTACAGAACCTTTGGCTCGGTGTCCTTTGGTGGAGGGGCCTTTGGTGGAGGGGCCTTTGGTGGAGGGTCCCTTGGTTAAGGGAGCTTTCTTTCCGGCACGCTTGGGCACGCGATCTTTGGCCTCGGAGCCTTTGGCTGCTGAATCCTTCGTTCTGAGCTCCGACTTTGGCTGCCGGCCTATGTTCGGCGAAGCCGTGGCATCCTCTGGCGCAGGTGTGTCAGTAGCAGTGGTCCTCGCAGGCGTCGGGGGAGGCAAGTTTTCTTCCGTCCGCAGTGGTTCGGCGTCCTCGTCTTCGTCGAGCCATTCCGCCGACGGGACCACCGTCGGTTCGGCGACGTCACTGACGTTGCTCTCGCTTGCGCCGCTGGTGGTGCCGGTTCTGGCGGTGGCGGTGCCGGTGTCGCCACATCGGTCACTCTCGTCGGTGTCGTCGTCAGCGCAGGATAACGACGGCGACGATGACGTCGGCCTTTCCGTCACGGGTACGAATGCGCGCCGTCTGCTCGCGCGCGGCCTCGCATCCAGGAGTTCCTCCGTCTCGCCGGCTAGAGTGGGTCCGTTTATGTCGAAGGCTTTCGCGTAACCTGAGAGAGATCGCCATGCGGTGCACCCGCTCTCGTAAGTCTCTCCCCTGACCCCCCCCCCCCCCCCCGGGCCTACTGTGAAGGATTTCACTGCAGCCTTACAAACGGGCACAGTAGTGGTGCTATCGCACTCAGTACGAGCCACCAACGCGCTCAGATTGGCCGTGTTGCTTCCAAATTGATCGGCGGGGGGGTTTCGCTGTTCCTGCATCGAGCATCACCCCTTCACGTCTGCTTTCGGTCTCTCTCCCAGGCTCGAGGACGAAATTTTTTTTTTTCGTCTCGCGAAAATAATTTGAACAGATCGGTGGCCACGTTTTGTTCGAGCTGGAAGAAAATGACGCCGTCACCTCAAAATTTTGTGCTTGTTTTATCGTCCCTCGATGCGTCGTCCCAGACGTTTCTGTATTTCCGCTCAATGCCTACATTTGCCCCTTTCTCTCTTTCTGCGCGCAATCGCAGTGTATGTTATACAAGCGTCGCTGCGAAATCGTTGCCTCTCATCTGCAGTATTTCGCCGGTTAAGGTGCGTATATGGCAATGATGGACGTATAGCTAAACGTGGCCATCGTCTGTCCTTGTCGTTTTTGTGAGACCAAGTTTTTACGCGCTAGACTGGAGGGGAGGGCGAATGCTGGCATGAAGGAACGACGTTCGAAACAAGAAAAGTCGAACCCTCGCCCTTTAGGCAGGTAAGAAAGCGCCGACCGGCGCCGTTGTCCAACCTGGGAGATCGCTTTGTCACGCGCTCACGCGTAGTAGCTGGTACCGAACGCGATAATACGTGCCTTGTTAAAGCACTCAAAACGGGAATGTAACCAGCTGGAATTGCAGTTTGAACTATTTCCTAAAGTGCTATTCGTTCTGGACACGATGTATTCTTGCGTCGTTCCGTATTCTTTTCTCAGTGATTTTCGTTAATGCAGCTTTCCATTACTAGCTGAAGTAGCTGAATCTGCTTACTACATTGATCGATGTACAAAAAAAATGCAGTCTGAGAGAAGAGAGGTTCGTAGCGAAATTACCTCTTCAAGTGTAATTCAGATTCGCCGCTTACTATTATGGCAGACAATGGTGAACTTACAGGCTCTGGTCTCGTTAGCACTTTCAATTATTTTTTGCATTAGTGCGGCAGATTCTATATCTACGTGAGTGACCATATCAGTGCCGGACACACTGTCTAATCTAATAACTCCTATACTGAATTCTACTGCGTTTATGCGAACTACTCCTCATGAAACAGCTTCATTAATTCATAAGGTGAAAAATCATGCTTCAGCTGGGCATGCTGGTATACTAGCAGTACCTTTGAATCATGTTATCTTCTTTATTATGTGACATCCTTGTGTTACATTGCAAATTGTATGTTAGAAAGCGGAATTTACCCAGATCAGCTGAAGATAGCACGTGTATGTCCAGTTTATAAAAACAATGACATATGAAATTATAAACCCATTTGTCTATTACCCATTTCGTCAAAAGATTTTGAAGAAGTCATTATTACTCGTCTAAAAATTTTTTTCGCAAGCACACTTTTATTACTTCCTCACAGTATGTATTCCTTAAAAACAAATTAACTGAGCAGGCACTGCTAATACTAAAACACGAAATTATTAACATCGAAATGAAAAAGCACGCTCTTGACCTTTTCTTCGATTTTCTAAAGGCCATTCGATTGCGTTCATCACAACACCCTGCTACGCAAGCTTAAACAGTCATAGCATACGTGGCATTGCATCTGCCTTGCTTAAGAGCTATTTAAGTAACAGATTGCAGTATGTTCAGGTTAATGGCGTGCCCTCAGAGAAATTAGCAGTTCAGCTTGGTGTCTCTCGAGGATATATATTAGGACCCTTATTGTTTTTAGTGTACGTAAATGATGTCGCTAACATACCGAATTACCTAATCTGGTCACGTACGCTGACGATACGAATACATATATTTCTTTTTCATCCCGCTCCTTGTCCCATATGGAGGCTATGGTAAATGCATATCCAAGAAAGCTAACCTAACCTAACCATACCTGGTTATTGCCAAAGAGGATAAGCCTTAATTTGTCGGAGGCAAACTGCGTTAATTTTTCATCTTATCGATACAGTAGAAGGTATCGCTCTCAAAGTTGTCTACGAGCAAAGTGAATTAAAGCGGGCTTCAAACCAGAAATTTCTTGGTGTTCGGTTCAAATGAGAAGCGTTCTTGGAATTTTCGCACCACAAAATTAGTGTCTGATCTAAGTAAAACAGTCGGTTGTCTTTATAAAATCTCGCATTCGTCGCCCCCGTGGTTGAAGATATCCCTGTATTACGCACTTCTGTACTCAAGGTTATCGTACTGCTTTCTTGTTTGGAGAACTACGATGTGCAGTAATTACCTTAAACTAATTTCAACACAGAAATGCGATTTACATCCTATGGAAGGGTTTTATGGCAGACCTTCAGGTTAACCTACGTCGCCTCTGTTTCAGAAACATGACATCCTAAAGCAAAACAAGTATATAATTCCTGTCTACTTAAATACATCCATCGTCGTCAATAGCAGTTTTCTTGTCCAGATAATTCCAGTAGCAGATATGCTTTCCGCACGCAACGTAATGTTGTTCCAACCATACATACCAATAACGGCAAGCAAACACTAAGATACCAAGTTCCCACAATAGTAAATCCTTTTTTTTTTTAAACTAAACATTACTTTCCAAAAAAGCGTTTTAAATCTATCATTAAGAAACGCCCATTGGAACAAACGGAATGGCATAATTATTTAGTCGATATACTCTATATTTACTTTACTACCTTTGAGATGATTTTCGTTTAGGCGTATGCTGCCAGCTTTTGTAATATTGTTCTGCGTTTTATGACGGCACAATAAACATGTGCTCGCTATCTACACACTCATCGATATTTTTTTTCTTCGTCATACATACTGTCTCGCACTCATCGGCACTCACTAACGATCGACCACGCGTACCCTCCAACACTCACTATAGCCTCTATACCAGCTTTCATTCACACTTACCGGTACTGCACTAATGCACATACTCTCAGCCACTCGCACATTATCAGCACTTACTCGCCGGCAATTACCTCAAGCACACTGCTGCTTCTGTCCCGAGTGTGCCCGAGATAATAACTTTGGATTCATGCCTCTGTCCTAAACAAATTAGTCAAAGTGAGGCGAGGTTGCGTGCGCTCATGCGAGGGAGAGTGCAGCTACGCCTGCCAAAGTGCATTCGCGAATGTGTCTCGTGTAACGCTTTTAGAAATGGCAGAGGCAAAACGAAAGTTATGCTATCTGTCGTCGTTTAGGGCATATATTTAACGGGGCACGGGCACGCTTACGCACTCTGAAAACCAAGGGAGTGCCGGTGATTTCTTCTGCAAGAAAGTGACTGCTTGTGCCTCACTTCAATCCATTTTCGAGAGCTCTTACACTCGTTGACTTAGCACGTGAACTGTCTTCAGAAAGAAGCGAGGTTTGCGCGCCATAACCAAGTTCGGAAACTTTCGAAAAATGCGGGATAAGAGCCGCAAGAGGAACTGCCACGATTCCCTTTGTTCACAGACGGTGTTGACGTACGTGATGTCGTCTATGTGATGCCTACTTAAAGGGTCAACCACGAGGAAAACATTGCAGCCAGGGCTTCAGCGCACCCTATAACGATATCCTGCACCCTAATATCGCTTCCCAGACGCCGTGCCAATTGTACGCCTGGAATAGAATGTAAGACTAACTTTTTTTAACTACGCTTCAGTCTTTCGCGAAGCTATACCGTGGAACAGAGGTCTCTCGTTCTTGTTTTATCGAGAAGCAGCACGCAAAGAAAAAGAAATGTGTCTGCTAGTACAAACACTGTAGCAGGGTGTGAAATGTAGAATCGGCCACAATAGTTTGCAAAACGCTGAATCTGCAGAAAGGCCGAGTTTCCGCCGAAGCCTGGTCACATAACCTCCAATACAAAGTTTCAATCTTTTTGTCGCTTTTGCGACGTGCACAGTGATCTGTAAGAATAGAAACACCATGACTTAACAGGGAAGAAATCCAAATTTTTCGCAACAACCATCACCCGCAAACTTTTCTGGCCGACTGCACGTATAAATAACCGCGAAACTGCTAACACCTTATCAATATATAAAGGTTTCGCGAGCACCAGTGAAAGTGTGTCCAACCTGCTGGTTTTATCTCACGTATCCCAGGTAGCCTGCATGTACTTACTGTAACTGCCCCGTTACAAAGCCTCAAAACACGAATGCTGTAATCTTATTCTGGATAGATTGCACAATGGTGAAGCTTCCAGAGTGGCTACGACACTAAATCGAAGTTCGTGGCTGCCGATCCGCAAGCTTGCTTAAGATTCAAAGAGAAAATCTTCAACTTACTTAATCCCAGAACCACCATTGTGATTCCAGCGACTGCCACCAGGAAGATGCCGAGGCTGACAGCACCGCCTATGCGAGGCTTACTTCCAGGGCCGCCCGGAGCACTTTGGGAGACCCTAAGAATTTGAAATTGTATTTCTTTTTTGCCAACAAATCAATAAACAGGTATCCGAGCGTTCAATCTTTCGTCTTATGGTGAAAGCGAAATTGCTCCATGCCACCCTGATTCTCGAAAAGAGCTGAACTGTCAAGCCAAACGCCGTGCGCTCTTCTCATCGCGCGCGCCGCGCTCACAGCCGGAGTCCACGTCAATCGCGCAAGTGCGCCTGCGTACATGGTAGTGCTGTGACGTCACGCACAGCGACACGTGACTCCCGAGAATTATTAAAGGCAGCATCACTTGTTTGCTTGATCTGTTCCTTGAATAGACGAATTCAAGTTCAGAGAAATAATGAAACATACAAACCGAATTTCTGCGAGTCTGTTTTAAAAAGTCCGTGCCGTGGCAAGAGGGACGTACTTCCGTTCCGTCTGCGTGCTCCCACGTCGTGCAGTCGCGCGCTCACAAAACGAAACTACCTGCCATTTTTTCAAGCGGATTCCAGCGTGCGATCATGTTCTTTGATCCCCCTTGCGTCTGCCTCGGTACTCGTGTAGCACTGCGTTATACTGCTAGCCAGGTGTTCTCGTGCACAGAGTGCAAAATGGAGCGAGGCGCGAAACGAGACAAAGCCAACGGCTCGCGCGCGAGACCGTCACCAGAAGTGCGCCGCGACGCAAAAACGTGAGAGAAAAAAAAAATGCTGGGGACCGTGACGTATGCGTAACACGATCCTCCGGCTCCCGTATGGGAGAACGCGGGGAAGGAATTTCCCTTGCGGAGGCTAGACGGAGCCAAACGAAGAGTGCGTTACGTTGGCGGTGAAGCTCGCTTCCTGAAACCATGGGTTCGCGCGGCACCGAGATATTTCTAGCTCGAGTATTAATGAACCAATTCCAAGAATTCTCGCGGTAGAACGCTTCTCAGAGGGCACGTAACAACTTTCAGCGTATAACAAAAATTTGCGTATCCACCAGGTTTCGAGTTGGTGCTAAAGGTTAACATGGTTGTATACTTACAAGGGATGCGACGCTGTAACATCGCAAAAATTTGTAAAATACCTTTTGAAAAAAAAATGATAGAGAGTGGCATGAACAACAATTTTTCAAAGAAACAATATACGAAGCTGTCTGTTTCGCTAGGCGATGCCACACGTAGCCCTTTAGGCCTATCGCAGTCATCATCATCGTCATCATCAGCCTAGTTACGCCCACTGCAGGGCAAAGGCCTCTCCCATACTTCTCCAACTACCCCGGTCATGTACTAATTGTGGCCATGTTGTCCCTGCAAACGTCTTAATGTCATCCGCCCACCTAACTTTCTGCCGCCCCCTGCTACGCATCCCTTCCCTTGGAATCCAGTCCGTAACCCTTAGTGACCATCGGTTATCTTCCCTCCTCATTACATGTCCGGCCCATGCCCATTTCTTTTTCTTGATTTCAACTAAGATGTCGTTTACCCGCGTTTGTTGCCTCACCCAATCTGCTCTTTTCTTATCCCTTAACGTCACACCCATCATTCTTCTTTCCATAGCTCGTTGCGTCGTCCTCAATTTCAGCAGAACCCTTTTCGTAAGCCTCCAGGTTTCTGCCCCATATGCGAGTACTGGTAACACACAGCTGTTATACACTTTCCTTTTGAGGGATAGTTGCAACCTGCTGTTCATGATTTGAGAATGCCTGCCAAACGCACCCCAGCCCATTCTTATTCTTCTGGTTATTTCAGTCTCATGATCCGGATCCGTGGTCACTACCTGCCCTAAGTAGATGTATTCCCTTACCACTTCCAGTGCTTCGCTACCTATCGTAAACTGTTGTTCTCTTCCGAGACTGTTAAACAATACTTTAGTTTTCTGCAGATTAATTTTCAGACCCACCCTTCTGCTTTGCCTCTCCAGGTCAGTGAGCATGCATTGCAATTGGTCTCCTGAGTTACTAAGCAAGGCAATATCATCAGCGAATCGCAAGTTGCTAAGGTATTCTCCATCAACCTTTATCCCCAATTCTTCCCACTCCAGGCCTCTGAATACCTCCTGTAAACATGCTGTGAATAGCATTGGAGATATCGTATCTCCCTGTCTGACGCCTTTCTTTATAGGGATTTTGTTGCTTTCTTTGTGGAGGACTACGGTGGCTGTGGAGCCGCTATAGATATCTTCCAGTATCTTTACATATGGCTCATCTACACCCTGATTCCGTAATGCCTCCATGACTGCTGAGGTTTCGACTGAATCAAACGCTTTCTCGTAATCAATGAAAGCTATATATAAGGGTTGGTTATATTCTGCACATTTCTCTATCACTTGATTGATAGTGTGAATATGGTCTATTGTTGAGTAGCCTTTACGGAATCCTGCCTGGTCCTTTGGTTGACAGAAGTCTAAGGTGTTCCTGATTCTATTTGCGATTACCTTAGTAAATACTTTGTAGGCAACGGACAGTAAGCTAATCGGTCTATAATTTTTCAAGTCTTTGGCGTCCCCTTTCTTATGGATTAGGATTATGTTAGCGTTCTTCCAACATTCCGGTACGCTCGAGGTTATGAGGCATTACGTATACAGGGTGGCCAGTTTCTCTAGAACAATCTGACCACCATCCTTCAACAAATCTGCTGTTACCTGATCCTCCCCAGCTGCCTTCCCCCTTTGCATAGCTCCTAAGGCTTTCTTTACTTCTTCTGGCGTTATCTGTGGGATTTCGAATTCCTCTACGCTATTCTCTCTTCCACTAGCTATCATCGTGGGTGCCACTGGTACTGTATAAATCTCTATAGAACTCCTCAGCCACTTGAACTATCTCATCCATATTAGTAACGATATTGCCGGCTTTGTCTCTTAACGCACACATCTGATTCTTGCCTATTCCTAGTTTCTTCTTCACTGTTTTTAGGCTTCCTCCGTTCCTGAGAGCCTGTTCAATTCTATCCATATTATAGTTCCTGATGTCCGCTGTCTTACGCTTGTTGATTAACTTAGAAAGTTCTGCCAGTTCTATTCTAGCTGTAGGGTTAGAGGCTTTCATACATTGGCGTTTCTTGATCAGATCTTTCGTCTCCTGCGATAGCCTACTGGTTTCCTGTCTAACGGCGTTACCACCGACTTCTATTGCGCACTCCTTAATGATGCCCATGAGATAGTCGTTCATTGCTTCAACACTAAGGTCCTCTTCCTGAGTTAAAGCCGAATACCTGTTCTGTAGCTTGATCCGGAATTCCTCTAGTTTCCCTCTTACCGCTAACTCATTGATTGGCTTCTTGTGTACCAGTTTCTTCCGTTCCCTCCTCAAGTCTAGGCTAATTCGAGTTCTTACCATCCTATGGTCACTGCAGCGTACCTTGCCGAGCACGTCTACATCTTGTATGATGCCAGGGTTCGCGCAGAGTATGAAGTCGATTTCATTTCTAGTCTCACCATTCGGGCTCCTCCACGTCCACTTTCGACTAACCCGCTTGCGGAAAAAGGTGTTCATTATCCGCATATTATTCTGTTCTGCAAACTCTACTAATAATTCTCCTCTGCTATTCCTAGAGCCTATGCCATATTCCCCCACTGACTTGTCTCCAGCCTGCTTCTTGCCTACCCTGGCATTGAAGTCGCCCATCAGTATAGTGTATTTTGTTTTGACTTTACCCATCGCCGATTCCACGTCTTCATAAAAGCTTTCGACTTCCTGGTCATCATGACTGCATGTAGGGGCATAGACTTGTACCACCTTCAATTTGTACCCCTTATTAAGTTTCACAACAAGACCTGCCACCCTCTCGTTAATGCTATAGAATTCCTGTATGTTACCAGCTATTTCCTTATTAATCAGGAATCCGACTCCTAGTTCTCGTCTCTCTGCTAAGCCCCGGTAACACAGTACATGCCCGCTTTTTAGCACTGTATATGCTTCTTTTGTCCTCCTAACCTCACTGAGCCCTATTATATCCCATTTACTACCCTCTAATTCCTCCAATAACACTGCTAGACTCGCCTCACTAGATAGCGTTCTAACGTTAAACGTTGCCAGGTTCAGATTCCAATGGCGGCCTGGCCTATCGCAGTATACAGAGACAAATGAAGCTAACACGTACTTTCCTCGGTGGACCAGTACTCCTCTCCGAAGCTATCCGTGAAGCTCTCTGAACCCGCTTCTGCAAGTGAACCGTGAACAAGCCAAGAAAGTTTTCAATTGTCGCGAAACACTCAACCACGAAAGAGCGATAGCGTGCGCAAAAGACATACACATTTTGGCAACTGTGATTGGCTGAAGTGGCGGGTGGCTGCCACCTTTCTTATTGGCTCAAGATGACATGACAAAATTTGACAATATAGCGGAATTTATTTGCACTGCCGATGATACCACTGCTCGAGAAAAGAAAAAAAAAGAGCATGCCCTCCGTTGCAGTCATAACTAGTGGAGCTTTCGTGGGTGTTGGAGATTTTGGGCTTCTTCACTCCTATAGATGTTGTGTTGCCTTCTTATCCGAACCTCGGGGTACTTTTTCGTCCCAGCAACTGACTTTAGCCATAAAGTTTAGGCCACACACAACAGCTTATCGCAGATTAATGTCTTGGCAGTTAGATCCTTTTCGTAGCTTAGCCCAACGTTGATACCGCAACTTTGCGTGTGTTTGTGGATGCGTTAATAAAAGCACATTTAGGACAGCTCTCGGCGTGACACGATGCTACTTGACCATGAGATTTATGAATCCTCACACCGACACACGTTGTGCCTCCTCTCTGCTCCAACCTGTAGTGTCCTTTGTTGCTTTTCTAGAGGGCACTAGTTTATGATGTTTTTATTGTGCTTTGAGACTGACGGACTAAATGCGAGCAATGGATTGAACGCTATCTTTCAATATCACGAAAAGAGATAGAGAGAAAGAAACGTTTATTATTCGAAACAGTGTCACGAGCGAGGCCCGGTATCACCCTAAGGTGGGAAGGCTCCTTAGTCCAGGAACCCTCTGGCTTCGACTGCCCTCTTGGCCCTGGCGGCGAGTTGTCGTTGGTCTTCCAGGTCCCCGAGGGTGAGCTTGGCCTCCCACGTTTCGAATGACACGAAAAGATTTTAAAAAATGTTTAATTTATAAGTATTCTTCCTTCCTTTCTTTTCCGTTCGTTTCTTCTTCTTTTCTTCTTCTCTTTCTTTCTTTATATATTTCTCTCTCTTTTCTTGTAGCTTTAGGTTTCGAGAAAGATCTCTTAATTGGAAACACCGGTACCGCTCGTTGTTTCATTTCCCTGAAAGTAGGGGACTCGTATATCCGTTTCAGGGGCGACGTAATAATATCGTTAATATGCTTCTACAGACCGCTTAAGGTCTGCTCCACAGAATTTAGCATAAGTCAAGTGTTGCGATCGGGTCCTGTATTTTGCGAAGCACCCGCCGTATGGCGTATAGTGAAATTCGGCGGCGTGCTGTTAAGATTGAGGGTGCGGACTGAAATGCCGGCCGCGGCAGTCGCATTTCGAGGGGGGGGGGGGGGGGGGGGCGAAATGCAAAAATAAAGAAGAAGGACGCCCGTGTGCCGTGCATTAAGCGCACGTTAAGAACTCCGGGTGGTCGAAATTATTCCGGAGTGCCTCACAACGGTGCGCCTCATAATCAAATCGTGGTTTCGGCACGTTAAAAAAACCCCAGAATTTCATTTATCTGCAATGCATGTGGAATTTTCTTAGCCACGCAGTGACTACACTACCAGTGATCATTTCCAATGTGTCAGAAAGGTGTGGCAATGCACAGGGTGCATTCAAAAGTTTCTCTCTCTCTCTCTGTGTGTGTGTGCGTGCGTGTGTGTGTGTGTGTGTGCGCGTGCGCGCGCGCGCGCGCGCGCGCGTTTGTTTGTTTGTTTGTTTGTTTGTTCGTTCGCTTGCTTTTACTGTGACAGCAACGATACGGAAATTCAGGGTGCGTGCACGCCGTCTTCGCCGTGGCCGTTGAGGCAGCTGCTACGAGCTTATGTGCAGCTTTACTCATCGTGCAGGTGGCTGTAGAATATTCTGTACACAACATATGGACGTTTCATATTAGCGTTCTTGTATACTATGCGCCCGTAGCGATATATACCACAGGCGCACTACACAAACCGCAAATACGTGGGAAGAAATGAAAGCCGAACACGCGTACATCTTTCTTTTCTTTTTCTCTCTCTCTCTAGAGTCCCCGCGCTCCAAGTCAGAAAGTAAAGGTCACTAATACCAGCACCTCTACACAATACGCACTGCCAGCAACGTCAACGATTATGACACGTGACGTCGGTAAATCTTTCAGTGGAAGACACGGAATACTGCCAACGGGAATGCACCGCGCAGCAACAACAAAAAAAAAAAAAAAAAAGAGAGAGAGAGAGAGAGAGAGAGAGAGAGAGAGAGAGAGAGAGAGAGAGGTAAACACGACGCGGTACCCTGAGCTATACGGGCAACTAACGTCGTTTGCAGACGCTAGTCAAGGCAGAAGAAGAAAGCATCTACATTGGCTTGAAGCTCGCCTCCCGACAGCATTGCGACGCATCGTTTCAACATCCCCTCTATTAACGAGCCGATTCGAAAAATTCTTGCGAGAAGACTTGCCAGACGGCGCCCCACAACTTCCAGTGTGTCCCCAAATTTCGCAATTGGACCTGGTGAGAGGCCCTTTAGGCTAACCAGATGCCGGCTATAGACCAGAAAATGCGGCATTAGAAACATATATTGCCTCCTGCCGAGTTCCAGGTACTGCCACTCGGCTACGTTCTCTTTCTCGGCCTAGCAACACCCGATAAGTGAGCAACCGATAGTTATCGTCGCTAACAGCAATGCAAGTGGAGCTGGGTTTGTCGGCACACGACGTCAGGGGAAGATTAGCACTGGATGTGGACGCCCATTAAACTTCAATCTTATCAGTGTAGTGGAAAGCTCTGATCAAGGAATGACTAAAGTTTAATGGCAACAGAAACAACGCACTTACCCGCTGTGCTCATCGTTGTTGTCATAGTGCTCATCTCTTCAGCCATAGTGATCCTGTTCTTGTATCCAACAGATGACACTTGCCCACTACGAGGATCGGTAACGAAGCAGAAGGCTTTCATAAAGCAAAAATACCGCACACTTGCGCGACTTTTGCAGATCACAGCGGAAATTCCAGCGAGGTTGTTTGCTTCGAGAAGTTGCATTAAGACTTTCATGTTACCTGTGTTTGAACTGCACTCTTTTAAAGGCCAACTGCAACGACATTTTCTACCGCGTAAAAAGCCCAGTTTCAAATAATTTAGACATGCAGAAGCCTCCGCGCAAAATCTTACGCTTGAAATACAGGTCAATGGGTCCCGAACAGCTCGCAATAACGGATGTTTTTCATACCGAAACTGAAAAAAAAACACATATCGCCGCATACATACGCGAGATATGTGAAAAGAAACACTACCAGAGAAGGATGAACCGAAAATGTACCGCAATGTGTATGAATGAGCGTCTACAACTTGCGCGGAACACGATGCAGATTGCATGCAGGCACAAGATCGCGGCGCGCTGATGACTGCCGGGAAGATGCCTCCATGGGACACACATAGATGCACACACCAAAGTTTCGAAGTGTTCGCCGCTCGCATCGTACCGCCTCGCAATGCGGAGCGGTGCGTTAAAACCTAGGAAGATAGCGCTAGAAGTAAGAAAATCCGAAGATGACCGTACACAGTTGGCTGAGCAAGGTAAATTTATGTCATCAAGCGCCCGCCTTGCAATCCGTCAAGTGCCCACAAACATGGAGGCGAGCGCTCATCGTCTCTTTAAGTCGTCTGCTAGCTAGAGAACTTCCAGAGAGCAGCCAGAACAAAACTGTCCTGGCTGGCCATAGAATAAAGAACCGGCTGGCTCTGGCAGCCCGCGGGTAGCCAAAAGTGGAAAATCGAAGCCCATGTACACTATAGTAGTAGTACGTGGAAGAGCGTGAAAGGTTGGACAACGACCTTACGCGTCTCGACAGCGCGCCGTTGTCGGAGGACGTTATTTCAGGCCCTTGGCCAGATGCTCAATCGAGTTTCAAGGCCATCCAGGCATTACTGAACTTTTTAAAAATTACGGGCCTGGATTGCAGACTTTGAGCATGCCAAATTGCTTGCCATATGTTCTACATCTTCCTTCTATCGTCATCGTCACCCATCATGCACCTCTTTCTTCCCTCTTCCTCCTCCCCCAATGCCGAGTAGCTGGCTAGAGGAATATACCTCAGGCCGACCTCTCAGCATTTCGTATCATTAAACTTCTCTCTCTCTCTCTCTCTCTACACTATTGGGGGCGAGGAGTTACGGAGTCGCCATCTGTCGGAAGCGCCTCCCTTTCGTAGTACGAGGGATCACGCGGCGCGCTCCCCATAGGTTTCGCTTACGGCGCTCAAGACATTTATGTCGGTACTTTCAAAGCGAAGGAAGTCTTTGACTGTCGATATAATAGAGAGTTTTAGAATAGGGGCCCCAAACGTTTTGGGGCCCCAAAGAAATAGCGTCGAAGCAACTGCGCATGCGCAAGACGCAAACTCCGTTTGGGTTTTGCGTTGGGAACGCTATTTCACCGATTTAGCGGGAGCCCAAATAGCGGCCCCAAAAGCTTTGCGCCGGCAAACATGGCGGCACCCATCGAAGCGACGGCTCTAACCTAGCACAAAACTGGGTTCGATTCGCGGTAACGCGAGAAGTTCGCAAGCTAGGAGAAGTGAGTGCGGTTATCGCTTTCTCTCAACTAGCGTGTGTTATGAAGATTGACTCATTAGACGCCGCTGATTTTGAATTCGATTGTGGATTTTATGGCTCGTAGGCCTAACGCGGCTAAGCTTGGCTGGTGAGGGCTAGTAAAGTTGGTTTGCTCAAAACTAAGCGCAACTAATTGTTTGCTGCTTACAGAGAATAACCTCTAAATTGTACTTAAACGCGAATACACGCAAGTAAAAATTATTATTCCTATCATAAAATGGTATATTTTATTTAATTATTGCTAATAGTTTTTTCCTTGACGCCGTAGTGGCGCTGTCAGCGCAAGACGCTATCCGCAAACGTCAAACCCTATTCTAAAACTCTTCACTCCTACGTGCCCCAACGCTAACACCCGCAAAGCTCTTTGGGGCCCCAAACTATTGGGGCCCCTATTCTAAAACTCCCTAATAATCTTGGGCAAACTTAAAGCACAGAATCGTTTACAGACGCTATCTCTTTACCGAATACGTAGAGCGAACGCAAATACGCGCGGTCGCCGCGAAGGAGTCTGCCGAACCGGCTTCTTGCGCGAAAGGTAGGCAAACGCTGAAAGTAAACGATGTGAAATATGTTCTTATAGTAGGTTGTCTGTATAAACAAATGGGGCATAACAGAATGAAGCCTGAATGCGGCGATCGCACGGGTTCGCAGCGACCGACTGCGCGTCTGCATGCATGTCCCCGCACAATGTTTTGCTTTCGCGGTGAGCGCGTTTTCGAATCGTGTGCGTTTGTGTGTGTGCGTGTGCGTACCGTGAGCTTTAGGCCACAGCATATGAGGATTTGACAGCACACTAGCAACCATTGTTGCGCGGACGCTATCAGAACTGTTCAAAAATAATTTCGTTATAGCGACTTCGACGCCTACGGCGACTGTGATGCGCCGTCGCGACGATTCAATCTTTTTTTGTCTTCTAAATTCTTGGACATTTCAACGTTATTTCTCAAGTTGCGTCGCACTGTATGTTTATCGATCTTCTCAGCGTGCGATTTCCCTCTGCCTTTTTTTTTTTTTTTGTAATCGAGTGCATTAATTCTTAACACAAACATGACCATATATGCCATGCCTTTCTTTAATGTGCGTCTTACCGCTCCCTTTCCGTTCCAGTGAACTTGCCAGTATCTTGTATCAACAACTTCATAGACAAAACAGTCCCGACATTAGCCGGGCAGCGGGCGCGGGCGAGCGTCTCAGTGCGCGTTTTCTGCTACTCACCGAACATCGCGCAGTCCCCGGCGCCGTAGTAGAAATGTTCCTCGAGTCTGTGCTTGCTGCATACCCGAGTTGTAGCCGATGGCTGTCTGCCCGGTTCTAAGTTTCGCCAGCCAAGCTTCACGCAGCTCCTTACCCAGTGGCTACGTGTGAATAAGGCTGACACCGGGCTCCGTTGCGTGCGTCCGGCACTGCGGCACCGAGCAGTAGCCTACCATGCTGCACGCCTCCAAAGGCAGCCACTACTTATTATAGTACTTTCAAATGTTGTCAAGCAGACACCCAAGGTGGTAAAGCCTCACTACTTAATCAAAACCGCGGCGCAGGTGGGACTTTTAAACTTTCGTTTTCAGCTCGCTTCGGCGCTTCCGAAGCAGCCGACGCGGCCGCTGTGTCCACATGATCCCTCATGCCACGTCATGCCGACGGTGGCACTAGCTTTTCCAGTGGTCGAGCTCACCGCCAATAACCAACTCTGGCGTCATAATTGCACCACAGATGGCACGTTGTGTCGTCCACTTCCGGTTCTCTAGGAGCGAGCGCGCGAAGCCTCTCCAAACCACGGCCGCTCAAAGTGCGTTTCCATTGAATGGCCGTGCCAAACTCTCCGCCAGCTGCTTGGCAGTCGACCCTAAGCGAGAGCTATCGAATCACTGTGCGTTGCGAGCATTCTGTCACAGCACCGAACGTGTCTTGTATTCCGGTAACCACAGGCGAGCTGGGCTTTTCGATGGAACGGTGGAGTCATGAACTCAAGCTGATGAAGGAACTTTGGCATAAACGTACGTGAGCTGCCTCATCGGTCTCCAAGGTCCAGCCACCCGTTGGCGCAGAGCTTAACCAGCTAATATTGCTCTAACCAAGTGTAAAACATTGTAAACATTTACAAAAACAACGTGCTAACGATTACACACACTCCTGCGAAAAATTTACACCAGCAGCAAAGAAGAATACATGCTACTGTTTGTGGTTGAGCTGTGCCACCAGGTGGCTAGGTCGCTTTACTCTGGAATAAACAGGCTGTTGCTGAATACTTTGGATGTGACGCATACACAAGTAAAAATTCGCAGTTCCGCCCGAAAGGTGAATCACCGATTGCGATAACAAATTAGTAGATAGGTGTACGAAGTAAGGATAGTAGTTTTATCGGCCGTATAAACTTGTACACATTAGCTTGCTAACTAAATTAACAATGATAGAATGTGTAAGCGTGACTCAGCGAGGGCGTAGAACAGACACACACAGACAGCGCTGTCTTTGCGTGTCTGCTTATTTCTACGTCCTCAGTGTTCAGTCGCGCTTACACATTCTATCATGGATTTAAACCAACTAGCCCGTCGACGCGCTTTAACTAAATTAACCAGCACGGTGTCACGCGCATACAGGCAAACATGACCGCATCTCGCTCGATGAGCGCGGAAACTCGCTGTGAAAATTCTGGACTGATGAATCGCGGCAGCAGCAAGCGAATTGGCCTTCATGCATGTCTCGCTTCAGTGCGAACGTCGAAAGTGCAGCGCATACGAAACTACCGGCACTACGCGCACTCTGCAAACATCGCAGATCGCCTTGAAGACGAAGCCCGCGCGGGCGCGCACTTTAGCCAGGTCGCAGATCGCTTTCAAGACACACGAGCGCCGGCAACGCGTTCCTACGGCGTCCGCGATTCGCGTGTCCGACGCCGTAGTAGACGCCGCGGTTGTCTCCACTCTGGACGCACTGGCGGGCGAGGAAGACATTGAGGCACCGTAGCAGCCGCCGGAGAACGCCCTTCCTCCCTCGCCTCCCTCCTCCCCTGCCTCGCGCGCCCCAGGAGAGGGCACACACCCGGGCCGCGTTCCTGGCTGGCGCACGTGAGACTGAACAACGTTCGCCGGCTCACCCTGACACGCTTTCACTCATACGGAACCTCACGGCGACGGCGACGCCAACGGCAGAAATTCGCCTGGAGTGTCCATATAATTGCTATCACAATAAATGCATAGTTAAAATGAGCTGTCAAAATACACTAGCCCAGCTATCACCACAACATACAGAGGGCAGTTCAAATAATTTAAGCAGCAGCGTTGACTCGCGTGCGAGGCAGAGGACCAGTCCAAAGAAAGGCCACACAGCCTGTCTTGCTGTAAACTGCAAGGATTGCGGTTGTCAAACTATTTTTTTTTTCATGTGGTTTCACAACTAAGCAATAAAAGTTATTAAATACTGGGATTTTACTTGCCAAAACCATGGTCTGATTATGAGGCACCCCCCCCCCCCCCCCCATAGTGGGTCCGGATTAATTCTCACCACACGGGATTCTTTAACCTGCACCCAATATACAGTACACGAGTGCTCTTTGGATTCCGGCCCCGGCCGTGATTGAATTCGGACCATGATCGGATCCGCGAGCTCGAGCTTAGCAGTGCAATGCCATAGCCACTAAATATCACAGTGGGTCGCAACCGAGTACCCTACAGTCAGCTGACCAGAGAAATCACAGAAACTGCAGAAATACATGAGTGCCGCTTCTGTATCACTTTCACAAAAAGAAATTGATTACATGCCTCCGTTATAATAACCAATTGCACATGGTGTTCCTTTTCGTTTTTCAGACTATTCTATTTTTGCGTACCTTTCATTTCTCTCACCATAGAATGCGTTCTTCAACATCGCACCATCTCTGGAAACATTGCCGAGGGCTTATTCTCCAGACAACTTACAAATCAAACAGACACCCTACCACGTAGCCCTGTACTGCTGATTCCAGACTACACCACCTAGCCTGCGAAATTCACCTGTCTTCAAACGCATGCGCTATAATTCCTCCATGTTCTTTGGTCATCCCTCATCAACTGACCAGAAAAGATGACATGATGTCTCTAGACATCGTACTAACACCTCATGCACATCACGAAAAAGAAGAAGCAAAACAAGGCTGGCTTCGAAACACGAAATAGACAGGAAGCCAACACCGCCACAGGTCACTCTACAGCCATGCCAGGAAGCAATGACTAAGATGGCAGCGTGATGACGACGACATGACAGCGCAGCAACAGAGTGAAAACAGCGGGAAGAGGATCAAGACACGACAATGAAGGAATGATCATAATGGCATAAAGGTGATTAAATGACGACAACGGAATGATGACAATGGCAAGAGAGCGATGGCGTGGAGGCATCGGAGCTCGTATCCGCGCTAATGTGCACCACTTGCCGCCACGGGCCATCTATACCTGGTGTTTGTTTGCACTATATCCGACACCGGCCAATCAGGCAGCCCAAATAAGCACTATATCTACAGCACTATACCCAGCCAACTTTTCTGGTCCAAGAAACTGTAATGGCTTCTTAAACTGTTCTAGAACTACTGTTTATTGCGATAGCAATTGTATGAACACTCAAGGCAAATTTGCTCTGGAACTTCAACAGAGTGCGCAATGAGCGCACAGGCAACAGCCAGATGCAGTGTTGATAACATCACCTGCCGCTGAGGAAACCAAACAGCTCGCTCCTCAGCCAGCATGACGTAATCGTGCCGTATGTGGATAAGCCCTGCAGGGATTTTCTATGTCTAGTAGGGTACCTCTAGTGTGCGAAGCCTTACCTTCAGTGCTCCCTCGCAACCTCTCTGCATAGAGCCAGCAACCTGCATGGACAGCCTCTTAGGATCCTTGATCTTACATGTGAAAAGCTCTGTACCAAGATGTCATTTGGGACTCGTGTACACAGGAGAACAAAATGAAAGGGAATTGTTATCCACCTGGCAATAGCATGAAGCCATGCTAAAATTCATGAAACTCATAAAATTTCCTGATTTGGCATGAGGACAACAGCTACAAAAAAATTTAATCATCATCATGTTCCACGTTTAAGCATTACAACCAGCCACAATTGCCACACAAAGGCTGTTGAATCGCAAGTTTCGAGTATCCTTGTGGCTCAGTGACTAGGACGTTCTGCTGTTGAGTGAAAGGTCGCGATTTCAATCATCGGTAATGCTAGGAGCATTTCAATCGGGGGGAAAATGAAAGAATGCTCGCGCACTTAGATTTACATGCCATTAAGGAACGCCAGGTGGTCAACTTAAGCCCAAGCCCTCCAATACAGCATAATATGATACAGTGCAAGTTTCAGGATGTTAAACGCTATAATTTTAAGTAACTGTGTTGAAAAGTTATCTCAGGGGAACAGCATTATGGCCAAGATTTTTTCTTATGCACCAAGTAGACACTGGCAATACAACTGCCCTCAAAAAGCAATTGCAAAACTGCAAACAAGATCAGGTCAATACGCAATCCAGTTAGTTGTTCAATGTTGGACTTGGAAATATAAGCTTGAACCAGCTGCACCTCATGAACACATGCCATTTGTCACATTTATATGGGAGAAGGGTGCAGGTATTCAAGCTGTAATGGCAAATAGAAAGAGACATTCACTCAAGATGTCTCTATTGCATCATCTAAATGTCACGACCATAAAACAAACAAGTGACAGTGCAAACCACTATAACAGTTTAATCTGGAAATGAAGGCAACAGCTCTACTCACAAACTTTCATTGCCGCACACATCAAGAGCCATCAAAGGACAGCAAACCAAAAATTAAGACTCGCTGCTATGGAACAAAGCAGCATTGCATCTGTAGCTGTCTTTCCCAAAGGACCACGAAACTCACCGCAATCAAACAAATCAGGAAGCATGCCCACTTCCAATTCAAGTCAGATTATTACTGACATATGCCGAGCAACTTTTACCGGTTACCAAGACCAGCATCAATGCTCCAGAAACTAATAAAAATAAACTACAGAATATAGAGCAGAATCTAAATGTGCTCAATGTGGGCCTGTCTAGCAGATGTTGCAGACTTTGGAGAGCACAGAGAAAAGTAATAAAAACAGTTGCTGGACTGCGTGTGTAGCAATACCTTCTTTTCTGTAGTTTTGTGAACAAGTGCAGGCATGGCAACAAATTTAGGAATGCGTTCTGAATGTAATGTGGCCAGTTATTATTGTGTTAAACTTTGTCAACAATAATCCAATCAAAGGAAGAAAGCCAGCTCAAAAGCTGACTTTCTTCAAAGATCGGGCAGCTCAAAAGTGGCCATCCCCGTACACCAAGCAGCAAACCTGCCAACCTTAAAATTTGAAGACTGCTACAGTCTTAGCCAGTGTCGTCGAAATTTTTTTCGAAGATGTGGGGGAAGTGAGCGTACCAACAAGCAGGTCGCATACCAACACAGGAATTCTGGAGGCAGGGGCACGTGCCCATTATGCCCCCTCCCCCTCCCCCTCCGCCCACATCATCTGGCTGCGCCACTGGCGTTAGGCAAAAATTAAAAAATCTGGTGAAAAATACTAATACATGTTTACTGTTAAAGATTGGCCGGTTTTGCTCTGTAGGTATGCTGTCAATGGTCTATACTATATTCACAACTTAGCTAGAATTACTTCCACCACAAACAATTATGAAGTGTATCTGAAATGTTCACAAAACAGGAATTCAACTTTCAGCGGCCCCCATTATATACTGGTGCTATAAGTTGATGGCACTGCTGCATAGATAACTCCATATAATGGCCAATTCCTAAAAATCAGGCTACAAGAAATCTGCAGGTGACTATGTGTTCTTTCTGAATAATTTCTGCTCTAAACTAGGCGCAAATAAGTAAAAGCACAATATCATTGCTGGCATTACAATAGTAAACAAGCTTTAAAAATGGAAAAGTTCGGAAAAAAACACCCTAAATTTCACAAATCAAATTTTTTTGGTGCTACGGAAACTACACCCTGCGTGTGTTAACATTCGTTGCATGCAGGCAGCTTCGTAACAAAATCGTAAGCACAAACAGCAATTTAGCGCTGCCCGTACTTGTACTCTGGCGACAAGTCTTCTTCTGGTGCACTGACAAGCATTGAAGCTTAAAGCTGCGACACGAATTCTCAGTGACCACATTTATGATGAAGCTATATTCATGTATGCTGACCAAGGCTGAAATGGAAAAAAAAAAGAAGGGGGAGGGAAACGTGGGAAAATTAAAAACTCCTTACATGTCAAGACACTTGATGCACGGGCAATTTAAATATAGACTTTTGGTTCCTCGCATGCACAAAACAGTGCTAACAGTATTAACAAGATTCGCACAAGCACCGCATGAAAGACACGAAAACAACACACTTCCAACACGCTCAAGTACACGCACGTGCAAAAGCACTGTCCGAAGCATCCTCACCAGCTCATCCCTTGCGCGACACGGTACTATACACCACTACACAAAATGTCTATCTGCTTTTGTGTGATGACAAGATCAGCAACGGCTCCAGTCACATCACAAACCTATGGTTCCACTTGACATACATGTTCACACCTCATTACAAGCACCAAAACACAATAGTGCCTTGCACGCATAGTCTTTGTCAAAAGTATACAGGCTATAAGCATGTTGCCCGCAATCACCATGCTCACTGCAGGCAAAAGTTTCTATGCCGTGTAGAATTAAAAAAGCTCTTGTACTCACCATCAAGAGGTCTCAAGTGTCAGAAGTACCACGGTAACCGCACCACCACTGCCAAACAACATAAAGTATGGTGAAGGCGCAAAGTAGCCTATACACTTTTGACAAAGGCAGTACACAGTAATACATTGCAGAAATGGCCTGTATATTACGCAACACTACATATTTAGCCCATGCATGCTAACGCTATCGACACTACCTGCCACACTGGGCATATTGTTCAGAGATCTTTTTACAACACAGTCAGCCTTTGAAAAGACAAACCACACACGTGAACGTTCACCGCAACACCACGCGTGTGCAGCCAAAAGTCAGCAACTCCTTCACTCTCCTACAATTTGCCTAGATGAAATAAAACCTCACTGTAGAGGTTGCTTAATGGCATTCTCAGCTGTAATCAAAATTAACAAATGTCGAGTGCCCATACTATGTCTGCGGTCTGTTGAGAAACAGGCTGTCGAACTAAGTACCAACTCTACACCAGCATTTTAGCGATCAAGTGAACGTTTCAAGCTGCCACGGCACGAGGCCACAGCCTTCCCCACCACAAATCATTGCTTTACATTCATTTGACCTGTAACGTGCCTTCGCTCATTCTACGAATGCACTGAAGCCACAAACTGACTGCAGTGTGGAGAGACAGCGTTTGTATCTTTGGCTTTTGGATGACCGCTGCTATCAACAAGAACCAATGCATGAGTGGCAAACCCAACGAACAATGTTCTGAATAGTGCGATGATAAACCCCTAATAGCACCCTTTTCGAAAGCATGCACAAGACATAGTTAAAAATTGGCAACATGGACACATGAATATAACACAGTGAAAGTAATTAATAAACCTGTACCATTTCACACTGCAAAGCAGCAAATTCGCACTTCAGCCCACATCCAGTGTGGAGCAGTCATCGCACTTTTCAATACACTGACAGTGACAAACTGCCTAACACTAGCTGGCAATCATGAGGGCGACTGCACTACGGTCCCATTATATCCTTTAGCAAGTATAATAAATTTTACTGCGGACATTCAAGTTACTATGCGACACTAATTAAGACCGACATAAATGAAGTCGCGAAAATTTGGAACGCAATGCATCTGTCACCAAATGCACTCAATGTGTGCTTGTGTTCCCATGATTTATAAACCCCAAGCATCCAGTGAACCACAAGAGTACACTATGTCCACATAACCTACAAGGTATTCAGATACGGCCCACAGACCTGAAACCAGGAAAGTGTGGCAATGGCATAAAGCAAGACTAGCAGGCGCAAGAACCTGCACAAAACTGCTAGAAGCTTGGCTTAGAGTAACATCTGCCATTAATCAAGCCTTAATAATGCAGACACTTCACCCCACGTGAAGTGTTAGGTTTCGCACATAGTCCATGCTTCATTTTGTTTTTAATGCTGTGGCACGCACTGGCATCGAATGCCAATGCTTCTTAAACCAGAAGCTGCTAGCTACAAAGTTCCACTGGCGTCTTGCCACTTGCCCTCAACTTGACAGCTCGATGCTCTCATTATATACATTACATATACATATTATGCCTGTGTTATGTACACCACTTTCTTTAATTTCAGCATCTTACTCGTTGTCATAGTGCAAAGCTCCTACTACACACGTCATCCTATCACAGGGTGTCAGCAAAACCTTCAAAATTTCTTGACCATGGCAGCAAGAATTCGGCTAAAAGAACATCACAAGACAGCAACCAATTATTAACCATAATTTTTCTCACAATGTCGAAAACATCGGGTAATCCAGTAGAAGCTAATCTGGAGGAAAATTCTGTAGCTTACACCGGGGACAAGAAAAATCTAACAGCCTTTCGCACAGTCTTGTGCTTCATCAATAAACTCATGACAACCTTGAGTCGAGTATGCCACACCAAGCTACTCACTCTTTGATATTGTAACTCAAGCACCTAACTAATACCCGGGTACTTTTCAGTGGCTATAAAGCCGATCGACTCAAAGGAACAAACTCGGCAGCAGTCAAAATGTTTCCGCACTCAAACACCAAGCGTTTGTGATGCCTCCGCTGAATGTCACATTCCGCATCGCCGAATCTTAACAGCCCTAACAGTTATTCTAAATAGCTAAATGCCATATTTTTATTGCTGTAAGGTGTTTAAACAACATACTGAACTAATGTACTATATTTAGTTACACAATGCTCACATTTGCACATATTGTGCCTATTTTTGTTGGTTTCTTTTTAATGCTCTGGCAATATTGGGGCTGCTGGGGACGGTGTATTTGTCATGAGGTGGGACTGGCACTAGTTGCCGAAAGAAAATAAATTAGTTTTTCTACAGAGTAAACAGTTGCCTGTTATTCTTTTTCATCGGGTGCGTGGCTAACCACTCGCCACTGCAAAGACACTACTGATGAGGGCGCCTGCCTCTATTGCTCGTCGGCCTTCGAGATCTCGATACAGTTCTGCATAACTCATCCAACTCGATAGGCTATTGACTAGACCGCCGTAACGGGCAGCGCATACTTTGTCATTGATTTGATAGACTATCGATTACTACGCCTTTCGAACGCCTGTGACAGTGCTATTAGACAATTTGGGTACTACCTACACCAGCCCCTTTTCCATCAGCTTTGCAGTGGTACTTCATCAATCACAGCCCTTCGATTGCCTCTTCAACTTGTCCACACCCCATTGGCCCCATATGCACATCTCAGGCAAGCTTCAATGATGCGTTAGTTGCTTTGTGCAACGGCTTCAATAAACTCGCATCTGTTTTCTTCCAGCACGACGGCAAGCTGATACGAAAAAACAACTTCTGCTTCATCAAGTTCCACCAAACTCTGCACCTTTGAAGATGCTTTCCTGCTTGGACAGGAGTGGGAGTTGGACAATGTGCCATTCGATATCAGCATCATCGCATGCAAACACACCCAAGTGCAATGGACTTGCAGACACGTAGAAATCGCGCCCAACTGGTTTCACAGCTGTTTGGCACAGTAAAATCTGCAATGGTCGTTCCTTTAGTGTTCTCATGACATGTCCCAAGTGAGCTTTTGCGGCGATGTAAAGAACAATATTTGCCAAGTTGCATGCAACATGTAATGTACATTGCCAGCAGCGCTACATTAACCAAGGGTTTTTTTCCTTCAATGTTATTCTTACCATCCACTGCACCAAGTGACCATGGTGCAGTGGTGTACAGAGCGACCACGAAGTGTGCAACAAGAGAGAGAGGAAGAACTTGTTCAAGAGAAAGATGGCATCTGGCCATGCTGTGCAAATTAAATCAGAGAGAGCAGCAGCATGTCTGTACTAACTTTGTAAAAAGCATGCAAACGAAACTTCTGTAGCTTGATTGTTGCAAAGCAACAACAGAGTTCCCAAAACTACAATGCAACACCTAAACTTTTTAACATCCCTGCTACCCCAGAAGGCAAGCCAGCCGCTGAAAGTAAAGGGCTTTGTCAAGTGGGACAGACAGCGGCAAGAAATCTTAGCTGTATAATATTGTTACATACACCTGCCCACAACATGTGTAAACTACCGAAATGAAAAAAAAAAAGATCATATTTTTAATATATATTTCGTGCTTCAAGCACCCAAGTCTGAGATCCATTTTGCATTTGAGCATGAGGACCTATGTGGTAGTGTACCTGAGCTGGACATGATCCGTATACCACAAAAGACGGCGCTTTTTCAGCTTCCATAAAGTTCTGTGGACAAGTCTGCAAAAGGTTATGTGGCTAAATTATCACTTCCGACGTGATACAAGCAGGCTATCTACTCAAGCAAAACATCACAGACCATTCAAAATTTCGACCTTTAAAATCGGAATCTACTGCACTCGTGATTGTGCTGTGATGAGTCTGAATAGAACAGCAATTGTGTACAAAGAACACTCACGAAAACTCCTAAATCGGCCTTCTTCAAGAAAGTCAGGAACCACTGATCCTAATTCCAACAGTTCAGAAGAGAACCCAATCGTCAATCCCAGGTGCTTTGAAATGCGCTACTATAGGCCTTCATTTTATTAAAGGAGTACTGACACAAAAATTTGAAGTCGAGATAACTTGTGAGATCGATTTAGTTGGTCACACACACATCGTCTATAAAATATCAGCGGCGAATATCGCTTAGAACATATTTAAAATCAATTTTAAAGTACGTGCGCGCAGCCAACCGCAAAACAGAGCACCTCGCGACATTGACATCACCCGGGATTGTAAATAGCCAAGAAAACGCTACGTCATGTGGCTACGTCACGAATTTTCGTTGGCTGCCATGCGGCTTACGCGTGCTCTTCTCCTCTGTTGTTGCTTGTTCTAGCTGTTGTAGTGGGACGCTCTCCGTGTCGCTGCAACTGCAGTTTTTGTCGTGTCCGTCGGGATATTTCCCACACTATCAGCTTGACTGCGCTGCACTGACCACGCACGAATTGCGAGTACAGCACCATGCCGCGTACATACTGCTGCGTTGACTTCTGCGGAACATATTCAGGGTTGGGTATAACTATGCATAGTTTTCCCCACGATACCCTTCACTGGCAGAAGTGGACCGAGTTCGCGACTCCCACATGCAGGAAATCGCCGCTGGATGACGAAAACGAGGACGACGACGACGATGATGGCGAGGACATGGCAAACCACGTGCAAACGTAGCAGACGACTAGCAAAACGAAGCTCGCGTGCCGGTGCGCCGCACGCTGGCTGCGCTTCAGAGCATACGTCATGGCTTTTTGCGAACACGTGACCACTTTGTTTACACTCCCGTTTGGCCGTCTCGTTGCTCTCTGAAACCGAAACTTGGACTGGTCGCTACAAAAAAGACTGCAAATAATTACCTGTTGCGCTCTGAAGTAAATGAGGTCTCGTGCCGTGATTACTGGGTCATTAACTACTTATTAAAGCAGAAAAAACCACGTGGATTTTTTTTGTGTCAGTACTCCTTTAAATGCAATGCATTTCTACAGCTACCCTACCTTGCTCATCACTATACATGTGACCTCGATAGGATGACCGAATAAAAAAAAAAGACAATCTAGCCCCAATAAGGAATCAAACCTGAGTCTGTACCATCGCATGCGAGAACCTATCTTTTGCTCCACGGCATCAGTTAAGAACAGGTGCGGAATAAGTGTGACATGATTTGCATTCCCATGATTTATAAACCCCAAGCTCCCAGTGAACCATGTGCCATGTTCTGTCACACATAAGCAAGATCATTGCCACTGCCATGCTGCCAAAATATCAACAGACATGAGCAGCTCACACATGCAGCTCACACATGCAGACCTGCGGTTTCTGCGGTTTATTTAGCTGCAAAAGCGACAAAGCCAAACTGGTGCACCGTCACACTCCACTAATTCAGCTGCAATGGAAGATGAATAAAGTGTTGCACAAATGCTTTTGAAAAACAATCGCAATGGATCAGTCCTGCACCCATTTTTTTCTTTCTTTTTGGTGCACTTCTTGTGTCTAAGCAAAAAGCACACATTGAGGCCAGGGTGCCTTTTTTCAATAGAAACTCTAGCTTTGTCCCCTCTCCTTTTATCTGATATTTGTAGTCTTAAACAAATTGGCTTAAAATGTTTTGGAATGCAACAAACACAAAAATGTAGAGTGTTAAGCTGTAAGTTGCACATTGTTGTGGTCCACCTAAGAATACCAGTGACAGTGCAGACTATAGTTGAACCCCGCTATAATGAACGCCGCCTCAACAAAATATTTCTCATTCCCCCTCAGTTAGCCCTAGAAGCCAATGCACCAAAGTTCTCGCCACAACGAACCATCTTTCGGGCTTGTTTTGCTTCAACAAAATTTTGGCTCAATGAAGCTGAGCTTTCAAATTTGTTTTACTATAAAGTAAGCATAACACCAAACATCTAACTTCTCGTACATACACGTTGCTTAGTCTCACCGAAGACGTGCGCCCACTGTACTACCCATAAACAAACTCAGAGGGGTGCCATTGTTTGATGGTGATGACTATGCGGCTGGCCACCTTGTGACATGGCACGGACAGCCAATCCATATTCATTCTAGATCAAGTGATCACAGGAGCAATGTGCCAAGGCAGTATTGGACCAATTCGCCCAATCCTTTCATTTGCACCTTGTGCACTCGACTCGATGCTAGCACGACAACAATGTAGAAGTTCCTTTCTTTGGAAATGAAGGTGAAAATCTTCAGCGAGGCTTCAAGCGGCATAAAAAAAGGAGACATCGCAGTGGATTTCAGCCTCTCCAACAGCATGCTTTCCACAATTTCAAACCCGCAGGAGCTGATCACCAGTGCTCTTTCTTCGGTGTCCCATCTGCTGCATGGCTTTGATCCAGTCGTTAGACCAAGAAATTATTCACAGCATGAAAAGTGTTTATCGGCAGTGGTTGACTCAGCGGTTGTTGCTGAATGCTGACACCGGGCGGCTGACCAAAGTGGACTTATTCATGGCCCTACAAGTGACTTCCAAGGTGTGGATGGCACCCCGGCGAAGCATAATAGGAAATTGTTTTGTGCATGCCGGCTTTAAGCCTGACACTAAAGTGACGGCCAACTCAACAATAGAGAAGGAAGACGACCATTTCATAGTGGAGCCACCCTCCACAGTGGCTAATGACCGAGTGTGAGCATTGTACCATAGTGCCGATGTCGAAAGGATGGAGGCAAATGGAGATAACCAACATTTTTAGGAAATAAATTATGTTTGTTAAGTGTGTAGTCAAATCTGACAGTGTGATGAGACAGATTTTGTCACAACGATATTTCCGCTTCAACAAAATTTTAGCTCGTCTCGTCAGTTTCGTTGTAGCAAGGTTCGACTGTAGCTTTTTTGAGGAAACTTAAAACTATATTTTAAGAAAAAAAAAACATCTTAAAGGGTGGGTCCACGGCTTCACTAAGTCTAAATGTTCCGCAGTACGTTTTTTCTTCAATGCATGCTTCAATTTGGCTTGCCAAAGTGATGTGCCAACACTATCTTTGACTTCCCCGTGCTTGCTGAAAGCGATGTAATCAAAACATGTTACAGCATTATCGCTTATATCTTTGCAACCATACTCATGGATCTTACTTTGGTATAGTTGTGCAGAGGAAAGAAGCCATTACTCGACCATGCATGCATTGCGTGCGCCGATGGCACAGCTGCCGTGTCACAGATGACACAACCGAAGCTAAATTTAGTGCATTATCCTCAAGCATCTACGAGTGCACCGGGCTAGAGAAGCGCAGGGCAGTCTCGCGCACTGCCTGTAGAGGGGGTCACTTCTTTACCTTAGTGCCCAAACACCCTCTGCAAAACAAATGGGCCCACTACGAATAGGGAGTGAGCACGATTGCAAAATTAGACTAAGACCCACACTAGCTGTTACATAAGTTACACATGTAAGCTTTGTAATGCGTAAATATGTAAATGTAACTCGTGTATTTGGTTAAGTCATTCCTGAACCCCAGTGCCCATGTGCCATCACACACAAGATGTTTCACGTACCTGACTGCAGCCTAACAGATTTCCTGTGAAAATGTTGTATGAGTATTGGACGTGTAGCTTTCGTTGCACTGCCACACATTAATTCCTACCAAATTTTTCAACCAAGCACTCCATGCTTAGATGACAAATTTATGTTTTATGCGAACATTTCTTAAAAGGAATGTACTTTTTGCAAAAGCCTCAAGACAGCTGTGCAGCGGAAGCTCTCTTCATTGCAGCGGATTGAGTTTACGCCACATAGCAGCCGTGTAGTAGCCAATAAAGACATATTATTACAACCGGTTTTTAATAGTGCAACAACGCATTCGTGATGTAGTTATGTCTTTATTGGCTACTATGCAACAGCTATGTGGCATTGACCAGAACCAAAATATTCGGGCAGAAATCGTCTACAATGACTATCCAAGTGTGCGAATAGTCGAAATGCATCAGAGGCATGCTGGGCTCCTCTCTCGCATTTCCCTCTCGACTCGCTGTGCCATCTGGTGGCGGCGGCGTGAAGCCTATGCACACATGGTTGCAACACACAAAGGGAGCCAAGTTGGCGTCAAAAAGGTTAATTGAAGAGCGGCACAGACTCAGTGGCTAATACCTAGGTTAGTGTCAAAGAGGTTCACTGAAGAGCAGCACGTACCTATATGCGCACGGCCCACATTTTTAACCTGTACCAAATTTGGGATCAGCCCCCACATTCTTAGACTGCACTATCTTGACTGCACTATCTTCAAGATCAGCCCACATCTCTTGTGGGATAATGAACAGCTAGATAGCCGGAAGCAAAACTGGTCTGACGATGCCAAGAAGCTATTCGCATTAAAAACGGCTCGTTGTGTTGTTGGCATGCACCCTACGGGCCAGTTTTGCTCCTGCCACTTCAATTGCTCCATCACTAAATGCATATACGACATGCTTCACAGGACGGCGAGCCCTGCGTGTAAACAACCCTGCCACATCAGAAGGTTGTGAAAGCATGCAGGAGTTAAAAATTCATAAGCGTCAGGTCAAAAGCCAGTGCTGCACATAATTTCAGAATTATTCCTCTTGATAAGGCAATAGAGGAAAGAATTATTGTGCAGGAAAGCTGACTTGTGGTGCTGAACAGAGAATAAAAGGTTTGCAGGATAACTGACCTACATGAATTTACAATGTGAACTGTTCACTCTGTCATTTTTCTCTGACTTCACTTCTTTAAAAAAAAGCTTCCCTCATCACAATTCCTTGACTTTTCTAGGTGCCAAAAATTTCCCAGAATTTTCCAGCTTTTCAAGGTTGCTAGACACCCTGTAACTAGCAATCAACTTTGAATACCTTGTTGTATTCAAGAATGCCTCTCTAAAAGAAAGCAACGAACCAAGCTCGCGAGATCATCAGCATAAATCTGACTAACTTATGGGCAGCATTTATGCTTGCTTTCACCAGACAGTCACAATAAGATGCACCAGCCAGCTCACAAACCCAATCACTAAAGCACAACAGCCTAATTCTGCTTGACTGCGCCCAGACACTGCAAACTGACGGCGGCTTCTCATCGCTAGGCTGACCTCTGGCTGTAATTGATGCGACTCCCAAGCTGCAACATTTGCCACTGCAATACGCGACTTCCACAGCTTAGGAAACATATTGGAGTTACAAGTTGGGCAACTTGGTAACGAACCATCTTAAAAAGCACCACTTACAACAGGGACAAAGAGATCGCAAGACATGTGCCAACATGTGCTGTGCTCTGTGCATGTGCCTGTCGTAGGTGGTGCTGTACAGAAACAGCTGCACTGGCGCCAGAATTGCAACAACCTTGAGCCAAAGCCCAATCTGCCCTCGACACTCATTCTTCAAACAGGTCAAATCCAGCACGGTCACCACACTCCAGAACAACAGGCGACACACAATTCACCACATCCACAGGCACTCGCACTCTCACAACATCCGCACCCACAGACGTTACGTCTCAGAGCTCAAAATATCGAATCACGAGGTCCAGGTTCTGCTGAGCCACCTGCTCCCGCAGCTGCTCAATGTCGGCCCGCGTCACGTAGTCGCAGCCAAAGACAGTCAGAGAGGCCAGGTCGCTGTCTGCTGCCACAAGCGATCGCAATCCCGCACCCGACACGTACTCCACTTCGTTTAGCTCAAACTCACGAAGGTTGGCAAAGGTTCCGGAAGCAACAAGAGCCTCCAGAGAGGCATCTGTCAGCTGGCACCATCCCAGGCATGCCTCGGTCAGTTTGCCACCGTTGCGCAGCATCCCAAAGAGCTGGTCTGGCGTGACGGTGTTCATCTCATGAGGGAAGAACTTGAGCCGCTGTAGCCGCCTGAAGTGGGTGTGTTGCAGAATGGATGGCTGGTCCGACAGGATCAGTGTTCGCAGGTCTTCCATCTCCAGGTCCATCAGCACCGGACAATGCCTGCATGACAAGACAGCAGCAATTTTTTTTAAGGGAAGCCCACAACACCTTTTTCATAACTGCAAACACAGTGGAGGCAAGTGCGGTCCCTTTCAATGAACAAGATATATTCCCACAGAAATATTGAAAGACACACCTCATAATAACAGAGAGATAAAGAGCGCAAAGTTTACTTTTCCCATTCGACGACCACATGGGGCGAAAAATTTGGCAAGCAGGATGTTGTAGAGGTGGAGGGCAAGGAAATCGTCCATGAAGTAGTGCAAGATATGGGCTGGATTGTGGCCTACAAGAAGAGACGGAGGAGCGGAGAGCCGAACAACGACCAAGGCGAGACACAAGCAGAAACATAGGCCACTGCAGCGCGAAACAACAAGAACGATCTGCGCATATGCTGATCACCCACGACGCCGAAGCAACCACAGCTGCCGCGCGACGACTTCAAGACCGGCATCCGCCTACGCGGCGGCTCCAATGCGGCACAACTGCACACCGTCACCGTGAGCTGCACACCGTCACCGTGAGGGATGGTGTGCTTCGGGGCCGGCTTGACTCGCGAAGCAGCGAGAGGCAATACACTCAGAATCAACACACGACAGAATACACTAACAATGAGCACACCAGTCAAGCAGAATGCCATCAAGCACAGCAAACTGCAAGAAATATAGATCCGAAACCAGACCTACGCCGCAGCAGCGCACCAACGCCGGAGAATACCTCGAACGGGGTTATTCACGGAGTACCCGAGAATGAAACCCAAGAAATCATTCAGTAGAGCCTGGTCACCAAACGAAACCTCACAATACTCCACACAAGAAGAATGGGCTGTACAAACTTGAACGTTATAGTATTCGAAAGGGCGCACGACCCCCACTACGTGCACTACTGATGCGCTGAATACCGCTGCCTACTACACAAGAGGAAACACGAAGTGTGCCAAAAGTGCAGGCGCATCGGCCACAGGGGGGACGTGCGCGTCAATCCCAACAACAACAAGTAATGCTGCGGATGTGGTGAACCCAACCCGACAGAACAACACCAATGTACACCGAGCTGCCAATTATGTGGCAAGTTACATGTCACGGGAGACAAGGAGTGCACGGAGATCTTCAGGACTCCATACATACTAAAGAAATGACAGTGGGAGAAAATCCAGCAACAGAAACTGAGACTCGGCGCCGAAGACAGGACAAGCCGCCCTAGAGAGCGGCCGAACAACAACAACAGTACTGAAGCCGGCGGCTACAACAACCAAGGAGGGAACCAAGGCTGCGGCATACACGACGAAAACGGTGGCACCGGGAGCACCAGGAACCGCCCCCGCTCCTACCCGAGGCTACCCCAGGGCGGCGGTAGGTGATCAAGATCCCGGACCCGGTCGAAGTCCAGGCACCGGTCAGGGTCAGCAGCAGCAATGCCACCGCAGCAGCAGCAGCAAGGACCTGGCCCGCAGCATCAAGAATAAAGCAAGGTGAGCTGGGCAGACAGGGTCTCCCTGCCCACCCAACAACAACTGGATAGTAGCAGATCCGCCCTAGAGCAACAATTAGCCAAAATTCAGGCAACTCTAGTTCCGGTAATGCAGGGAAATAGAGACCTCATAACCAAAACAGGCACAGCTAGAAGCAGCAAAGACACGAGAACGGAGCCGCACTCCATCTGTCAAAGGTGGAGCAGTCACGCCCTACCCCACACTTATGCAGGTAAATGCTCCGGTGCAGGCACCCCCGCAGAAGCGGAAAAATTTCGAGCCTAGCAGACCTAATGCAGAATCAATTTGAAATGCTCAATACGCAGATGGAAACACTAGGGCAACGCATGGAAGCAATCGAAAACAGAATGGAAATACTTGAAATCAGAACTACAGCACTAGAGGTGCACTAGGAACTACAGCACTACAGCACTCTGGCAGAAAATTGGCCCACACCAGTGGGATCTATAAAGAGTATGACACCACATCAGAGACTCACCATAGCAGAAAGCAGTATGGCCACCGTGGGGGTCATCAATTAGCAACAAAAATGGCCCCAAATAATAGTAGCATTGAATATATGATCTGGCAATGGAACCGCCGAGGGTTTCATTGGAAACGGGGAAATCTGCAGCAGATCCTCTTAGGAAAAGAAGCCCCAGATGTCATAGCTGTGCAGGAGACTATGAGACTGGCAAAATTATCAGGGTACAAATCCTATGGAGCCTCTGAAGAGAAAGCACTAGCCATAACAATAGTCAAAAGAAACCTGGCAGTGCTGCAGCACGAAACCACGATATCAAACGTACAGCATGTCCTCTTAGAAATCATACTGGCATGCAAGAACGACGGCAGCCTCTTTGTCCTCAATATCTACAGCTCTCCAAGACACAGGAGTAGGTTCAGGACCTTGTTCCGCAAAACCATAAACATCGCCAAATAAAACATGGTGGTGGTAGTTGGGGACTTTAACACCATGCACCCCACGTGGAGCTATCGCAGAGGAACTGTCAAAGGATGGAATCTCTGGATAGCCACGCAACAGGAGGGGCTCACACTTATTACGGATCCTCAACAAACCACGCGCATGGGTAACAGTGTGAGCATGGACACCGCACCCGACCTCTCGTTTACAAAGAATACACAGGACCCCAAGTGGGCGAACACACAAGATGATCTGGGCAGCGACCATTTCATCATATCCACAACAATAAACATGGGACCCACAAAAATGAAGGGTAGGAAATTGATGATAGTGGATTGGGATATATTCAGACAGGCACAGGCACACAACAACATATTGGCAGGCATCGATAGCACAGAAATGATTACAGACATTGACAAATGGACACAACAGCTACACAAAGCCGTAAAGCAGGCTACTCAAGAAATTCCAGAGGAAGCAGGGCTCTAAGCAGCCAACAGCAAACTCCTCCACCTGTGGGAGGGGCGCTGCAGCCTACAGCAAAGCTGGAGAAGCCAGAGGCTGAATCGGGCCCTGCAGCGGCTAATAGCGTGCTTATACAGGGAGGTTGAGTATCACGGGAACCACTTAGCCTGACAGCTATGGGAGTCCACACGTAACAGCATGGAAAACCAGCTTGGGCTGGGCAAAATGCTCCTATGTCTCTTAGACCCAGAGGGCAGTAAAACGACACAGAGGCAGAACCTCAACAAGATCACCCACACTTACGCAGGATCATGACATACAGAACAAATACATAGGAAGCATTACACAAGAACCACAGAACATGTACATGGGCAGGGGAAACTTCCCATTGAACAAGAAAATCACAGAGGCCAAGGTGAGGGCCGAAATACTCAGGCTATGCACAAAATCGGCGCTGGGCCCGGATGGCATCATAAATAAAATTCTCCGAAACCTAAGTCACAAATCCATCGTGGCAATCACAAAGTACATGAATTAGTGCTGGGAATGGGGTGCATTACTGCGGCAGTGGAAAACTGCACACATGGTGATGATCCCCAAACCCAGTAAAATATTACTGATCGAGAACCTCAGACCCATCTCTGACCTCGTGCGTGGGGCAGCTGATGGAGCATGGTCGTTCTCACAAGATTAAGCAACTACATAAAGGACAGAGGCCTGTATCCACTTACAATGATTGGGTTCAGGCCGAAACTGTCCATGCATGACGTCCTACTCCAAATTAAACATCAAACCTTCGACACGCGGGGCAGAGGAGCGGGATTAAAAGCCATCTTAGGGCTGAACCTCACCAAGGCCTTCAATAACATTATGTGCAAGGCGGTCCTAGGAAACCTCCGGGACCTGGGGGTAGGTCACAAGGCCTACAACTATGTCCGGGACTTTCTCTCTTACCACACAGTTAAAATCACGATAGGAGAAATCAACTTGGACAACACAGAACTGGGTAGTAGGGGAACGCCGCAAGGCTCGGTATTGTCACCCATTCTCTTCAATGTGGCTATGATTGGTCCGCCAAAACTCCTCAGCAAGATCCGCGGCCTAACCACAGCCTACACGCTGACGACATAATGTTGTGGGTGACAGGCGGCAGTGAGGGCCAAATCAAGGAAACCCTCCAGCAGGCCACGGGGGCCATCGAACGCTACGCAGCAGAGAGGGGGCTCAGTATCTCCTCGCAAAAGTCCAAACTTCTACTTACGCACCTTACAACCAGGAAACAATACGGAGGAACACCGAAAATTAACATTCAGGTGAACGAGGGCCCGATACCTATCGTACATCAGATCAAAGTCTTAGGACTCTGGTTGCACGCGGAAGGCAGAAACCACAATACCATCAATGCGCTAGAGAACAGCACACAGCAAACACTAAGACTAATCAAACGGATTGCCAATAGACACTACGGCATGGGAGAGGCTGGCCTAATTCATTTACTGCAGGCCTTCGTCATTAGCCGCGTCATCTATGTGGCACTGTACCTAACATTTGGCATGGCAGAAGAAAACAAGATGGAATGCATCATCAGACGAGCATTCAAACAGGCGACTGGCATCCCAGTCACAACACCCAATGACAAACTCTTAGAAACTTATCGAGCCGCACACCACCAACCAATATGAAACACACACACAGAGCCCCACAGGGTGACACATTCTATGGAAATAAAGATTCACTATGAAGCACAACACAGTATGAAACTCAGCATTCCATTAGAGACGAGGAAGAACTTTAGAATGCCCCCACTGCCAAAGAACATGCACCCAGAGCACCACAAGGAGCGACAAGAGGCAAGGACGCGCCACATGGAGAACAAATACCATGATGCAGAGGGCGTGGCCTACATAGATGCCGCAGAATACAGAGAACACAAGGGTTGGCCGTCGTAGCAGTAGGCGCAGACGGAGAACTCCCAGCGAGCGGAACCATGAAAACGGGAAACCCGGAAGTAATGGAGGAATCGGCAATAGCATTAGCAGTGGCCTCCACCAAAGCTACAATTATCATAAGTGACTCAAAGATCTCAGTCCATAATTTCACAAGACGCATCTCACCAGAGGCGCTCAAAATTCTAAATCATAACGGCAACCATCATCGCGGGACAATCCAAATTATTTGGGTGCCCGCGCACTCCTCTCTCACCGACAACGAGGAGGCTCACAATGTCGCTCGAGGACTTACTCGCCGAGCAAGTGAGCCAGCCGAGCCGGGAACAAGGGGAGACCGCATGGTCAGATACAAAGAAATCACCAATTACTATCAGTTTGGTGCGCTGGAATAGGGCAGTGTGTCGTCTGGTGGCGAAAACATGCCTCTTCTTGCGATGATGGCCGGGGGCACTGGAGCACGCCAGTCTACTGCAGCGCCACCTGTCGCTGCAGCTTGGAGTCAATGATGGCAAAAGTAAAAACAATGGTGTAACACAGAGCCTCCGGGATTTGTAATTATGGTTGTCGCAGAGGTACGTATGGAGCTCCCCGATTGCTTGCTGTGGTTTTTGCTGCCGCGTTCGCATGTTCTTTATGTGCACGGGAAGTGTTGGATTTCGAAATATCTTTGTGTGTGTGTGTGTGTGTGTGTGTGTGTGTGTGTGTGTGTGCGCGTGTGTGTGCGTGCGTGCGTGCACGCATTTGTGTGTGTTTTCTTCAATGAAACCTGGTGACCGCCTTTCTGGCTGATGCAACATGAAAGGAATGCCATGCAACCCACTAGGCACAGCGCAGGTGTTCCTTCCGGGCTTCTTATCGTCGCGTGTTTCGAAATACTAAAAACATACGCATGCTTACCAAATGTAATGAGTAGATGAGTGTTTATTTGTCTTCTGCAACTGAAGCGCTGAGCAGACGATCAGGAATATTGCATGATCTGTGGTTGGAAATGTGTAAGCTTAGACGCCATTTTGATGTATGCTAATAGTTTGAAGTGTTTATTTTTTGTGAATTATATTAATTTCAATTGTTTTGAGAGCATTTTAGTTTATAAATGCAGAAATGTTTGCACAATATGTTTAAATTTCGCACGCTAGGCATGCCAGTCAATCACAGCGCCCTACTGGTGGCGTTGTTGCGAAGCATACCCGGTTCTCCCATTGTTTTGCTGTACGGATGACACGCTACCCCATTCCACTACACCATACTAGAGAGTTTTAGAATAGGGGCCCCAAAGAAATAGCGTCGAAGCCACTGCGCATGCGCAAGACGCAAACTCCGTTTGGGTTTTGCGTTGGGAACGCTATTTCACCGATTTAGCGAGAGCCCAAATAGCGGCCCCAAAAGCTTTGCGTCGGCAAACATGGCGGCACCCATCGAAGCGACGGCTCTAACCTAGCACAAAACTGGGTTCGATTCGCGGTAACGCGTGAAGTTCGCAAGCTAGGAGAAGTGAGTGCGGTTATCGCTTTCTCTCAACTAGCGTGTGTTATGAAGATTGACTCATTAGACGTGGCTGATTTTGAATTCGATTGTGGATTTTATGGCTCGTAGGCCTAACACGGCTAAGCTTGGCTGGTGAAGGCTAGTAAAGTTGGTTTGCTCAAAACTAAGCGCAACTAATTGTTTGCTGCTTACAGAGAATAACCTCTAAATTGTACTTAAACGCGAATACACGCAAGTAAAAATTATTATTCCTATCATAAAATGGTATATTTTATGTAATTATTTCTAATAGCTTTTCTTTGACGCCGTAGTGGCGCTGTCAGCGCAAGACGCTATCCGCAAACGTCAAACCCTATTCTAAAACTCTTCACTCCTACGTGGCCCAACGCTAACACCCGCAAAGCTCTTTGGGGCCCCAAACTATTGGGGCCACTATTCTAAAACTCCCTACTATCTGCTGGGAAGGGCCCGGTACCATCCAGATCTAACCAAGAAACAAGCGGTAGCCTGGCACCTCCTGCAAACAAACATGTATCCTAACCTGGTGGCCTGCAGCAAATTCTGTCCAGGGGTACTATAACATCAAGTTATTTTAAGCTTTTCTATTCCAATTCTGCAATCAGACCTTCGTGATCAGTCAAAAACCTTTTTACCACCCCCACTTCATCTGTCTGTCACGCGATGTCATGAAAACCGCAATAGCTCCCATCTGATGCAAAGCATACACATTGATTACACACGGTTGGACCGAATCAGTGTTTTTCTCATCGTTTGAACAAGGAGAGATTTTAGATACTGGCGGGAATTCCAGTTTTTCTTTTGTGATTACTTGCCTTGGCCCAGTCAATCTCGTGCTTAGTAGCCACCGCATGCTACGCAAGTGCATTGGAGACAATGTTGCTCTTTTTAATACCATTCATGTATTGTATGAACCTTTTATAGGAAAGTGCCGCTCTCCCTGATATAAAATTAGCCACACTTTGCACAGGGTATTCTATAAACCACACTTGGAACCTATCCTTTTCAGTTGGTGTTCTCACTATATTTTTTTTGTTCAATATACATCTTTGCCAATAAAAAACGAACTACAACTAGGCCAGAGAAAGTGCCTTGAAAATCAGTGACATCATGACTAGCTGGTGTGGAAACTTAACAGTGTCGCCGCACTTCTGCTGTCTTTGCATCTTTTCTGGCTTGTAAGGCCTCACTTTACAATATGAGTCGCTCTTTTGGTACTGTAGACAGATAATTCCCTAATCCATCTCAACTTATTGAGGCGAAAGTCTTAAGTGGCTCATACCCTCAATGACCTTGAAAAAAATGTGTCGTCTAGTCCAATGGTACAAAAACTATCATCATAAGCAATGGCTCATCCCTCTAATAATGCAGACGCTACAAGCACTCAGCAAAGTGAAGCGTACAGTGCATACATTCATTGGAATCACGCATACAACGTATAGAAATGTGCCGTCTAGCTGAGTGGTGCAAAAAAAAAAATAAAATGTGACCACCTCAATGGCTCATACCCCCAATAACGCTGAGGCTACAAGCACTCAGCAAAGAGAAGCAAACAGTGCATACATTCATTGAAATCACCGATACAACACACTGAACAGCACGCTTTTCAATCCCCTGCTGACAGGATGCAATATAAGGTCGAACAGAAACGTTGTTGTGCGAGTCTAACCCGCCTTATGAGTCCGCAAAACCGCATCTAAGCATCGAAAATGAGCCGAAGAAGCTGAACTGCAAAAGCAGAAACGCAACGATGCGAGACGGTACATCACCAAGTGTACAGCAGGCCTTCACCTTCATGTGTTACCAGAATGTAACACGCTGCTAAACCTTTTTTCTTATGAGCGGCCTTTTAGACTGCCAGTACTAAGTTAACACATCTGGGTGCCATGCATGCAATCAGGACTCACTCGCTGATGGCAGCGACATCCAAGTCAGGCAGGGACAGGGTAAGCGTCTTTAGGTGAGGCCCAACCATCCTGAGGACAGGCTCCACTTGCCGGCGAAAGAAGATCTCCGACGTGTTTGAAATGACTCGTAGGGTGAGATCAGTCAGCGACTTTAGGAGGCCAAGTGGCAGGATTCCCTCCTGGCCCGTCAGAATGAGACTGACACGCGTCAGCAGAGGGCAGATGCTGCAGATGCAGAGAGAGATGGGAGCATTTAGTCCAACTGCCCCCAACTACTGCAGAGGCAGTTAAAAAGTTTGTTCAGAAACCGTTCAAGTTGACTGTCAAAGTAAGTAATGCTTTGCCTCTTAACTTTGGCTAAAGCAGTTTGCCATGCTGCATCACTCTTCAAAACGTAAATAGGTCACTCCATTGTTTATTTTTCTGAAAGCGTTAGGGAGCCATATCCGTCTTACTTTTGCCGTGCATATGCTCGGCCACGCTGAAACATGCGCATGATCAAAATTAAATTCTGAGGTTTTTCGTGCCAATACCACAATTTTATTATGAGGCACCCCGTTATGGGGAACTCTGGATTAATTTCGATCACCTGGAGTTCTTTAACATGCAACCAATACACGGTACACCGGCAATTTTGCATTTCACACCCATCGAAAGGTGGCATGCACATAGTGGTGAGTGGGGTTACGGAAAATGCAACCATGAGCCCGTCCGTTCTGCCCCCAATCGAGCACAGTTGTTCACTTGGCAGTGCCAGCAGATGACGAATGAACCTTCCTCTCCACCTTTCCCTTCCCCAGTCCCACCACCAACAACAGCACCAAAAAATGTAAAATTCCACAAGCTTTAAGGACTATGACATTCTTTGGTTTTCAAAATGATAGAGATGTAATGGCGATAGCCGGGGGAAAGCCATGCTTCCCTGACAAATGTGCTTATGCAAGCCCTTCACAATGTGGTAACATTATTTACAACCCGTTGACACCTTGCTTTCAATGCAAAGAAACTGCTCATTTATAAACGTGACCTCTGTCAAGTGCTTTAGGTTTTTTTTATTCATCCCACAAGAAACCTACGTGCATATGCAAAGAAATTCACCTTTTCACTGTTGCACATAGCGATCCTATGCTAACAACGGCAGGCTCTAGCCCTCCGTGACGCATGAGCAAAGTGGGGCATATCACTGCCATCTTACTTTTCACTGCCGCAGGTAGCATTTCTAATGCTTGCAATGCCAAGCTTGTCCTCGGTGAAGCATTGTGCTAAGTGGCACATATCACTGCCTTACTGCATGTACCATTTCACCACTTTGATGAAATTGCCATCATGCAGGGGCTGGAACATCTACCTTGCAAGAAAAACAGCCATGACATTGATACCTAAATAACTCTCTCTTTTTTTTCTTTTTTTTTTTTCTTTCCTGCTCAGAGGCATTTTTGATGACATGCAAAGAAACTACACCACACTAAGACCCATCGGTGATCCGTACAATGGTTACTGCTTTTAAAAAGATACTTGCCCTTACGCATCGCAAGCAGCATATCAAACATATATGGCGATTCTACTTCAATGCTTTCACTGTATACATGCACCACTGTGTTCCACACCTCCCCACCCTAAGGAAGGGATGGGACTGTAGTGCTGCGCAAGCAATACTTGTGGCACTACAGGAATTAAAGGGGAACTAAAGAGAAACATTAAATCAGTTCGTCAGATCAAACTTTCTTTCAAAACTTAAATTTTGCTAGTTTCATGTTAATGGGTTGACCATTTAAAGAGGTAATGAAGGCTAAATCCCAATTTCATTATGTTGCACTGAAAATGCAGAGCCGATACGAAAGTTTCAAGTATACGGTACGAAAGGTTTCAAGGTATCTTCACTCCAGCAGCACTTCTTGAAGTCTCAATTCATGCACATGATGACCCATCAATGGATCACTTGTCATATGCGTCCGGTGCGTCGTGACCCATGCGCGAATCACCAGGAAGTTGTGTGCTCCTTTGAAACTTTCTCAAGGTGCAGAGAGATGGCGCTACATGTCAAATCAGAAGAGAGAGAGAGAGTGAGTGAACTTTAATAAGCACCAGCAGTTTAGTCGGCTGGGCCTAGGCCTCCCACGATGGGACCAGAAGCAACAAGAACTTTTCGTCTCTGTTGATTTCTAGCAAATATGTTGTTTATGCATTGCAGGAAAAACCTGCACAGCCACAAATGGAGTGTAACTGCCGTGAACTACCCGTGACCCACGCCGCAGTGAGTGTGTTAATTTTCTGTTCAGCAGGCACTTTCTTTGTTGTGAGTGTACTTTTACAGGGCTTCAGCTCAACTTTTCACCACATCACTATCTGCATCCATAGCTGAAATAGAACAGCACTATAGTTAAAACTCGATCTACCGAAACCCGACTTTACAAAGTTCCCGATCTAACGAAGAAGTTTTTATTCCCTGGCAGGTACCCATAGAGTTCAATGTTATCATAAACCTGAATTAACGTAACAAACTAGGCCGAACTCGATTGAACGAAGTTTATCCTGAAATAAGTAAGTAAAAATAAAGCGATGACTTCTTTCTCCTTTTGATGCCCAGACGGGTTATCCTTAGTACCTGTCCTCTAAAGCTATCACGTTAAAACATCTAGGCGGGACGGTCACACCCCCAGCTTTATTTTGACGAGGCTGCAGACCGTGCCCATGCATGGAACAGCCGACTCAACAACGCCTCGGTAGGGGCGACGGTGGTTGGTTTTGTTATTTCATGGTTTATGCGACAGATGGCTGGATTAGCGGCAAATACAACGCCACGGTAGCTTTCGCATGTCACTACATTACAATTTTACATTTCGAAGGACCACAAAATTCCTTTCTTGGTTTTGCGAACTTCCTGATTTAACGAAATAATTCGAGCATGGTCATCACTTCGTTAAATCAAGTTTCAACTGTATGTGCAAAATAATCAATCAACATGGGGTTGGTACTTTAAGAAACATACACTGCTGAGCTAAGATTGCAGATTACATCACAAAAACTGTTTTTGCATGCTGCTTAGTCATTAAGTTATGCGCTAAGCTGCGTGCTACAGGACCCATTGAGAGGATGATGCCCTTCACATGTCCCCTCTCACTTTGACCCATGAAGTGCACACCAAGCAGTGCATCCAAGCAACCAATTATGTCTCATCACTAACTACCCTCCACAGGAATGTTAACGAAACCAGATAAGAAAGCAGCAGAGTTCAAGGTGCAATATATCAGCATTGAGAATGCCTAGTTACGCACAAGACCCAAGGAGTTGCACCTAAGGAAGCACACCATGTAACTAACGATGAAAAATGGAGACAAACACTGACCACAAACGAATCAGTAAGCTCAATGCTTTGGCTTCCACACAGGTCCCTTGTTCACAATGAAATTATAAAGCAATGAAACAATCACTTAAACATGCCGTACACGCAAACTACGGCAGGAACACCAGGCAAAATTATTCATCACCAGTACACTATGAATGTGTCACCGTACTTAGCTGACTGTTTTGTCACATTTTAATATCATTATTAATAATCCTCCCATGTAGGAGCAGAAACGTCAGCCTTATGTTTCTATATTTAATCACATTAAGTTCCATCCTAATGGGATTCCGTCATACTCTTGATTTCACCAGTAAGTGAAATGATTCTGCAAAACGCCATAAATAAGTGCTATCACCTTTTACATTCCCACACACTGCCACAAAGACAAAGCGGAGAACACCCTTGCTCAGATGAACTACAGCTAAATAATCAGATGGGAAACAAACGTGTACAGGATTATCTATGGGAAAACAAAGCGCCTACAGAAACAGCAAGATAAGTAGGCGACTAAACCCCAAGAATGTAGCTCGAGGATTGCTCCGGCATCGCTTTTAGCAACCTCTCAATGCATCTTCAATTTACGCACTTAACACCTCTCAGCATAATTACTTCGAAGTACTCGCATATGTTATGAGGAGTGCTACTATTGCTTACCAGTAATTATAGAAAACAGTAAACTGTACAGCACAATGCTTTTTCAGGATGGCATAATAATAATAGTAATAATAAAGAGCAGTGCATGCAGCAAGAAGTGGTATTCTAAAATTCCTCACTTCAGGTTTACCATTCAAGCCTTGTTCAATTGATATCTAGGTGTCAACCAATTATGTCCTCGTTACATCATTTGAGGTATTTTGTGCAGATTTTGATGATTTACAGTGAAGTTATGAAAGTGTTGCAAGAAGCAGTCTGCATATGCAAATCATCCATTCCATATATTCATGGTGCAATGAAAGACAGGTAATAAAACCTTGCAACTTTCTTAATTAGTGAAAATGTTACTACTAGCACATAAGGCACACAAGTATGCTAGGCCAAGTCGAGCATAATTATGTGGAGATAGTAGGTGAGCAGTTCAGGAAATGGCTGAAGAAGAAAGTATATGGAATGCATATTTCATCAATATGACGACCCAACTAAGAATTTACGACACACGTTTAGAGCACCTATATATTTGTTGAAGAACAAACTAACACACTACATGCTGCAATTGCCACACCCCTACTCAACCATCTCATCATAATGCTTCGACATTCATATCCCTGCAGCATAGCAAAAGTGATTCCAAAATATATGTCTGAGAATTACAAATGAATGAAAAACTGCATGTTTTACTTAAGGTTGTTTTAAGTGCATTGATAACGAGGACATGCGAGTGGACACACACAGCACTTGTGAGTGTCCACTCACTTGTGCTAAACGTCAACGGCAATAAAACAATGTTAAGTATGTCTCACCAAAACGGCCATACGTCAACGCTTGTCAAGTGAATGTTTTGTATTTAATTGGCTAATGTGCCACTGACACAGTCGACCATCCATTTCTCAGCACCTCTTTAATGCTCTGCTCTGTTTGCGACTGTGCAGTCATATTGTGGTTGGTCTTTCCGAACACAAGTCCACTCATGTCGCTAGGGTTACATGATCCAATAAGTAGTGTGTAGATATGCCGCAGTGCTGCAAAGAATCTATAACTTTGCGGGTCGAACTTCAACATTCCAATACGTGGCACAAGGAGCAACTATCGAGGTGTTGCAAGTGCAAAAGGTATGCATTAAGCAAGCGTTTTATTCATGAGAGAGGTCAGAGAAGAACACATGAATGTCATGGCATCTTATGATACATTTGATTGGTTCCTACTGCACTCCGACACAGACTGCAGTGATGTGGAGCCCTGTCTTGATTGGAGCCAGAGAAAAGCCTGCCCAAGCCAAACATTCGGCTGCTCTTAATGCAATCAAAGAAGTCAGGTGACCAGAACTCTTGTTGGATCTCGGTTGCGTTCGAAGCTCAAAGGCAAGGGCACCTCAGAACTCTCCGTGATGGAGCGCAAATACTTGAATGAACCAACCAAATGAGTTCTGAGCACTTGATCTGAACTAGGCAAATGTAAAGGCTGCTGCCAGAATGCTTTAGAGTGCTTGAAAGCAACTGGTCTTCAAAAACAGGTATGTGGTGACATCCTGACCAAGTCCAAAGAACAGGGACTTGGAGTACAAACGAATTTACCGCAGAGAACTTCATTAGGCTCTGTACCACTAACACATTCATGCTTACTAAAACCAAGGCTGTACACCACATCTGATCTTCAGTCGGACCGACAGGAAAAATTCCTAACCGGTACCATTTCGTCAACACAATCAAGCTTCCAAACTCTTCAGAGGCTGCCTAGTCGTGGCAATTTATGCATATTCCTTAAGTTAAGCATACTCATAAAGGGAAATGGCACGCACGCAAGCGCACACATACACAAACGCACGAGAAATCGATGAAGACGCGGCGTGCAGCGACTGTGACCAAGCCTCTTCCCTTCACTACGGCACGGTATACCTGACAATGTGCGGCAGCGCAGTGGTGCACTGAAGCAGCGGGCTGAGGCTTCGCTCCATGTACTCGACGAGGGGCAGTTTGCAGCCAGCGGGAAAGAGGAGCAGCGCCTCGGTCAGGAACGGGATCTTGAGCGTCTGCAGCTGAGGCAGCCCGCGGAGCAGGTGGAACGACGACGACACGGTGATGCGCGGGTCGAAGCACATGTCGCTCTCGAGCAGCAGCGAGCGCAGCTGCTCGCACGCCACCAGCAGGTAGAGGCTCTCGTCCGTGATGCGCTGGCCGGAGAGCTTCAGCTCGCAAAGCTCCTTGCAGTGCTTCGCGATGGAGACCACGACGCGGTCGGTGACGTTGCACAGGCACAGCGTGAGGCGGCGGAGACGAGGCAGCTTGCCGAGCGCATCGACCAGCGTCGCGTCGTCCTGGTGCACCGCGCCGACGAGCGACAGCTCGGCGAGCTGCTTGCCATGCGCCGAGATCTGGCGCAGGAGCCGGGGCAGCCGCGACGGCTTGTCGATCGGCAGGTGACAGTCGATGAAGCTGAGCTTGACGCGCCGCAACCGGTGCGTGAGCAGGTGGTGCAGCGACGTGAAGTTGGACTGCTTGTACGACTGCAGCGCATCCACCAGGTCCTCGCTGACGTGCGGTGGGAAGACGCTGGCGACTGCGTCGTCGTGCGGCGGGCACAGCGAGTGGATGGTGCCGGCGACGTAGACGACGCACAGGCGGTACAGAGGCTTGGGCGTCTTGCGTTTCGGCATTCCTCGGGCTTCCGCGGCCGCGCGGCAGCAGGCTTTCTTTTTTTCTTGGTTTGTCACCTACTCTCCCGTTCGGAGACGCGCTGCAGCCGCTGTCACGCAGCGTCCACCCTGTGGGACGGGGTTCGTTGACACCACGGCGCGGCCGCTTCGCGGTAGGGCCCGGGCCGGGCGCTCATACTTGTTTTGCTACCGGAAGGGTCCGGCGCGAAGGCTGTCCCTGCGCCGCATCTCTGCCGCTGTTTGCGGAACTGTAGAGATCAGCGCGACGGGGGCGACAGGCGACCACCCTAGAAACCGCGTCCCACCAGCCGCAGTCCCGCAGCTTGCCGTTTCTGTATGCGCGCTTTGTTCATTGTGCCCTCCAGGTGGCACCAGCTGTAATGTACCTTGCCAATCTTGCTTGCGGTGTTTGTCAAGCTTGCTCCGCTGAAGTTAATGTAACTTTGAAGCAAGCTTGGTCATTTATATCTAAGTACTTAGTTCTTATAGACACTTACAGGTACGGTTATTGTCATCGTCGATAGATACTGGTGCGCCCTGGCCAACCTGGTGCTCTTTTGCCGGCAACAATGGATTACAGAGCGCGTATTTTGAATCGTTACGTTTTTCGTTTTCCAGTTGGAGCTATGTGGGGCTCACAAGTTTCGACGTCAGCAAATAAAAATCTATGCGCCCTACCAGCGTGATATGAGCTATGTTTCGAGGCCACAACAACATAGTGACCATCGCGGACTGTTCCATGGATGAGGCAAAAAACTGTTCGTTCCAGAGCGCCTCGGCAACGCTACACAGAGGTCATGTGGGACGGTATTCAAGCTGGCTATATTACGAGATATAAAAGCGATAACTATACTTCCTCATTGCCGAGTTGCAATGCAGCTTGATATGACGTCCCACTGGACCTTCGCAGCGCTGCGCGAGGACTGTGAAACGACCATGAAATCAGAGATAAAAGCGCTTGTTGCTTTCTTCCTCGTGAACAGGGAAGAGTGGCAGGTTGCGGAAAAAGTGAAAGGGCACGGCTTGTGCGGCTGATAACAAAAGGGCTATGCTTTTACAAGACATGCATAACCCATTATTGCGTACACTGGAAGCCATGCGCTCGCACAAGCGAGAAGCAGGGACGGCTTTCCCTGTTATTTTTCGTTTTAATGCATATATTTCACGGGATGTCTGTTAAACGCAGACAGAAAAGTCACGCAAGAGATAATGCGGCGCAGACAATTGAATTTGATGTATTCCCATGTGTTCTAACGTCAAACGTTTACATACCCGCCGTAGGTTTCATAAAACGTTATATTTAATTGTTCATTACAAAGTAATTTATTAGGAAGAGCACAAAAAAATGCTGGAAATTTCTTCACGTTGCTGTTAACATAAAGTTGGTTTCATTCGCAGTATATCCGCATGATGTGTTATAGCTGCGACAATCTGCAACGTACACGCATATCCCCCCCCCCCCCCCTGCATAGCGACCGCTATACATGCTCTTCAATTTCTTCAGCGCTATCTACAGCACCTTAAGTGCTTCCTGTTTGTATAGTTTTATTAGTTTTGTTATTTCGCGCAATAAATAGATATTTATCATACTTATCAAAGGGAAAAATCAGACATCCACCCAATCGTAGCAATTGCTACAACTGGGTGGATAAGAATCGAATTTGAATCGAAACTTTGTAGTTGGGTTCGTATTCGATCCGAGAATTGACTATTTCGTGTTGTCGAACCCTCTAGTGCGAGCGTTGCCTACATAGATCACACCAGAAGAATGTTTTTTTTCTTCTTCTTCTTCTTGCTGAGTTTTGGCTTTGAGTGCAGATTTCCTGGGTTCCTGCCTTGCTTTCGGGACTCAGCCTGACCAGGTCCGGGTGGGCACAATCGGGATCCGGAGATGTATTCGGCCACCACTTACTTATAGGTAGCAAGCATCATTCGTTGGATTAGAGCAGGAAAGACGGCAAACAAGAAGCTTAATTGGCAAGCGACTGCTCGCTTTCTTTGGAAGGCTATTTGGCAATGAATCAAGGTCAATTTCGAAAGCACGGTCACAGGACAAAGACTCATGCAAGATCCCCGAATGCAGCGATATTACGCAGGTAATGTAAAGCAAACGCGGTCTATAGACATCTGTTTCGCATCCTGCGAAAGCTGCCTGTACAAGTTCCAAACGAAGCCATGGATGGCTTACGGTAAATCTCGCTTGCAGTGTTTAACATGGCGTTGCCAACCCATTGCCGAGAAAGATTCCGCAAAATACCTTTTTCTTTTTTTAGTATCCTTCACTCTGATTTTTGCATACTTCGATATATATAAACGTTTCCGTCGGGTATTTTTTTTATTAATCACAAGCGTTGTAGTCGACTGCAGCGAGAAATATACCGAGGCAAGTTTGCAAGTTTCTGACTGAATCAGAGCAATTTCATCGCTTAATTCCTAAATCTTTATGGTACACTTCTTTTGATGTAATCGAAATTTGACAATTTTTCTTAGATTTGGCCAATTATCTCGCTAACTCTTCCGATTCTTGGCAAATGCCCCATACGGAGGGTACGAGCCATTGACCAAGGGGAGAGGGGGAGAAAAAAAAAAACTCTACTAAGCCTTCCTATCGAACGGTTCTGCTGCAAGAGAACCATGGCTGTTGCGCTGATGCACCAGTTCAGTTCGTGAGTGAGCGCCTGGAATAATCAAATCACAGTAGCTTCCATATTCGTTTATTATTAAGCATGGCACGCAATTAGGCAGCCGGCGAAATTGTTGTCTTGGTTTGGGCAAATCAATTTCTTATTTTGCCAATGTCACCACGTCTGGGCTCCTCTAAAATGATATATATGCGGTGTTGTATCTTCAACTTGGCTCTTTCAACGAGTACCGCATTGTACTAGGTGCATCCGGTGAGGCCTTGTTCCTCTGTTTCATTACTTCCATGTACGATCACCAGATACGAGCACCAGATACTATCAATCTTCAATTGTTATTAATTTACAAGCTTCTCGACTGAACCAAGTGTCAGTCGTGAACGGCATTACATATATGCAAATAAGCAATTTTTGCCAAAGGGACTCCGTGCTATCTTTATATTACCTCTCTCTCTCTCTCTCTCTCTGAGAAAGTGGAAGTATCCCGACATTCAATTCGATATTCTAAGATCATTCTTTTCGACAAATTCGTATTAAAGTTCATTCGAAAATTTCGTTCTCCGCACACTCCTACACATCAATGATTGGATGGTGGTTAATTACGTGGCGCCGAGCGTGAAGGGAATGAATAAACCACTTATTGGTCAAGGATGGCACCTTGGTTTAAATGGGAAAAGGGACGGCAGGGGAAAAAATAGAAATTGAAAAGGAAAGCAGATAGTTAAAAGAAAAATATGACAATGCGGGGGGAGGGGGAGGCGAAGGGAAACATGGCCGAACCCCTTTCCCTTCTCTTCCTCAGGACAGTCGGGTACAAAGCTTCTTTTTTTTTTTTTAAACAGGCTACTATGGCAGTTGAAACGTTTTTTTTTTTTACTAACCCGATGAAATTAGCAAAAAGAGTAGTATTAATGCGAAGCAATCTTCTTCGAACGCGGACTTCTTTCTTTTTGCTATGGGCGGATGGGTGGGCTAACACGCCGTTTAAATGGGCCGATCTTTGGGATAGTTTAGCCTAAAATTACGTGCTACTGGAACGACTGGATTTGTGCCGCTGGAAAGAGTGGGTATGTGCACTAGGGCCACTAGGCATCCGCCATCGATTTTTAGTTTGCTTTCAATCTTATATCTCACCGTTATGAACAGTTTTACTTACCATAAGCACCACAACGTGTGATCTGTACATAACCATGCACTACACAGCAGTTCATACAACCGTTATCTGCCAATCATGAACGCTTCGCATCACGTAGACGTCAATTATACAGTTGAATCTGCCATTTTTTTTTCGGACAGCTGTTTGACCCTGCCCGATTTCTAGCTTCCACTGCGGTGAATGTTAAGACAAAAGTTGGCACTATGCCCGTTTTCAGCGTACATCATGTCATCTTGTTAAGAGGCTTAACTAAGAGCACTCTCCGTATATGTAGTTCGCTTGCGTGACTACACTCGCCGATTAGGATCAATACCGTGAAAAGGAGGGAAGCGTGCGGGAGAGGCAAATGCGAAGCACGTGTGAGTGACTAAACACGCGCAGCTGAAGTTAATTTGTGAATCTGTTCCTTAATAAAGTAGATTCACGTCAGACTGACTCCAGTTAAGTGTCGAGCGTAGGCATATAGTAAACAGCTAAACATTTCTAGTGCACAATTCTCCAACATTTCTTCACAACTTCTCTATCACAATAGGTACGCACCGGTGATGACGAAGGCGATGTGGCAATGGCAATGACTCCCCGCGAGCCCCCTTAAGAACTAAAATTTATCTTCGCTCTCCACCTCGCATACAGAGAGGTCCGACATCGGCTCACACTCTTCAAGGAGGAGTCCACCGAACATGGCCACCACGGAGTTCACGCGGCGCCGTCTGGAACCAAAGGGAAACGCACGCTTAGCGTCAGCCATGTCGCCCGACGCCGTCAAGCAGTTGCTGTAAACGTAGTACAGCAAGAAGAGGGAGTCGCTGTTCAAGAGACTCCCGGGAATAGCCGCGGCGTCGCCGAAGCGAGAGCGGTACGCTTGAAGCGACACGTAGAAGGCCGCCATTTCTTCCACGTCGAGTCGGAACTCGACGCGTTCGGAACGAAGACCGCGCATGGAAAGCGGAGACCGCGCCATCCGCGTCGCATCGGCGAAGCGATCCGACTCAGCGGTCCGTCTCGATACGCAGTTGAAAAAGTTGGTGTTCTTGAGCGCGCGAGACAGCGGGCGACGGAACAGAGGCTCGAGAACTCGAGGACCGGCCCTTGCGAGGGCCAGGTCATGGAGCCACTTGTCTCGCAGCATCGTCAGGTTGAATAAGCCTATGGGTACTTGTAGAACGGAGGAGCTGTCGAAAAACGTCGCCGCAGGTGATAGCGACGAAGTTCTCGAAGAGAAGCTCCCGGTCCACCGCTTCCAGGTGGACCTCTCCAGGAATCTTCGGAGCCTGGACACGTTGGAAGCTGGGTCGTTGCCGTAGAGATCTTCAGAGTGTGGATATGGGAAGGAGTCGTTGCTTGAAAGTGCAGCTGGGAGAAACGCAATGGAGATTGTCGACGCGTTCGGCATTTTCTTGTCTAAGTAAGCTTTTAAGTGGCCAAGAACGTCATTAACGTCAGCTTCAAGCCAAGGTGCCAGGTGAGCTGCGACTATGTGCGGGACAAGGTCGGGATCGTGTTGATCGATAAAACGAAGGCATCTAGTCAGTCGTTCTTGCTTAGAAGCGGGCGTAATGCGGAATGAAGCAAGCGTGTTAATTGTTTCTTCAAATTCCTTACGATACGCGGATATATCTTCGAGCATAGAAGCAACGGTGGCGGCTAAATGTGTGGGCCCATTAGAGGCGTACCAATCGTAGCTCCGCTCTGACGACAAGACGGAATCGACAGCCAAGGTGCAAGGTGCGCTGAGGTTGGCCATCTGGGCGATCGCATTGCACATCTCGCGCTCCAGGCTACGGAAGAATTCGGTACTGTTACTACTACCGTGTTTTCTCGTGGTGGTTGAATGACCTTCGTTTCCAATGGGTGGTCTCCCAACGTGATTGCGTTCGGGGTCGTTCCTTAAGAAGCTCGTTATTGGTACGGCTTCAGAATTGATTATCCTCGCGTTAAACGTGTCGTTCGCCACATCGACTGACACATCGAAGAATGGCGACACGCCGATGCGAGACATTCGGACGATAACCTCGGCCAGTAAAGCCGGTGTGAATTCACCCGAAAGTGACACCAGGTCGCCGATGATAGCTTCGAGATCTTGCTCTTCCATCAGACGGCCAGCTACGCAGTCGGAATAAAAAACACGCTGATCGAAAAGCGGTCCAGAAAGCAGGCGTCCGACTTTACCAAGCATGTCGTCCAGGACGTCATTGTCGACGGCGTAGTGGCCCCGGGACACGGCCAGCTGCGGATGAGCTCGAGACCACCTCGTGCAGACGTGGTCGTAGAGGCTCGCGCAGCGGTCGCTCGAGTTGCCGAGGAGGCCTTCCAAGTACGCAGCCAGGTTCTTGCAGGCTTCCGTGCTACAGAAGTAAGCGTCTTCGGCAGGCCCGCTCATCGGCTCCCGAGGATCTCCTTGCGCGGGGGCGTCCAACTCTTCGAGTGAGTGAAGGAGGGTGTCATTGTTCGCGTCTACGCCGCTGCCGTTCGCCGAGTAAACGGGGCGCGGTTCACGTGTGCTGCGGACGACGTACGTGAGATAGATGTCCGGGTCGGGCGAGATCAGCATCTTGTAGGTGACGAAGACGAGCAGGGAGGTGACCGCGAGGACCACCGCGCCGCAGCACACGGCATCGCACTTCCTGCGCCACCCTTCGGCAGCGCTCATGCGTTGCGCCCGACGTCCGGCTTCCTTGTCGACTTCACTCGCGGTGGGAATCAGAGACGGCCTCGGTTGCAAGAAGCGGGCATCGGGCGGTTCCTCGTCGTAATCCAGGTCGTCGTCATCGCCGGTTGTGCTGGTCATGGCCGGTTTCTCGCCGCTTTTGTCCCCTTCAACGTACGCTACTGGCGTCGGCTCTCAGTCCACTTCGTCTTCCTCGGTGGCTCGTTACTGGGCTGCTGCATGGTGGACACGGGGCGCGCGCGACTTTCACGCGGCTCGATCGACTTCCGCCTACAGGAAGAAAATAACCAAACACTCCCTGTGGGCATGAGAGGTACAAATTACACGTTGATCTAATTGTCCGGATTTAGTGGCCGATCACCTTCAAGATTACACCTTTCTGTTTCGATGCATCATTTGTAGTGCATTGCACACGTAATGCGAATGTTGCGGCTCCGGCTCCCACCGGCTGCAAGTTATCCTCTTTCGTCCACTTTCAGTTCCTCTTCCTTCATTATTTCCTACAGTTCAATTTCAACCACAGCTAATTACCCATATGCTTTCCTTGTCTTCATGACCTGTTGGCTTTACGTGGTCGCGATTAACGAAAATTGAGTCCAGGCCTCTGTATCCCTTCTTCTCGATCCTTTCTCCTATGTCGCTCAAATTACTTCACGTGCTTTTTGTGGTAATGGCCAATGGTTTTATGCTCGGTGACTTTTCGTTGCCTTCGAGGCGTTCGGAAAATCGTTACTGTGGCTATGGCATACAAACGTTTGCAGAACGCTCCAATACAAGGTTGCGTGGCACCACACCCATAAACCAAGCCGATCTGTCCAGCACGCCATTTTCTGGCCCAGTTTAATTGTTCTCCGCGTGAAGCAGGCGACGCGTGTTTTGAATTAAAGAATAAATAAACGCCAACCAAATTTATTTTAACACCCGACGTTTCGAAGCCCGATTGGCTCCTTCTTCAGAGGTGAAATGACATGAAGCGTAGCAGTGCCTAATTGCGCTTTTTTTTTTCAGTTGCTTTGATAGGCGCGCGGAGATTGCGTCGGTCGGGATCTCACCGTGGATAAGATTTACTACACTTTTTTTACACGGCGACAATATTTACCGCATGTCATCGTGGAGTCTTATTTATGCTTCTCATTCAGCTCCTCTGCAGCACATACAACATAAATGTTATATACGGTGTCAAGAACGTGTTATTGTCTACAACTCATAGAATATATACAAAATGCTTTCGGGTTTCCTCGTTTAAAGGTGTGGAACTCGCTATTTTTCCATATGTGAAACGCGTGTCGATTTCTTTATTCAGTTGTTCTACAAGATATAGGTAATAGTTTCCCGTGAATCGCTTAATTATCTATAATTTGCTTCGTGTCACTTATTCTTTTACTTATTTTGATTTAGACATCAATCTTACTGCATCTACTTGTATATGTACTATATATAGTCAGGCGCTTTCATATATAACAAAAAGGAAAACAAAAAAGAAACGCCCGTAGACGAAAGAACCCGTATAACGCATAATTCGATAAGACTCGGCCGAATTCCTCTCTTTCATGTCAGAGCGTCATAGGTACGCAGAATTCGGCTAGGCGTTGCTTTCACCCGCCGCTACGTACATCTCATCGGATAGTCGAACAGCCCTGATCAGGGCCGGATTAAGAAAAATGGGGGCCCTGGGTTAATGCGCATGCAGGCCCCCTTTCCCTATACTGACCCTCCACCCCCCACTCCGCACCCCTGTCGCCTGCTACGCTACTGGAAATATACCATGTTTCATTTTAATTCCACCAAATTGAAAAGAACGAAGTGCGATCAACGGGATTATTATTATTGTTCTTATTATAAGGAAAACAACAAAACTTGCTTGAAACGCGTGCTGTTGTAAACACCAACACATATGTTCACTTTCTGATTCATCTGAATTATGTCTTCAGCAAAATCTAGGCTTTAAGGAAAAGTTTAGTGCACTCAAGACGAACAGGAACGTAGAAAAGACAACACAGCTCAGATGTCGATCCTTCTGAAGCTAGGCTTTGTTTGCATCACTAAGTTTAATCCCGTGAGGAGACGCATGGTTGTATCCAAAACATTCTTTTTAAAATTCAATCATCAGACTGCAGTAATTACGTTACTCTATAAATATGCAATAGATATATACAATACTTAAAGCAATACAAACACCATAAAAATGCACTAGAATAGAGATGAAAATTACCAATTGTAATTACAAAACATTATTTGAAAATACCTTCGTTAAATAAATAGTTCCAATAAGTTCGTTGTGTAGCCTCCCAGCCTCCACGTTGCCAATGAAACGCTAAGCAGTGTAATTCAAGATATGCAAATCTTCGTTGTTCGTCTCTTGTTTGTTCTTCTTGTGATATTTAGCGTGCTCATAAAGAACTGTAGTTTGTTGTTTTTGATAGTGCCACGTTTATTTGGTGTCGTCCTTGCTTGTCTTACCCAAGAGACGAACAACGAAGATTTGAATATCTTGAATTACACTGCTTAGCGTTTCATTGGCAACGTGGAGGCTGGGAGGCTACACAACGAACGTATTGGAACTATTTATGTATAGCGCAAACAGTCCTCTTTCAAAATGGCATATTTCGCGCCTTCGCTTTGGCGAAATCATATATAGTCTGTTCAAAGGATAAATCGCGGAGGAGGTTATTTTCAATGGACATGATAGCAAGTGAGTTCACCTGGCATCGACGACGATAATGGAAGAGAAAATAGTCTAGAGGAATTCGAAATCCCGAAGGTAACGCCGGAAGAAGTAAAGAAAGCCTTAGGAGATATGCAAAGGGGGAAGGCACCTGGGGAGGATCAGGTAACAGCAGATTTGTTGAAGGATGGTGGACAGATTGTTCTAGAGAAACTGGCCACCCTGTATACGCAATGCCTCATGACCTCGAGTGTACCGGAATCTTGGAAGAACGCTAACATAATCCTAATCCATAAGAAAGGGGACGCCAAAGACTTGAAAAATTATAGACCGATCAGCCTACTGTCCGTTGCCTACAAAGTATTTACTAAGGTAATTGCAAATAGAATCAGGAACACCTTAGCCTTCTGTCAACCAAAGGACCAGGCAGGATTCCGTAAAGGCTACTCAACAATAGACCATATTCACACTATCAATCAAGTGATAGAGAAATGTGCAGAATATAACCAACCCTTATATATAGCTTTCATTGATTACGAGAAAGCGTTTGATTCAGTCGAAACCTCAGCAGTCATGGAGGCATTACGGAATCAGGGTGTAGATGAGCCATATGTAAAAATACTGGAAGATATATAGCGGCTCCACAGCCACCGTAGTCCTCCATAAAGCAAGCAACAAAATCCCAATAAAGAAAGGCGTCAGGCAGGGAGATACGATATCTCCAATGCTATTCACAGCGTGTTTACAGGAGGTATTCAGAGACCTGGATTGGGAAGAATTGGGGATAAAAGTTAATGGAGAATACCTTAGTAACTTGCGATTCGCTGATGATATTGCCTTGCTTAGTAACTCAGGGGACCAATTGCAATGCATGCTCACTGACCTGGAGAAGCAAAGCAGAAGAGTGGGTCTAAAAATTAATCTGCAGAAAACTAAAGTAATGCTTAACAGTCTCGGGAGAGAACAGCAATTTACAATAGGCAGCGAGGCACTGGAAGTCGTAAGGGAATACATCTACTTAGGGCAGGTAGTGACGGCGGATCCGGATCATGAGACGGAAATAATCAGAAGAATAAGAATGGGCTGGGGTGCGTTTGGCAGGCATTCCCAAATCATGAACAGCAGGTTGCCATTATCCCTCAAGAGAAAAGTATATAATAGCTGTGTCTTACCAGTACTCACCTACGGGGCAGAAACCTGGAGGCTTACTAAAAGGGTTCTACTCAAATTGAGGACGACACAACGAGCTATGGAAAGAAGAATGATAGGTGTAACGTTAAGGGATAAGAAAAGAGCAGATTGGGTGAGGGAACAAACGCGAGTTAATGACATCTTAGTTGAAATCAAGAAAAAGAAATGGGCATGGGCAGGACATGTAATGAGGAGGGAAGATAACCGATGGTCATTAAGGGTTACGGACTGGATCCCAAGGGAAGGGAAGCGTAGCAGGGGGCGGCAGAAAGTTAGGTGGGCGGATGAGATTAAGAAGTTTGCAGGGACGGCATGGCCACAATTAGTACATGACCGGGGTTGTTGGAGAAGTATGGGAGAGGCCTTTGCCCTGCAGTGGGCGTAACCAGGCTGATGATGATGATGATGATGATGATGATGATGAGTTCACCTTGTCGTCAAGGGGGCTCGAACGAAGGCGATTTTTTATCAGCGACAACTTGGAAAACGATCGTTCGGTCTCGCAGTTTGCCACGGGTATGCTTAAGTACATTCGCAAAGCAATAGAAAGGTTCGGAAACACATCAATAAGCTTTCTTTCGTGCAGCAACTTCATTATTCCCAGGGAACTCGTGTCCTGGCACACACAGTTGTGCAGAAAGTTCGCAAACTGAACGATTTCAGCGGAAAATGCTGGCTCCAAATCATTTTTGTAGGTTTTCACCAACTTCTCAGCCTGCTGTGCCAGAGAGGCCTCGTTCCCAACTTCTGTCAGCAATTTTAAGAATCCGAACCGTTCGCAGAGTTCAATGTAGGCAGCCTTTCGCACTCGCAAAGCAGAGCCTAGACTGTCAAGTACAACATTGTAGGTCTCTGCGGTAAACCTTTTTCTACCTTGTAGCGCACTATCGCTTTTTCCGTCCGGGTGCTTACTCAAAACGATGCGTTTGCCCTCATCTTGATAACATTGATTGGTACTTAGCGTGCGTGCTCTCTCTTGGAAGGTATCAAAGAGAGGTCGCAAAGAATTTACAAAGCCTTCTAGGGAGCTCAGCAGGTCTACAGCAGTTGAAATGCTTAGGCCTGGTTCCTGAAGTGCTACGCTCGTTTTGTCAAAGCGCTCCAAGATTTCATTCCTGAAAATCGCCATGAATGCAGTCTCTAGTTTTGTCATTTTATTGAAGAGAGAGTGCGCTTCGTTCCTAGTGTCACCGTTTTCTTCCTCGTTCTTTGATATAGCTTCAAGGCAACAACCTCTTTCTGCGGGGGTGTTTGTACTTCTGTGTTGCTGCAACGAGAAGCCGTCTCATTCGTCCTCTCGAGGCACACTTTGTGGGTGGGAACATGGTTATTTGAAGCCAAACCACAGGAAACAAGTGAGTCGGTTCTTGGAGTGTTGTTTCCTGGCACTCGTCAGTAGAAGGAGGCTCATCGGGGAGGTTTGGCACCTGTTGGTCAGCAGTAGTAGAGGTCGGGCGTGGCGAACCGGACACCTGGAGCTCTCTGGCAGGGACCCGGCCGAATAGCATAGACGGTGCTGACTCAGGAACAGGACAAGGCTCGGTTAGCGTCGGTTGCTCAGAAATATGGACGACCGAGGTTGGTACCATTTTCACAGGATCCCAACAACCAAGATGAGTCAAACCTTGCTTCTTGCCGGGAAACCGTGGTGATGGAGTTGGCAAGTCCTCCACAGAAGCACATTCGGTACTATTGGGAGTTTGACACGGACTCTGGGTAGAGCGATCATACTGTTCCGCGGAAGCTGCATTCAGTAGGTACTTTGTCATCTTTGGTAGCTTCTTTTCGCGCTCTTCTCTTTCTAACTTCGCCTTTCGTTTAGACGCACCACTTTGATGCTTCCGACCGAGGATTTTCGCATGAATGGATGCTAATTGTTCACCGGACACTTCGTCAGTCCGACGCGACCGCAGGTGTCCAACGGTGGCCGTCCCGACGACTGGCGCACAGTGCCTGGATGGTCCGTGGCTGGCCGAGAGTGGTGCGTCCCCTGGGAGCTCCTCAGGGGGCGGGCTTATACAAGCTTAAGAGGCGGCTCGGGGCTGAATCGCAGCCCGCGATCAACTTCCTTTTATAGACGCACGCCGCGTCTGTCTGTTACTAGCGCCAAAGCAGACGTTCACATATGCATAGAGTTATTTCTACAAACTCACTCCTTCTCCCGTTCCAGTCCCGTCTTCCTATTAGCTAGGAGCAATCGTCTGTTCTGGGAGGTTCTCGATTTTTCTTTCGCCCCGTCGACGCCGAGCGCGAGAACGAAGGGGTGAGGGCGACTCCTAGCGCGGGCAAAGTTACGCGCCCTCTGTCGCCTCTGAGCCATCTTTTTCTACTTCTTTCTGGAAAGTTCGGCGGCCAGTCTGACCTACTTTTTCCGTCGAGCGCGCGGGAGGGTGCGCAGCCGCTAGGCAGGAATGGGCCCTGGTGACAGGCCTTTGTGTCCAGCTCTCCAACTTCCCCCTTCACTCTTCCACAACCCTAGCCCGAACAGTGAATATTCCATGCCCGATGGCACGCGGACAAAAACACGTGTGACGACTTCTTTCCTTTCCTGCCTAGACTCTGCCATCAGACTCATCATCATCTGCTATCGGACTCATCCTCCCCCGCCCAAATTACCATCACAGTAAAGAAAAGTCGAATGGGAGCCACTGTTGGGTACTGCAGCACATCCTTTCTATGAGAAGAACAACGGCGGAACTACTTGAGAGGTGGAGGGTGGCGTGGTGGTGACGAGGGGCAAGGGAGATTTAGATCCTCATCCCACATTACATGTTTTAGGTGTTTCCCCCTTGCCCCTCCTCTCCAGACAGCACTGGACAGACGGACTGACAGGAAACTACGAAAACTCTTCCAAGCAAACGCACCTCGCTTCGCAAGAAAGAGGGCGCCGCCGGAGTGGCGGGGGATTCCTGTATTTGCAGCTCAACAAGCTCTCGCCAAATGATCAGGCTAAACGCATGCTGTTACATTAGGCGGGGGGGCCCGTCTGCTCGTTCTGGTTTTTCGCTTCATACATGTCGCTTGAAGTTCCGTTGCCCATGGTTCCATATACTAAGCAGGTTAGAATAAATGGGCCCCCTTCTCCTACTGTGCGAGGTGAGGCCCTGGGCTGCAGCACCCTTAGCACCCCCCCCCCCCTTAATCCAGCGCTGGCCCTGATGCGAATACATTCAGACGCCTGAAACGATGGAACGTATATTATGCGATTGCCCATCATCTATGCTGAAGCGACGGACGTTGTATAATTCCCCAGCCAGCGTCGGCAGGTGTAATCACTGTCGTAGGACGATATTCTCGACCCATGGCCTGACAGTGCAACACTAATGGGGACAATTGAAGCGCTGTCGAAGTTCCTGCATCATACGAAGTTAGACAAGCGACTCTAGTAGGGCCATCGTCTAATGTATATAAGCACTCGCCACTTCTCATCATCATTCGTCCCAATACAATTTCTTTCTCCATGCCAATACTATGAATCCGCGTCCCTCTTCTCCAGTGCAGAGTAGCAGAGTGCATTATAGCTCAGGCCGACCTCTCTGCCTTTCCTGTTAATAGAGTCGCTCTCTCCAGTATTTCATAAAAATTGCGAACGGCTATACATCGAAGACAGCTACAACGAATTTGCTTGTACGACGAAAGAACTCAGGGGCCTCCCTCGCCAGATTTGTTGTCTTACAACGACTGCAAGTAGCAGCACCACCAGTGAGGTGTGGTGCGGGTGGCGGGCGCCAGTCGACGCCACGACAAACACCACGCGGCTGAATCCGGACTCCGTAGTTGTTACGTAATCCGTAGTAGTTGTTACGGTAATCGCCGACCACCGGCGTAGAAGAGCTTGAGAGATCGCTCAATTCCTGCGCCACTTGTGTGAATACAGCAGCGGACGTGACAGCTATAACGGTTGTCGGCAATGTTGACGAAAACGTGATGATCTGCTCGAGACTAATCGATTGCGTCGTCGAAACGATCGAGGACAGGACGAAGGTCAAAGTCGACGATGGCAAATAGCCTGCAGGCGAACAAAGGATTCTGAGGACAAGGCAGCCAAAAGTAAAATTTACACTCCGAAGCTGCATACCTGGCAACACTAACGGACTTACTTTGCCGTGAAGCGTGGAGTGAACCGAGGGGTCATAAGGTCTCCTTCGAATAAGCGAGTAAGTATCGCTTGACTTCATTGTTAAAGGAAGGTTTTCTTGTGCCGAAAGTGCTTGGCCAACTCTAGTGAGAGCCGGATGGTAAGCGATCTTTATATCGAAATCACCTGTATATATATAATAAAAATCGCTTCGTTACAAAGCCGTCTGACTCCATAAATATTCAAGCGTTTCATGTATTTACTAAGAATTAGTAGGTCCTATTTCAATGTTATATATATATATATATATATATATATATATATATATATACTCTTGAGCCTCTTGCTGTAAACCAGATAAATAAATTTACTACTAGTACTAGAATACCCTATCGTGCGCTGGGTCTGGGTTGGGTCTAACATATATATTCAGATAATAATGCACATCTTGCCGAATGTGTCCTGATTCAGATACGAGAAGTACTGAGGTTGCTAGACTGGAAAGGATTAGGAGCGACGATCAAGAGGAAGCATATCAGCAACCTGCGGTTCCGGGATCGCATTGCACATGATTGCGGACCTATACCCGACAAAGTATAGAAGTATAGATCTCAACATAAGCAGAAGACTAAGGCAAGTTCAATAGCCTTCAATAGCCAAATTCGTGATTGGTAGTCAGCGCCGAGAATCTGTGCAATAATACCTTTGTCTAGGCCAGTTTAGTCACAGGGTACCCTGGTCACGACAAGGAAATTTACAGAATAACAATAGGCTGGAGCGCATACGGCAGACATTGCCAAGTCATGTCCGGCAGCTTACCCCTGTCCTTAAAAAAATAAAAATATCCAACCATTGCGCTCTGCCGGTACTTGAAGGAACTTGAAGGTTAACACAGAAGCTTTAGAAGTTAAGGACATCGCAACGAGCGTTGGAAAGACAAATGCTAGGCGTAGCGTTAAGAGACAGGAAGACAGCGGAGGTGGATTACAAAGTAAACTGGGGCAGCCCATATTCTAGTTGGCATTAGGAAGAATTGCAGTTGGGCAGGACATATTGTCGCACATATTGTGGTCCGTAAGGCAGAGCAATGGTCCATTACAGAGAGAGTTACAGATTGGGCGTACGCCAAGAGAAGGGAAGAGATGCAGTCGAGCCCGGCAGATAACTAGTTGATGTGATAAAATTTGAAAATTGGCAAGCATAAGATGGCGCCAGCCGGCACAAGACAGCGGTAATGGGAGATCGCTGGGCGACCTTCGGACTTCAGTGGACATAAATAGGCCGATGGTAACAATGATGACTGATACAACGTACCGAAAGAATATAGTAACATAGCATGTAGGTTTCGATCACGTAAGACGCACCTCTGATACTGCAGGGACCTGCGCCGTATAATGTCACTTGCACTTGCACTTGCACTGAAACTGAAACTGTACGGAGCTGCCATACGCAGCGAGTTCCAACGTCAACAAAATCTGCGATCAGTGAACGGGATAGTGACCGAAAAAAAAAAAAATACCAGTTGGCTCGACGCGGGAAATTGCCCACCCAAACATGCCGTGGAATGTTTATGTGGGAAAATATCTCCACGGAAAAGAAAAATCGGCGGAAATAAAAACACAAAAAATTCGGCAGAACCCATCTCACAACAACTGTTGACGGTACGCGTTTAGCGATGAATCAGCATGGCGGCACAACGTAATGAGACCGTGCATGCGAATTATATACGAGGCGTGGACGGCAGCGGGACTCCTCTGTCGCGCTTCGATGATAATGTTTATTGGCCTCCGCTTTCAAACAGGGCGGGGACAAACAGTCACGTATAGCCTAAGGTTGATTTAATCGGGTCTTACTACATCTATAGCTGTCTAGCCATACCTAGCGCTATCTAGCCTTTTGCCTAGCTGATCCCGATCTTAACTTTCGTATTTAAAGCCTTTCTCACTATGTATTGTACCATTATACCTAAGCTTGCAATGCCTCTGGTCCTATCAATTTCTTCTCTGCATTTTTCTCTCCACCAAAACTCGAATCGTCTCTTATATCTCGACTATTGACCGGTTAATCCTTCTACGTTCTTTGAATCTCAACACTTCTGAAAGATGGACACTCCCTGCGGGCTTCGCCGGGTGAAAAATTTTGGCATTTCGTTACGATTTGCCAAGTCGTTTCCGGGCTTTTTCCGCAGCACACAGGCTCTCATCCTATGGCGCATATTTACTCATGGACATGTTTCTGCCCTCAGGTAACCCGGTTCGAGCCTCAAATAGCAAGAGACTCCTCTGTGCGTTCTCATACAGACTTTCCCTCCTGATTTTCCTCCTTCCCTAAAAACAATCAGCGCCGCCTAGTGGCCCCGCCGGGAAGCCCGTGAGTGGCCTCCGAAATGCGTGGCGCACCGGCGCGTGCGAACGCCGAGAAACGCGTCATGCGGCAAACCGGGCCTCCCTCTCGCGCGCTTCTTTCCGGACACGCTGCGCCATCTAGTGGCACTACCTATAAGTCCACACATGGCCTCCGAGACGAGAAGCGTGGCGCAGCGATGCGTGCGAAACGCTGAGAACTGTTCCCTCGCTTGACGCACACCCAGTGGCGAATATTCAGCGACCCCAGTTGCCGAGAGGTTCATGTTCCTACCCAGTGCATTCACGGCGCAGCTCGCTAAAACGCCTGCGTGAAAGAAGATAACTTAAAGGCGGCGCATACCCAATACCTCTTCTTTTGGCACAGCCTGCTAAAGCGCCCTGTTGCTGTCCTCGAGGAACCCTCGCGACGTGGGTTCGGTACCGCACGAAACCGGAGAAACTTAAAGGGCCTTATTTGTCATTGCAGAGCGGACCATTCCCAGTGGCCCATGCTAGTTACCCAAGATGGCATCAAAGAGGTTCACTGAAGACCAGCACAGACCGAGTGGTGCCATGCCCAGCGCTTCAAGTCGGCGTCAAAGAGTTTCATTGAACAGCGGCACTTACCCAGTTCCGCATCTGCAGGACTATGTCGCTGTGAGAGAGGTTCGCCGAAGAGCGCCACGTATGTACACACACTGCCACATACTCAATGACCCAAGTTGGTCCGACGGTTGGTTTCGAGCCTTGTTCCCTGAGCAGAGCAGCCCGATACATACATACATACATACATACATACATACATACATACATACATACATACATACATACATACATACATACATACATACATACATACATACATACATACATACATCATAGGCAGATAGGCAGTTAGCCCCCGGAAATGCATGATGTACCAATGTTAAGGGCATCAGTTGCCACGTACAGTTACAACCGCAGTGGTCATGGCCTTCTTCGGTAATTGTTAGCTAGAGTTATAGTGAATTCGGGATCCCACAGTTAACGCCCCAACCTCGCCGTGCAAAGCATACGCACATCTCTAACCCAGCCGCTGGAGCCTGTACCGTGTTCCACAGCGTCTATTCCCCCACGTGGAGGTCAGCACGCAGCTTGCACGTGTCACATGGCTCGAGAAAGACGACGTTGAAGGCGAGCACGAGAAGAAGGAGACCGTTCGATCGATTTCATTGTTTGTCGCATTAACCTTTTCATTCTTCCCTTATTGCTTGGTTTATCATTATGTATACGTATTTTCTTTCTTTTTCTGCGTTCTACTAGGATAACTGTTTACCGAATCGTGTTGGATTTTCCTCGCTTTAGTTGAAATCATCAAACGTACGGATTTCTCAATTTATTCACTTGGCACATACGCAAAATCTGCCCGACTCCTGGCCAACCCCGTGAGTGGGTATGTACTAAAGACTTTAAGGTCACCGTCATCCTCACCGCAGCGGTTCACGATCCAGGTTGGCGGCCGCCTTCAGCATCTGCCCGGGCAAGGACATCATGCACATCGACTGCCTGCCGGACAGCCTCCTGCTGAGCATCTTCCGACATCTGCAGTTCAAGGACATATGCAAATGCTCACGGTAACTATTGTACTTCTCTTATGAAAGCGTTTTCCTAGTGACCCCGTCCGAAGCGTTTGCGGATCGTCTTTCCACAAAGAGATATGCATCAGCGCTTTGTTCCATGTCCTACGTTGCCGAGTCATCGCAGCTCAGTATAAATTGGCAAACAGCCTACTGAGAGTTCGCGATTGGAGACTCGGGTGATGAAGACATGTGGAAGTAGGGAGTGTTCTAAATAATTCTGCTGCTGGTGCACCATAGATTCAAAGCGAATGTTTCATAGCGGGACTTTGATCATTGTGGTTGCTGCTGCTCTTTAGCTGAATAGCTCATGCATGAAAAATTATATATATATATATATATATATATATATATATATATATATATATATAGGGCGTCCTAGCTAACTTAAGCCAAACTTTAAAAATATGCAATTGCCACGCAGCTGGACAGAACAAAGGTAATGTTTGCCGTCGCTTGGAGATGCACAAACTATTTCTTTCATTCCGCCTAATTAGATAGTCTTAATTACATAATTAACTTCTCAAGTATTATAGTTACATGAGAAGTGTCAATGACAAAATTGTAGAGCGACAGGAAAAACTCCCGGCACAACTTCCTGTTGCTCAATACGTGCTAAATAAAAGTGCTTTTTATGTAGCACCCCTTTCCTGCTGCAATGATTGGCCGATTAAACGCAGAAATAAAGACGCATTAAAAGAAAAGTGCTTTTCTGAGCGTGAAAGAAGCCTGAAAGTGCAGGCAAAATTGCCGCGCGACTTGCCGCTCGAGGCACTTTGCTCGCGAAGACATTCGGCTTGACGGGACCGTTATCTCCGAGTCGGAACTCGTCCAATGACAGGCTTCGGTTAGGTCTTGCATTGAAAGTAGTCATTTGGCTCTTTCGGTAAAGTTGGTTCAATCTCCAAGCGAAGCTTTCTTTGCCTCTTCCTTCAACTTTTCCGCTGCTGCTGCTGTCTTGCACGCCGCATCAGGAAGTGGTCGAGAACGTGTGTAATGAACATGGCCGGGGAGCGCGGAAGGCATTTCCAACGAACTTTCGGGGGCCTCGCGCAACAGCGCTCTCAAGAACTCCCTGGCCGTCGACACAAAGCCCTCTGGAAAGCTGCAAAAGCATTGCAGAAGCTGCAGCGCTTACCTTCGTATTCACGAGCAACAGCCCAGAGGGAATCGATTCCCACAGTGCGTGGGATCTGCATATCTTTTTTTGCCATACTTGTCTTTACAGTGGCAATTATAAGTGCGTGACACTACCCTCCTTCCCCCTCTCCCCCCCATAAAAAATTCCAGCTGATCTCTTTTTTTTTTGCAGGGAAACAGGAGGGGGAGGGCACCTGTCCTGTGTAAAGTAACTTCGTAAAGTAGTGCCACGCTTTGAAGAATGCCGCCTCCTCCTCGCGCGCTCTGGTCGAGCCCGACGCCGCGTCGCTATTGGCCTAGTAGCATCACGTGGGCCATAACGTCGTGCATCAGCGCCATTTTTGCTCGAGAAGCGTCTACGGAGTGGCGAGGAGCGCATGTTGGCGCCGTCGCCACGTTCGAGCAGTGTAGGCGGCGCCATGGTCGAGGAGGGAGCGTGAAAGAGAGGAGGAACGAAGAGGAGTGAAGGCGGAGGAGGAGAGTGTCGCTACTTTACGAAGTTTAAGGGGTTTTAGTCCTGCGTGCTCCATTCATTCTCCCATTGCTATGACACCGCTTGTCTAAATACAACGTCAACTTTAATACGTGTGCCTGAGTATATATATATATATATATATATATGATAACCCTCGTGCTTTCCAGCGTGTGCCACCGGTGGTGGCGGGTGACTCACGACTGGTCACTCCGGCGGGTGATCGATGTGACGTCGCAGCCGCTGTCGGCTCTGCAGCTGTGGCGCCTCATCCGCCACTGCGCCGACGTCAACCTCGTGGAGCTGAGGATAACGAGCGCCAAGACGGACGCCTTCTTCGAGAAGCGTTCACAGAGACTGACAGCGGCAGCGTTCAGACACCTCCGGGACCGCTGCTCGTCGCTCAAGGTTAGCACGCTGCATACGACTGTATATACAGCTGATCCGAGCCGCGTACACGTGAGCAGTTGGCATGCCGTTCAGTGGAGATAACAATTTAAAGAAACGGCTGGCGAAACGGTAACGTTGTGTTAGTGTCCAATGCCTGTTTTAATGCATGTGCAACAGGAGGTGCAGTTTGGCGGACTTCACGTGAAGTCACGAAACTCTCCGAAGGTCATCGGTTGGTGAAAAACAGGGTATCTGCATTATCCGCTACGCATATATGATAAGGTCATGGGCTTTTTAAATGAAGATAGCAAAGGACTAAACTTTTACGAGTTAAGCTCCTTAAATTTAAATGAATTAGAGGAGTACAGCGGCAACTATACGACAGTCGCCTTGGTATTCGCCGTGGCTACACCCTCCAGGTGTAGCCACGGCGAATATTGCTTAACTTACGACGATTTCTCGTCTTTCATCCCATAAAGACATGCCATTCGGTATCTTACTCAACTGCCTATATGACTTTCTAGAGCCGCGAAATGACACTTTTTTTTCGTGACAGGCCGCTTACATATGCACCCAGATCCCGCGTATATGCCAAACTCGTGTGAAGTTGCCAAAGGAGACGTCTTCAAAACGGGGAGAAAATGCGATGCTCTCCCCCACCCTCTTTCCCCACACACACAGCGCACCTGCTTTACATATTTGTAAATTCTGAGCATACGTGACCCACATCACCCATCCTCGCACCGCTTCACCTTTTTACCAGCCGCTGCGGTCACCAATAACAGCTTCGCGGTAAGTAAATCCTTCCCCTCCTTCCCCCCCTCCCCCCCGCTCCTTCACGTTTCGCAGATCCTTCATCTAACAGACACCTTGATGGCGGCCCGAAGTGACGCCTCCGTGGCGCTGTCAGCCTCGGACCTCGCCGAGAGGCTCACGCACCTGTCGTTGCGGAGGTCCTGCATCTACCCCAACACGTTCTTTCAAAACGAGTCCGAACGCCCGGCGGTCAGCTCCCTGCGGTTCCTCGACCTGGCCAACTGCATCTTCCTGTCGCGGTTCGCCCTGGGATCGTCGGAGCAGTTTCCCTTCCTGCGCGGTCTGGTGCTCGAAGGCTGCTACCCAGTCTACGACGACGGCATTTTCCTGGTCATGCCGCTGATCGCCAACCTTGTCCTCCTGGACATCGAGCGCATCTACGTCGGCAACCGGGGCGTGGAGATGGTGATCCTTAAGGGCATTAACCTCCGGTACCTGTTCGTCGGCCACACGGCGTTCGACGGCAGGGCGTTCGAGACGGTCTGGCGCCTTCAGGGCGGTCGACGCGCGCTCCGCCTCACCCACGTCTGCCTCAGGTGCACGCAGGTGCAGGAGCTGCACCTGAGGAAGCTCGTGAGCATGACGCCCCGGCTGCAGTGGCTGGCCGCGACGAGTGCCGACATGTCGACTGCCGCGAGGCGGCGCTTGGAGCGGTGCCTGCCCCGTTCGTGCCAGTACCTGGAGCTGGGACCTGGCAACCCGGAAAGCGCGCCGTCTTGTCGACACACCGCGACCAGCGAGGTCCTCAGGGCGAACTTGCACGAGGAGCCCACTGGCAACTCTTGAATTGCGGATGCGTTCGATATCGTTTTGCTTTTTTTCTTTCTCTCCTTAATTCTGTCTTTGGCGCCCTAATAAATTGCCACGTCCGTATTTCTTCCACGTGGGGGTGAGCTATAACTACGTGCCGTCTCCAACACACGGTGTTTGCAGCCAATCAGCGCCGCGTTGCGTCTCACGAAAACCTGCTTGCAAATAGGCGATCTTTGCAGAAATTCCCTCTCTGCGAGCCTCCTCATTCGTGTTTTCCTTCCCCGTGGCGTGTCATTGGTTGAAAAGAATTCAGCAGCACTGAAAGTGGCCAGCCAACACCGAAGTTAAGTGCACTTCGGCGCTACTGTCATTCGCAGGCTGCCACACGGAAACGCTTACTTAACTGCCGAGCGCAGTCGTCAGCCAGTGTGTCAAGCGCATTCGTGCAGCCAGTTCGGCGAACATAGTGTGAAGCCTCTTTAGCAATGAGTAAAAAATAGGTAAAGTAATATGAAAGCAGAGCCAGGAGCAATATTTAATAACATTTATTTAATTGCTAATGCTTTAAGGTAATAAAATGTGCTACACTGCAAAAAAGGAAGGAAGAAAGAAAAAAGACTACTCTCGCTCTCGGGCTGTGTACGGCATGGAGGTTTACAGCCATGCCGGGTCCTTCATAAACGGTGGCCGGGTCACTGCCTCCTTTACTAGATGCCTACGGAACGGCTCAACGGGCCTGCCCTCAATGGTGGATATATATATATATATATATATATATATATATATATATATATTAACTAAGCTTATCTTGGAGGCAGTCCTCTTTAGTTTCCTCTGGAAAGGGACAACTGGTTGTGTAGCTTGGCAGGTGCATAAGTTACCCAACGATAAGGGTGGACTCAGAATTCCCGACCTGGGCATCGTGGCTACTGCACTACACGTCAGGTCAACGTTTGACGTCAGGTGGACCCAGGTCGCTATTAACTCGGATGTGCTCCTGACTCGACCGTTTTACTTCCTTTTTTCTTAGTACCCGACTCCGTTTGTTTTCGCAAAACACATTTTCCCACTGTGTGCCTCGCTCAGGTTTTCCCGTCCACCATTTATGCGGCGGCTGCCAACTCTCTGGTATGCCTCCGCAAGGCTCACCCCAACATCGATGTAGCTTCAACTCTAATCCAAGAACTAATCGATGTCCTCACCTCAGCTAGGTCTCCCCCCGCATTGCCAAAGGTACGATCTGTTCATCCACAGGCCAAGCTGGAAGCTCATTACGGCCAGTTTCCTCGACGCCAGGCGAGCTACGTCCATGTACCGCCTGGCGCGAGGGTGCCTGCCGTTGAGTTACAGGCCCTTCACAGCCATCCCGGCTCGTGGAATGCGTCCTTTTTGTGGCGGTCCCGAGGATTCGGTTCACATCTTCACGCAGTGTTTGCTTCCCGTAGCTCTTCTCCAACGGATCGTTAGTCTTTTTAGTCTCCCAGCTGTTCCATATCAGACTGTTCGATTTTGACACCCTTTGCCTAAGCAGACAATCAACCAGTTCGTGCTCCTTCTTGTCGAGTGCTCATACCAAGTTTGGTTGGCACGCTGTGATGCGGCTTTCGGCGGGCGGTCGCCGGGCCTTCACGAAGTGCTTTCGAAAGCACGGAAGGAGGTCTGGTTCCATCTCACCCGGGAGCGGCATAACTTGCGCGACAAGAAGTTTCTCGAAGAGAGGGCTCGTCCTGTCGTCATTTTTGATGAGTCAAGAGGAAAGCTCTCCATTAAGTTATGGTGCATGCTCCTCGGTCGCTCGACTCGGCCGTGTGTGCCAGTCGATCCACGTGGTTTTGTTTGGCTCAGTGGAACCCAGAGCCGGAACCGGTCGTGGCACACTCTCGTGTGGACGCGCTGCTCCGCGGTTGGCTTTGGTGGAGAGTCTCCAAGGTTGTGTGCCTTGACCTCTTCTTTGTTAAGGCAATCTGACGGTCTGTCGGGCTCGTGTCCTGTAAGACTCGCATGGCTGTTTGTGCGTTGAGAGCAGTAGCCCAGTCACGCTGCACCACAACATCCCCCTTGTCCGGAAAGGACCGGTGGACCGAACCAAAGCCCCCCGCCCAGTCAACACGGGTAGAAGGGGAGTACCGGGGTCAATGTACCGAATGATGATGGGTTGATGAGCACAGCTCTGGGACGCGGCACCTCCGGGTGCCAAATCCTCTTCTCATCTGACAACGGCACCTAGAAAATACCGTTTGCGTTGAACGGGAAGGGATGATGAGCGAAGAAAAAGTTGATGTAAAGAAGGGACGGAGGCAGGGGTGCCCTCTATTCCCACTGCTGTTTATGATGTACATGGTAAAGGGAAGTAATACCGGGTTTAAACTCTCGCACAAACAGGCGGGTACAGTAGTAGAGCAGCAGCTTCCAGGTTTGTTTTATGCGGGCGACTTTGCGTCGCTACCTAAGAAGCAAAGTGATATGCAACGTCTGGCTAATACCTGTGGACAGGAAGATGCGAATTTAGGTATTAAATTTAGTGTTAAAGAATCAGGTGTTAGGATATGTAGGAATGGACATTATGAACTCCTCCCTTGTTACGAGAGCAGTATGTAGTTTCAATCTGACACCCAGAATGGAATATTCTGAATGCTGCAAAGCTGAAAAGGCTTCCAGCTGGTAACAGCACGTGATATGCAACGAAAACTGTGAACAGACAGTGTCAATATAGGGCCGGGAAATACATCTCGTAAAAGCATATAAATACGGATAAACGAAGGCTATAGATATGGAAACGCACGACAAAAAAATAACAGCAAAAGGGAAGAGAGAGAAATGCGGCCATAACAGAACCCAGAGTGCTATGGAGATACAATAGGTACTAGGTGCTTCAGGGTATGTGAAAAGGCGCAATGGTTCCAGGACTTACATTTGGAAATGCGGTTGTTTGCTTGAAGTCAGGGGTACAATCATTACTGGATAACAACCAAGGGTCTATGGGGCGTCTCACATTGGGCGCTCACGGGAAGACTATAAATGAAGCTGTACAGGGTGATATGACGAAGAACGACTGACGAATGTGGAAGAAACTAAATGGGTTGGGAGAGTGTTCAGATATTTGTACAGGAAAAACATTCACTCACGGTGGAGGAAAAGAACTAGGAAGCTAACCAGCAAGTACGCAACCGGTATAACGAGCAACATATGGCAACAAAGAACGTCAAGCGGAAAGCCAGGGAGGCTGACATAATCTCATGGGTGGCGGCATTGAAAAATGAACCTGCTATGAGTAACTACTTAAGAGGAAAAAACGAAATGAGGAAAGAAACAACTCATGATAACTGAAAGGGAAGCTCATTACTTTTCGAGGTGAGATCAGGATGCCCTAGAACACGATAAAGCGAAATACAACACGGAAGAAGGGGCATATGCTTGCTACCGTAAAAACGATGGTGCATGTTTTATTATAATGTGAAGCTATCTGCTCAGCGGTCGATTTAGGCACCTCTGGCCTCCTTGAAACCCTTGGACTCAGCGAGAGCAGGGGGAAAGTGAACCTGTCCGCAATAGAGATTAGCAAGAGGCGTTTGGAACGGAGGCGTACAGAAACAAAGTTCCCCATAGAGGTTCAGAAAGTTTGGTGATGGGAGTTCGTAGAATTTTCCCCCTTTCCTTCTTTTAAACATAGGTAGGGCATTATGCAATATAATGACAAGACCTTGGTGGCGCAACACGCCCACCCTTCCCAAAAGGGACGCTTATAGCAACCATCCATCCATCATCACGGGTGGCGGACGGCGATGCTGACGGCTGGTGACCCAACGCATGGTGTTTACATGGTCGGTACAGCGGTGAAACCACGGTCGGTGCAATCCTTTGCGTGCGCTTTTTAAATGCTGGTTGTCTGGCTCCATAGTCGAGGACAACTCGTGTCTGCAGTGAAGCCCCGCCCATGTCCTCATAACCGCCAGCCACGGTTTCTCCGCGAGGCTGCAAACAGTTCGTACTTAAAACTTTCCCTGTTACCTAAATGAGGCGTTAACCACAAAAATAAATTTACAAGCGCGTAATCTTATACGTTTTCACTCGTCTGTTATAGTGGAACGATGAAAGCCTAATTATTTATTGAACTGAAATAAAACGCTTGCTTCGCTGCAATTATTTGTTGACACGTTTCAGTTGGCAGTGAAGTTTCATGAGTAAAACGGGGTAAGCAGTGCAATGAACTAAACCGCGCACTTTTGAAGAGTGAAATGCTCAGACTACATACACTTTGTCCATGTCTGTTGCGCACCTCATCGCTTCCGCTGATGAAAAACACTTTTCAAGAACAGCAGACGCCCCGGAGGTACCAAGTACGACGCCATTTTGAAATGGTCGCACGACGACGATTTTGTTTGCTTCTGTGATAGGCTGGCGGAGTAACAACCCCGTGCAGTCCTTGTCCCTTGGTTGCCAATTGCTGTTTTTTTTTTTAAGTTGTTTCCTACTAGAGAATAGCTGCTGCCTGTAATGCCTGCAAACATACGCTGAGCTATGATTGAGGTTAATGGCCTTCGAGCTTGGCATGCGCGCGTTACGATAATCTCGGAAGCCACGTAAGATAGTGCCCAGTGGTCCCGCTAGCCACATGTGGCGCTCACGACTGACACTTGTGAAGAGGAGGAAAGAAAAAGGGTTTGGAAACTGGTTTTTTGCTTCTGTGGCAGGCATCTAGTAAAGGAGGCGATGGAATGGCCGCACAGTTTGGTGGAACGCGTCGTGTGGACTGGTACTGGTCAAGTCGCCGTCGCTGCCGTCGCTTGTTTGTACAAAATGGACACGAGTTTCAAAAAGCAACGTGGTCGGAGGAAGAAACCAAGACGCTCATACGGCTCTGGGAAGAGCACCTTAGCGACCTACGCGCAAAGCGCAACATAAAAGTTTACGATGCCATCCGGCAAAAGCTGGAAGAGTCGGGCTTTAAGAAGACAACAAAGGAGGTCAAAAAGAAAATGGAAAACCTTGGGAACAAATACAGGTAAGCCTTTCTATCTTTACTCAACAGAGGAGCTGACCCGTACGCTGTAGCGTGTTTTTTCACTGGTGGCAAGCCCTCGATGACTGTCTTTCATTGCAATTTACTTTTTGAATGATGCTATAGATGGATGGATGGATGTTGTGAGCGTGCCCTTTGGAACGGGGCGGTGAGTTGCTCCACCAAGCACTTGCTTTATACTGACTACACTCTTAAAACGGTTGCACCCTTTGGGGTGTATATTTGTCCCACAACAATAATTGTCATCTGCCTTGCTTGCGTTTCCTTTCTTGAAACTCGGCGCTCGCTACTTTCCTGTCGAGAATGCTGCGTCACACTGATAACGCGCATGCCGTTCGTGACTGGAAAGTACCGGGCTCGTAGCGTTAAAGAAAGGAAACGCTGGCAAGACAGATGACGATTATCGTTGTAGGACAAGATACGCCCCAAAGGGTGTAAATTTTTCTAAGAGAGTAATGCGCCACCTAGGTGAAAAAAACAAAACAAAACAAAACGTATGAACTATTACAACCAAATTTTCTGAATCCGTATTGCGAACTTTGCCTTTGCTCGTCTCCGTTTTTGTCGTTTCCCTACTTCCACCAATCTTCCAAACTCCTCTTGCTAATCTATTACGAACATGTTTACTTTTTCACTGCTGTCGCTGAACCCAAGGGCTTCAAAGAGGCCAGTGGTGCCTAAATCAACCGCTGAGCAGACGTCTTCACATTCTAATCAAACATGCACCGTCGTTTCCCTAGCTTTACTGCAGCAAGCACATGCTCCTTCTTCCTTCTTATATCTCGCTTTGAAAAGTAATGAGCTTCTCTTTGAGTTATCATAATTTGTTTCTTTCCTGATTTCATTCTTTCCTCTGATGGCAGGTTACTGATGGCAGGTTTCTTTTCCATTGCCGCCACCCATGAGATTATTTCAGCCTCTCTGACTTTCTGCTTGACGTTCTTTGTTGCTGTGTTGTCCACCCTACAGGCCGCATACTTGCTGGTAAGCTTCCTAGTTCTTTTCCTCCACTATGAATTAGTGTTTTTTCTGTACAGATACCTCAACACTCTCCCAGCCCATTTACTTTCTTCCATATTCCTCAGTCGTTCTTCATAATCAATTTTACTGCGAGCTTCCCTCACTTCAAAACTAGTCCAGGCCATATCACCCAGCACAGCTTCATTTGTAGTCTTCCCATGGATATCCAATGCGAGGCGTCCCACTGACCTTTGGTTCCCGTCGAATCCTGATTGTACCCCTGATTTAAAGCAAACAACTGCATTTCCAAACGTAAGTCCTGGAACCATTACACCTTTCCACATACCCCAGAGCACCTCATACCTATTGTATCCCCATAGCACTCTGTGCTTCATTATGGCTGCATTTCCCTTCCCCTTTACTGTTATTGGTTTTTCCTGTGTTTCCCGCGTTGGCACGCCTTGACGACAGGCCACTTTCAGAACAGTCAGTTTTGGAATGCTGACATGAACTGTCGTCGCAGCAAAAGTCGGTCAAGGCTTTGTTGACCTTATTATGTGACAGTGGCCTATTAGAAAAACTATAATGACCCCATTCCGTCCTTTTCATATTTCTTTCTCACGCTCTTCTTTCCGTCTTTACTTCGCCTTTCCCTTCCCCTAGTGCAGGGTAGCAAACCGGAGGCTTTAACTCTAATTAACCTCCCTGCCTTTCTCTCATCTGCATCTCTCTCTCTCTCTCTCTCTCTCCTGTGTTTCCATATATCTATTACTTTCGTTTATCCATATACCAAGGTATTTATATTCTCTTACCCGAGGTATTTCCTGGCCCTGTATTGCCACTGTCTATTCATTGTTTTCATTGAATACCATAACACCTGATTTTCTAACACTAAATTTCAAACCTAAATTGTTGCCTTCCTGTCCACAGATATTAGCCAGACATTGCAAATCACTTTGCTTGTTAGCTAGCAACACAGCGTCGTCTGCATAAAATAAACCTGGAACCTGCTGCTCTACTATTGCACCCGCCTGTTTGTATGAGAGATTAAAACCCGATATTACTTCCTTCTAGCGCCCTCTCCATCCTCACTGAGTACATCACTAACAGCAGCGGGGATAAAGGGCACCTCTGCCTGAGTCCCTTGTTGATATGAACTTTCTCCGCACTCCTCATCCCTTCCCATTCAATGCAAACGGTATTTTCTAGGTAAATCTCTCAAAAGCTGCAGACAATCGTTACCTAAGCCTTCCCCTTCCAGAGTATCCGACAACATTTTGCGGTCTACTTTGTCATAGGCTTCTGTAATGCATAAAAAGGTCACATATAACGGTCTGCTTTCTACTTTTCATATTTCGGCACACTGAGTAAGAACAAATAAGTTATCATCTAAATGCCTACCTATTCTGAAGCCATTCTGAAGTTCTCCCAAAATGCCATTATTCTCTGCCCAAGTTTGCAGCTTTAATTTGATTGTCTGCGTTGCTAGCCTGTATATTACCGATGTAATGGTCAACGGTCTATACGAGTGAATTCTGTCTTTCTCCCCCTTACCTTTACAAATTAAATTCATTCTATTTTGTCGCCAACAGTCTGGTATTCGTCTATCTTTTAAAGTTTTTTCCACTGCTTTTACCAGAGCTTCCTTACTTTTTGGTTTTTGTTCATTAATCAGCCTAACGGGAACCTCGTCTAGCTCTGCGGCTGTGCGCTTCCTGGTGAAAATTATGGTTACATAAGCTGCGTCTGCTGGGACGCGCGACAAGCAGCCGGGGATCTTTGGATGCTATCGCGTTCCACTCTTAAAAACGAAGCTTAAGCGCCCTCAAAGTTCTTAAATTTAAGGTAGGCGTCATGATGATACTTAGAGCAAATGTATTAGCATCTTCTACTTTGTTTTAGCGCGGGCAAACACGCGGACAAAGAAAAAAGAAGGACATTTGCGAGCAAGCGACAGACGCAACACACTCCGCTGGAATGCCGATTTTCTAGCTGTACACATTCACATATTGAATGAGAAGAAACAGGGTGAACCGAGGGGCCTAATTTTTATTAATTATGTCATAAGAAGCCAACAACGAGACACCAAGGACAACATAGGGGAAATTGCTTGTGCTTACTAATTGCATTAAAGAAATAAATTAATGGAAATGAGAGTGGATCATTGCATGCGTAATGTGAAGACGTGGGATTGTTCCCCACCTGGAGCATGTTGTCTTTTTATCCACTTTCATTGCCAATAACATTTCACTTAATTCAATTAGTAAGTACAAATAATTTCCCCTATGTTGTTCATGGCGTCTTTGTTTGTTGGCTTCTTATGATATGTTCTCATATCGCATTTCAGCTGCATGCAGTGGTGGACGGGAAGGTGTGGCTAAGCCGTTAAGCCGGACCTTCTGTTTGGTACCCTCCGAAGTTTACATGCTGTGACATCTGTTCCTTTGCGCATTTGGCTGCATGAGTTCTTTTGTTCCTTGTATTTGACAACTCATTCAAGACTGTGGGGGGAAACTTGCTCTAACACCTTTAGCAGCGAACAAGTAGCGGGATCGCTAAAGAAAGAGCCGTTTAGTGGTGTGTGCGAATGCTTGTTCTTCGCTTACTTTTGCTTGCAGACTCATAAAGCGGAAGGAGACAGGAACGGGGGCCATAGTCTGGCCTTACTACTGGGACCTGCACCGGTTCCTCGCTTCACTTCCATTGCACGACGACAGCCTTGCGCAGGAGAGCTCCTGCACTGAACATTTTCACCCTGCACAGGAGGCGAGTGTGCAGGCACCCATTACAATTTATCCACTTCATGCGCGAGTTAAGTCATCATCATCATCATCAGCCTGGTTACGCCCACTGCAGGGCAAAGGCCTCTCCCATACTTCTCCAACAACCCCTGCTGTCATGTATTAATTGTGGCCATGTTGTCCCTGCAAACCTCTTAATCTCATCCGCCCACCTAACTTTCTGCCGCCTCCTGCTATGCTTCCCTTCCCTTGGAATCCAGTCCGTAACCCTTAATGACTATCTGTTATCTACCCTCCTCATTACATGTCCAGCCCATGCACATTTCTTTTTGTTGATTCCAACTATGATGTCATTTACTCGCATTTGTTCCCTCACCCAATCTGCTCTTTTCTTATCCCTTAACGTTACACTCATCATTCTTCTTTCCATAGCCCGTTGCGTCGTCCTAAATTTAAGTAGAACCCCTTTCGTAAGCCTCCAGGTTTCTGCCCCGTACGCAAGTACTGGCGAGACACAGCTGTTATGCACTTTTCTCTTCAGTCAGTTCCAAATTGATGCACGCACAAAAACAATGTTCACTACCCGTGTTAGTGTTATTTTGGAAATACTGAGCCATTTCGGAAATTTGCCTGATGTCAATCATTATAGTCGAAAAGCACAAAAAAAAAAAATTGCTACACGAGGAAATGCTGTCGCCACCAGCATACATTAACTGATGCTGTAAATTATGTAGCAGAGTATGCAGGTAATGGACACTTTAGCTGCAGAAGTAAAACCACATGTGCCTTAAGCATAATTTTTGTTGCTACTTGCAATATTGAGGTGTTAACTTGGCATGTAAATTTATAAACGCAGTGCCCAAAGAAGTTGCACACAGAAAAAAACAGAAGAGCCACAGAAGTTATTTAATATTGTGCTCATTTTGCCACCGGTGCTTCTTCGTGTGGTAAAGACGTGCAATTCCCATTATTCACAGGTTCTAAATGGCAATGTGCGAAGTGAAGTTGGTGAGCCTGGCAATGCCGCTGAAGAATGCTCACCACCGCTCAGCATGGCAACACCGTCGCCGAGCAGTTCATCAGGAGCGCACAGCTCGCTTCCATCTATTCCCTCTCTGGCATTGCCCATCCCCAGCTGCGAAGATGACTCACATCACCAGAAGGAGACGGTAGCTACTAGGCGAAAGCGGCTGCCAGCCACAAATACACTATTGACGCAGCTTCTGGAGGAGCAGCGCCAGCTCCGCCTTTCAATGGAGTCAAGGCGAGACCGAGAAATCAAACTGAAGGAAGAGCAACTCAAGCTTTTGCAGAAGTTTTCTCAAACTGATGATAAGCTTCTCGCCATTTTAAGCGATATGGCAAAGAAATAAATGCTATGTGAGGCTATGGGTGCATAAATTTGTACATGTTTTATTGCGCACAAGAACACACACACACACTAGCCGTGACATATATTTAATAAGTTGCCGCGAGTGTTTTCACTTCAAATAATGCAAGTTTACATTTCAAAGATATTAAATTGCTCACGAGGAATGGGACACCCGTTTCGCAAAGTATTTTGCAAATGCATTCCTTGCCTTCTCTCCCCCTTCAGTTTGAGCATGGGTGTCATGGGACGGTTGCACATAAAGAGTGGAAAGTTGTTCTTCCTGCTCCCATGGCTGCTCGACGTGGTCCCGAAAATCCTCACAGATGTTGTGCAAAGTGCAAGCAGCCCTTATTGCTCTCCTTGAGTTTGGCAGCCGACATTCCATCCTTTTCGCAACAAATCGGAAACGTGCTTTCATCCTTCCGAAAGCATTTTCTACTATCCTCATTGTTCTTGAATGATTGCAGTTGAACACATGTTCGGGAGTTCTATCCCGTGGATTCACGAATGGCTTTATGAGGTGTTCTGTCAAAGGAAACGCCTGGTCACACAAAATGACTGGAGCAACGCGAGTGTCCTCAATCATTGCCTGTGGAGACTTGAAGTGTGCACTCTCCACTATTTCTTTTAGTCCTGAACCAGCGTACACACTGGCGTCGTCGAATCTCCCTGGGCTTCCAACACGGATGTACCGGAACCGGTACCTGTGGTCTACTAATGCCAGCAGTATAATGCTGTACCTGCAGGGGAAAAGAAGGCTTGTTAGTACTGCACCTGAGTGTTCAGTAATCATAAAAGACAATTTATGGATTACTGGTAACAGTAGGCAACCAAGAAAGGTCACTGCTGAACTCGATCAGTAAACACAACTGCGTTTACAATACGTAGCAGACATTGTAAAGGACAACGTCTAGTTTACTGCAAACATTATGTACATTAATATTAACAACACACTCGTACGAAGACTAAACATAACTTGTAAAATAAACCATAATTGTCATAGTACAAACAGCACGTAGGCATGTACTACACTACATTACGAAGGGGTCCATTCGGGCCAAATAAATGCTGTCATAAACAAAAATTTACATTATGTGATTTCATGGCGACGTCGAAGTAAACATAGTGCACATTCCCTTAAAACAACGGAATCTTCAAGTTTGCCACTGTAATTGCTCCCTTTCGTGGGACCGGTAAACTTGCACCATTTGCAATAGCATACCATCCTTTATAATTGCAGTAGTCCGTTGCGTGTTCCTTTGGTGGTGATATGGCGAAGTGACAGGTATCGAGCGCACCAACAACTTGTGGGAATCCAGTCACGGCGAAGAACTCTCTGACGTGGTAGGCCATTTCGTCACGACGGACCATACAGAGCCATTGGCTTTCAAGCCGCTCAATAACAGCCGCGCAAAACTGCCTCCACAACAAGTTCACCGTTGAACGACCGACAGCAAATAAGTGCGCAATCGTTCTGTCCTCCGCAGATGAACACAAACGGTATAGTCCAATGGCTACTCTTTTCTCCAGAGAGATGGACTGTCGCATGTTTGTGTTTACACGATTCAGAGCGCATGCCAGCGACTCGACAAGGAACCTGAAAGTGCTGGGCGAAACGCGAAGTGCCTGTTTAAAATGAAAATCGCTCAGGTGAGGCAATGTGTTCTCAAACCAGCGCTCATTCCTTTGAAAAGTCCATGCCGGGCGGCGCACACGGGGCAAACTTTCAGCGACGACGGCGGCGATAGTGAAAGAGTTCACTAGTAACTGGTCCTCGATGTCCCTCGAGATGTCTGCTTCTCTCTCAATTTCAGCTTCAAGCATCATGTATGCGTGAAATCGCGACACTCGAGAATGAATAAGCGCTGCGACTGCGCGCTTCACACGCTCGCGATCCGTTTCCGTGGACGCTTCCATAGAAACCGCCATTTCTTCTCGGCTCGCGTTGGATGCGACGTTGTCTGGTCTTGACTCGTGATGATTAATCTTGTTATAGTTATTGAGCATAGAGTTACTTGCGCGTAAAGGAGTACTAACACAAAACTTCGATCTTGTTTTTTTCTGCTGCAATAAATAGCGAATGACCCAGTAATCACGGCACGAAACATCATTTGCTTCAGAGCGCGACACGTAGTTATTTAATTTTTTGTTTGTAGCGACCAGTCCGAGTTTCGGTTTCAAAGAAGGAATGTAAACACAGCTGGGCACGTGATCGCACAACTGTGACGTGCGCATGTCAGCGCGCAAGTCTCTATCGCTGCTGCGGGAACATTTAGCCAATGCCATTGATTTAGCATAGCCTCGACAGAAATCGCAGTGATATGCAAATCGGTGATACAGCGCCTGCGCAGATAGACCGCACTGGCACGCACTGCGCTAAGTGGCTCTCTTCTAACCGCACGGCGCACCTGCACTATGAGTAGTTAAATTTGTTTTTATTTTAGGAGTAATTGAAAGTTCTTCACATTAAAGCAGCATAAATATAGCATTTCTACTACTCCAACAGATAAACAAATGTCAATAAACATTTAATAAATCATAATAAATAAAGATTGATAATGTATACGGAAATATGAGAGACTGAACGGCACTGGAGCACTCCTGTGGAACAACTTACCATCACAACCTAATACACGGCACGGCAAAATTTTTTCATTATCATTCCAACACCGTTAAAATTTCTGGAGTTTTACGAGCCAAAACCACCATCTGAATATGAGGGCCACTCTAGTAAGGGACTACAGATTAATTTTGACCCCCCGGGGACCTTTGACATGCCCCCAATGCACGGGACACAGGTGTTTTTGGATTTTGCCACCATCAAAATGTGGTCGTTGCGGCTGGGATTCGATGCTGCGACCTCATGCTTAGCAGTGCAACGATCAAACAATTATTATGCCCTACTATTATCTGTTTAGGGTATCAATATTTCTTGTTTCTCTCTCCGTCTGCTTTTATTACATCTTGTGTATTGTTACTTTGATGTATGAAGCCGTTTTTAACAAGGCGGCGTTAAGTGCCCCATGCCGCAGAAAATACAGTGTTGGTGGAGGTGTCCTTGAGCGAAAATTGCCGTATATATTTAGGTTTATGTATTTGCCACGCCTTCCCATATGACATGCGGTATGTGCGGGTTATATTGCCACACCATTCTACCACTAAAGTTGCTCATACCTTGTCTTGCATTCTTGACAATGTTATTCCTCGGAATTTTGAGAATGACAGCCCACAAGCAAATGTCATGAAACAAAACACCAACAGAGCATGCCTTTTATGTGAAATCTTCTGAGACTGAAATATTAAAAGTGTGAAACAATAACAGAAACTTGAAAATGATGCAATTTTTTTTTTGGTGTGGCTCTGCACTATCTCCAGGACCTGCCCACACAAGAGGCGGTGTTTCTACCAGAAAGCTCGCCTTTATGCGTAGCGTTCGCCACCAGCGTTTCCTGGTAAACATTACGGTTACATAAGCCGCAGTTGCCGGGAAGTGTGAGAAGCAGTCAGGGATCTTTGAATGCTATTGCATTCCACTCTTAAAGGCGAAACTGAAGCATCCTGCAAGTTTTGTTTTACGTTTGTCGTAGTTATCATCAGGAACAGCCCGCCTTTTCTGTGAATGTGTATTTATGATTGTGTGATTTACTTATTTATTTATTGCCAAATTACCATAGTCAACGTTATTACTAATATGGATCTCAACTAGCCATAAGCAACTGATCCAGATACATCATACTTTACTTCCTCTGTATACTTCCTATTTGAATAAACCGAATTCGTATTCGACAGTGTCAATGCAAGGCAAAAGTAAAGAACCATAGCAAGCCTTTTGTAATATTCAACATTTTACTAAACTGTGCTCCAACAGCATGTACACAATGCTGGTTGAAACCAGTTGCACACAATAAATGACAACAACGTGGCAAAAATTACAAGTTACACCGTCAACTGTGTCAAGCTCTTCCTAAATGTGCAATGTTAAAATTTTGTCCTCAGTGAACATTATCTTTCGGAACAGGACTTCCAGGTTCAGCTGGATACCATTCCAACATAATTCGAACACAAGATAGCACCTGAACCTTGTAAAACACTACCAATTAGGTACCAGGTCGCCTGAAAGCATCACAAACATCCAATTATTTCTCTTCAATTGCACAGCATTATCCTGAATTCCAACGCTGCTGCTGCTGCTCTAAAAGTTGGTACACAAAGTCAATACAAGTGTACAGACAATGCAATGAACAACACATTGCTGAACCGCCATCCAAAGCTTTGTGGTAGACTCAGGATGCTCCATGCAGTTTTGAAATGATAATGCAAGAAATGGTGGTACACATTCCTATACACTTCGTTCTCCATGACTTTCATGTGTTCGCATTAACATTTGCTAATAAAATGCACAATCACACAACTTGACTTTTCCATTCTTTCAAGTTCCAGGCAAAATGGATTGCATGCTGCCATTTACTTCTATAAGATGGAAGACAACATTTCAAGATACAGTAGACCCATCCAAATCAGCACATTGCTTGGAAGTGCTATGTGGCTTGAATGCACTCAGCTAGAATTTCAATGTAAGCATGAATCTTTATATATATACATATGTATGTAAAGCAGTGACAAGTGTCAGTACCTTAAATAATCTATACAATTTCAGATCTTACAGGTTTTGGCATCTTCATATATACAAAAACATGCCGACAATAGCCAGCAGGTGTGTATCTTGTCTAAGGGTAAGCTACCATCAAACCTGGTAGACCTGAAGGTTAAGGTAGCCAAGACAAATAAATACCTTCATCGACAAGAGAACTCAAAGAGTAACAGCAAAAGTGTGCACACTGCATATTTACAAAGACATGACAAAGACCTTTCGCAACAAAAGAGCTCCAAGACCTTTCATATGTCATGAGTGCAAAAAAAAAAAAAAAAGGATAAAAAGGCTTGTGAAATGGAATTGGAAGCTGGCCTCATTCTATTCAGGAGATCTCTGGGGAAGTACATAAAAGGCAAGCGCTGTCGATGTTTTTGTTTCATGACATTTGTTTGTGGGTTGTCATTCTTAAAATTTCAAGGAATAATGTTGTAAAGAATGTAAGACAAGGCATGAGCAACTTTAGTGATAGAAAAAGAACTTTAGCACTGCATAAAACATATACGGCAATTTCCGCTCGCGGGACGTCGACGCCTAACGCTGACACTGAATTTTCTGCGACACGGGGCCCATGTCGCAGAAATGTGTTGCGTTATGATGGCTAGACTCAATGCCACTCTTCCTGCCAGAAAAGGACCCTACTCAACGAAGCAAGCGCGCTTGAAGCTCGACAACATGAACAAGCGTTATCGGTAAATGAATATAGGGGGAAACGCTGTGCAGGGGGAATCTGTACTTGTCAGAGGAAGCGACATCTGCTTACTAGTGCTCTTGAAATGCCAGCCTCTTAGGCCTGGATGACAAATAAATTCAAACAGCATAAATTCATGGGCAGGAAAAGCCTCTAGTGGGCAACACGAGAACACAACATGTTCGTGCCTTGTGGCCGGTATTGCCATCGCCGCATGTTGGATACTTGGGCTTTTACGCATCGATATGTGCGCCCCAAGGCAACATACATTTGAATGTTGCCAGCGCCTAATTATTTTCAACTTTGGTGTAATGTACACCTATGCAGCTCCATCCAAATCTTTATCCCAACTTGCAGACATATCTTTATCTTGGCGATCTGAACACGTTCCTGCTCACTGTTATTACCACTCCTGCTACATCTAATGTTTATTTGTTATTGACATACCGAAATTTGCATATGGAACAAGTGAACGAACGGGCCAATTGTGGAGAAGTTGTTGCATCGTGGGACGATGGCGATATTTCTGCTCAGGAGAGCAGTGTTCGCGAAAAAAGCATCACTCCACAGCCATCCAGACAGTCCACAGCCTGGGATAACAAGTGACCTGGGTACCAGAACAGGCAGCTGTTGTGCCAGCAGCAAGTCCAAAGGAAGGAAGAGTCCTACATTGAGAAACTTCGAAGACCTCCTCAGCTTACATACACAAGTGGAACAACAAGCTGCGAAAGCTTTAAAAAAAAGTTACAAGTTTCAGAAGACGTTTGCAAGATTGCAAGTAGAATCTGATGACACGCAGGCAAGCATGATTAGAATGTTGGAGAACTTTCTCGTATCAAAACAAAATAAAAAGTGAGCATATAGCACAAAACAAATAAGCATTTATCTCATAAACATTACACAACACAGATTCCCACGAAGGAAGTAGCATTCTAGAGCCACGCACAGCTGCCATGTACCTATGCAGAACAAGCTTAGCACACAGAATGCAATGATAACACAAAATATAAGAAGAAGGTAAAGATAACCAGACACGTAATTTCACCAGACAGAACACGAAATGAAATGGGCACGTAGATACGATGCAGGAATGTAGGAGAGATAATGGCTTGGGGGTAACGGATTTTGTCAGCCGTAAAAACTCTACAGTCGAATGCGACCAGCGTTTGCAGATTATTCCCAAATTAGGCTAAATATAGAACAAACACGTACAAAATTCAGTTTAAAACAATAAAACTCCCAAATATGACAATAATTTAGCTCAAAAATAATATTTTCATACCATTGTAATGAACTTTTGCTGACAAATGATTTAAAATGAAGCCTGTGCGCAAGAGATCACGTGATGCGTCGTCATGCCATTAACCATTAGCAGGATAGCTTGTGTAACTCCGGCGGGCTATGGTTGGCGCTGCAGAACGAGTTTACCACAGTTAAGTTTAACCGTGGTTAAGCTGACCATGTAACTAGGGTATTAGAGATGGCGACATGACGGATATGTTTCGCCTGTTTAATGCATGCAAGCTACTTAAAAAAACAAGCCCTTTGCAAAATGCCCACTATTCATTCAAAGCTTTAATGTGCTTGAGCTGCTTGTGACCCAACTCAATGTACACACATTAATGCCAACAAAAGTTTTCAGAATCGTACTGCTCACTTTATTTTTTCAGATAGTTCAAAATTCTCATGATGCCCATGAATCTGTGGTTTGCAACACTAGGCAGCACCAGTAAGTTTTGTGACCGCCCTGGCAGCACCAGGACAGTCACACAGAATGCTTAGTACGTCTAAACAAAAGTCAGAAAAGAGCACACCACAGCCAAACGCAGACTTGCACAAATGCAAGATTTGAAGACGTAGACAGAGCCCTAAACTACCAGAAAGCTATCTTTCAGAAAAACAAAACAAATCATAATATTGATGGCTTAGCCCAAGCAGGCATAAATTACAATGTGTCCGCTCAAAGTATAGTTTATCTTTCTGGCGAGTTTTATATCCTTCCGCTACACATAACTAACATTCAGCATCATCTATGAACAACAACAAAAAAAAAAAAACCCCACTAATTGTTTTGAGAACTCTTTAGTTGCAAAACGACATAGCAAGTGAAACGAGTTTTCTTCTTTACCTAAGTAACAACACACGAGGCCAAGTCACTTGTTCTACATGTACAGTGTTTGCTTCGATTCCCACAGTAAGGAAGAGAAAGTTTAAAGATATCAATGACCTTTAGGTGTTTGTCATGTTTTGAAGCAGTTTCAACAGCAGAACATTTTTTTATTTCGCTGATGGCATTATGCAGATGGTAAGCAGCCTCAAATGCACACCAAGCTCGGACTTAGCAAGTGCCCATTCTATCTTTTCATTTGCACTTCAGCTATGCGACCACAACGCTTCATCACCTTTGTAACTATAGTGACTGTTTGCCAATGTTAGGTGGGTGCTTGGTCAATATTTTGTGGAAAGTCGCCACCTCCAGAAATATTCAACAGAAAGAGCCCTGTTCTGTGCGCATCGCGAACGCACGGCTGGACTTATCTTTCAAGAAGGAGGCGAGCCTTCCTTACTTTTATTGCTTTCTGTGTCACTGACGCCCCCGGGGACTCCGAGCTGTGCGCAAGAGAAAGGACCCGCTCCCTCCGTTCGGTTCCTGGAAGTGACCCAGTGACGACGCTTCGAGGTGTCGGGTGATGTTTCCCGGGCCTGGGGAACGGCGACGAGGATGGAAACTGTGGTTCGAAAAATGCGGGATGGGTAGACTCGCCCTACTGGCCTAGAGACAGGACCACTTCTTTGCGAGCAGAAAACTGGACGTTTTGTGTATTTTTAACTTGGTTTTTTGACCTTCTTAGTGTAATTAAAGTTTGTTTTAAATGTTCAATTGCGTTCGACCCATTATCTAGCTGGACAGCGGACACTTCGATCCCATCAAGTGCGATCCGCGAGGCCAGTATAGTAAGAAAGTGAAGTCGACTGCCATTGGCTGCCAACTCAACATCCGCCGCAGTGGAATACGTCGCACGGCAAGGCCTCCGGTTTGACCATGACATCCGCCTACTGCAAGGACACTGCATCGCCTAGAAGTTGAGCAGCTGACGGCACACAGGACGACAAGGTGGGCTCGTTTCAAATTTCATCGCGCAGCTTAGCAGGCTTCACCACACACATACGCTTTGAGTGAGATAGTTCATGAAGCATGCATGCCAAAATGGATCAGGACAAGCTTATGCCTGAAATGTCTCAAGTTAGGACAGCAGAGCATGAAGCTTCCACGGCAAACATTAAATCACAAAAAGCAACTACGTTCTCCATGAAAGCTAAAGAAATGTATGAAACGAGCCACGAAGAGCACTGCCGGAGAGTAGATGCTGTCTGGAAGAACGTGGAGACCGCTATTACCAAAATGTCATGTGCGAAAGAGGAACACATTAACAGCGCCGCAAGGCAGCTTCGTGCAAGATATGAGTGCTACGAGCACATCGCTGCCAGATACGCTACCTTCCTCGCCAAAACGAGCAGATCTGAAACCCAGCAGGAATTAGAGCTTCAGAAAGCAATCAAAGCAGATCGTGATGTGACCGTAAGCAACAAGTTACATGAGGCTACAGAACGAGAATGCGACCGTTTACAAGAGACAATGTCACAACACTCTCTATTGGCCCACTCAAGCGTTTCTTCGAGGTCACGACGATTGGGCTCGTCAACAATCAGCCTAGCCACCGTACAGGCCCGCGCGCAAGCTGAAGCTGTCCGGGCCAGAGTAGAGTTTGGTCACAGAGAGGCTGCGATGCGTATTGAGAAGGCAAGGATTGAGGTTGAATTGGATATTTTGCAGCATGAAGAAGAAGCGGCAGCTGCAAACGCACAGGCGAATGCGCTTGAGGCAGCCGTGGTGCAGGATGGCAGGGAGTGCATACGCACGCTCCCTTCTGTGGACCGAACACACCAGATTAGGAGCTATATCCACGAACAGGGAGTGCATACGCACGCTCCCTTCTGTGGACCGAACACACCAGATTAGGAGCTATATCCAGCCCTATGCAACGCTGCACTTGTGTTTACTGAGGTGGCTGTTACCAACTCTAGCGGCGACGTAAACAACGCTCACACATCGCCGGGGGCCAACACAGCTGCGAATAATGTGTCTGCGAGTTGATGAACGGCCCACCTGACTACTATGCTTCCCCTAACAACCCAAGTTATAAGCATGCTGGAGCTACGAGTCATCCTATGGACTTACGAGTTGATCCGCAGCCGCTTGTGTACGCCCCAGCACACAGCAGTTCAAACTCAGAGCTAGCCGGTGTCCTTAAATTCCTGTGCCGCAAGGACTTTGTTTCAAGCGGTCCTATCAAGTTTGGTGATTGACCTGAGAACTTTCGCGCTTGGAAGTCATCATTCAAAGGTGTCATGGGAGATCTAGGTCTTTCTGCCCAGGAAGAGCTCGACCTTCTCATCAAATGGCTTGGCCCTGAATTGTCACATCAGGCTCGGAGGTTGAAATTGGTGCACGCCGATGACTTTTCAACGGGCTTTAACGTCGTGTGGAAATGGCTAGACGACGTCTTCGGGCACCCTGAGGCAATTGACCATTTGCAGAAGTCGGAGCGCCACCTAGCGCGAAAAACAGGAAGCTTGCGCCTTGCCACTTGGTTGGAAAACATCCTGGCTCCAGCCTTGCTGAAAGTTGCTTTGGTACGGCGGCATCGAGACGTCGTTGTGTTTGCAGAGCTTCTTTCACGTTTTGTGAAAGCGTCGACGTTCTCTGGTAGTTGCATATGACCTGCCCTAAATATGATTGAAGATGACTTCAGTTCCTTGCCGTTCTTGAAAGTGGGACGGACAACTGAATTCTCAGAGTGCCGGATAACAAGCGACAATGTGTGGGATTATCTTCATGCCAACACTTCGTCCGTTTGTCAGGCACACCGCTGGTGGGCTTTAAAAAAAGAAGGTTAAGTTAAGATCATAAAACTTAACGTAAACACCGTGGCCTAAAGTGACTTAAATGACATGTACGGAAGAAAAGAAGACGAGTGCAGACTCACAAATGACACAAAGTACATAGACTGGCCACATCTCTATGCGCAGTTTTTCACAAATCACTTAATCGTACTTGCATATACTCACAGTCACTCAGTGGCGAGTGCGAAGGAAAACTGCATTCTTTATATTTTACAGCCTCAGTGAGACCTGCCAGCACGTCGCTGGCCTTCTGCTCAGCGTTGCAGAACTGGCAGGAGATGACAAGGGAATGAAAGTCGCCTGCACAGGCCACAGATCCTAGAACGCACTGTTAGCTGCCATGGAGTGCCGTCCAGGTTCGACCGCTCCACTGCTGCCGTCCACAAACTTCTCTCCACGTTAACCTTTGCAGGCGGAAATCTGAAGAAATTACTATTTCCATTTCCACAATAATAGCTCGTGCAGCCAAAAGCGACGCAGTTGGCAGGCGTGTCACACCCGAGCTGCGCAGTTTGCTTTCGAACCACGGAGGCGGTGCTCACGAAGCGCCGCCCCGCAGCCGGTTTTGGCGCATGCGCAGTCGTACTTCTGCAAGTGGTCAATTCAGGATGCATTACAGAAGCGGCTGGAAGACTTCCCGAAGACGTCTTACCGGGAAAATACCAGACTCCAAGAACTTGGTGACCTCCTGCTAGAAGTCGAGGCTGCAAAAACTGACCCATATTTTGTCGGTCTTAGCTATTTGGATACCGCAAGAGGGGTGAACAAAATTATCTCGAAGTTGCCATCTGGACTGCAAAAAAATTGGATGTTGGCAGGGTCAAAATACAAGAAAGATCACAACACTGCATTTCCCCCTGTTTCTTTATTCTGCAAATTTGTTAGAGATCAGGCCAGCATAAGGAACAACCCGAGTTTCATCTTGCACCCACAAAATGCCTCGTCTGAATTCAATCAAAGGAAGGAAGACAATGCTACCAAGACCATGCGGCAAAGATCATCTACATCAGGGAGAAAAACAGAAGTGGATCCTGCTTCTGCCAAGATTAATCAAGATGCCACTACTAACGAACAGCAACCAGAATCGAAGGACTTCAAGAGGTGGTGCCCACATCACAAAAAACCTCACCCTTTGGAAAGGTGCCGCGCCTTCCGTGAAAAAACCTTGGAAGAGCGGTTATCTTTCCTAAAGAAGCAAAGGATCTGCCTACGATGCTGCTCATCTAAGAACCACATGCAGTGGCAATGTCAGGCAGTTGTGATATGCCTCATATGCGACTGCGCCAACCACGCCACAGCGCTTCACCCAGCATCGCCAACCTCAGAGTCGTCAAGCGCTAGTGGGTGTGAGGACAGTACCACAGATAACCCAGAAAGAAGAGTCGCATCTAGGCGTACTGAAGTGTCAAATGCTGGCAATGACACAAAGTTGTGTGATAAAATCTGACTCGTAGAGGTGACCCATGAGACTCGGCCTCAGAAGGCACTCAGAGTGTACGCGATTCTTGACGACCAGAGTAATCGCTCGTTGGTTAGGCCAGAACTTCTCAACGATTTCAAGGTGATGGGGACTCGTACGCAATACACACTCCGCACTTGTTCCGGCAGTACCGAAGTGGTTGGAAGAGTCGCTCATGGCTTCTTTGTGCAGAGCGTGTCAGGCGAAGTCAAGTTCCCTCGAGTGCAAGACAATTTCCGAAAACAGAGATGAAATTCCGACACCTGATTCTGCATGGCACTACGCTCACTTGAAGGCTGTAGCAAATCACATTCCGCCTCTTGAGGAGCCTGGAATACTGCTCCTCCTTGGATGAGACATCCTAAGAGCTCACAAGGTTCGTCAGACAATCAAAGGACCCCACGACGCGCCGTATGCTCAGAAGTTCGACCTCGGATGGGTCATTGTCGGCGACGTTTGCGTTGGTTGCATGCAGAAAACAGGCAGCGTCAATGTGTCCAGGAACCATGTGCTGGACAGGGGAGGACCATCTCTTTTCGAGCCATGCTCAAGGCATTTCTTTGTAAGGGAGGCGCCGATTCTCTACACTGCAGATAAAGTCCCAAAAGATTTACGATTGGCAACAACATTGGATGATACCCTGGTCCTGAATCTTTTCGAAACAACTGAACTTGACAACCAGTGTGCTCTCTCCATGGAAGACAAAACATTCCTCAAGATAACGAATAGTGAATTCACCCATGACAAATTAAACAATTGGGTCGCCCCTCTCCCCTTTCGCTCACCGAGAAATCAGCTTCCGAACAACAGTGAACAAGCTTTGTCTCGTCTGCTCTTGCTATGGCGTACCCTGCGAAAAAATCCAGAAACAAGGGAATGTTTCATGACCTTCATGAACGAGCTCTTCATCAAGGGTCATGCAGAGGAAGCTCCACCACTTCAGGTAAATGAAGAATGCTGGTATCTGCCCATATTCGGCGTTCACCACCCCTAGAAGCCTGATCAAATCCAAGTCGTATTCGACTCTAGCGCTCAGCACGAAGGGTCATCTCTGAACAGCGTTCTCCTGACCGGCCCTGACCTGGCGAACAACCTTGTGGGGATTTTGATACGCTTCTGGCAAGAACCAGTGGCGGTTACAACAGACGTCCAGCAAATGTTATACAGTTTCATGGTCTGCGAGGACCATCAGAACTACCTGAGGTTCCTTTGGTTTAAGGGCAATGATATCTCCAGAGAAATCATAGAGTGCCGAATGAAGGTTCACATTTTCGGCAACCGCCCATCGCCAGCTATTTCAACTTATGACCTTCAACAGACTGCCTGACAAGCTGCCCTACGATTTGATGAAGATGCCAGGAAGTAAGGAAGTGAGCCTTCCTTACTTTTATTGCTTTCTGTTTCACTGACCGCCCCCCCCCCCCCCGGACTCCGAGCTATGCGCGAGAGAAAGGACTCGCTCCCTGCGTTCGGTTCCTGGAAGTGACCCAGTGACGACGCCTCGAGGTGTCGGGAGATGTTTCCCGGGCCTGGGGGACGGCGACGGGGATGGAAACCGCGGTTCAAAAAACGCGGGACGGGCAGACTCGCCCCATCGGCCATAGAGACAGGACCACTTCTTTACGGACTGAAAATTGAATGTTTTGCGTATTTTTAACTTGCTTTTTTGACCTTCTTAGTGTAATTAAGGTTTGTTTTAAATGTTCAGCTGCGTTCGACCCGTTATCTAGCTGGACAGCAGACACTTTGATCCCGTCAAGTACGATCCGCGAGGCCAGTATAAACCCATTTCGTGACCACATGCTCCCAAACCAACAGCAGACCACCACCAATCTACATTTCTCCAACAAACTTAAGTGTAGCAATCAATTTCACAGTGCCTACACTTCATGCGAAGAGACTCCTGAAAAGCGTGCAACCTGCTTTAACCCTGTAATGCCCAAATATCATATAGGCTACGCTAAGTTTGACCTCAAAATTCTGATTTAAGCATGGGAACGCATAGCCTATAAGCACCCTGCAGATGCTAATACCAGCCTCGACGAGGGCGCACCTAGCGGTGGCACGAGTGTAACTTGAGATTACTAGCAGCAGCCATATGGAGTTACTATACTGACAGCAGCGGCCACTGTTTTTAATACGCTGCCAGCGGTAGTGTCAATGCAGAGTCCACCTGTGCTTTTCACTCTGTTGTGTTCCAGATAATTCATATTTCAACCGAAAACCAAGGTTCTCGGCGTTAGCTGCAATAAGTCCACGTCCAAATTGCAAAACCTGCAGTGCTTGGAGTGCAAGAGTACCAGGTACCATATTCTGCGTCACTAACAAAATGGCTGCACAGCTGGGAGTACTCCGCAACGGTGCCAATGTCGACATTCAACGAAGCGACAGGTGCATTCACTTGGCCACGGTGGTCTGCACAGACGAAGACAAGGAGGTCATATTGGCGAAGTGGTACGAGTACAAGAAGGGGCTGCTCACGGGCTCTTCAATGAAGCAACGCGCTTCATCTGGCACCTGACATGCTCGGCTTGCGAGCACACCCTTCACCGCCAGAAGCAGTTTTGGACGCAAGACTGCAGGCACAAGTTTCAAAACATGGCACTGGCTGCGAGACTATTGAAGTTGATTGGTTCGCTACAGCGTTTGCTGGATGCCCAGGACAGTTATTTCGACTACCACTGAATTGAACCCGAAAGGGAAGAAGGGGTACTTCGTCAAATTGACACGCAGTGTGAAGATGGAAAGCAAGGAGAGCAATAGTCCCTCCCACCCCAGAGACAGTGAAAAAAATCGGCGGGGTGCAATGAATAAGCCTCATTGCTTACTGAGCACGTGCTGGTGGGCGAGTTGGTTATGCATGATTACAGTGAAGGCGCCAAATGAAACAACGGATGAAGGAAGGAGACAGGAGACAAACACGTGGTTGTCTCGTGTCTCCTTCCTTCGTCCGTTGTTTCATTTGGCGCGTTCACTGTACTCATTGCTTAGTCGTGAGCATTTTAGCAACGTTGAAAATCAAGGCTCACCGGAATGCATCCCTTCGAATGGTGATGGAATAGAGGCATGCTAGAGATAAGGTGTACGCTCACAGCACAAACACAGCTCCTGGTGAGCACAACGAACCGGGTACTTGAGACAAGGACGCTGGAGCAAGAGTGGTGCATGTAGTGGTCCCTGCTAGCACGCACTCCTACTTTGTGGCGTCACTGTGCAGTTACCAACCCACTGCTTCCACGGACACTGAATGTGGCAAGGAGAGCGATCAGTCAGCACCAAGTAACCAAATGCTCAACCTTGGTTTACAGCAGTGCTCCAGGTACGAAGCTCTTTGCCAGCACGGATGTCAGAGAAGCAGCAGCCAAAACTCTGTACCCAGCTGGTTCGGTGAACAAAGTCAGCTACATGCTCGGTATTTTCGTTTAACTTGGTCTAATGACAACCAGCCGCATTGTGGAATTATCTCGGGTACATTGCTTTTGCACTCGGTAGCGCATGTTTTGTTCGGGAGACCGTGCATACTGTGCACGAAGTTGATGAAAGCAAATTCAAATGCTAACGCCTGCTGGGTGGCACACGGGCGTTAAAACCGTGACTTAGGCTAAAAGATATCCCTTTGCTACATTGCCAGGACTGCCATTAGCAGGCTTCAATTATTTTATAGCATTTTGGAATGAGAAAACACGCATGTGGCATGGTGCTGACAGTGATACAATGGCATTTTGCCATCCCGTTGTAGATATTCTTTAAAAGCTGCTTGCAGCATTAAGAAGAGTTTGAATACCAAAGTATGTGTCCTTGTTCATGTGCCATGCGGTTACTTGCACATATGACGAACTACTGCATGTTGCAAAACAACAGCCAATGTTTTTGGGTGGCAAACATGGTGCGTGTCAAAGTGACAAATGTGCTTCAGCATGCTTCGCCTCAGTAGAAAAGGTGAACCATATTGGTTGGACAAAGGTGAGCTTGGCACATAGGGTTACCATCCCAGTGACAGGTGTCAGAACGTCATTCAGAACAGAAAATCAACCCAACCATACAAAATGGTTCGCTGTAGACGAGAACCGTGACATAGTTGTTGCTCCTGCTTCTTGGACAATAAAATTTTGAACTGTGTTTTGTCTTTTTCCCATTCAGAAAGCAGTACTTTCTCATCGTAGACACAGGAGAAGTGCTGCGCCATTTGTCCCACACTATGTCAATCCACTTTTCCAGCGCCATTCCGCTCTAAAACGCGTTATAGCACCAAAACTGCTCCCAAGCGGTGCCTACATGTGCCGCCGAATGTGAGGCAACAATGAGGTGTTCAACGCCAGTCCCTTTGCACAGGGAGCAGGAGAGACGCATTCATTCAGCAGTCATACAGGACATTGCGCACTTAAGTGAACTTCCTGCTCTCTCGATGGCGCTGCGGTATGATGGGACCAGCTCGAAAAAGCTGGCGAGCGGGAAAGGGCAGGAATGAGCTACAGTAAATTGGTCGTCAAGCCATTTTCCATTTTCGGCTATGCAGCTGGCGTTGTCACAACAGTGGTGTTGGAGTTTTGTGGCAAGCTGGTGATCGCACAAGGCGGTTGCTGTCATGGTTGTCTGGAGTTGCAGACATAAGCAAAAGTAAGTGAATTGATGCTACATAATGTAAAAAGCATTGTATAGTGTGGTTAATTAATTTGATGTGAAGCTACGAGGTCAGTGCGAGCAAGAGTGTCTAGGAGCTATACTATGCAGTAGCTGCCGCGGATGAAAATGCACCACCAATTTTTTAGGAACTATACATTAAGAAAATAGGAGCTATCTCGTTGATTGTGTAATGTTGGTCTTGTGTCATGAGTCTGCATGAGAAATGAAATTTTTTTTTGATCCAGTTACTGTCAATGAAGCCACAGCCAAGTGGGCAACCACTCACAGGGCTTCAGCTTATGCAGGTCAGCTGGTCTGTTTTTGAAACATGCTCCTTTTAAGTGGGTGCCTTCTTGCTTTCGATTTGTTGGTTACTTTCGGGACATTCTTGTGAGGGCGAGTCCCTCCATGTGCATGTGGTGTCATTCTGCAGGCGACTAAATGAAGTTGTTTCTCTCTCTCTTGCACTGCACATAAACCCTCAGACGTTACAAAGGCAGCACGTCAACGCACTCGTGCAGCGACAAGCCCAGTCTTGCCTGTGCAAGCAGCTGCTCGTCATGTTGCTCGGTTCTGGCCAGTCAGAAAGCTTCGTTGATTGCTCGGCTCATAGTATCGACAGCACAACTTGAGATGTCACTCGCTGCCGTTACTGCATGTCAGTTTGTACGTGAAACAGCTTGTGACAAATTATACCAAAAAATGAAAAAAGGCAACCTGAGCGGTTATGGAAATACGCTGGTGGCTCCATGCACCTGATGCAACCACGGGAATGTGAACGAGTAATCAGGTAAACCATGGGGTGCGAGTGTTTATGTGTGCGCCTGAATCTGCATGCTCACTATGATGAAAGGGGCTGTGCAAGCACAGATTGCCATTTCTGTGCTTCTGTGCATCAAGTACGCTTGTTCAAACATATATGTGATGGGCCAGGTTTACTGTCTCTTAGACGACTGCGACCAATCTTTTGTTGGCGAACAAAACAGAAACGTCAATGATTCATAAGACGAATGAGGTAACATGAAAACAGGACCACGGGATAAAAAGTGTGCACCAGCGGCACCTAGTACTCAAGCATAAGCAAGGGGGGAGCTTCTGGCTTCTGAAAACCTAGCAGCCATCTGCAAGTAAGCAGCTCGGTAAATGTGGCTTGCCATACAGCAACGTTTCTTTTTCCTGAGTTCCAATCAGTCGGCCGAAGTGAATGGATGTGTCGTCAGCACGCTCTGCAACCATTGAGACGCGACCTTCACCGACCGTCCTTGCCCGGGCCGCCTTCGCCGGGAGTCATATGGGAAGTGGCTTTCTCGCCGTTTCCCACCGACCGCCTTTTTCCCGGGACTTTTTTGCCACTCCCCGCACCTCTACAGCTCTGAAGCAGTTCCAACGCGGCTGCCCTTATCGGGGCCATAGCTGCCTTGGCGTGTTTTCTACACTATGAACCAAGAGCGCCAAGCGACCAGCACTTCCGAGGCCCATGTTTTAAACGGGTGTTCAAAGGGCCTTCGGCCAATTCACCGCTCTGTTTCGATGGAGCATTTATCTACCGCAACGTCATTTTCCAACGAGCAATGTAGGGGATTCCGCCAAAAACGAGGTTCCCTACAGCAGTATATCACCACATCCACGAACCCTCCAGATGCCATCCTCTTACAGGAAGTCAACTGCACCCCTTCTTTATCCGGCTACCAGCACACTCTCTTGTGGGAGCCTTAGTTTCAAAACATGTTACATGTCACATGCATATGACTAGCATTGACATTCCTCACCAAATAGTGGAAATAATTACACAAAAGAAACGCAACGAGAGTCTGTTTATACTCAATGTATACAGTTCCCCCTGTTCGCATACGCACTGTACGCGAATGGGGGGAACTGTGAAAATTACATCAATTTATCAAAATTACAAAATTACATCAAATTACATCCAGCAAAAATTACATCAATTTAGAGCACAATAAATGTTTTTCCTGCTCCTCCTCCATGTCACGCAATGGGGCAGGTAATCTCGTACTTTGAAATATTGTAACTAAATAACTATTCAAATACACGTGTTCCGATTTTTATATGTGTTTTTAATTGGCTAGCTACGTGCATGAGTGCTTAAACTGGATTAATTGAGTGCGTTGTTTTTTCTTGCCGACATTTTTTTCTCCATGTGCGATTTTGACGCCATCAGGGCTCAGCGGTTGCATATTGCGCCTGTTGAGTTACGACAGGCGTGGTGTTCCAGGTTTGCTCCCTCTGTATTCTCGCAGATTCGTCGATCCCGACGGTGGTGTTTTACTCCTGTCATCAAAGTCACTCCAGAAATCTCCAAGCGGCTGCAGATGCTCTGTTTGAGGAGCTTGATGACAGAAATTTGTCAGATGTAGAGGGCGAATGCAAAGATGATGATGATGCTGCCGAGCTTCATGCGACCGATCCTACGCCAACGGACGATGAGAGCGATAGTTCTGATGACGAGTACAGTTTGGGAATGTCTACTGGATAGAAAAGAACACCATTTCAGCAACCAGACACAATATTTCAAGGGAACTTTTACGCTGTGCTTGAATTGGATGGAGAAATGCAATCGCCATATTACTATTTCCAAAGATATGTTCCAAAAAGTGTCTTTCTAGAACTTGCGGATAAAACCAATCAATACTCGGTGCTTCAGGAGGGATCCTCAGTCGAGACCAATGGAGAAGAGATAAGGCGTCTTTTTGCACTTCATCTCACAATGGGTGTCTTGCGTTATCCGAGGTTGAGACTCTACTGGAAGCATAGCATGAAATCTGGTTTTGTAGCGTCAGTCGGCCTTTCACGCAACCGCTTCGAAAAGCTTTAGAACTACCTGCATGTTCTTGACGCTAATTTATCCCAGCAAAACAGACCGCCTTTGGAAGGTGAGGCCCCTGCTGGATGCTTTTCAGAAACGGTGTAATGAGCTTGTTCCCCAAGAGCGGCTTTGCATTGACGAGTAGATTGTGCCCTTCGAAGGCCGTCTGGACATAAAGCAGTACGTAAAAGGAAAGCCACATTCGTGGGGCGTGAAAATATTTATGCTGTGTGGTGAATCTGGGCTTCATTATGACTTCCTTCCATATCAAGGATCGACAACTACCTTATCCGACCACCTAAGTCTAACTTCGACATCACAGGTGCGATAGTTGCGACTCTGGCTCGGAAGATTCCATCTGGTGTGAGACAAGTTGTTTTCTGACAATTATTTTACTTCTATGCCTCTGCTACGTGAAATGCAGAAGAAAAAAAATATTTTCTGCCGGAACAATAAGGTCCAACAGATGTGAGAAGTGTCTCTTGATGAGCGAAAAGGATCTAAAAAAACAAAAAGGGGCGTCGCTCATCAGATTGCGTTGTCAGTGGGGATGGAAAGTTGGCCGTGATGAAGTGGCTGGATAACAGGTCAGTGACATTGGCATCCAACTTTCTTGCTGAGAAGGATGAAGACACCGCCAGGCGATGGAGCAAAGCAGAGAAATGTTTTGTTGACATCAGACGACCAGCTGTGGTCGGTGCCTAGGTACAACCGCAGCATGGGTGGCGTCTATAAAGTATATTTTCTTGTGGCGCTTTACCGTACAACCATCCGGTCTAGCAAGTGGACGCTGAGGATGATATTCCACTTCATGAATCTGGCAGTAGTGAACGCCTGGCTTGAGTACAGGAAAGACGCCGACAGGCAGCTTATCCCGTCAACAGAACAGCTTGACTTACTCAAATTCATCTTGAACGTCATTGACGCACTTTCGGCAGCTGAGAGTAAACCTTTGCAAAGCAGGCTAGGTTCACAGAAAACAGGCCAGTTCAAGATGTCCGGTTCAATCAGATTGGACATTGGCCCATTCAGGACGATTCAAGGGAGCAGCGATGCAAAATGGAGAACTGCACTGGAAAATCTCGCATCCAGTGTGAGAAATGCAAAGTCCACTTGTGCCTTTCAAAGTCTAGGAACTGTTTCAGTGTGTTTCACACACGGTGCTAAAGAAATTGTGGTTTCTTAACACTTTGTGGAACTCTGGAAATAAAGCATCCAAAAATTTCATTTTACAGCCCTTGAGCCCTGATGTCCTATTTTGACGCCATATCGCTAACTCGGTAACCACTTCTATAACAAGGTTCATTATTTTTGGGGATGTTATTTTACTAATAGAAACAAAAAAAAAAAAGAGCTGAAAAAAAATTTGCTGTCGAAATAAAAAATCCAAGGCCGAAAGGGTTTTAAAAAGTAATGCTGCACATTAGCCGACTGCACATTCATCCAAATGCATTTGAAAAAAATTCGCGTGAACTTAGCCTTCTAGCTATTTAGCGAGGTGCTAAAGTTTTTTTTTTTTTATATAAAGGTCATCTGGGCAGGCATTTCCGGACAACTGTGCGGACAAAAGAGCTTGTGAATCTTATGGAAAAGTTGACATTTGTAATGACTTCAAGAATACTGTCTAAAGGCCTCCGACCTAACTCACCAAGTGCAAAATTTTTTGAAGAATTCGTTGCATTCCTTGCAGAATGGGAAAACTATGCTGCCAAGCATGGTTGCGGACTTCTCAGCCCAGGGACTGCGTGTCACCTGGAATGTGTGACCTGGACTCAGCCTGGACTGCGTGTGAACATAAAAAGCACTCCGTCCCTTTTATACTACCTAAGTAGCTCACTAAGGTACAAGTACTTGTTAATGGCTGATCTTAGTCAGGACAAGATGTAAAATATGTTCATTGTTGTAAGGCAATCATTTGGTTGCAATGACCATCCTTCACCTCAGTAGGTTTAAATTATAATAAACAGCCTGTCATTCTACATTCTGGCAAGGCCTCCTAAACATGGGAACTTGCTAGGAGACTTCATAACCGCAATCTTAAAGCCATCTGATGTTGGCAAACAAAAGGCTGACCACTTAACAGAAATTACTGATGAGCTCTCGGATGATGGAAATTTGGAGTGTGTAGAATCTGTCAGAAACAAAAGGCAAGCAGGTGGATCATGACAACTGTGCCGAAAATCACAGTGACAGCAGGTTAGTTCATCATATAGCTGGCTATGTTGTCAGAAAGTCTTTACAATGATTTCCATGCCCAGAGCGTGCCTCTTGTCCTTGTATTTTGCCCCCACAAGCAGAACGTGATGGAAATTCCATATTAACCAGACAGTTTGATCATGGGGGCTTGACCTACCATTCCAAAGCGGTTAAGGAGCGTGTTTCTAAAGTTGAGGACACATTTATTGTGGATTTCAGCAGGAATCAGCTTGTGCTAAACACATCGTCTGCATCCTACATTTTCTTCAGGGAGCAAAGCTTAAAGTGGAGTGCAGTGAGCATGGGAGGAGTTTGACAACAAACACAATTAAATTCCCTGCGCTGACGCAGCTTCACTTCCTTGCAAAAGCAAAGAACATGGAATGAAACGCACAAATAGAAAAGCAGAAGCTCCTGAAAATGAGGTGATGCCAGTAGAACAAGACCGTCTAGCAAAGATGCTCCTGCTTTTGTACATACCGTTCCTTCATTATGCAACAACAACAAAAAACTTGTAACATAGGTTTTGAAAGTGTTCATCATACAGTGTCTTTTGTAGACCACAGTCTGCAATTTTGTCAAGCTGCAATAAACTGTATGCAAGAGACGAACAAATTGCATTCACTTTCCTCTCTTCACATTTGTGGGCTGTTTGGTATCACTCATCTACCGGGGGGGGGGGGGGGGGGGAAGAAGAAGAAGTAGAAAACCTCCGTTTTATTATGGCCGGTTCCATAGCTTTCATCACTCTGGTCAAAATCGCAGCGCAACAGAGGCGAAGAGAAGACTCATAGAAACATATCGCAAGCGCACCGTCTCATTTCTGTGTCTCCTGTCTTCATCTCAGTTGTGCTGCCATACGGGCCAGTTCATCGAAAGGAACCTTTTATTTCATCACTCATCGCGTCAAGCACGCTCGCTGACTTTGGTAGGCTGGCGGGACCTCACAGATTATTGCGTGCCTGTTTTCCCAACTTGCAAAAAGTAGCAACCAGTGGAAAGCATCGGCCACTTGCAAACACCTGCTGAAAAGCGCACCGGAGGTCGTAAGAGCAACCCGCCAGTGAGCACTGGGGCCATCTACTGGAGCAGAGCAAAGTATTTCACATCGGCTCATGCCTTCACGACACTTGAACAACCTTGTAGCCTCTATAATGTCACTGACTTGTGCATTAGTTCAACATTATCCCGTGAATGCATAAAGAAACAGCCGCAGTCTGTTTACACTATGCCACTTCAGTTGTTAACATGAAAACAAGAACCTGATGCGTGTGCTGCTGCAGGTAAGTTCCATAATAAATTTCTGCCTTGTTGCTGCATCGATTACAGTTTGAGGAACGCATGTCCCGATGATTTTGAAACCACCACCAATAGCCATGTCCTGGACTTCGCAGAGGTGGCTCGCTTGAAACACGAGCTTTCCCTTGCTGCGCGAATGAATGCGCCTGAGCCTCGCAGTTCGAGGAATCGTGTCGTTATGAACGCAGGCACGCTGTTTGCTGTCTGTGAAGAGCACCACACCAAACACACGAGGCAATTTTCAACTTGCCGACGGAATTGCCCTCTCTTCCTCTTAATTATCATCACCTCCGAGATTGCGAGCCGCCCGATCTCAGAGGCAACGTACCAACAAATGTCAAAATGGCCGTTTGGTGGCACTTTTCAATAGCCGACGGTGGTGCCGCCTAACAATGCACAGTGTGCCTATAGTAGCCAGTATTATTTATTGACTGGTTGAATGATTAATTAATTGCTGGACTAATATATTTTATAACAAACAGCCTTTCTTGTGTTTTCTTTTGTACAAATGCACTCTCGAAAGCTGGAAATAAAGGTAAACAAGTTGCTTTAATTTTCTTTGATGTGGAATTGTGTTTACGCATTACAGGGTTAAACGTAATTATTTTTATTATCATGTCTCATATTGAGACATTTCATTTGGAGCAGCATTCATTCAAAAGAGCCACTTCATAACAAAGTGAACACCACTAAATAGTGTATACAACTTGCTTTGAACATCATTACTTTCACTGGGGCTTGATATCGCGGCACGACATATTCAGCAGTGTTCATCGGAAAGGGCCACTACATGGAAAGTGAATGCTTGTAAAGATGCATGATGGACGAGTCCTGAAATAACCAACTAGCTCGTACAAGCACCAGCCCTTCCCTTGCAAACCACATCACCAACAATGGTAAGGCAGGTCTTGACAGGAGACTAGTAGATGCTGGTTGGTGGGGCGCTGCCAAAGAGCAAACTCCACGAGATCGGCGTCTGCCACGGTCCTCGTCGTCCGCGCTGCTCTCCACCATCGGTCGGTGGCTGAAATGGAAAGCATCTGCAGTCAAGCGTCGTTACAAATTGCAGACAAAGAAACGCTTTGGACGCTTCCAAAATGCAGAAGTGCTGATGGTGGCTCTCTTTTCAATAATCAATGCACAATGCGAAAGCCACATTAAATGGTCAAGCCAACACTGGCCTGTTTATATATCCACTGTAGTATAGCGGCCTCTTCAGCCGTCTCCAGTTGCATTTGCTCTGCATCAGCTGACCCCGTTCTGTGTCTGCAAATTTCTTGATCTTATCCCAACACCCGATCCTCTTCCACTGTCCTTTGTGTTATGCTTCCCTTGATACACATTCGGTTATCATAACAGGCAAATAGTTTGTCTACTCAATGCCTTATATGAGCAGACCACCTCCAAGTCTTCCTCGTAATCTCAAACAAAATATCACCTATCAGCATTTGTTTATTGGTAATCAATGTAGCACAAGTGCGGTGGGTCATTCACGAAAAGTGACGCAAGTGGTCACCTGACTAGGCCAACAGAGTCACTACACAAATACACATATCACAACACCTTTAAATACAGCAAGTGGTAGAAACCGTACTTCCGATACATATCTAATCAATACCACCATATTCCTGTCTCTTAACATCACACTTATTGAATGTGCAGAAATATGAGCAGGGTTGTACCTGAGCAATATAACAAAAACTTTTTGGACACTTGTTTCCCCTATGAACAAGGCTACCACATGAGATCTGAAGCGCCCTTTAGTTTTTATTTCATGTTAATGATGTACAATGGCGTAGCCAGGGGAGCACACCCTTTACCCAGGTCATTCCCAGACAAGTGAGTGCCCGCGCCCTTTATAAAAAGTTTCTGGCTACATCACTGACGTTGTATGCACTGCTACAGTGTCCTACTAAGAACTGCTGTCAATGAACCCTACACAGTGTGTTCTTGCACATTTATTGGCATGGCAAGTTTCAGAGTAGGTCTCCCATAGGTGCACGCTAGCAAAGCTATTTCCCCTCACCTGGCAAAGGTGCAACCACTCGTCCAATCGGTCGGCCAACAAGATGGCATCTGGTGTGTTGTCTCCCTCAGAGCAGTACACAAGCAGCAGGACAACAGGGATCTCGTCAGAGACGCTGCAAAGGGAACAAGTGAATCCAATGCTCAAATCTCTCAAATTAAAATTTATTCATGTAATATGTGCGAGATGTACAGAGACATGTACCAACATAACATTTACTGGGGTAGCACTCAGGAGCTCAAAGCAGGTCTGGTGTGTCCGCCCATCCTTTGCAGTACACTGTCACCGTAATGCTGCTACCACGGTGTCGTCGTCAGCCATCGTCATGACATCGTCAGGCCACCTCTCCCCCCTCGATTTCCCCTTTGCCATATGGTGAAGAAAAAAATTATTCGGACTGTACCTCGCTCTGGATCAAACTCATGCACCTGTGGCAACGTAGAGTTACGAGTCGAATGTGCTAACTACCAAGCTCTTGCACAACTTCCATTTTTGGCAGTTAGTACAGGATTACATGCGCAACGTCTGACCTAAATGACCTAAATGACCAACAGGCAATGACCTAAATGCGACAGCACAATGGCACCACATCAACATAGATGGGCCAGCTGGTGCATACTGAGAATGTAACGTGACAATAGTGAAGAGGACAAATAGGAATCGGGACTCATCGCCAGGCTGCAGTAAAAATCGCCCTCCAAAGAACTATGTGAAGTCGGAAATTAATGACAATTGTGACCAAAAGAGCTAAAGGACCAAAAGAACGATGCACGTACGATAATGCTCCCGGCAATTAGTGGCCCCCAAAATTCGCTCACCACTTGTCGAGCAGAGACCGAGTGATGCCTGATCCGGGCATGAGCAGCACTCCCTCAGGGTGCCGTTCACGGGTCACGGGGTCCTGCTTCTCGAGTCGCGTCCAACGCAGTGCCTGCAGCTGGGCTTCCACAGGCTCGCCAACTGTCGGAGTGCAGTAGTAGTGCACCGAGTACCTAGGTAGAATAGCAAAGCAGCAGAAAAGTAGTTATATACTGCTAACAACACAAACAAATGATTGATTGTTTCGTTGACGAATTGGTTAAACAAATAGTTGATCAACTGATCGATTGATATGAACATCCCAAAGCAAATTGCCATATTTATTTGAACCTAGCCAGGTTCAATTTTAGGCCGGTGCACATAATTCGGTAGGGCAGGAAACTAATATATTTTTGTTGAATGCAAGGTGAACAAGAAAAGGCATTTGACAGCGTCTGACGCTGAGCTTTCAGAGACGCTTGCATTAGACACATGCTTGCATTATCAATTGCATAACTACCTAACTAAGCTATGTATGCCAAAGGCATTGTCAATGTAGATCAGCGTCTGAACTTGTTGAGAGCAACGTCTCGAACGTTAGCGACCTGCTTCATTGTCACTTTGGTAAAATCAGCAACAACCCTTCCCGCCTTCTGGCACCGACCGTTTTGCAGTCAACCATTGTCTGAAGGTTGTGGCTAAACCAAATCTTCAAATATAATCCAACCCCCGAAATTCTTACATTTTTTAAAGAAAGGTATTGGCCTGCACAATCAAGGAAATATGGTAATTACTAAACATCAGCACAAAAACAGATGTCAGACTAAGACAGTGAACTTCGTGGTTGTCATTTTAAGCTCCAGCTTAGTTTCATTAGCATGCAGAAATCCAGCCCAGCACCATGTTCCTTTTAATCCAAAAGCTGAAAATGATAAGACCTTGATACTTGCATTCTACGCATCCTTTTAGATATTCAGTTATAACTCTCGGCGACATTGGTTACGTGCATTTTGGTAAACCACCATTCGACAATGTTCTCAAAGAATGTCACTAGGGATTCGAAAATTTTTTCTTTAAATTATAAAGCAAAACAAATTTAATTTTTCGCTTCCTCGCAATGTGTGCTCCATGTGGCTATTTTATACAATGCAGACTATGTTATATAACGCTCTCTCAGTCACGACACGAAGCTCCAAATTTACACAAGAGACCATACTATTTCTATTCTCAGGGGGAAACAGAAAAATAAGATTTTCATAAACCAAAAACATATTCAAAATGGGAGATTGAACTGTATAAAATAAATAAATAGGTTTCATTCAGTCAGCTTCATTATTATTGAAAACAGATTTCAGAGGTGCATCTCCTTAATGCAACTGCATACAACATTAAAGGGGCCCTGAACCACCCCCTGAGCTTGGTGAAATAACATAGTCCGCGGGTAGCTTACGCTGCTGTGAACATCTCAGCCAAGTTTTGCTGCTGTACGCAGTGCGTGGAGCTCGCAAGCGGATCACGAAGTCACCTTTCTCTCAAACGCTCTTTTCTCATCAGAAGGCCCTGTCCTCACTCTCTTCTAGACGCACTATTATGTCATTGGATGCACTATTTCGTCATTCCCTTAGATGACTTGCTATTGGCCGATAGCTGACATCAAGCTGCGGTCAGCTACGTGGCATAGATACCGCGGCCACCACAGGGTGTCGCCACGAGTCCACTGGCTAAGCGCACAGCGGCTCGCTGGGTACAACCATATTTGGCTCATGTTTAGTGCGTTGTAGGCACCAAAGGCAGGAAGGTGTGGCGTCTACGTTAACATCTAAAATTAAATTTGAACTGCGCGCTATGGTGACATTTAGAAGGGAGAGCGTTGTGGGCACACCCCACTGCAACATAGCCTTCGCAGTGCAAGGCATTGAAGAAGGAACGGGAGCACAGCGGAGGCCATGTTTGATTGCCAATAATTCCGCTTCTACTGAATGTATTGAAGTTCTTCTTGTGACAAAGTTATTTTTGAAATAGCCTATTTTCACTTCTGATGCCTTTCTCCACTTCGATAAAAACTGGTTTAGGGCTCCTTTAATGGGAAGCTGCTTCAATTCTAGAAGGTTCACCATCTTAACAAGAGACAAACTTCAGCCTTGAAGTGATTAACAGCAATATAACAAGCAAGCAGGAATGTTCGATTATTCGCAACTTTTGAATAATGAATAGAATAGTCACTATTCGAAAACGCAAATATTTTTCTAATACCTTTGGAATAGTTCAAACTCTCAAGCGCGCCCAAATAAACATAAAATTGGAGAAAAAGTAATGTAAATTTTTTACCCCCATGGACGTAGTATAGACATAAAACATGAGAACTTGCGCAGTGGGGCAGGCTACATAGTTTAGGTAGCCATACTTAACAGGCAATACAGTGATAATTTGCACTCAGTGAAGAGTCTGTGCATATGAAGAAGCTACTTGTTTGCTCTTAACACTCTATATGTGCTTTTAATAAACAACACTTCATAAGACATTATGCAATGACAGAAACTTGCTAGCTTTAGGATTACTACAATGTGAACAGTTTTATATTAATTATGAGACTGGCTGTTCACTACTTGAAAACTATTCAATATTCGATTTGATTCGATTCTGTCACAATTCACTCTGTATTCGATTCAGTCTCAAAAATCAATATATTTGCACACCTTTACAAGCAAGGAATGGCGCTGGGCTTGTCTTCGCAAGCTGCCTTGTCAAAGTGTTGGCTACGGCGACATTTCTTGTTCTACCACTGCCAATCACTTCAAGATACCATCTTCCTGTAAGCCTTACCAATCTTTTGAATTTCAGTAAGGCCATAGAAACAACCTGTCTGACTCAGCTAAGCAATGAGAAGACCAGCTACAACTGAATTTCTGAAGCTGGACGCACCTGGGGAGGTCGGAGGGGTTGGTGAACTGGGAGAGGCAGCTGGAGAGCATGATGACCAGACGAAACCTTTCCTGCTTGATCCACTCTGTCAGGAACTGGCGATACTCAGCGCGGCAGTTCTGTCAACACACAAACAGAGGAAAGTAGGCGTTTCCCACTGCGGCCATGCAATGACATCTGTCTGCGCCCCAACTAAAGGCCTGTTAAGTAGTGTCTTTACAATTTACATGACAGTGTAATCTCACAAACTTGAGCAATTCGCCAATTCAGCATGTAGTCATGTGGCAATATATATGACCTAAACTGTATGAATATTAATAACTATCAGCCACTGAGCATCTGTGGGTACTAAAACAAAGCATCTTCGTGCAGCAAAGCAGTGTGTGTTAACACGATGCTTCAAGCGTGAGAGTTACAATGACAAACGTTCAAAAAGGTAGACCAGCTACTTATAAAAAAAGCAATTACACCAAACTCTGCTTTATTAGAGAGCTCATGGCTAGATTTCAAGTGGCAATCTTGCAGGCATTTTCTGTCCAAGTCCAGTTCAGCACTAAGACATGAAACCATGGCTATTTGTTTTTGCACACCACAGCCAAATGAGAAAATGTCAAAAAACAAGGGTATGCTTTTTTATTTTTTCATTATAGCTGTGGAGCTCCGTCTGACAGAAATAGATCAAAAAGAACATGAATGAAATTCTCATGTTTAAGAAGTGTGGGCCCCCTTATTGCTGCAGCATTGGGTGAGAAAGAAAGCAAGTCTGTACACTCACTGCTGAAACAGGTGTCCTCTGCTGCACCACTAGAAGCTTGCTTCGGTGGCACACATAGACTGAGTGGAAGATGACAAAAAGGCAACATCAGCAAAACTTGGCACAAAACTATGTGCTCGAGCTTTCTGCACAGGAATGACGGTCAACACAGGTAGCAACCTTCTACAATTCACAACCTACAGTCAAGCACTTCTATAACAAACGCCTCTACAATGAAATTACCTGTATAATAAATTTAATACCTACTCGCCAAATTGCAATCTCTCATATGCATTGCGAACGCCTCTGTATTGAACACCACTACAAAGTTGCCTGTACCACAAAGCAAGTTCAGAATCTCTGACAGCTGATTTGTTGCTTTACAATGAACGCAGAGAGCGATGCTGTCACTGCCCTTTATAGAAGGCACTGAACTGCGCTTTGCGTAGGGAACAGTGGTCAGCCCCACAACAAAGACCGCACAAAAAGGTCCACTCTCCTAAGCAGCTATGGTACCACCACCCACCCTAACTGACAACCAACATTGTCAAAGCCACCAGGGACAGGAAGGAAGTAAAGGGCTCGATGGCGAAGGCACCAGAGTTGAACAGCCTGCCTTCTTGCCAAGAATTTTGACAAGATAAGCACAGTGGCCTTCAACACTCTGCCAGCTGTATACTGAGTCACTCCCGAGCTTTCTGTGGAGCATGCCATGAACCTTGACGACATAAGATCGGCTGCAGTTGTAAATTCTGTCGGATGTAGCGTGTGGGCGAAAAAAATGCCGACTTAATTTCTTGACTCTTGGATTGATGTTAAATAAAGGTTTTAATTTGCTGAACGTGCTTAATCTGCAATATTGCTAGCAGTACGGTCAACCATCTTTACAGTGAAGTGGCCTGTATAATAAAGGATTTTAGAAGTCCTACGCACTTCGTTGTAGAGGCATTTGACTATTTTAAACTACTATCGCTCGATGTTTCGCAACAGCACTTATCAGCGCTAATCAAAATGCAAATGGCATGGTTCACGTGGCTTTCGCATAGCCTGGTGAAAAGTGATGGTTACGGGGATTTATGACCCACTCTTACATGTAGTGAACATTACTTTTGACACATCATAGTTAGTCCGGAATCCTTGTGACAATTGTTTCACTCAAAGTTGCACAGGAACCGCATACGTATTCCACAGTTCACGTTTCCATTGATGCTAACAGTACAAGAGGGCGAATTTTAAGAATCATGAGTGCAATGCTACAAACGTAGGCAAGCATGTGATGAGACACAAATTTATGGAAGTTTTCCCGTGCAGTCGGTTGCCAGAAAAGATCAGACTACCAAACTCTACACAATACAGGTCACGACACAATTTAGGCCACACACCAGGGGAGAATTTTGTTTTTGCATCCATGTAAACCCCTAACCCACCAGAAGTGTGAACAGTGGTGCGTTAAGCAAGCAGCAATTACTTCAAAGGAAAGAGCACCAGATACACTCTAGAAATCAAATCGATTTCAAGAACATGCATGATCTGTAGTGTGCACCTTGGTGAGACTGCCACAATAGTACTGCTGCCCTAAGACACAGATAGCAGCGCACACATTTGTGCTGATATCCCCGAGGATGCAATGCGAGAAATCACATTAGTTGGTATTCCATGATCAAACTTGCAAGCATGGAAACAACGGATGAGACAAGAGAAAAATTGACTTGCACAAGTGGTATCAAAAATGAAGCCTTAGTTGGTAATTAATGCCATTGCATGCCATTTCCCTCCTGTCTCCTCCATTGTTGCCTCGGCAAGATGTTTGATCCATGCATGCATTTTGGCACGACATTAAAAGCCAGAATTTGGGCCTAGCATGTTGATGTGAACACGGAAGAACTGAAAGTTGAACAAATTGTTAAGGATTCATGTGACTGGAGGGCCGGTGTGCAAATGTGGATGCAAGTGGGAACAAACGATACAAATGCCAGATCTCAACTGAAGAGTCATACAGCGGCAGAAAAGAAGGAACACAAAACTTTCTACACATGCTCAAGGAAACGCAGTGCCCACGCGTCAATCATGGACATGTGTAGGTATGCACAAAAGAAAACTGTTTATGCATTACGCTACTTCTTTGTGCAAAATGATAGTGGGCTGACTTACACACATACTAACTACTGCTATTAATAACATCCCAAACCTCAACTAAAAGGTGGATTTCTTCACTTTTACTTGCAATCGTGGCAATGCAATGAAAGGTTAGAGGGTGTCTCACTCATCAACAAACATCATCATTTGATTGATGCAATGACCTTCTGGTGTCCACATTTGCATGCTTGCCCTTCGGCAACATGAATCTATGTAAACATGCTGGATGTGTTGTATAACATAGCACGTACCGATGGCACAGCTTAAATGCACTGATGACAAACTGCCTTCCATTTTAATTTTACTACAAAAAGCATCACGCTCTGTATTGGCCCACATAGAAGCAAGAATACTGCCCCAAAAAAGTGATAGCCAAAAGCGATTTCAAAAGCATTTCACCCCTCATGTCATGGCATCAGCTAGTATACTGACTCGCCTCTAACTCCCTTGATCCCGCTGAGTATAATTTTTTCGCAAGACATCAAAAGAATGCAGTTTTCTTTTCTTTTTTTCTTCTTAAACATGCTCCTGGCTGCAATGAGCACTACATCTGATAACTCATGGACAGCAACATTACATGACATACAAAGACCTACAATGTATTGAGTGAATCAAAGTAGTATGACTGAATGTCAAGAAACATCACAGTCATTGCCAATCTTGTTTGCTTTAGTCATACCGCATCACACCAACTCCACATAGCAAAGGCTATGGGTTTCATGAGCCAACCAGAAAGGAGAATCAGAAGGCCTTCATTGTCCACCTCTGATCAACCCCAGCAGGATGACAACTGAATAGAAGCGCTGCAAGATGATTAGTAGCGCATGATTGGCAAGCCCGCCTTCCTACTCTGAAACACTCAGCTAGCTCTTGCAACTGATTGTCAGACACGTTTTATAGCCTTCGCTACACTAGGGAGTTGGTGAGACACGAGTATAACTACAGAAAGCCATGTGACAGTCTTTGTGGACAACAATGTAGAGGTAACTAACTTCTATAAGAGTAAGAACAATCATTCCAAACAATACGTCGAGGCTCAAAAGGTGCCCCTCGCATGCAGACACTGTGCTCAGGCACAGAAGAAAGTTAAAAAGTATCTCACCCTGGCACGCTGTGGCAAGCCTCTGGTCACTGACACGATACGGATTCCCGCCAACAAGTGGCACAAGAGCCGTCGAGTGGATGTAGCCGACCAGCTCTGTCTCGAGTGTCGACAGCAGTAGGTCAACTGCCAACTGAGCGGCATTGCCGACAGACACAACAGGCTGGAAAGAAGACAAAGATTATCACACTATTATACCTAAAGAGCATCTATTGAAGGGCCCCTAAACCATGTGATATTTTGAACACATTTAAATAAACGCATGTGCACTGTATACAGAATGTCAGGATCATCTTCAGCTAATATGGCATCACACAGAAACCACAAATTCAATAAACATTCCTGTGCTCCTCTTTCGACTTTTCCAGTCCTTTCTTCACACATCACGACACCAGCGGGGTCATGTGCGTGACATCACTAGGGCAAAAGCTGCCAAGTGGTCAATTGCTGAGGGACAAGAGCCCGAATGTGACAAGAGCCGGCTGTGTGTTCTGGGAAACGAGGAAGGTTGCCCATGGTGTGCCACTGATCCTTTCGTAGAGCTTTCATGCAGTCAGTACCGTGTGCAGGCCGATCAGAGGCATACAATGGAGGAGCCATTCTTTCGGTTATCTATTATGATTAGCAGACATGCCCCATAGTTTTCAGTGCACTGCATGGAGTTGGTGAGATTAAGTATGTGCCGAGTACAAGATAGATCCTGTGAGGAGGAATCAAAGGAGAGCGAGAAAATGCAGTGGCCACTCAGTTGCTCATCAAACACCCGTAACTTTGCTATTACAACATAATTTCGAAAAATTATTGCAGTTTTATGTTCATTTAAGACTGGTACACAGCTCCGACTATAAAACAAAATTTTGAACTCGGAACAGTTCGGGGACCCTCAGGACCCTTCCCCTTCAGAGGGTCATTTTTTAAGGCAAATGTGAAGTTAAGCTAAAGTGACTAAATAATGTTCTAAACACTTTCTGATGTGTACCGCAATTTTCATTTGTGGTTTTCTGCGGCTATGTGATCTATAGGCGCAGAACAAGAGCCGAGAGAATCTCGGGACCATGGCCTACAACTCTAGTGAGGTTTAAAATGTTCCTTTAGTGTCTCCTATAAACGCCTGCTTTCCTTAACTAATCACGCTACCACATTTCGTCACAGATCAACTGCACATTACTAAGTTGGATTGCATGCCGCCTAAATTGCATGTCACACCTGCGTGCACTGTTGCGAATGACGGTGGCAAAGGATAGCACAATGACAGTGCAGCCCCGCGCTGAAGTCTTAATACTGCGAAAAAGGGTCGTGTGCGTTTCAAAACAAGGCGATAACCTTACTATTATTATTAAATGCTAACTATTCGGCGTTCTTACATTTACTGCTCATTATGACTCCCCCTGATAGTTCACGTTTCCGTGGCATGTCCGTGCAGCTCAAGTCGCAACATTGGCGAATGACCAGTGCCTCGGGTCAACGTTACACCACAGGACAATGGTCATTTTCCAACTGATGAATGCAGCAAACCTTCAATCACAAGTAATGTAGTTATGCAGAGCTAAACTATTTGTGCGTCTGTAAGCTAAAAACCTGTTGTTAAGACTAACTTTTGTTATTCGAGAGACCGCAAACTACAGAACTCTGTTCAGACGATAACAACGAATGAAACCAATCAAGGTGGGAAGCGCACGAACAGCCTCGTACTACTGAACACAATCTCATTACAGCCATTCATAGCAACGGCAAGCGTTAGATAAGACGTCAACAGCATGATATGCATTGTGACAGCATATGTGAACACTCTAAATCAAGACAGCGCACTCGCATGTTTGTTCTGTTAGTTTCACAAACAGGAGCGGCGCGTCCTAAGTCCTTTTGTTAGCACCCCCGCACTAATGTCAGGCGACGATTGCCTTACACGCGCACTTACCAGCACAAGCGAGTATTCGTGCCACTGGTGGCCTTTGAAGGGCTGCAAAGGCACAAACATGCTGACCAACTAGACGGAACTTTTCGCGATGACAACACACAAATTCAGCGCCGTAGGCCTTCCTTGAAAACCGGCGGCCGCACACACTGTGTGGTTATATCATGACAGCAACCAGGCGTATTTGCGTAACTCAAGCTATCTAGAGTAAAAAGAAAGTATGACGTGGTAATATCCTAAAGTTCGAAGTTTATTGTATTTATTTCATTAAGTTGTATAAATGAGCGTGGTTGTTCTTTATCGTTTGCAGGCTTTACTGGGGAAACTACGGAGTAGCTGAATCAGCTTGAACATGTGAAATGAGAACTGCCGTGATTATAGCCAGGAGGTGTGTCTTATTTGTGGATATCATTTCCCGATTATTCCGTGATCCACCGGAAACCCGAAACTTCTAAGCACATCTTCGTTGGTTAGCGTGGCATACGTCTTTTAATACGGTGCCACAATACTCGGTATCTTAAGAACAAAAACTGCCGATGATGCTTACGCCAAGCCGAAAGTCGGGCATTCGCGAGCACAGTTGACAGTGCCTCAAGCTAGGAAGCTGCCCTCTCAGAAAGCGAGCCTCAAGTCTCTTCCGGATTGATCGCACGTAGTCACCCGCAGGGACAACAATCCTCGACGGCGACCATGGACGGGGTTCAGCTCAAGGTGGCGCGCCAAGTGGAGAACATCAAGTTGTTCCAGGAGGCGCTGGCCAAGAGCAGTCAGCTGAGCAAAGGCATGTGCGGCATCCTGTCGTCGTTCGACGAGCGCCTCATGAAGCTGGAGCGCACCATCCTGCCCGTGTACCACGAAACGGGCAACCTGCAGAGGCGCCAGGAGAACATCGAGCGCACGCTCGCCCAACTCGAAGAGGTGATCGAGCGTCCGACGTACTGCACGATTCGTGCCGTGTGGTTCTTGTTCTGCCGGTGCATGTGCGTGTTTGTGTTGCGCTTCACGACGATGCCGCGTTGTGGGATCGATCGTTTTAGTTTATGGCCTGCGTGTCTCTTATTACTCGGAGAATCTGGGGGCGTACTGTATCTGTTTGGTATATTGCATTGAGCCGTACTCATCTGGTTGACCCGTTGCTGAATGGCTGTATGGCTCTACTGCCGATTGTAAGATCACATGTTCTGTTCCCAGTCATGGCAGCTCCGTGCCAATGGGGTCAGAAAGTAAACATTCTTGTTTGCCTTGATTTAATTAAGTCGCACCAAGTCAGCCCAGGGTTCAAAATTAAACTGGAGACCATATAACTCTGTTTCTCATAGCCAAAATGAAAGTCTGGGACGTGAAGGTCTATTATTTTCTACATATGGTTTGCATTGACATCGTGACCACCATCCTGGGGTGCTAGCATGTCGAGAAGCTGCGTAATGAAGAAATGTGACAGCATGACAGGCGCATCTTGCACCAAGCGATAAATTGATAAGTTATAATCTGGCAAAAACTGCTCACAGTCTTCAAAACGCAAGACAATGTACACCTGATAACATGGCACACTGCTCTCATCGTGGCTATTGTGTTTGGATACTGGCACGGTGAGAAGCTGCATTCGTCATGTCACCTGAAAACAATATATTATTTTTGTTATCCCTTTCGCTGTGTGTATCCCTTATGTAACCAGTTTCCAGCACCATTTCTCATGTCAGTACTAGTATTCCTAACTTGTGCTTTGCTAAAATGGGTGAGGTTTGACCATGGCATCTGTTCCTTGTGGTGTAGGTGGTGCAGCTGTACGGGGTGTCCCAGATGGCCAAGCCCAAAATCAGCCAGGGTCCCAGTGACCAGAACCTGGACACCTTCCTTGAGGCCATCGAGAAGGTGGAGAAGGCAAGAGACTACTTCGAACAGAACAGCCCTCACAACATCGAGGCCAATCTGCTCGAGCAGCTCTTCAATGAGGGTGTCACAGGACTGCAGGTAAGTTGCACAGTTTCACTTCCCCTTGGTGAAGGTGCTGTATTTGCGTCCTGGGGACATGGTAAAATGGAAGTTCAGTTTCTTCTATCTCATCCATGTGCCCTAGCCGGTGCCTTACAAGTTCCAGCGTATAAAAGGAACTTGCAGTGTGGCCTGGTCAAGGTCCTTTTAATGAGTTTCCAGGGAGCTACGCACGTACACGAACAGCTCAATGTGCAGAATTTCTCGAGCAGCATTCCGCGTGCCGATTACTGTTTCATTTCCCATGAAAACCCTCTCACAAAAGGCATGTCTAGCAGCCCTGGAGCAGCACATGAAGAAACCAATTTGTCTATCACTGTACAGATGGCGCCCTTCCGAATTTAGTGAAGGTTATTCCTTTTTTATCTGTCCGTGTCAGAAACACTAATGGTAATTCTTCTAATGCGCATGTTCAATGCTACCTATATTCGTGCAGGCCGAGTTCGAGGCTCTGCTGGCGCGGCACAGCCGTCCAGTCGCACCTGTCGCCATCCTTGACATCGTGGAAGCTGACTGTCCCCAATCCTCTACGTCGCCCACAAACTCTGCCGCAGCACTGGAGCCGCTTCCACCTGCCGTGGTCAACGACCTCTCTCGCATCTCGTCGTGGCTCCGCAAGCGGAACCTGTCCGAACACCTAGACGTGTACGCAACACAGCGCTCACGCGTCCTAGTGCGGTCCATGCAAGGCCTGCGCGAGCACCACAAAACTGGCTCGGCAAGCAGTGGTACGCTGCCACCGCAACCCTCGTCGTCGCCCCAGCTGGGTGGGAACCGTAAGAGCCGTGTACCGCGCCGCCTGCACGACGCCCTAATGCGTGGCCTGAGACGGGCCACCGACGTCGCGGGCCTTCAGGAGACCTCATCGAGGGACGAGCTCCTGGACCAGGAGGTCGAGGCGTATCTGACCACGCTGACAGCTCTCTGCCGCCTCATGCAAGCTGAGGACGAGCTCCTTCGCAAGGTCCTGGGGCCAGACTTGCCGCTGCCCCTGGAAAGGGTCGTCCTGGCCGCGCTGGAGGCAGTCACCCAAGAAGGCGAGGCCTTGGCCGGACGCGTCAAACGTTGCGTTGCCCGGCACGACTTTGTCAGCGTCCTCTGCCTGTTCCCCGTCCTCCAGCACGTACGGTCGCTGCGCAAGGACTACGAATCTCTTCTGTCTGGGCCGACCTCAGGCCGAGCTGCTGCCGCCCGCCTTCCGGGTCTGGCCGTCACCCTCCAGACAACGCTGAACAAGGCACTCGAGGAGCTTGTGGACAGCGTCAAGGGCGACCCCGAGGGCAAGATGCCACGAGACGGCACCGTGCACGAGCTCACCAGCAACGTGATGGTGGTGCTCGAGCAGTTGCTGGGTTTTGTCGAGGCCGCTGGGGCCGTGCTGGCCGTCTGGGACCTGGCGTCATTCAGCCAGAGCAGGGACCCAAACCGTGCCGCGCTGGCACAGTATGTGACACGAGTTCTGTCAGCGCTCAACCTCACACTGCACAACAAGAGTGCCCGATACGAAGACCAGGCCCTGCAGGCAGTCTTCCGGCTGAACAACTTGCACTACGTCCTGAGGGCGCTGGTGCGGTCAGGTCTTCTGGAAGTCGTGCAAATGTATGAGCCCACTCTGGGGCAGCAGTATGAAGAACAGATCAGGGACCAGAAGCGGTTGTACTCGCAGAGCTGGAGCCGTGTGCTGCACTACGTCCTGGAGGTGGACCGCCCTCTGTCCACATCCGCGGTTGCGGCAGGCGGGGCCAAACTGAGAGACAAGGACCGGCAGACCATCAAGGACAAGTTTACTGGCTTCAACCGCGAGCTGGAGGAGCTGTACCGCGTACAGAAAGCATACGCCGTACCTGACGTTGAACTTCGAGAGAGCCTGAAGTGCGACAACAAAGAGTTCGTGCTGCCAAAGTACAAGATGTTCTACGACAAGTACGTCTCGGTGCCCTTCACAAAGAACCCGGACAAGTACCTCAAGTACACACCGCTCCAGGTGTCGAACCTGATTGACCAGTTCTTTGATGCAGCTGCGTGATTGGAGCTTGGCAGTGTTGTGAACACATTTTTTTTATTTAATAAACCTTGGTGATATTTTTGATTGTTTGCATGTTGCATTACTTCACATGGAGCGAGTTCACTACTCTGATCTAAAGGTACTAGCACAGTTGGAACATGATACAACGAACAAGGATTTAACAAATTATCATATATGGCAAAGTAACTATAATTTTTTTTGCCAAAGTCAGTATGTAATGTATCCATGGAACAAATTTTGGTTATAACAAAGATATTTTCATGTGGGAAGCAACTTTGTTGTTAGAAGGTTTGACTGCACATCCTAAAGAAAAATGAAGATACCGTGACTTCAAAAAATGCATCTTGCTAGGGTGCAGTCTTGTTTTCTGTCTCTTCTAAACATCTGCTAAGATATTTGTCCCTTTTAGACATCCGCTAAGATAGGCAAGGCCGGTCAGTGACCCACATTCTTTGAACATGTTCACATTGTGGCCGGTGCGACTCCCTGGAGGTGCACACTGTATGTGCCCCAATATGATCATCCTGTGGTGCTATTCTAGGCACAGTCAAATTCCGCATATTGTCAAATTTCACAGTGACTGTTTTGACCCAATCAGAAAAGCCGTTACTGTGGGCCAATAGCGATCACCACCGTGTAGGTATTCGGGACCTTCAGGTCTGGATTCTAAAGTGCTACAGTCGCCTTCATCACCCTCCACACACCATTCACCAGAGGCACACTGTTTTGAAATTGAAACCATAGCGGAGCCTCTTTTCACGGCGACGTGCTCTTCAAACCTGACCTAAGTATCCTAAACAATTGTTCATACACAAGGGGGGTGCTTGTTCAATTTGGTGGTAGTACATTAGAAATGGTATAATATTGTTAAATGAATCCATGCTGTGTTTTGGCATCTTTTCTGCATATCTAATTTGACATTTTTAATTGAATTTGATTTTAATTCATTGGTACCATCAGAGTTGAACTAACAGAAGTTGACCATACAAACACTAACCTAGTTGCCAGTGGTAGATAGTAAAGCACTACTTTACTTCTGTGGCATGTGGAAAAGTCCTCAAACATACGCTAGATCTCCTTTTCCACCGATGCTTGGTAGCTGATCCCTGAGCAGGCGAGAAAAGTATCCTGTATCCGTACATGGATCTGAACATCAGAAAAGACACTAACTGTAATTACATTTTAAAAATGTGTAACATTCTCGTAAATGTATGTCCCTTGGCAAACAAGCTGCAAAGGTTTCTGTGCAATCAGCCAAAGTCAATCATCACTGTGACAGGAAATGACAATCGGGACAAGCACATCGATGCAATGGGACTGTTCTTATTTTTCCTTTTTCTTTCACCTCTACACCAAAACAAATGAAGTGGCAAGACACCCGTCTTCGTGCAAACTCGTTGGCACTTTCGCAATTTGAAACCCTGAAGTCTTGGAGTGTGGAAGGCCTCTTTGGCTAGACCGGTTTTTCAGGCCATTCAAGCTGTATCTGAGGGTCGGTCTCTTGCGCCAGTCCTGTTGGCACAGCTGCTTCGGCTGGCACGGTGGCTTCTCCTTGACCAGGCAGTCAAGAAGACTGTGCGTGGAGGTGGGGCTGGCAACGTTGTCACGACGACCACGGCAGTGTCATGGGCTGAGGGTTTTGCAAGTACGTCATGACCACAGCAGAAATTGACAGCCTGCAAAGACCAAGAAAGGTTGAAGGCGATGAGAGACGCACTGCATGAGGGCCAGAACTTACACCATATAGAACGACTGCTTTTCCTTTCAGCTACAATGCTTCTCAATAATGACGCCATTAAGTACCTTTACAGCATCCATTAAACGGCCCCTGACCAGGTTTGGGTATTGCAAACGAACACGTAGATCACATGGAGGGGATTGCAAACGCAAGGCATGGAATGGCTGCAGGATGTGAAAACAGTCGAAATTTGAAACAGGAGGAAGGGTACCCTTCCTCTTGAGGGACCCACACTCCAAGTGAAAATGGCAAGGTTATATGCACATATGCAGCTATGCATGACTGTCACAAAAGTCGCGTTATTTCTTGAATTCTCCACCCCCACGCCTATTAAGCATAGCTTCTTTAAGAATGGGCGGCAAGCCTACGTGCTGCGCCGTTTCGCAAACAGTAGGGAACGTGATCTTGGGTACATCCAGAGCATGTGAGCTGTGTGCATTTGTGACTGCTGTTTTGTATGTGATTAAATTGTTCGACGGAAAAGGTGACCGCTGGTAGGGTAGAAACCATGGCGGCTACACACCCAGGCTACGTGAAGCTGGCTGCGTCCGCCGCTGTTGTTTTGTGTGCTATTAAATTGCTTGCCAGTGAAGGTGACCGCTAGCAGAATCTGAACCACGGTGGAGGCACGCCCGGTCTACGTAAAGCCGTCTTCGTCCGCAGCTATTGTTTTGTGTGAGATCAAATTGTCTGCGGGTGAAGGTGACCGCCAGTGGAGTCTGAACTACGGCGAGATCCAGTGTGCGCATGTGTGAACCATATCTGGCTGCCAAGAGGGGAAGGCCGATGCTTCGAGAGTCTTATAAAAATGCACCGATCCAACACTTCGGCAGTCTACTCCGGGGACGATAAACGAACGCCGAGCAACTCCCGGGCAAATAAGCTGCCGACATCACGTCCCGACACTGAACACCGCCAGCCACCGTGGAAGCCAGCCGCCGATGTTGAGGCGCCGACTTCAAGGGTCACTTACGGGCAGCATCGGTTGGGACGGACTGTCGGCGCGCCGGGTTTGCTGCATGTCACTTTTGATTCTGTGGACTCAAAATATTTGCTTTTCCAATTATTGTTTAGAAATGTAGTTTGAACTGATGTTAATTGTTCATGTGGCGATTGCACATCGTGATTGTTCAACACTGTTACACCTGTTTTTTGGAATTGTCACTTTCATACTTTTTCTGTCTAACATATTCACATCTACTACTTATAATGCCAGTTTGTTTTGTTGCTGAGAAATCACATTAAATTACTGCCTTTGCTTGATTTCACCAGGCCTTTGTCTCGTTCACGACGGCAACTGGTGAAAGCCAGGCACCGCACTCCACCTCCTTATTCCACTACTCAGGAGGAGCCAGTGCATCGACTCTGAGTCGTGACAATGACGCACTGCTTGCAATGTCACTGACCATGGCACGTGCCTTCATGCAATTTGGAATGCCGCATCTGAAAAAGCGTTGCCCAGTAGGGAAAGAAAAAAAAAACACAAAAGCCAAGACGCAGGACCAGAAGGAAGCACACATACACACAGTCGCTGGACTTACAACTGATTTATTGAAACATCCACATATTCTTAAACATGCCTTTTCCTACGCAAGTTAATCATGCTAAATCTTTCTTCAACTGACCAGCTATCTCGTGGTGGATCAAAATTTAAGTGTTTTTAGCAGCTGATCAAAGAGCATGGTTTTTACCAAAGACGTGCCAGTTGACAAGACTATTAGGATCCTAGATTTAGAACTTATGTTTTTATCTGACGGACACATGTGTTGGAAGTATGCTCCCAGGTCTAAATAGACACTTTTGCCTTTTGGATCGGCCTGCTCAAAACTGGTTAAATGCACCACTGCGAATCTCTCTCATGAACGCATTGAAAAAAGAAAAAAAGAAAAATGGAGGACGCTTACGCTTTGCCTTTAAGAGTGGAACGTGATAGCAATCAAAGGTCCCTGACTGCTTCTCACGCTTCCTGGCAACTGCAGTGTATGTAACCATAACGTTTACTGGGAAACGCTGGCTGTGAGCGCTATGCACGAAGGTAGACTTTCTGGTAGAAGCGCGGCCTCTTGCGTGGGCCGCAGTGAATGGATGGATGTTGTGAGCATCCCCTTTGAAACGGGGTGGTAGGTTGCACCACCAAGCTTTCGCTATTATACTGCCTAATGTCCTACCTAGGTTAAAAAAAGAAAAAAAAAGAAAACCATGAATTCCCATAGCCAAATTTTCTGACCCCCTATTGTGAAGTTTCCGTGATGCTGCGGAGGCAAGCGCCATCTGGAGGTATTGCAAGGATCTGGGCGCACTCCGTGGCCTCCGATACTCACGCGCCGGCACACAGTGGACGTCATGGCTGCTCTATGAATGGCAGAAACGCTGGAAAGGGGGGTTTCTTTGAGTTTTTGCGTAAGAGAATTATGTTTTCTCGTATACTCAAATTTCAATCCGACCCTATCACGTTTGTAGATTGTGTGTAGGTCATACCTTATGATTTTTCTACGTACTTTAGCTCGAGAAATTCTATCAGTTCAGTAGCTTCCTTGCGCCACATGTACGGCCCGGGTATGAGTGATTCGAAAATCTTTTTGCCGAAACAACGTCCGACGATGGATTTTCTGTGACACGGTGCCCTCAACGCTGTTGCGTTAATACGTTGCCCGCACATTATGCAGCAAAGCCTTGCAGAGCAGGTGCATCGGTTAAAAGCTTCTCGTTTTCCATCGTCCGCACTGTTGAATGTTGGTAAAACATTGGCAAGAAAAATGAAGAAACCATGTGTGAATCCCGATTGCCGATTAGAAGAGACAGGAAACATTGAGGTTACTTCCATGAGATTCCCCAAGGGCTGAAAACAGTGCCCAAAAAATTTGGTGTTAACTTGGTCTTTTCAGCCCCTCGCAAGCTTTCCGGCCTCTCCGCCCTCATCTCTGGCTGCGAACGAGATTCAGCCCGCAAAACCAAGTACCAAACAAAGCTCACTAAGTGCGCTGCGGGAGTGGTTTATTCAATTCTCAGGTCATGTGGAAACGTGTATATCAGCCAGACGGGGCAGTGTTTAAATGAACGCCTCGGAGAACACAACTACAGGCTGCGACTGGGCACAGGGAGCAACCTGGCTTTGCATGTGAAGGTTGTAACTGCTACAGGCCTTTTTTTCACCACTCTAGCATCATCGGCAGAGGGAAGCCAAAGCACAAGCATGAAGTGCTTGAAGCGTTTCATACCAAGAAGGACAAGCGGGTTTGCACAAGCAACCCATCTGCGCTTATCACAGAGAATGAGCGGCGGTTTTTATCAGGGCTTGTTTGACATCTTCAATGTGTCTGATTGGTATTTCTTTTGCAAGTGCGCTTTCACAGGAAAAGCGGTGTTTAAAAATATGTGGATGTTTCAATAAATCAGTTGTAAGTACGGTGACTGTGTGTGCGTGTGCTTTCTTCTGACCCTTCCTCTTGGCTTTCCTCTCCCCCCCCCCCCCCCACTTTAAGTATGAACCAACTGGCCCAGCAGTTCATGCAGATGCTACACTTGCAGATGCTAGTCAAGGCAAAAGAGTGTGCTTCTGTTGGGACTAACGTTTGCTTCCTGGCAGCATGGTTGCTGGACAGTTAGGTTTCTTCTATCTCCTCCAATAAAAAACTAATTTCAAAAATTATATCAATAAAATGCTCCCTGGACGGCACCTTAAAACTTCCAACATATAACCAAAATTTGCCTTGTGGCCTGGTCAAGGGTCCTTTAAGCAATGAATGCTGTTGCAACCTTGCTTCAGGCAGCCCACAAATAAGGTGTGTGCATGAAACGCAGGTCATGCACATTAAGTAGTGGGGTAGGGAGGCAAATGCAATGCTATGGTGTTGACTGTGACGACATTGCTTTCTTGACAATATATTACACTTGATTTATTTGAGTATTTTTCATTGTCATCTGTCATACTGTGCTGTGTCCTGAGGTCATACCTACTGCTCATATTTGAATCCAATCACTCAACTGCGAAAGAAAGCAGTTTGATTCATGACGTTTTCAGGCCTTAATGCTCAATCCCTTCCACTGTTTCAAGCACTAAATGTAATGCCTTTTTATTTATAGTTAGACTTTAACACAGCTCTAATGACGCACGAGAGAGTTGTTCACACAGATAGTCATTTCATTCTTCATACAGTTTCATCAGAGTATAAAACACAAGGTCTGCAACATGGTAATTTCTTACACTCACTATGTAGAAATTTATTATTTCGAACAATCTTCCTGTTGATGTTAAATATCCCCACATTTCTTTTTAAATATATCTTTGCAACACTTTGTAACCTCTTTGCTACGCTATAGTGTGCTAGTGTACCCACTTTATGCCCTGTTTAATTTTTCTCACAGTGTACATATTGCATGGAGCCCAACCAGTCCCTGGCTAGGGATACGGATATTTGAAATACACTTCTGTACGATTGTTTTCTTTTGAATAACACATGATGAATATTACCAGCAGGCAGGCCCAGAGAGTTTTCACCGCACACTGCAATTACACCTCACCGCTGACAACAGCAACATGCCGACTACGACGACATCAACAGGGAGTTTGGCACTGCCGCACTTACATGAAGCTGCTCAGTATCTGCTTGGTGTCATCGTTTATCCTTGAATTGGCGAAGCTGATGCTGGAACAATAGAGGGCGACCCAGGCACACCACTTGAGCTGGAAAAAAAAAAAAAAGGGAACAGCAAGTCATATTCGGGTACAATGCTGTCTCCTGTATCAATCACATGACTGCCCGCCGGTTTGTGCCAACATCAACGACCGTGATCCAAGAGAGAAAAAGCAATACACCAATTTCACAACGCTCCAAGTGCACGCGCGAAAGATGTGCAGGCACCATGATGACAGTACCACTTGCCGATTTCCCACTGAACTTGGCCTCGAAATGAGGGGATCACTGAGAACATGCCATTGTGCTTTTTACAGATAACTTAAATGACCCCTCACCAGGTCACATAGCAACTTTCGGCTATATGCTGGAAGTTGTTACATGCCCAGTAGGGAGTGTTCTGCCACAGGGATTTTTCAAACTGTTTCTTTAATAGCCGAGATAGAAATATCTCAGTGCTGCGAACCCATGATTTCAGGAGGCGAGGGCCACTGCTAAGAAGGAGACTCTCTCCACTACGCCCGTCTCGCATCCAAAAGCGAAATTCCTACCCTACATCCTCCCATACCAGAGTTGGATCGCGTGACGCATATGTCGTGAGCCCTGCCTTCATTTTTTTCCCTTCACTTTTTTGCTGTGCAGTGCACTTCCACTGATGGCGTCGCTTGCAAGCTGTTGCGTTTGTCTCGTTTTGCGCAGCACACGATATTGTGCACTGTGCACAAGAACACCTGACTAGCGGTGTAAGTCAGTGCTACACGAATACCTAGGCAGACACAAGCAGTTCACAGCGCATGATCGCGCACTGGAACAAGGTAGAAAATGATGTACTTCCATTGTCTGTGCGCACGACTGCATGATGTGGGAAAAAGAACACGCAGACGTTCGGTTTGCGTGTTTTATTATTTCTCTAAACTTTAATTTGTCTACTGAAGCAACAGATTGCACAAATAACAGATGTTGCCATGAATAATTTTTGAAGTCATGTGTCACTATAAGCGACATCGCAGCAGTGTGATGTATATAGGCGCACTTGTACATACGGCGATATATGTCAACTCTCTGGCTGGGAGCACGGCATCCACGAGGAGAAGAGCAAACAGCGTTTGGTTTGAAATATCAGCTCTTTCTGCAGCACGTAATGATGTAATGCTTAGTAGAAACGATTGTTAGCGTGCATTGTATGCACAAGGCTTGTCAGCTCAAAATGGCCAGACATGGTGAAGGCCCTTTAAGGAGGAAGCAGGGGTGCAGCTCTCCTCAACCCCACCCCTACTGTTGAATCTTTTTTACTCTCATTTCCATGACTTTTGATCTCAAGGTCTAATCCGGTTTGTCATGGTGTAAATACAGCATCTCCCTTACTATGGTTTCCCTTAAGCTCACTGAAAACTACTAATACTGGGATGTTTTGCGGCAGCAGTGGAACAGTGAAACTCATTATGAAGACGATGAGCAAAACGAGAACAAGGTAAAAGCGGGAGCCAACGTTTCGACAAGTGGACTTGTCTTTTTCAAGGCGACATATGCTTTCCTCGGCGCAGTATATGTAGCTAGGGTCCTTCTAAAGGGGAGAGGGCGGGTGGGTGCGGCAATGACCGAAGGTGTGTTAGCGGTGAGGGTGTAGAATTGAGAATAAAGGAGTGCTATGCAGAAGGCTGGAGACACGGCCATGTGTCAGCCGGCGTGTCAACGGCTCTGTGCGCAGCATCCCTGTATTACCCACTTCACTGGTGGTCGTGGGCTACCGTGTCTGTAAATGAGATGACAGAGCGCAGAAAACCCACTCACCTTACCCCCTTTCACCTTTAGAAGAACCCTACCTATATATACTGCACTGACGAAAGCATATGTCGCCTTGAAAAAGACAAGTCCACTTGTCGAAACAGTGGCTCCCGCTTTTACCTTGTTCTTGTTTTGCTCATCATCTTGAATTTCCATCTCCTGCCTTTTCCCGTGCTTTCCCTCATTGTGAAGATGCAACACAAGCTCATTTTACAGCGTTCCCAGTGTCCCATTACTGAATTCATCATTAACTGCAAGCGGCAAACAGAAACAAAGTCAATGAACAGAGCGGCGCAAAAATCTAACTTCGAACACGAAGACAAGCCTGTAGTACCAGAAAATACTGACATAAGAACTGAAAGTTGGGCAAGTTGGTATTAGGTCATCATTAACTGTGGCCCAACAGAAACTAAATGAATGCCGATAGCATTTTCTTTTGGTGTTCTAAGCTTAGACAGCACTTCGCGTGTTCACTTTTTTTCTGTCCATTGTCCCTCTGTTGCGCTGCAGTTAATAATGAGTCAACACTTAGCAGCCCAACTTTCAGTTCTCTCTTATTATTTGTGTTGTCATGCCACATGCACAGTCACCCAAATGCTGCTTGGCCTTGCCAAGCTACAGAAAAGGCACAACGGGCCTTTGAATATCCCTTGCCATGTTTAGCAAGGTCCACACTTGACCACAGGTTTCTGTCTACCATGCAATTTGCACCACCGGTGACAGGCAGCACACGGGTTCAATGCATACCAACCCTGACTGGCAGAATGAGAGTTGTTTCCGCACCACTGCTGGATAGTTCTGTGATTTGATAAACAGCGGGGGACTGCGGCATGCTCAAAGGTTCCGTTTCATACATAGCAAGCTACGCTGTAGAAGCTACGCAATTATAGTGTGGACATAGAAGCCTCACTGTACATCTTTCACAGCACAGTTTTCTTTTTAACCTGTGGCACTTTTTACAGATAACTACATCATATATTACAACCACAAATTATGCATGCAAGGCTACATCAAATCACACATTATTTGTGCACCTTTCATGCTTCCAGTACGCGACATACTGAGTTTTCGCTGCAAGCTCGAGTGGATTGCTATGGCTGCTGATTACAGAAACATGCTGTTACACCCATTTGGTGGTAAAAAGGTTCATCTCTGCAATGCCTTCCATGCATTAATTATGTCACATTTGGTGACATAAAAGTACAAGACCGAAACTTTACATAGAATCACATTATGTGTACCTATGCTTATCTTTCACATGTGCTGCCTATTTTGATGCCGAGCAGCAGGAAAGGCCTCTCCAGACTTCAAAGCATAGCCTGTTCTGTTTGAAACCGAGTATAAAGCATGTCAAAGCTTTCAGTGGCATTTTTCTCACTCACCTTCAACATGAGACCGCACATGCTGAATATCATGGAGAGGACGTTCATGTAATCTGGTGTGGGGTCATCTCCTGGGGTGCCAGCTGAAGGAGCCTTGTACCTGCACATATGTCACCAATGTCCTGTAAAAAACTAGCTGAAGCACTAAGTCAAAGTGTAATAAATAAGTTTTAACCCTTTGATGGACAGCAGGGCATACCAGTCCCACTTTTCTGGTTAACTTCACGGTGTCATATCAATGAAACATATCACCTATGATTGTACGTTGTTGTGTGGCTACATTTCTGCAATTTAGCTGAACATTTTCTTTGTTTTTGTTATGTGTCAGGTTGACAAAAAAAGTTTAACACTTCCGCAAACCGTTTACATTGCTTTCCCTTTCTGTTGCGTTTTATTTATTTATTTTTTTTCGTTTTCTAAAGCTACAACAAAGATCAACTAAAGTATATTCTGCAATGTTTCCTGCTTGCAGCAGAGATACAGAAAAATTTGAAGCAAGTGCTTGCATTCACTCAAGATACTGCAAGATGTACAGTGTGCGGCAGAAGTTTTCGCACTTATATAAATACCCATAAATATGGTTGTACGCACTATAACAAATGCACTTTTATCTTAAAGTAATGTGCTAAGCTCTACATAGACAAATCCAAATCTACTTCCTGAAAGTCTACATTTTGTGCGAATGCAAGCCTTGAGTCACATTGGAAATACATAGAACGACAGAAAGCTGAGCTAGTTGGTAAGGATTCATTATGCAAAAAAGAAGAATAGAGAAGTGGACAACACGACGACCCGCGACCTCAGTGACGCGTAATTCAGTTTCTTGACATTTCCTTGATCTTCGAACAAAATCACGTTTGTTGGCAGTACTCCCCAAGATCTTCGAAGCTGTTGCTAAACTTTCAATCCAAGCATTCCAAAGTAGTAAAAAACGGAATTGCCATGTCGTGCCTTAAATCTTCCCTCACCAGATCCTGCATGCACAAAATGAGCGCCAGTTTTAATGCGCAGGTACGGCGCCTATTAGAAGCAGGCTATCCTAGTGTAGCGGTGGCCACTGTGGCTGAACGCCTAAAGAAGTCGGTTTCGAGAGGGACGGATGTGATTACAGAAAGCAGCAATAGCAAAAAAAGAGTAGTGGCTATTCCGTATATTCATTCAGTGTTGCACAGGCTTAAAAAAGTTGCAAGTAGATATGATGTTAATGTTGCTTTCACTGCTCCCAATAAGCTAGGTAAGATATACGGTGCCGTACAGAATAAAAAGGAGCGGGTAAAAGGCAAAAAACGAACAGATATTTGTCCAGTGAAACACAATAAGAACAACCGTTTTACTGACTGTCGTATGGCTGTGGTTTATAAAATTCCCCTTAGCTGTGGCCAGTTTTACGTAGGGCAAACGGGATGGTGTATTAATCAGAGGCTAATGGAACATAAAAGGTCGTTAACCAGTGGATCGCCTTCTAATCTTTCGCTACATGGCCGAGAGTGTAACTGCACGCCCGAGTTAGATGAATGCGCAATATTGTACAGGCATAAGAATGAAGATACGCGTCTTATGGTAGAGGCATGGCATATATATAATGGTGGAAGTGCGTGCGTGAGTCAGCCTTCGATTACTTTACATAAGGAAGAGATGAAGTGCCTTAACAGTTATCTCTCACGTAGACCGGCACGTGTACCAGACTGACACGTGGTGTTACCTTTCCTGAGCATGCGCAGATGAGTTTTGTGTCTTCTTTCTTTTTTTGCCTCAGTGCTTCCTTCAGTTGATAGTCGGCGTTCGTGTTGTCCACTTCTCTACTCCTGTGTCCTGTCTGCACGCCTCACTTCTTTTTTGCATAATTGGAAATGCATCTCAGTGGCATAGATGTAGGGTACATCTACTTCACTTCATGCTTTTTGCAATGCCCAATGAAGAGCAGCCAAAGTGCGGTGAGGAGTAGAGCAGACTGGGCTTTGTAACACAGACCAGACTAAGTGGGTTTAGATCTGAACTCGTTTTAAAGCGGACATCAAATGAGGGTTTATGATTATATTGCACTTAGTGTTATACTGACGAACGTAAGGGACAAGACGTGGACGTACGTAGCGCTACGTACGTCCGCGTCTTGTCCCTTATATTCGTCAGTGTAACACTAAGCGCAATATAATCACGAACGTCCACCAACTGGCCCCGTTCATTGCTTTACTAAATCAAGTGAGGGAAATTTTTCAGGCATCACTGTTGCACCACCTTTGCCTTGCAAGCCGGAGCGGAATCCTGCTGATATGTTCACTGATTGTTGCTGAAGTGTGACTCAGCCGAAGGCAGGACCTCCTTCTTCAGGGCATTTACCAGATAACTTGTGCGGTTCCAAAAAAAAAAAAAAGAAGAACCAGTGGCATCTTTCCACCACAAGTGATTTCTCCAAAAGTCACCACTTATTGAGAGTGGCAAACTCTTGAAGGGACTGACAACCGATTTTAAAGGACCTAGTTTTTTATGGCGCAATGCAAAGCTCACCATTGGTATTTGGCTCTGCAGTGGTTACTTCCAAAAGCACGTAGATATTTAGTAAGCAGAATTTTTCAATCTGAGCAGCCTCTAAAAAAGTAAGAGTCCCACACAGGTGGTCCATGCCATTCCTTTGAAGTGTGGAACGGTTTATGTCGGCCAAACTGGCCGCTGCATTATTGAACGCTTGGGGGAACATGCCTGAAATTTAAGTGACTTAAAGGACCTGCACACACATTTGGTCACGCACGTAATTAAATGTAGAGGTTGCGAGGCTCAATTGGGAGAGACAAAGATTCTTGGTAAGAGTGCCGACACGACGGCATGCGTCAGTTTGGAAGCGTTCCACATAAAGAAATATGGCAGCAAGTGTGTAAGCACTCTTTCTGTATCGCTTTTTGCTGCAGAGCTTCAATATTTGGAAGCGACCGCTTACTGATTTGATTGTGCGTTAATATCCCTTGTCCTTTGTCTAGTTTTTTGTTTTTCTGTGTCCGTTTCCGTTGATTGCCGGCACGTACGTTCATTGATGCGCAATGTCATTTTTTCCCAATTGTATCACTCCCTTCCACTTCACTTCTGCCTTTCCCGTTATATAAGGTATCCGTCTTCTGTCAATAAAATTTAGTTGACAGTCAGCGCTTGTCTTGTCCTTGTTCCTTTGTAGATGCATGTGTCAGCACTGTTATAATTTTCAAATCTGCCTATACTGCAATAAATTTATGAAGAAGATCAGGTGATATTTGCTAAAGTAGCATTTGCTGCTTCTGCAGCAACGGACAGATGAATGTGCTTGAAAATTTAGGGAAGCAAAAAAAAAAAAAGAATGTTGAGCTTTTCAGTACGGCCTGGTGCTATGCGATGTCACTCCCGCTAACTTTAAGGTATAACTATATAATGCGGTAATTAGTCACGAAGACAGCTCCGCAATTAAGGTCTCCTGAACAGACATCGCTGCTGTTAAACTTAACGAGATTTTGATGATCGATCAATCTTTAAACAAATGCTTGGGCGAGTTGCACCAGTTGGTTTCAAAATGAAACTTCACTACAACCACTTTTCCCGCCTTACAGTGGTGATAGACATAGCGGAAAGACGCGAAGAGAACTTCAAGGCTGCGGCGGCTTAACAAAATGTGTTACGAACGACGCTTCATATCCGTTGACGTGGTGGTACATAAGCCACAAAGCTCCTTGGACATTTTTGCAGAACATAATGCGGCTTTAGGTATCGAACTTGCAATAAATACCATCTCCAGCTGTTTTCTTGAGCAAGCTTTGGATAGCTTTACCTCCGTCAGGAATCACACGTAAGCAGGAACCCTACGATACTTTTCGCTACATTCTTGTGGAGAAAGCCGCACCAGATTCAATTAGAGCAGTTAATCCTATAATTCGTCATTTATGTAACGTTCTATCAGTCAGCTTTAAGAAAGCGTCAATGATCTATTTCACGTGTTAAATCGCGAGGTCATGCAACTCTTGGCGGCGCACCTGTTAATCCTGTCCGTGCGACGTGGATCGCTGACGTTGTTGCTGGAATACATCGCTGAGTGTCTTGCGGTTCCGTTACCTTGTTGGGCACAGTACGAGACCCACTGCTAAGAATATAAAATAGGATATCCCCTACAGCACGGTTCGTACGGCGTTAGATGAGACTGAACAAGCAATCTTCAGCGCTTCAGCGTAGCCATTGCTGACGTTGCGATGATGATAATAGGTTGTGGTAGTTCCTTGGTAGTTCTAGCTATAGTTGTGGGGTGTAACATCAAAATAAATGTCGAAATTTTGCATTGAAAACTAGCTCGCCCCATTTGCTTGTTGTGTAAAAATATCTGTGGAACTGATATCTAAATATTATATTTACCCAGGTGTTTCCTAGCTTAGGAATACGGCGCAAGGTGAGCTGTACATGATGGCATCAAACCTGCCATATTTTGTACAGGGCGAAGAGTTTTTTCACAGTTCTTTCTTTTTTTTTGTAATAATGAAGCAGGAAGCTTAAAAGTTGTATGCAACCTTTATCGAAGGTTAAGGGTAATAAATAAAATCATGTCTAGTTTTGTTTCAAAGAAGCCAATGGAAGACAAAATTTTGAAATGTCAAGAACAGTGACGTACTACGAGCCAACAGACAAAAGAAGCCAAGTTAAAGCTGGAAAGTGGTGCGTTTTATTGCCTCTTTCGCGGATCCGCAGCCTTCGCTGGGCATTGGCTACATTTGCGCTGCTGCGCTGCCGGCCCAGCTGCTCCGTGCTTCCCTGCATCGACGCTCTCGCAACGTCTCTTCAACCTGCCGTGGCTTTTCCAGCGTCAGATCCTAAAGTACCGTCCCTGACAGCCGTCTCCCGTTGTCGTAGCCAATGACGAGTCGCGGGCGAGCGGACAACGAAGAAAACGAGTGCGTGATGTGCGTGCCACGGGTGCTACAGCGCTCTGTCTGTAGAAGTGATCTCAACGCCGCGTTCGCGGTGTGACGATCGGCCGTTCATGAGACGTTGCTGCGTACGCGCTGGTCCACTGCGAGGAAGCAACTCGTCCGCGCTTCCTGAAGCTCCGCGATCCGCCGAATGCCTGTGTGAGAGCCGACGCCGTGCGTCTCGGCCCGTGGTTGTCGGGTGCGTCGAACCGTCGTTTATTGTTTTTCTCCAGTGAGCAGTGCCCGAAAGTCTTTCAAGTATGACGCGAAAGTCGAGAACTGTCGCTCTGTGCTGCCTGGCGAACTTTGTGAACGCCGCTGATCGCGTTCTCATGCCGATTGCCATCGTACCGATGAGCGAGCAGTTCCACTGGAGTCTTCTCTCGCAGGGTTGGATACTCAGCGCTTTTGCCGTCGGATACATCACTAGTCAGGTGAGTCGCACGTCCCAGATTTTTTTTTAGGCAGCTCGAGAACGCCGGTCGATCGCCGCCTGCGCGGTTTATTGCCGTGCAGTAGAAGGGGATCTCGGTATTACCGCGGTCGTTATCCACATCGCCACAGTGCTCTTGAGCGGTGCGACGCGTTGGCAAGGGAGACGGAGACGCGCGGACGACCACGTAGACGCACCGACGTCGGTGGCCGAGTTATTTGAAAACCACTTCCTGTTGGCGCTGACGCCCCTTCCCTTTGCTGTTAAAGATGCGTGACTTGCATACCCGTTGACAATCGCGACTCGCTTGTTTATGCTGCCGGCGTGTAACCGTTCCGGCACCGGCGCCGGACATGCGCGCAAATTTGTTCACTTCGCGGCTACGTCAGCGATGGATCCGATCCACGCGCCGTTTGTTTTGGCTCTCATTCTGAACGGCGTTAACTTCAACGCCGTCGCGTTCGACGTTACTAACAAGGAAGGAAAAATGGTCAAGTGAACAAGCAATCACTTCTCAGTTGAAAGGTATCGAGGTACAATCAAGTGGGCGCGCGCGTTATCGATTTAGTGAAAGGAAAAGATCATTTCTTGCTGATAGTCCCGTTCTTGCGCTTTGATGTGTTATTGTTTATGATCGTTTCCCATTTATAATTGCATGTTGCAGATAATTTTGCATGTGTAGACAGAAAGACGTGTGTCGTACGTGGCAAAGTCAGTAACGCAGGCGGATAGTAAGGATGTTGCTGTCATATACCATAGGTGATCGTAGTGCGTATGAAGTAACACCCTGTGGTTGGCACAGAATAGCCTTAGTCACTTTTGCGCCACTAAACCCAACTTTACCAATCATATGAAGTAGTGATAGAAACAAGGAGAAATTTGGATGTTTTGCTCCTAGTTTTCATTGCCCTTGTCCATTCAGCTGCAGAAAGAACTATGAAGATGAGCAGTCACTAAATGTGCTGCACTCCTATCCGTACCTGCCCGCTGCCTGTTCATCTGACCAGACGAGTGATCCTATTCTGAACGCTCCCAATTCCTCCATATTGTTAAATTTGCCACCTTGTTAGTTCTGACTGGCTTGTAATGATGGACATTAAAACCTTCATGACCACCCAACATGAGAACACAATGTATGTCAGTATCACTGTAGTGCAAAGTTAACATGTAAAACTTCAGTTAGAAGAACAAGATCCTTCCATACAAAACATGTTTGAAAGTTCTACACTGAACTTGAAGTACTCAAGGTGTAAGCATTCATTAGTGTATGCAAGGAGCTCATTTAACGATAACAGAAAACAAAGTGCATTGAAAATGCGTAATAAACTGGACAATGCTTACATGAATGATGTCAGCAGTGATATTCTTATGAATTTTAATTATTTTGTCATGCAAAGTACACTACACGGGTCCTCAAAGAATGCTTTGTTGCCTGTTAGAAGATCCTACTGGCTTGAACTGGCAGAGAAACATTCCAATTAATCTTGCAAAAATGTCACTCTCTGCAGCTGTTCGTCATCCTTTGCCCTTTATTTACATTTAGCTGGCAGCACAAGTAGCTGATATTTTTTATGATCATCTGCAGTTGCAAAAAACATGCTCAGAAACTACTAGAGCTTAGAAGAAAATGTCTCAAAAGAGTGCCCCTGAAAAGCGTTGCTTTACCACACACTTTTCTTCAATGAGAAATGTACTGTTCATACAGTTTTATATTTGGAATGACAAACTTAACCCAAATTTTGCATGCTCGCACTGTGCTCTTTTTTAATATCTTGGTCTGTGAAGTCACAGCGCACTTGAAGAACAAAGGCTTACAAAAACAGTTGCGCTTGTACACTCGTAAGGAGACCTGTGTGCTGTCCAAACATCGCATACAGTGATGGTGGATTGTTTCGTCTGACATCTGATCCATCTCGCAACGAGTTTGATGGCACCGCTTTTCTGTTCCTTGAAGGAAACAGTGTGCACTGAAATGGTTGAGGGCTCATCTGCACTCCTTTCTGGACCTGGTCAGCAGGTCACGAGACACGACCTCGAGCTGGCTGGCACACTGAAGCACTACAAACAGTCTGTGCGGTGTTTTTGTCGAAAGACCACATCTGTTGCTTCAAAAAAGGATGCACAAAGTCTTGCATGAGCTATTGGTCTGAAAGACAGTGCATTGTCTCCATGATGTTTCTTGTATATAAATAGAAAAGCACAATAGGAGAGCATCTACGTGTGGATATATATTAAAGTTGAGTGCACTGAAGTGCAGGTCTGTTAGAAGTAGAGACCATGATAAAGCAAGAAGTGTTTAGGATTGCACAGATTGCTGCAGTCATGCAGATATTTGCTCATTAATAAATGAAACAAATGTTCAAGCTGTTACTATAAAAAATGCTAAATTTTTCTCTTTTGGCACTGTGTTTCTTGTGCTAAGTTTGTGTGACAAGCATATATACGTTTAATGCCTTCGCACACATTACGCAACTTCTGCACACTGTCATTGAAAGAGTTCCAACAGTTTGGCATTTAGTTTCAAAGCCTGAACTGAAGACCTGTTGGAGAGTTTAAGCCTGTCCATGCATGTTACCGTTTTCATAACAGAGCACCGGAAGTCTAAATGGCAGCAGGAGGGCTGGTAACATCATTTTGCGACACTTTGTTGAAACATTCTCATGCTACACAAGTGTTCTAGCTGAACGAAAAAAGAAAGCGTCGCCATGCATAAATTATGTTGATGTCTGCAGCGTTATGTCAGCAGTCAAGTAGAACGAAGTAAACCATGGCACATTAATAGCGGTGCATGCTTTGGTTGAACTCAGTGTCACAAGGTGGCACCATCAATGCTGCTTCTGCTGATCACGTTTATGCATCTAGTATTCCGTAAGTGATTATATGTATGCGGACAGGATAGAACTTTCATCTTCAGCAATATTATATAGCCTGCTCACTGTGCAGATATTGAAGAAACAGTGCCCGCCAATAGCAGGGCTCATTTGTCCCCTTCACAAAGAGTTGATGTTGAGGCAAACAACGTATGCCATGCTGAAACACTTTGCAACCTTCCAGAGCAATTGGTAGACATTTGGCACATGAAAAAAACAAACCCTCTGGTGTTGTGGTGCATGTGATTCAGCAAATTTCTCTATGTACACCCACTGGGCACATGTGAAAATTCTTCTCACTTACACTAAGGGGGAGCCCAACGTCCTAGTAGCAGACCACTCGTTCCACGACCATCTGATCTGCTAAGCTAACTGCAAAATTAACCATATCAAATGAGGTCGGTCAGGTATATTAAATGAAAAATGTAAGAACAGAATGCTTTTGAATACTATGTGTTCTTCAGTTCACTGTCATACATGATATTGTTCAGAATTAAATTTCTTTGACTGTCCCCATCTGTGAATTCTGACTGCAGAAAACCAAGATCTGCAAGGCAAATCTACTTGGCTTGGGTTTATTGCATTGATCGACACCTGTCTGAGCTTTGTTTCTTTTCGCCGGCTTTCTTGCGCATCGCAGTTGGTGGGCTCAGGCGCGCCCTCGCGCTACGGTGGTCGCACAGTGATGGCAGGCGCCGTGTTGCTCTGGTCAGCATCAACACTCGTGACGCCCCTCATTGCGTCGTCGCTGCCGCTGCTGCTGCTGTGCCGTGCATTGCTGGGCCTGGGCGAGGGCCTCGGGCTGCCCTGCATGTTCCACGTGGTGGGACAGGCAGCGCCAGTGCCCGAGGAGCGGACTCGCGCCGTGGCCCGCATGTTGGCCGCGGGCGCCGCAGGTCAGACGGCTGCTGCGTTAGTGTGTCCACATCTAGAGTGGCACCGAGCCTTTTATGTGCTTGGTGCGCTGGGGATCGTGTGGACGGCTGCATGGATGTTGCTTCACAGGGACGAGCCAGATGGGCCCCAGTACAAGGAGCCCGCCAAGGTGAACACAGGTATGAATTACGCAGAAGCAAAAATATAAAGTTACACCAATCACCGGAATACCAGACATGGACCAATATATATTACACCCCTTGGCAGGTCACTTTACTCTACAATGTTGATCATGCTAGGCTAAGATGAGTGGTGACCAAGGTAAAGATGGTCCCTGTAGGGCTCAAGCAGAGTTTCCTGCCATTCACCTTGATAGTTCTAAGCAGAAATGCTTCATTCTTGCTTGTGTGTAGCCAGCCAACTGAAGGACATGGGAAACAAATATTTAATATTTGTGACTTCCATACATCATAGCATACCACACACACATTGCCAATCTGCCCCCCCCCCCCCCCATTTTACAGTTTTCAGTTTCCCGAAATGGCTTGATGTTAGCAAGAACTAGTTGGTTTCTCATAAGTGAGCATGTCATCTTTGCCACCTTCTTCTGCTCTTTTTTCAGTGTCATCTCCACACTGGCTGGAACTGATCAGCCACTGGCCACTGTGGGCCATCTACATCGCCCACTTCGCCATGAACTGGTCCAGCTACACCATCATGCAGTGGCTTCCCACGTATCTGGCACGTGCCCTGTCTGCCCGGCCAGGCCACCTCAGCCTGGCGGCGCTGCCGTATGTCTGCAACTCATTGTGTGGCCTGCTGACAGCCCGAGCAGCTGAGCTGGCTGGCCGCCAGTGGAGCGTGCTGGCTGTACGCCGGCTGGCCACCTCCTGCCTTGGCCTGCTTGGGCCCGGAATAGGTCTGCTCGCATTTGCAGCTGCGGGCAACCTGGCATCGGCACTGTTTGTCGTGTCATGCGCCATGGGCCTTCTGGCGTGCAACTCTGCAGGCCACCTGGCCAACCATGCCGATGTGGCGCCAGCTCATGCGGCTCTCACGTTCAGCGTCAGCAACACACTGGTGAGGATCCATAATCTGCGAAATCTGTACGGCCTTGGCAAAGTGAATGCACAATCTGCAGAAGTGGCATTGGTGGCATACCACTTAACGAATTTGGCGAAGTTTCCGATGATGCCAACATCACGCCAAGCACACGCATGAGGATCGATACTCTGAACAGTCTGAATTTGCTACTTCCGGCCTTAGCAGCACGAGCACATTGCGACTGCTTGTGAAAAACTTACATTAGGATCAGAGCTGAAAGTTGCTGTTCACAAGGAAAGGCGTCTGTGCTGCCGAGTTTTCTTGTCTTGTTCACTGAATGCATCAGCGAAGCTTGTAAAATTGTGAGTTTCCGACTCTGTAACCTGGCACGTCCTGGTGGTGGGGAAGCCGCAATGCAAGATTGGATTAGTGCCACACAATTTTGGCTCAGGTGTGGTGTAGCTAGTGCAGAATCGGAAGCTGCCATTCGCTCACGAGTGTCACTTGTACTACGCAGGCAACCATTCCCGGAATCCTGTGCGGGCCGCTGACGGCAGAGCTCGTGACGCAGTCCCACGGCCGGTGGTTCCCGGTGTTCGTGCTCGCTGCTGCCGTCAACTTTGTGGGAGCCGTCGTCTACGGGAGCCAGAGCTCTGCAAGCCAAGTGTTGTGATGGTGTGTCGACTGAGAGCCGTGCCAACCTGTCATTTCGCCCTAGTCTCTCAAGTGCAGCAGTCCGAAACGAACCTTTGTGGCCCGATGAACTGGAAATCGGGCGAATTTTAGATAGTCCAAAATGATGGACAGTGCTCAAGTCTTTTGAACACATTGGATTCTCTTCAACTACAAATGTGGCTAGGTGTTTGTTAATCCTTGCAACACCAGTGGATAGATGGTACCATATGGCCACATTGAAGTGGTAATAGAAAAAAAATATATAAGGTGCAATGTTTGCAGCTGCCTTAACAAGGAATGCGTGTATATTTGTTTGCTTGGATGCTTTCATGGGGACAATATTGTTGCGCACTGTGTGCAGTATTCTCTGTGGTGGTTCTGGCTTGAAGGGCAGTACGAGGCTTTAGGTTTTTGTTGTACTTGTTGCACATAGAAGGGCTGTGCAATGATTGCCACTTTTTGACTGTCTATTTCTACCATGCTCGTGTTGTACTATAGGCGTGCCTTTTCAATTTTGTAATGTGAAAACCCATAAATGATTAGTAAAGGATTGTTCACTGATCTTTTATATAATTCTGGACACTCAGAAGGATGAATAGTAGTAACCAGCAATTAATTAGTTATTCCCATAAATCTACGATCACCATTTTCAAGCAGATTAGTAGATTGCCCACTGTTGCTGCTTTATACATATCTACGAGCTAGGTGATACAGAGAAGGTTGATTTGCTGAAATCTTGCAAGCAGAGGTCCAATACTCGGTCCCCTCATGGGATAATACTCAAAACATTTTGATGAATGGCAGTTCACCATGACAGCTTTGGGTTGCATTGAAGTTCGTAGTTCGGCTGTGCTATGTTGTAAATTATTTCAGTCTCTAGGCATTGGGTAGCAGCTCCCGAGACCATCCTCAAACATCATCTGCCAACTAAAACAGAACATACACAACAAGGACATTCAAATATTTCCCGTTTGTAATGCATGCATAAATAGCTGGAGCCTGTTTGTGAGGCCTTGTCCGCGATTGTTGGCAAGCACTTCTTGACGATCGTTTTCTAGGCAAGGTAAAGTTTGACACTAGAGGCGACACTACTGTTGCAAGGTTTAAAAAGCTTTAAATTGTGTGGCTGCTACCTTTGCCAGTTTAAGCACAATGTGTGCTTACCTGCAACGTTTTACAGACCGCCAGAATTACGGTAGTATCTGCATCATTCCTTCACACAACTGTTGGTAAGGGAGGATGGTCCCATTTGTACTTGCAAATCCCACAATCCTACAAATGCACTAGATGTAAGCAAGAACCCAACATCAGATGCTAAATGTGATTTGCATGCAATAAAGGAAATAGGTTCAGCACCATGGCAAAGTGTCCTGGCTTTCTGCAAGGGGGGTAGTATGAAATGCTACCGTGAAGCCTGGTGTGTATACAAAGTCACTAGTGTAGACCACATAACCTTAGGTGTCTGCACGCCAGAGAGCTTGATGCCGATATCACGAGTGGAAAATTTGGTGCTGCAGTGACCAGCCAAGGTTGAAATCATTAGTAAATGTTTTTTTTTTTTTTTTGGTGGACATAGCAGTGTCAGTAAAATGCTGTAACTCGCGATTACGCAAAGTGCTAAATAATTGCGCATTTGGGCAGCAACACTCAACATCAGCAAACCAATAATATCGTAGAGAACTAACTGCAGCGGGCTGATATTTCTTAGAGAATTTGCAACAAGAAATTAGCGCTTCGAGAATTTAGTTTGAAGCCGAGGAGACAAGGCTTATAACGGTGCAACATTTGCAGAGTTAATGCTATTCGGAGTCTAGTACCTCAAGTTTTTGAATGCTGTTCTGTCTTAAGTTGCAGCTACGTGCACGTGTTTGACGACATTGAACACTCCGATGGCAATAGCTGCACTGATGCAGCAAGTCTAGCAATCCTAATACTGGCAAAGAATATATTTCACATGTTAAAGTTAGAAAGTAACAAAAAAATACATTAATAGTGTTATTTTATGTAGAATGTCAGCTTACAGTATAAATGTATTTTCCTATTGTAGCCGTAACTGCCAACATCGGAAGAGAGAGTATGCATTTGACGGTCAAATCTGTTATTAGGACCCACTATGCCTCAACTGGCATTTTGATGCTACTATGTTCATGTGGCATCGTGTGACTGGCATTAAACTGTAAGGCATTAATCAGCTAACATATCTTTTTGCCCACGTGGCGTGAATGTTGTGCATTACTCCCATATTGGCTTAGCTGCTTTAGTATTGGTGCACGGACAGCACGAGCCGCTTCCGTGCCACGTGCACGCATTCGTCATCTCTCTTGGTAATGAAGCCGTGAAACAGGATTTTCGAGCATCACCAGAAGACTTCTGTGGCCACTTGGTGTGTGCGGACACGTCTGTGGCTGCCGGCTGAAGTGAATTTCAGTGACAAGTGACAGGCATTCTGTGAAGAACAAGGACCAATGACTTGTTAAACCAGCAGAGACTTGGCCAGTGATACAGTGCGTCGGGCCGATTACAGATAGACGCAGTGGTGATAAAGCTTGTGGGTCAAGTCGTCCAGAATGCTGAAATCTCAATTGTGGCATTTTCTTACTTCTCTTCACAGCTAGTGGCTCGTGTGTGTGTGTGCAGTGCTAGCATTGAAAAAGTAAATGAAGCCCTTGCATAAGGGAGCCCAACTGTTGTGTACAATGTTGGAAATCAAAGAGACTTGCGGAGATGGCAAGCCCAAGGGGAGGTGGTGTCTACAATCCCCCATGAAAATCTGCAATTTTGTGCAGAGAACATTCTTGGTTGCATTTTCCGCTTTTTGTCGTGCCTGCTGTTTGAGACTTGTTAGAACGCTGATGAATTTGAATGTTTGCAACTCGCAGTTGTTTGCAGTGTGAAAGAATAATGGATGAGTGCAACTCTCATTGCATTTAATAGGCGCTAATGCTGCTTTGTGTTCATGTTGCGTGTCAAGTGTGCAATATCGGTGCACAGATTTGTCAAACTTGATCTACATTGGCTTATTAGGAGGCAGTAGGGCAGTTAGGAGAAAATACAGCAAGCAAGCTGTAGTTGTGTACAGGGAGAGTTTTCACAGCACCGAATGTAAGCCATAGTGGCTTATGCATTAGAAAGTATTGAAGCTGTTAGTAGGCAAGGAGAAAGTTTAGTGTGTGAAAAAAAAAAAAAGAAAGCATTCTGTGCACAAATTCTTTTGCAGCGATGATGTGGTTGGTGTCAGTTGCATTTCATGCATGTTTGGGGTTTTGCAAGTATGGCGGAAAAAAAAAAATTGTTGAATCAACAGCCAGCATCGAGAGAGTAATATTGTCTCAAACCAATGTGTACCAGCCCTCTTCAAACCTGTCGTTGGTACTAAAAGATTTATTTCCATACTATGCAACATATGTACAGTCCTTTTCTCATCCTTCAAAAAGAATTGCGTCTCTGAATTCATACAGGCAATGTCGAGACATAAAACCAATCTAGCTGTTGGCATGAAAATAGCAGGGCCAAAACAACGCATTTCTTTCACCATATGTCCTACAGAAGGCAGATCGTAGGCAAGCCAACTAACGGGCTGCCAAGTCGTAGAAATTCTCGCTGCGTTACTTAAGTTGGTTAATCATAAAATGTCCGTAAATCTTGTATATTAAGTGAAGCTTTAGTCGGCCCTCTTCCTCTGGTTCTCTTTGGGCGACGGTTGATAAAGTTCCATCACTTCTATAAATCCAGAGGGACTTCTGTGCCTTTTGGATCCCTGCGTTTGATGCAGAGGATAGCGTTGGCCAACGCCTCCTTACCTGCACTAACCATGCCCACAATCTTTTAGCTACGTTGTCAGGGACGACGCCAGAAGCTGGCGACATTTGACAAACAGTAGAGATTTACGAGGGGAACAATTATTCCGATTACGTCTGTGCACTGAAAGCCAAGAAAGAGTAATTGCCAATCAAAGTGCTAAACATAGACAAAATTTGTCGCTTGTTAGCCACAAGCAGTACACCGGGGCATGTAACTCTGAAAAATATATCCTGTGCATCACAGATGCGCAGTGGCCTCAAAAAGTTTAGGCGGCAGTGTGCAGAGGGTTTGTGAACAGAACGGAGCTTGCGGGGCTGCAAGCGATTGTCCGCCCACTCTGCAGGCAGATGTTTGATGCCACGGGCCTCTGCGATAGCGCTTGTCCATTCAAGAGACAGGCAATGGCAGAAACTGCTGTGCGGGAAAGTCGCGGAAAGACCTCGGGCTGCCCATCGGTCGCGGCACTAAGAATGTGCTCACAATTGTTCCAGGTACGGTCCATGAAATCAAGTTTTTCCTTCTTTGGGTCCAGTATGACCTCAAGATGTACAAGTCGGTCGTTAAGTATTCAGTGCTGCACTGGTTTTACATAATGCGGCTCTGCAACATTTCGGAAGCTTTCATTTGCAGTTTTGCCTTTGCATGCGAGGAGGACCTACAGCTGCAAGTGCAAGGCTAACTTGAATTCAGTGCCTTCAGTCATCTTGAAAGACTGCATGCCACAAAAGAGTCTAGCATTACCGTCCCGACAAGTTCAACAGACCAACGAGAACAAAGTTCCGTGTCTCCCCAATGGCGATTGCAATACAAGACCCCGCCTTCACACTGCAAACTGTCGCAGCGCACAGGCATTTTGTTCGGAGGCTTGAACGGCTTAACCTGCCGCGCTAAGACGTTGATTCTGTGTCTCCACCTCCAATGACTCTCGACAAGGTGACCGAGTGAGCAACAGATGACTATGATCCAGTGACTCTCTCGCATGCAGGAAGTCCACTGTCTCCAAGCGCATTCCCCGAAACCCTCGAGATCACTCGCGCTTTGAGAATGACGTCCCAGCAGGTTTGAGAAACACTTGAAAGTGTGCCGCCATTGATTCAATGCAGTACAAGGCAGCCGTTGCTTCGTTTCAGAGATAAGCTGCTTGAGCCTGTGCCGAGGCAACCCATCTAGGAATGCAGTGCTGCAGCCTGGTTCGCCACAGGTGACACTATGGAGTGTCTGCACTGCAAAAAGGCAATGCAAAAATATTAGACACACTCCATAATCATGAGTCACAAATGCGGTTATCCAGGCATATCACAGGCACATCACTGCTGTGAGTGTAGCTTCGTGCCTGTGGTTGCAACCACTATTGCCTACCTGTGCACTGAACACTAGCGTAGGGAGGCATAAACATGACGCACTAAGCTTGTCAATGGCGCACAGCTGATGTGATGGCATTGGGCAACGACCTATTGAACGAGCGTCATCCACTGTGTCTTGCAGCAGTGTACTGGGAGCTTTGCTGGAAGCAGACGAAACAAGTCGAGCTAGGGGTATACCTCTGTAGCACGCTGATGCTTCGTCACCGAGGTTGACAATAGAGCCGTCTCGGTCATACACACGAAATGGTGATCCATGCCCCCCGAAAAAGAAACGTGGAAAATCCCACAGTATGTGCGTGCTATGACGACACAGCTGAGAGACGTGGTCCCCACGCTGTTGTTCCACAAATGCACTGGCAACCTCCACTGCACTGAACTTCACTGCAAGACCTCCGGTTAGTCCTCTGTGTTGAGCTCGCACAAGACTACGGCACATCCTCAGAAGCGTACTGTACGATTTGCACAATGCAGCACACGAAATGGTAAGACAGTGATGTCGATGCGCACGTCACAAGGTTCCTTTGCACGCCACTAAGAATTCGGGAGGAGTGCCATATACTCTTTCCCACACGCATCCACATCAAAGCACACACGCGGTATGCGCAACGCCGCTCAGGACAGCGAGATGGTGACGTTGATGCCGAGGTTTCCGCTGTCGGCAAACAGCTGGGCAATGCTGGTGTCGAATACGAGGCAATCGCTGCTCATGATGGCCGCCTGGACGCCCTCGTGGATACTGCGCGGCGTGGCCTCCCAGGTGAGCCGGCGCTTATGGCCGTTGAGCTCGAGCCGGTAGATGAAGTTGTCAGCCTGCTTGCGTGAGCCAATCAGCTGCACCACAGCAAAGAACTGCTGGTGGCCGTCGTACTTCTCCTGCTTCTCCAGCACCAGCATGAAGTGGTGGCCAAAGCACGACTGCATCATCACCCAGTCGACTGCACCGGGCAGGTTGATGTCCGTCGCCAGGAACACAATGTCCTCACCTGCGATGGGGAAGGATGTGTGGTGAATGAGGCCTGGTAACCCAAGAACTCTGCCTACGAAACTGGACTACAGGCCACAAAGGAATAGGCCGAGCCAAAGGTATAAGGGCTATGTTGCCTCTGACTGCCAGGCTGAATACAGGCTGTTTAAAGGTCAACTGCAATAGATATGTCACTTGGGTTAAATTGGTAATTAGCGAGAAGTACATACCGCTGAAACAATCTTGAAACAACCCTGACACGCAAATATTTCTTCAACTGAGAAAGCTTTTCGAGAAAGCCACACTGGGTTTTCTTTGTAGCTGTGAGTTACTGTCAGGTGGATGACAATTTTCCCTTTCGTGAACATACAGAGACGATGTCCTCAGACGTGAAAAGCTCTGGAGTCATAGGCATATCTAACGCCATGAATGGCATGTAGGGCGACGGTATCGAAGAGTGTGCTACTGAATAGAGCTTGAGCAGTCGCAACAGTGATAATGGTGACAAATAGACAAGCATCAGGTTTGTGGCATGCACGCATGAACAAATAAATGCATCTCATCTGGTAAAAAAGGTTCGCCCTGATTACACATAGATGGAAAAAGCTGGACCAAAAAAAAAAAAAAAAAAAAAGGATGGGCTCTCACATGAGTGCATATGGCAAAGGAGCTAAGCATTGAGATTCATACTTTTTACGAAGGCTACAAGTACCCTATGGTGGCAACGCGCAAGTAGGGAAGTTTGCACTTACGGGGACCATTACGTGAGAAGATTTTGAAGCGTACCATATTCTGTTGCACATTCTAATCCATCATTAATTACTGCAACAGCTTTAGAAGGTTCCACATGCACAGAGCTGGAGACCTGTCTGGTATGGGACAAGCCTTGTATTGTGCAGTGTAATGGAAAAGAGCTTTGTATGGATGCAATAAACACAAATGAAATTCAAGACAAATTTCTCTCTGAAGCCCAGGCAACAAAACGCAAAGCTTTCATCACTAACCACTGATGCTGTAACCACTACATCATGGTAAAGCTCTTCATGCTCTCACAAGAGAGGCATTCCGCTACAGGAAGATTGTCATCCGCTTCAACGAAGCCCTGAAACGTGCCGCACTCTTTACATTCATTTTGAATGATTGGCAAATATTCTAGCTCCTTGTCTATATACTGCAAGTCTTCGCCTGCGGTGTCATTATTAGTGCTTTTCTGCTGCAGATTAGAACCCACTTTTCGGAAGCACCCTCTCGCAGTGCTCTTCTCAAGGTTATTCCAGGACCCAGTCAGCATTTCAATTGCTGTCCTCACATTGATTATTGTTTCCTGCTTCCGCAACATACCTATTAAACAGCAGTTATTCAGCGAGCTGTCCTCTGTACTTGGCTTTAACAGCTCTTATGATCTCTTGATTCCGAGGCTGTAGCAAAGAGGTAGGGCCTGGAGGAAAACAGGTAAGCTGAACAGCTTTTAATGGCGAGATTTTCCATGTGTGCTAAACAGCTGTCTAGAAAGAGCACAATTTTCCAGTTTTTTTTTCTTTCGATCTTAACAAAATCAGTCGGCCATTTGTTGAAACTTTCAGCTGTCCTCCACACAGCCACACCCTTTCTCAGCTCACCCTCACACTCTTCCACTTGCATGGTGTGCAATACAATCTTATTGCACTTCATATTATTGTTCATATTATTATTCATATTACTGAACTTCATACGGAATACGACGCTGTTCGGCAGTCACTCTTAGTCCCTGCTAGATTTGAGGAGTGTTCACAAGCAGCCGCATGTACTGAACCATTTGAACCATCAACGTCTGCGGAAGTTTCCATTCATTTTTGTTATAATTTCATTATAATGAAATCGTGTACAAATGCACGTCGTTATACAGTCGAACTTCGATATAACGTAGTTGTACTTGGAGCAACAAACTTTGTTGATTCGAGGTGTGAAAGTTTTCAGCATTAAAAAAAAACTTTACAAATTCCCAGAGCATCCCTAGTGGTTAGTATCTTGTTAGTACGCACTTATAAACAAATTGCAAGAAGGTTGGGTTATAATAGCGTGGTTATGAACACTAGCGCAGCTGGTGGAGATGTGCCGGGAGCAATGCATCGATGGGGCTTGTGGCGTCGGAGATTTGCCTCTGTTGCGTCATGCGGTGCCATAGACCTTGGGACGCCAAGGCTGACCGCACTTAGTGCCCACCAATTAAAAACGCAAGTGTCAAATAATTTTGACTGGACCTTTGCACTTGCCGCAGAGAGAGTGTATGCATGAGAGGAGGAGACAGGCGTTTTCTTTATAAGGAGCCTCAGAATACATAGTGTTCTATGTACAAGAAGTTATAAAATATTAAATACCTCGTTATATGCAAGTTCATTATGTTGAGGTATTAGCTGCAGTATCAGTAGTGCTTGAACTCATGCAATCGGCGAGACGAACAAAAACCACTAAATCACGCGAATGTGTCAGGGGCATCTATGGAAAATCAGCCGTTTACTGCAAGCTGCACCCAGCATGTGGACACTACAGAGAGAGCTATATAACATGTACAAGAACAACATTTTATTGGTGAAGTCAAACACAGGAAATTACAGTTCAAAAAACAGCTTAGCAAAAACAACAGCAAAAACACAGGAATTATAGTTCAGGAAATTACAGCTCAAATAATGAAATTTAATATAACTAAATTCTCAATACAACGAAGTACAGTTTCTTGCCTCTGGAACACCATGTATTTTGAGCATCACTTTAACGAAGTCTATTTAATACAGGCTTTCACTATAACAATATTTATTGCCATCACGAAGCAATACCAAGGTAATACAGTTAAACCTCAATATAATGAAATTCTCAATAATGATTTACCTGTTCACAACTTCTTGTCTATAGAAAACAATGTATATCTAGAATGGCACCACTGTTTGTAATGCATCTGGCATGACCTCATAGTTCAGTGCATCAATACGCCGAGGGATTTTACAATCAGTTCTGTTGCACAAGTTATTGATAAGGTATGTTCATGTGGCAAACCCTTCGACACTAAAAGTTCGTTTCGTTCAATGGCTTCATGGTCAAATAATGTGGGCAGATTCCAGGGGGGGGGGGGAAGGGGGTTGTAACCTCAATATAACAAAGTTATCATCATCATCAGCCTGGTTACACCCACTGCAGGGCAAAGGCCTCTCCCATACTTCTCCAACTACCCCGGTCATGTACTAATTGTGGCCATGTTGTCCCTGCAAACTTCTTAATATCATCCGCCCACCTAACTTTCTGCCGCCCCCTGCTAGGCTTCCCTTCCCTTGAAATCCAGTCCGTAACCCTTAATGACCATCGGTTATCTTCCATTCTCCTTACATGTCCTGCCCATGCCCCCCCCCCCCCTTTCTTTTTTTTTATTTCAACTAAGATGTCATTAACTCGCCTTTGTTCCCTCACCCAATCTGCTCTTTTCTTACCCCTTAACGTTACACCCATCATTCTTCTTTCCATAGCTCGTTGCGTCATCCTCAATTTAAGTAGAACCCTTTTCGTAAGCCTCCAGGTTTCTGCCCCGTACGTGAGTACTGGTAAGACACAGCTGTTATAAACTTTTCTCTTGAGGTATAATGGCAACCTGCTGTTCACGATCTGAGAATGCCTGCCAAATGCACCCCAGCCCATTCTTATTCTTCCGATTATTTCAGTCTCATGATCCGGATCCGCAGTCACGACTTATCCTAAGTAGATGTATTCCCTTACCACTTCCAGTGCCTCACTACCTATCGTAATTTGCTGTTCTCTTCAGAGACTATTAAACATTACTTTAGTTTTCTGCAGATTAATTTTTAGACCCACCCTTCGGCTTTGCCTCTCCAGGTCAGTGAGCATGCATTGCAGTTGGTTCCCTGAGTCACCAAGCAAGGCAATATCATCAGCGATTCGCAAGTTACTAAGGTATTCTCCATTAACTCTTATCCCCAATTCTCCCCAATCCAGGTCTCTGAATACCTCCTGTAAACACGCTGTGAATAGCATTGGAGAGATCGTATCTCCCTGCCTGACGCCTTTCTTTATTGGGATTTTGTTGCTTTCTTTATGGAGGACTACGGTGGCTGTGGAGCCGCTATAGATATCTTCCAGTATTTTTACATATGGCTCATCTACACCCTGATTCCGTAATGCTTCCATGACTGCTGAGGTTTCGACTGAATCAAACGCTTTCTCGTAATCAATGAAAGCTATATATAAGGGTTGGTTATATTCTGCACATTTCTCTATCACTTGATTGATAGTGTGAATATGGTCTATTGTTGAGTAGCCTTTACGGAATCCTGCCTGGTCCTTTGGTTGACAGAAGTCTAAGGTGTTCCTGATTCTATTTGCAATTACCTTAGTAAATACTTTGTAGGCAACGGACAGTAAGCTGATCGGTCTATAATATTTCAGGTCTTTGGCGTCCCCTTTCTCATGGATTAGGATTATGTTAGCATTTTTCCAAGATTCCGGTACGCTTGAAGTCATTAGGCATTGCGTATACAGGGTGGCCAGTTTCTCTAGAACAATCTGCCCACCATCCTTCAACAAATCTGCTGTTACCTGATCCTCCCCAGCTGCCTTCCACCTTTGCATAGCTCCCAAGGCTTTCTTTACTTCTTCCAGCGTTACCTGTGGGATTTCGAATTCCTCTAGACTACTCTCTCTTCCATTATCATCGTGGGTGCCACTGGTACTGTATAAATCTCTATAGAACTCCTCAGCCACTTGAACTATCTCATCCATATTAGTAATGATATTGCCGGCTTTGTCTCTTAACGCATACATCTGATTCTTGCCAATTCCTAGTTTCTTCACTGTTTTTAGGCTTCCTCCGCTCCTGAGAGCATGTTCAATTCTATCCATATTATACTTCCTTATGTCAGCTCTCTTACGCTTGTTGATTAACTTCGAAAGTTCTGCCAGTTCTATTCTAGCTGTAGGGTTAGAGGCTTTCATACATTGGCGTGTCTTGATCAAATCTTTCGTCTCCTGCAATAGCTTACTGGTTTCCTGTCTAACGGCGTTACCACCGACTTCTAGTGCACACTCCTTAATGATGCCCACAAGATTGTCGTTCATTGCTTCAACACTAAGGTCCTCTTCGTGAGTTAAAGCTGAATACCTGTTCTGTAGCTTGATCTGGAATTCCCCTATTTTCCCTCTTACCGCTAACTCATTGATCGGCTTCTTATGTACCAGTTTCTTCCGTTCCCTCCTCAGGTCTAGGCTAATTCGAGTTCTTACCATCCTGTGGTCACTGCAGCGCACCTTGCCGAGCACGTCCACATCTTGTATGATGCCAGGGTTAGCGCAGAGTATGAAGTCTATTTCATTTCTAGTCTCGCCGTTCTGGCTCCTCCACGTCCACTTTCGTCTATCCCGCTTGCGGAAGAAGGTATTCATTATCCGCATATTATTCTGTTCCGCAAACTCTACTAATAACTCTCCCCTGCTATTCCTAGTGCCTATGCCATATTCCCCCACTGCCTTGTCTCCAGCCTGCTTCTTGCCTACCTTGGCATTGAAGTCGCCCATCAGTATAGTGTATTTTGTTTTGACTTTACCCATCGCCGATTCCATGTCTTCATAGAAGCTTTCAACTTCCTGGTCATGACTGGATGTAGGGGCGTAGACTTGTACAACCTTCATTTTGTACCTCTTATTAAGTTTCACAATAACACCTGCCACCCTCTTGTTAATGCTATAGAGTTCCTGTATGATACCAGCTATCTTCTTATAAATCAGGAATCCGACCCCTAGTTCTTGTCTCTCCGCTAAGCCCCGGTAGCACAGGACATGCCCGCTTTTCAGCACTGTATATGATTCTTTTGGCCTCCTAGCTTCACTGAGCCCTATTATATCCCATTTACTGCCCTCTAATTCCTCCAATAGCACTGCTAGACTCGCCTCACTGAATAACATTCTAGCGTTAAACAATGCCAGGTTCATATTCCAATGGCGGCCTGTCCAGAAGTGTGTTTACAGAAAACGAAGTGTGTTTACACAAAATTTCAACATAATGAAATTTCACTGCCATCATGGGGGAATTTCGAGACAGTAATAGGAAAGTTTGATGGATCCAGATGGTCAAATTGTTGAATTACAAGTGGCCGCTTGCAAATGCGGGGACCAAGGTTGAATGAACGCCGCAAAAGTCTAAGTACAAGAAGATCTTATCGCACCCCACCCACATCTCCTTTTCTAGCGTGGCTGACCACATACGTGGCCTTGCGCCATGTTTTAGAGGCAACCTGCCCCATGTGCAAAAAGTGGGCGTGCCAAGGTGGCCTGGCATCACGTGCACTGTATTCCCACACCTTTATACTGTTTCAGTAGTTCCGTGCAGCAGAGCAAATGCTATGCAACCAGCGAGCGCAGATCGCAGGATGGTTTATTATGCGATTTCGCTTCGTTTTTTAATAAAATATTTATTGAGGTGCTACGATACTGAAGATAAAGTTATCCACTTGTCTCAATGAAAACGTGCAGAGAACACCAAAAAGAAAATAATAATGCAACGCTGCCGTGGAGACATTTTCTATATAAAAAGTACAAACAGTTAATTGATCTGACAGTGGCTAAATTCACATGTGCAGTCAGCGCAGCCACAACATCACAGAAGGCTCTCTTCCTGGGTTGTGCGTCGCCCTTCGCAAGAATGGCATCCGCAGACTTGCTTGTGTGGTATCGTTCATAGCTACTCTTTTACACGCAAGGAAGGACTAAGTTGGCATTACAAGAGACGGAGCCACTATCCCGTGCAGCATGCTGGCTAAATGTGCCTTGTGAACCCTCCGCTTCCGCAGTCCCTGCAACCCTCCTTCCCCTCTCTGCATCTTGAAGTATCTTGAAGACGCATGCCTTTTCGGTGCAGTTGCAGTCTTAGTCGATGCTGCCACTACTTGAGCTGCAGTACTCACCGCTAGCAGACGACAGGGAGCAGAACGGCACCTTTAAGATGTGTTCACCTCCCTGATTGGTCAAAGAAGCCTGTAGCTTCAACAGTGCTGCACAGAATTACTGAAACAGAGTATAGTACTACTGGTGGTTGTGTGATCTCAAGTTTTGGAGATGAGTTGAAGCGAAAGTTGCAACAAGGTTTAAAGGCACACTAAATAGAAACAGTACATCAGTTTAGACAGATAATTCTTTCGTTAATCTTAGAGTAACAGGTTGACTATTGCAAGAGAAAACGAAGGTCACAGTTCCATATTTGTTTTTAATTTCATGGCGAAACCCCAACACCTGTCTGTTGTTGTGATGTCAGAGATTTCAAACTGATCATTTCGTATTTGGGCCGTTGCGGCTCAGTAAATGTTGCCAATTTCAGCCTTTGGCTCCTTTGGAATACAGTGTGGTCCACGTGAACTAATAAAGACATTTGCTAGGCTCGAGCAGATGCTGTCAACAGCAAGCTGGTGTGGGAACCTCCAAGGCAAAGTAACATTTGGGGGGGGGGGAGGGGGGGTGCATTGCAGAACAGCAATTTACTAATAGTACAGTTCAGATTACAATTTCCTTTAGTGTCTCATCAATGCATTTTTGGCAAAGACTCAAAACTCATGTCATTCAAAACAATTACATACAACCATGATCATATCATGGATATTTCCAATGCATGGGCCTCTCGTTCTGGACTCACCTTGGAGTGTCGTAATGGACTTGTGCGAGTGGACGAGGTGAGCCATCACTTGGTCGAGAGAGCCCTGCCACTTGCACGACGCTCCGGGGCAAGGGCACAGGTACGGCCTGCATCACACCCCAACAAAGAGAGAAGGGCAGAGATCAGAGTGACCAGGCCAGATTTAATACTGTATCTAAGAAGCATAGCTGCTACCAATGGTCTTTACTGCTGCCCGCAAGAAGCTGAAAAGGGCCATGCAACAAAATGCACACAAGGGGAGAGTCGCTACTGGCACCACTGCAAGCAGTGAAAAGATGTGAAAGCACAGGCAGATGCAGGCAAGCACAAATTCAGGTGCTTTACGTGTAAAAAACTGCAATCCGACTAGGAGGCATGCCATAGTAGGAGCCTTCAGATTAATTTCGACTGCCCAAAGTTCTTTAACACGCACCGAATGCATTGTACACGAGGGCTTTTGCATTTCGCCCCCCGTCAAAATGCAGAAGCTGCCACGGTAATCGAGCCTGCAACCTCATGCTTTTTGCACACACAACCTGCACGAAGAACTAAAGAAATTTAGCAGTAAAGGCAGCCTTTGCCTTGTGGTGTGGCTTCATGTCCACAGTATCACCGTTACGAAGAATCGAGTTTGTGCAAGTGAGAATATGGCGAGAACACCGAACGGTGTGCCAGCGGATAGTCATGGGGAGGGGGGCACATTAGTCGTCCATACATTAACCACCAGTAGCGCATCATATTGCCAGCGTCCTTATACATATGACACAAAATGCTCGCAAAGACACTTTAAAGAACAGCATACCTACCAACCTGTTAATTTCAAATATGTAAAGGAAGAACCACAGTCACAACATAGAGTGAGGTGGGGGAGGTGTATAGCAAAAAAAAGCTGTTCTTTTGCACATGTTATTTGTGAGTTACATACACACATTGTTAACAGCAACCTTTATTTGCAGCACACAAGAAGTTGCAAACATGGAACAGCAGGGACCGACAAGCCACACATTTAAATCGTACATAATTTCTCGAAGCTAGTGCCATGGTATCCCCACCCGAAGACTTCCTAGGTAGGGTCAGAGACGAGCGAGAAACTTTTTCACGAAAAGAACTGCGTAAAACTTGATGCAACCTTCATAAGATAGTAGAATGAGGCTGAATACATAAACTTACCGGAAAATTCGGGCAAGTTGGCACGTAAGTAACAGGCACACTTCCCCGCCTGGGAGCTAATATATGGAGCTAACAGAGCTAATATGGAGCACAGAACAAGCCAATGCAGGGCATTGCGCCTTTAACACTGCCGTTCAATGCTACCACACATTGCGGTGAAACAAGCAAGCTGTGAAACAGATAGTTGAATGTGCTTACCGCGACAGGCAATAACAGTTCTGTGTTACAACAGATGGAAATAAGCAATCCACATGTTGGCACAACAGAGGCATTCTACAATGCATAGGCCATTTTAAGTGCCCTGATATCTACCGCAATCATGTTAGCGCTGCTTGCTCTCGGTTATACACCAAACAGCTCGTCTAGCTGTGATATTACACTCAACTATTCCTCATGCTCTTTAATACTGATCTAACATTTTCTACTATTCTTGCTTTTAATGAAAGTCTACGACCTCGAAAATCCGGAGAAGATAGTCGAACTTTGACATAGTTAAGCAAATATAAAATTCAGTGGGCCATGCTTTATTTCCATGGGATATTCTAGTGCTACAACAAAAGAAGAAATGTGCCATCAGTTATAGTAAAGCAAATTTTTGTTTTGAGTTGCCTCAAAATATATATTCTGGTGACAAAAATGTCAAATACAGTTGGCAACCAGTTCTTCAAACTTGCACGATTATTAGGACTTCCCTGTGGTACCACCACGCGCCCGTAACACTAGAATAATAAGTGAAATTTAATAACTCTAATAACTAAAAAAGCACTCTACTGAGGAGCTGCGGCAAGATCGCAAGCACTGTTAGCTGCAGCCAGAGAGTAGGCCTACTGGCTCTATCGGCAGCTGTCATTGGAGCCGTAAGCAATTGAATTAACCCCATGTTTTTATTGACAATGTTCCTGTAAAATAAGGAGTGTCATGCAAGAGTGTTTTTGTATTTTCTGACGTCGACCACGATCCTCATGTCGACGACATCATGTAACGCACTTGCCACTAGCAGATGAATTCGGCAACTGCATGCTCTTCAACATCAGTGATTTTCGAGCGCACGAGATCATGTGTCCGGTCAGTTGCAACCGCAATTTCATTTCATTTCATTTATTTACCTTAAAGACCTCACTAGGGAGTATTACATAAGGGGTGGCACAAGAAGTGACATTAAAATTGACCATAATTAACAATGGAAGCATTAATTATACATCACAGCATTTTAATGTTTCATTCCTTGATTATCAGGCACAGACCAACTCATTGAAACGTAAGTAACAAACAAAAATTTGTCAGCGGTCCTTTAGGTGCTGCTTAGAGGCTGCTAAGCAAAAATAATAGCCCTGAAGCTTTGCAAAGAGTTTGTTGTGGTACTATATTGTACACATACATAACCAATTTAATTGAAGTGAAATTTCATTGCACTTAGCCTTCAATAACACTGCTTAAGTAGTAAGCTGGCATCAGTTTGTCCAAGGTTTTTGGGGCCTTGATGGTATTTCCGATAACTGAAAAAACAGGCGATATTAATAAATGGGGAAGCTTGTGGCCCAACCTGAACTCGCAGGCCTCTTCGTGTTCGGGCTTGTCAGAGTGGGACAGCAGGGCCGGGCAACCCGTGAGCGAGTATTTGCACGGGAAGAACACCGTGTTGGCCACTTTTTCCATGGCCAGGTTGCGGATGTTGCCTGCACACAAGGCACAAACGTAACATTGTAAGTCAGCGTCAGTCAATGGGGGGCAAGGCTCACATAATTGTGCATCAGCAGTACACGTCCGCATATGCGCGTGCATGCATGCAAGAAAAAACCGAAATGCAGCGTCTACTCCTACAATGTTGCGACCTACCGTAGATCTCGAAACACTCATCAAATGGAAATGTGCAAACTGCATTCACTACTGCGATGACACCACCAAAATACTTACAGACATGCACTCTGCATGCCACCGGTTATAAGCTTCACCATTGAAGGCACTGTTCGCCAAAATTAACATTAGGGATAAATGCACGTCGTAGCATAGCTAATCAGCATCAATCAACAGCTGAGCTTTATATGCTTGTCTGTTTGCACAAAGCATTACACACACACACACACACACACACGAGAAAGCCAGAAAGCAGAGTTTAATTGTATTATCTTGCCACCTGCTTTAGATTTTCTAGCAACCACCAAAATTGCATACTGGGACAACACTAAAATATAGAAATGAACCTGTAAGTCTAGTTATAATGGCAGCCGATGCCCATCAAAATCACCCAGCCTTGATGGATGTCAGGAGAAGACTTCAGTTCCTGAGATAATTGCAACTGAAGACGGTATGTCTCTTCAAGACTGAAGAATATGAAACGACTGGAAATATGTCATACATATGTCCACAGAGTGGAGGCATTGTGGAATTCGCCAGCCACCTTGAATGCTCCAGGCTGCTGTGCGCTTTTGTTCGTAAAATGAAGGCCCAACAGGGAAAGCATTACACTCCTTCAAATGGCATCAACAAAGCAAGGCAAAAAGACTGCATTAAAGAGTTCAAAAGTCCAACAAAATTAGCCAAAAGAACTTTTGTTTTGCACATTAAAATGCAATTACCCCTTTTAACAACAATATGTATGCAAAGGGTATTTCGGGAAAATCATTCAAAATGCCTTAAAATGGTCAAGGTACTTCAGCGGCTTCTCCGGGCCTGCAGTGGAACCTTGTTGAACAAGGACATCTAACAGGAAAGCGGCAGAACTGCAGATTAAATGGTAGTACGCACTCTCTGACAACTACAACTTTGCACCTGTCGCCGCTGATATAGAAAGGAGAAAAATAAAGCAGCAGTTTTGCCCCAAAAAAGAAGCATTGATAACGATAGAAATACGCCAAGGAATTACACAAAGTAAGGAGTTTATCGTAGTTTTATCGGCTATACAAATTGCACTAAACATTTTCTCACTAATTAACAAGCTTTGCGTCACACACACATAGGCAAACATGAACAGATCTCACTCAATGACTGCGTACACTCTGTCGCGATGATGGCAGGATTAAGAGTGCCGGCAACAGGGAGTGTTTCGTGCTCCCTCTCATTTCAATGTGTCTCCTAATTTGAGATTACGCAATCTCCAACACTAGCCATACGAGACGACAGCACAGATGAAGTGACCAGCCATCTTGGCCTGGCCAAACTTTGCACCCGCTGGAGATTACCTCCAAGACAGAGCAAGTGGGCCATGTACACATAGCTGCAAGGACGGCCATGCGAATCCACAGCCAATCCAAATCCACAGCCAAATCCTCAGCCATGTGCATCCATGGCCACGGCTGGGCTAGAGGAGGAGATGAGCGTTCACCTGAACTAAAAACCTGACATGTCTTTTGCATTCTTCATATTTTTGAGATTTTTAAGAAAACGAAAATAAAAAACGAAAGGGCACGGCCATATCTTGGTGACAGCGTAATGCATATGTATCACTCACGTCCAGATGAGAAATCACAGATGTGAGTAGCATTGTATGCAACTTCTGCTACGTGAAACGGCTTCATGGCTGCATGGTCTACATTTCAGTGAAGCCACAGGGCACTTCAGCAGGGAACTGGTGCAGCAATGTCACAGTGACAGCACCATGCATCAGCATAGCCAGGAATTCTTTTTAAGGAAGTGGGTGGGGCAGGCAGGTGTTGCTTGTCGTGCTATTCCAAGTATACCCACACACAAAAATTTCAAAAGGGTGGGGGGGGGGCGGCGTATGCCCAATGTGCTTTCCCCTCTGCCCCTGGGACCTTGTTCTAGGTTCTCACCATTTCCTGACTTACACAACAAGCTCTATGCACTTCAGTGCTCCTAAGTGCACTGAGGTACATTGCAGTGCTTAAAGGCTTTCTCAAAAAAGAAATTGTACTTTCCTGACTTCTCACGTGTAAAACTATTCAAAGACAATATAGAAACTAAGCATGTGCAAACACACACACACTGGTACCTAGGAGGAGAAGTGGTTGGTGCTATGGGCAGGTCTAGCTGTGTAGAGGCATGCTGGACATTACAATGTTACAGCAGGGAAGTGTTGAAGGTGAACCAAAAACACACAGGTGTACATACTTAACGCAGAGTTAGCATGAAAGTACCATATCTTCTGCGCTTAACCCACACCCCCAATTACCATAGCTCAGAAAGAAAAAGAACGAAAGCCACACATATAACGCATGGAAATAATGAGAGAACGTAATGCTCAAATCTCTGTAAAAGCAGTCTTCCTTCAAGGAAGCATGACTCGTCCATGTTGCAACTTTGGCCAGCATCTGTTTCCCCAACGTTGAGAATCTTCAACTGCTGCTGCGCTTTAAAGGACTGCCATCGCACGCAGCTCATTGCGATTTGAATTTTGGCTCACCAGCACCAAGTGCAATATTTGCCAACTACTAAACAAAACAGAGTGACTCAAAAATACGAGGAGAATGGGTGACCATGAAAGAGGGGTGAAAAGAGTTCAACATACAGAGTTGGGATTCTCTAGGAGAAAACGGAACTGTATGGCAGATAAGGCAGATAACTTTGCTTTCATATGCAGCTTCACGGCAGTGCGGCGTGCGCTGCCGTGAAGCCACATATACAGGCATCCTGCACCCCTCGATTTCACTGTTCAAATAAAAATATTTTCACAATTGGTTATACGTGCAAAAATACAGTAATTGAAAACTGAAACGACTGTACAACAACTAAAACAGCACAGATAACACAAATTACATCAAACGGCTTAGGCAATTGAATGAGAAAGGAACTTGACAGGGTCTTGCCCACAAGTGAGCACTGGTAAGCTGTGATGGCGGAGCATGACACTATTTCGGTACTTGCCTGGTTCGTTCACAACAAGCAAAAATCTCAAGGTGCCTCTGGAATGAGCCGATGAAATGTCGCACAGCTTTGTGGGCGAATGCATAACAGTACAGCTCCAACCAATTTCTGGCCCTCCGTCGTCCTCTGCTGCAAATGACAGCGATTCTACTTTGGCATTTGCTCACACAGGAACTCCCTTCAATAACAGCATTTTTTTTTCTTTTTCAAGGCCATAGTTGTGTATTTGGCAGGAATGCACTTTCTCCCAAAAGAATTCACTCTTTTAAGGTGAAATAGCTGCCGCTCATCGTGTCATGTGAGTGTAATGGGAAACAAAAGTCCTTCAGAAGCAACAGGGGAGTGCTCTAATGGATGATGGCAGTTGCTGGCTGATGCACATTCTGCTACAGTGTTTACAGTTACAGACTTGGATTGCTGGAAATGCCGACCCAGCTGGAAAATCACAGAGACAGTGATGCGACAAATTCGAAAGTGACTGTGTAGTAAGGCCTAAAAGTAACCACTCAGTCTGATCAGTGACACTCGGTGACAAGGTCAAGTCAGTGACAACTGAAAGAATAAAGTGGCCCAGAAAAACAATGTGACATAGGTAGCAGATAAGTAGACAGAAAATATTGCCCAGCACCTGACCACCGGGCATTCTTGCCTGGACCGATGAGCATCTATCTTTACTCGCAAGTCTTTGCACCAACAAGCATCAATACCAACAAGTGCCAGTACAAAGAAGTGCCCGTACCGCCGAGCACCTGCATCTACAAGAGCTAGTTTTTTTGCAATACCTCTGTCCTTTTATTATGTATAACGAAGCAACTTGCCGAGATCTTAATCAACTTTTAACCTGGTGCAGTGACAGCAAATCAGCATCACAATCACTGTTACGGCAGCTAAAGTAGGATCTGAACTCTTCTTTCGATTTTCAGAGATGCAACAGCTTCATAGCCACCAGGACTCACCGATGGGCCCTCGGCAGGTGGGGCAACAGGTGAGCTTCTGTCGGCACGGGGAGCACACGAGGTGCCCGTTCTGGCACTGAAGGATGGGCGGTAGCACGTAGTCGAAGCAGACGGGGCACTCGAACAGGCTGGCCAGTGCCGATGCCGAACTGGACGTGGACGCTGGTGGCGCACTGCCGCCGGGAAAGGGTCCCGCTGCACCACGAGCCCCAACGGCAGCGTCCGAGCCCGCAGCCCCTCGGGCAGGGTAACCGCCACCCGCCTCGGACTTGCCACCACCCCCCTTGTTGCCGGCCGCTTGCCGACTCATGCTCCTAAGCACTGCTGCCACTGGTCACCGCACAGTGCCGCTCCTCAGCACGAGCTGTCGCCGCTGGTGTGTCCGCTGCCGCGGGCGGACAACCCCTGTTGAAGAGAAACGCTGCATTGTTCACCGCTTGCGCTGCTGCTAGTTTTCGAAGTGACGTGCCGTGCTCTGCACAGACTAACAACCTGTAATCAGATTTCTACAGCATATCATATTGGTGTTGCATGTGAGTACCTAGTGCAAGACAGATATCTTGTTTTCGGCAAAACAAATTTAAGAAATACCTATGTGTATGCTTACATGCCAACAAACTCAAAATGGTCTCTTCTTGCATTGTTAGCACTGGAACTAACAAGCATGAATTGCAAGAAAGCTAGCAGTTAACACAATTACAGATGCTTGTGTTCTCGGTACTTTGTTTTCTCTTTCTGTGAGTAACAACTTTTGTTTTACTTGTGCTCTGTTGTGTGTCTGTGTGGTGTTTTTGTAGCTATACCCTGTGTGGTGCTACAATATAAAATGCAATTTCAAGTGATGTGTACTGTTGTGCTATATGCGAGTGTATTAAATCGTACTATGGTTGATAACTTGTGCAAGCAGTTCCTGTCTCCTCACTTGTATAAAGCCAATGGCTTAGATCAGAACAACAGATTTTTACATGCAATAAGAGTTAAGTGTCTGCACTGGCCCCTCAGTCCCCAGATTTCACAAATCGGCAAAACAACCTGCTAATTGTATGCACTTAATTAACAAATTAAATTTTATCACCACGTAACTGAATGCTACTGAAAATTTTCAACTGCTTCTAAGCACGAGGTGACACATTCGATTCTAAATGGCAGTGGCCCACAATCTGATGGGAGAATGCAAGAATGTTCGAACTAAGACTTGGACATGGATTAATGAACGCTCAAGTCAACAAAAAAATAATGATAATAATGGGCTCTCTTCCGTCATGGCCCTGCTTTTGCACTGGAGAATGATGTACAAATTTTCTAGCATTAATGTGAACCCAAAAGGAGTAGTAATCCTGACTAACTTATCATCATGAATTTACAGCTATATAAGCAATCTTATTTGCGTTCTGTAGCATAGGTAGTAAAAATACTACATCCAGATTTTGTAGTGATGTTTTACCCAGTCCACCCGATGAGCTATTTGCCGTCAGCTTGCACCATTGTGCTGCCATTACCCCTAGGCTCAGCTATTCAGCACAATAGATAACAAATAGACTCGAAGGAAAAGTGGCAGTGACACACCTTCTCTTATTTCAAATGAAAATATTTCCATGGGATCTCCTTTCTATCTGAAATTATGCTTTTTTTACAAGGCCCAAATTTATTTGCAGCTGCAGACAAAGCTTTATTGCAGGCGTGGAGCCAATATTTCGACGAGGAACTTGTCCTCAATAAAGACGTCTTACCCCGGTATTCAGAAATGCAACTTAAGTTGAAACCCATGCTTGACTTGATCTAAGTGACGCCTATCGTGAACGCACCAAACGAAACGCAGTGCACATTTTTGGGCACGTTAACGCCAGGTGCCATCTAAATTTAGTTAAGCATGGGCTTTAACTCAAGTTGCATTTCTGAATATGGGGGTTATAGTGTCGACAAGAAAAGTCGATTTGTCAGAGTGTTGGCTCTAGGCCGAGGCTTCCCTTGTACACCAACTCTTGGTCACTTCAAGTCTCCACTTTCCGGTGACCCTTCTGTCTTGAAAGGATAAGCATCCAGTTGCAAGATAGCGAGCCTAGGCATTATCAGCATTACAGCAACTAGGCTATAGATATGATGGCCACTTTGCATTAAAAATAACATGAACATAGGTTATATTCTAGCCAAGATAAAAAAGGAAAAGGGGTTACGCAGGCCATGCAATGCACAGAACAAATATTAAAGAAACCAACAACTGATATTTGCAGTATCCTTGTTTTTTGAAGAACAGGATGCTTACTTGTCAGGGTGCTTAACACCACAGTAGTAACAAACGCGACATCGTGGGAAATATTCTGTATCTAATCTAGCATTCGCTTTAATGCATTCCTAAGCAGGAAACTGCGAGAGGCGAGTGCGACAGCGGCTGAGCGCCGGCATTGGTGGCAAGCACAGGACAAGAGAGGCCTTATCCAAGAAAATCTTTTGTTTCTCAAGCCAATGTCGATGCAGTTCATTATTCCTGTACTGTTGAATTATTTAAGCAATAATGGCTATGTGCTTTCATGATTTCCTGTTCAATTACATTGGTTGTGTACAAGTCAAGACAAGTTCTTAGCAAAGCGGCGTTTTTGAAAGTGAAACAACTTTCCACTTTCGTTTTTTAATCTTTTCCCGCTTAGTAAGCTTCCTCTTACAGTAAAGAGTGGCTTTTTGGTATAGTCAAAGGGAAATTTACCAATATGGTTCAAATAATTTTGCTCATTAGTTCCCTTACGAAACGGCCTGGTGCTGATGACATCAGCCACATAATTTGTATGCTTAATTAAAATGCACCAGAGATGCCTCAAGCACCCACGAGAAATGTGACTGCGTGCAAGTCAGCATGACAGCTTTGGGCAGGTGCTATCATGCTCCATACTTCGAGTCAAGGCACCCTGCTTGCGTTGACTTCGCAAGTTAAATTTAAGTGCCAAAACTATGATATGATACTAAGGCACGCTGTAGTTGGCGACCATGAATTTTCACGCATCTAAATCAAAGTAGACAAACGTTTTTGATTTTTAGCCGCCATCAAAATGTGGCCGCTGTGGCAGGGATTGAACCACTGACCTCGAGCTCAACAGCGCAACACTATAGCCACTGTGCTACTGCGGTGGGCATGTTGAATTCCGAGAATACAACTTCAATACAGCACGTATGAAAATGTGAGCACCCTATTTTCACTGCGAAGCTGTATATGGCTAGCCGATATGTCGGTCGGTCGCCTGTATGCCGAAAACTCCTTCGGTGCAACCCCATGCACATGTGCAGAAAAAAGAAAGAGAAAGAGAGGCGTGCGATTAGCCAACACCACCTAGATAGCACAAGGCCTGTTTATTCCGATCCATGACGTCACATTATTACCTGGCCCAAAATTTCCACTGACAAGGATGGCGTGGTGAAAGTGGTGGTCTTTGTTGGCTACTAGGGAGCATTCCCATTAGATTCTATGGCAGTCGGGCCAGGTAACATGATGTCATGGATAGGAGTGAAAAGGCCTTGGTGGTGGTGAATTAGCTGTGCCAGCAGTGACATCGTCACTCTCCGTTGCAGCCGAGCGCATGTGCAGAAATTTCTCTCCGGCTTCAAAATGGGTAGGCCATGCATGATATGTACTCGTGAGGCGCAGGCAGCCTTCTATCAGCAACACCGAGAGCAGAACCGCGAATGAGCTCATCTTTGACATGCTGATGCTGCAGCCCAAGCACAAGAATAGGCTCGTGTAGCTGAGCACAAGCAGTAATCGCATACTGAGGATTCAGCAGCCTACCAAGCCCTCATTTAGTGAACCGCCGAGATGAACCCAGTGATAAATGCCAGGGACGCACGTTTCAGCTTTGTTGGTTAAACATCTGTATAGAATGCTTTGGCATTGATTTTAATAGTAAACTTATGGCATTCAAGTTAACACAATGAAAAAGTATTTTTTAAAGCAAAACAAAAAGAACAGGATTTATTAGCTGTGTCAACAGTTATGCAAATAGTTATGGTGTACTCACAGTAACAGGAGGAGCAATGTTAGAGGCAGCAGCTCTCTGCCATGTCATAATGCTAGAGGGTTACTATGCATTTTAAATTTCTCCATGAAAGCATGCAAACAAGATGGAAGTTTACAGGAAGATGGAGGCTTGAAGTGGTTGAACAGTGGTTTTGTCTGGATGGAATGTGTGTGTGGTGCAATTGGTGTGAACTTGTCTAATATATTTGCGTAAACTTCACCCTTTCGGCTGCGAATAACCTTCTGGATTCTTGTTCTAACCCTAATACTGTCACCTCAAGTTTGCTGCATGGCAGCGATTACCCTCACCATCCGATTTCCACAATCGCATTGTTTTCAGAATATTACGTATGAATGGGACTAAAATCATCAAGAACAGTCACCCACGGAGAGCATCGCTACCCAAAACCTATCTGGCTGCAGTGCCATGCTGCGACATGCTATGTTTTAGTCAGAGCAAGAGTGGTGCACTGCGGTCTTTGAACAAAGATCTGTCACTCCGCTCGTTTAGTGGTAAATAGATTCAGATCTACGATGCCTTCCGTGTAAGAATTTGGCCATATTTTGCAGCATAAAAGTACCAGACTTAATGTTACACTGAATTGCATGATGCATACATTAATCTTTCATATGTGGCGTGCTGTTTTCTGGCTGCCAAACACAGGGAGTGAGTAAAGTCTCTTAGAGAGCCTTCGCAGTGTTGCCTGCTTATGTATGAAATCAAAGGTGGTTTCCAATGTAAACACTCAACTGCTTTCGTGAAATGTGCAACTAACATGGGACACGCAGGAACAACAAAGCACTATAGAAGAAGCTAGTGTGCTTTCTCAATAAAACCATGCCAAATCATAGATACATTGGTGCACGTCATTCCCAATGCCAGTCTAATGACCTAAAGCACCAGATTTCCCTCTCACACTTTCAGTAGGGTACTCTATGGCTACTGGGACCTGTGGGCTGCAAGCAAGACTTCGTGTTACATAATTGTCATGGACCATCAACCCCACAACAAAGAAAAGAGGGAACCCTAACACGGTAATTGCACAGTGGAAAACAATAGGCAGCATCAAAACAATGGTGAAATGAACAACAGCATGAAAATAATAGATGCACGAAACAATAGGTAATGCGGTTTTGGGCACGAAAGGAGATGGCTACACGCAACTTCCAGCACATCTTAATGAATTCTATGCCACCTCTTCAAACCTTCCTTTCACATCATAAAAACTACGACTAACACTAGAGAGGCTTCTTTAATGCAAGTGGGAATTATCGATCAGTTATGCTGCATTACTGGCCAATGCCCAACTATTCGTACTTTTTGTCTATTTCCAGCAGTTAAATTGACACACACATTTCACAAGCAAGCTTATATTCTGACGGGAAATTCAACCAGGAGGTAAGAAATCGAGAGTGCATGAGGCAGGACATTTGCGGCATGAGATGAGCTATTTTAATACCGAGCATATAAATATAGCCGTGGGCGCCATACCCACAAATTAAGAAACCGAACGCGTGAAACATTTTGCTTTTGCACGCGAATTGGCAGTGCGTGGCCGCGCATTTCTTTCGAAACAAGACTTGCCTATATTGCGAAAGCCTCACGCGATTGCTTATTCGAGAGCCGCAGCTTACCCTACGGGATACCTGCAGCGCTCCTCTCCGAGTGGGCTCTTTTTTTAGGCGCGCTGTTGTTTGTGTGTGGTATCGATTATCAATCGGCCCGTATGGCGCAACCGAATTCCCCTACTAGAAGGGAAGCCGCTATCGCACGAGTGACCTCAACTGAACCGAACACACGTCATCTCGCATTCTCGCGTGCGTGACAAGTGTCTGCTTCGTACACACTGTACACACGACTTCGGGCGGCCACACACGATAGGGGCGCGCAACACTGGCAGCTGCGCATCCCGGCGCTAATTCTCTAGGCAATAGGAGACACGACAAAAAAGAATATACAAAAAAGGAGCCACGGTCACCGACGGAACGGCAAAAGTCGTCAAGCGTGGGACGTCGCGCGAACCAGTTGAAGAACGCGACAATCGCCCCTTTCGAAATGAGCAAACCTCTCACCCGTCGTGTTGGGAACCGTTTCACCGCCGTCGCGTTATCGACGCGCGACGAGACGATCGTAACCTAGCGCAAGGCGACAGAGCAAATCGACAAAACAAGAGAAAGAAAAGGTTCTGCCTTTACTGACCCCTCCACCTCGCAGCCAGAAATCGTCTGCCAAGCTGTTCCAATCTGTCTTCCAAGGGTTAGCAAACATCCACGGACGGCGTGTCGCTAGACGGATCGACCACGATACCCGACGCGGCGTTACTTCCGCGGACTGCGGAAATAGGAGACCGAGTGAAAATTACTCAAATAGTATCGCCCTCGTCCAAGCGCGCAACCTAGTTGCCCGTCGTCGCCGACGGGATGTGTAGCAGTGCGTATTATACGACCTCGGCCGCGGCGGAGAGTCTCCCCACATAACTCACGCGGCCAGAGTCGTGCCGTCTTCTCATCGAGTCGCCCAGCCTCGCTTTCGCCGCTGCGTCGGCGCCAAAGAAGGTTTCACGACGTCGTCGGGCCTCGGTCCAGACCCATATCTTTTCGCCGAGACCCAGGAGAGCCCGCGGCAGCAATGGCGAGAAGCGAACAGCGCCAGGCGCCAGTGGCAAAACAAAAACCAAAACAAAAGTAACGCGTCGAAACAGGAAATGTTGGAAATGGTGATTCGGGAGGAAACGGCCGAAACGGCTGCCGCTCGTAGAGCGAGGCGGCGTGGTTCGCTTTCCTTTTGCTGCCTCTTAACTGCGCGGCACGTTTGCGATGCTGATACGTCAATTAAAGGGAAAGGCCAATGCGAGATTTAATTACCGTTCTCATCGGGTGGAGCGCGTCCGTGCTACTGCTTCTTCTGAGGAGCCGTGTCGCAGTCTCTGGGTCATCAGCTGTTTTCGCGGTCGGCTGGTCGCGGCAGTGGCAGCGTGTACGACTGTGAACAATCGCTAGTAGCACTGATATTTTACGATATCGCAAGTCACGTGGTGCGCTTCGTTCGGTGCTGTACCAAATTACCGAAAACAGCGGCGACAAACATTTGATTTCTTATGTTTTTGTACAAACGTGCGCAGCGACAAACGATATCATCATCATGAACGCTGTGAGCACGAGTTCCGCTTTTTTTTTACCGTCTGCGTCGTCTGCTTTTTCCGCCTATGGAGGTTTTTCTTGGTGACATGGTTGAGAAAACGCACAGTGCGTCTGAAGAAGTAAAAGGAGTCTTCTGCCGGTTCCTAACCTCTTGACCGAACACAGGGCTCTGCAAAAACTGTGCATTGAGGACAAATATAGCGGCGTTCCACTCGCATCCCGTAATCAAAACCTCTGTTAATACAATGCGTACGTTGTTTTTTTTTTTTTTGGAGAACGATAACAGCTGACACAGCAGTGCACATTATAACCATTTAGCGCAGATTCTTCGAAAATCAGTTGCGTTTGAAGCCGAGTAACTTAGCCATTGCCTCGAAACCTTGATCATCATTGCAGCTCGGTTGGCTGCGCCGCTCATCGCACGATGAGCGGTTCAGCAACGCCATATTAAGGCTGCAGAACACCCAGTAGTAGTAAAAAAACATGCCTAATTCATAAAGAGGTGGAAGAGATATACGTATGGCTAAATATCACGAAGCATAATTAATATTAGTATTCATGACAAGTACATATATATGGTTCCCATGAATGTGATCAGTTATCTGAGACAAATCTAGTTCTTTCCGGCCCAGAGCTAGTGGAATGTACTTCAGTGCTAATTTTATGCACGCCACGTTAATTATACCAATCAACTACCCGAGTAGTTATATCGTGGCTACTTTGCAATGTTTACTGGCACATTCAATTGACATGCACTCACTGTTTCTAAATCTGGCAGGAAACCATGAGGGGCGATTAGCCAGAATTCACCATAGAAACGGCACGGAACGAGTTCATCATCCAGATAGTTTAATTGTTTTGATACACACTATTTAACAACAGTAAATACTGTCAATGTGTTTCAAAACTCAAGAAAGTGATTGAATACAGTGAAAGGGCGATTCATGACAGATGCAAAGAAAATCTTTTTTTCTCTTAATGTGGAACAAGTTTACATCATCCAGTATGCACGATGTAGATGTGTGCATATTCGCATGCTTCCTTCCTACATACCCAGGCTTGCATGCAAGCATGAAAAGAAAGGATAACAATAAGAGCCAAGATGCGAAGACTAGTATATGAAAGGGGCAGCGCTAAGCATGTCTATCTTTGAAAGGCGTATCATCAGCAAAAGAGGAGAGAGTGATCCAATGGTTCAACGTCCTTGCATGAAAGACAAATAAAGGCTTGATGATATGTTAACCCGCATATATGCTGAAGGCATTAAGTGAAAAATTCAACACCGTAGTGGAATCACATGAAGCCTCGCAATGCCATGAGGAACACGAACAGACATTCTAGGGGAATATTAAATGCCCGTACAAAGTGGAATGAAACACTTATGCAGGGGTTTGCCCAGCTTCACAACTGAATTTTTAATAAATGTGAATGTCCTCTTTCTACATATCTGCATTTAGCTTACTTGCTTAGCATCACTAGGAAAAGCAGAATTGAACTTTCATATATTACTACATTTAAAAGATCTCCTGACACATCAAAACAATGTTAGGTCAAAATTTATTTTTGCTTTAGGCGTCCGTGCAAACACAATCAGAGGCAGCTTGAAGCTAGGCCACATGGAACCGAAAAGCAGTGCCGATCGCGAAACAAACTGTGGGAAAGCTGGGCTGAGGACACTATCATATGTCTGAAGAAAAGTTTTCTCCATGAGCCGATGAAATTTTGGTGCGAAATCAGGCACACATATGCTTCAAGACAAAACTGACAACATACTTAGAGGTCTCAAGAGTCTATGTAAAGCCCGTTCCTTTACTAAATGGAGAACAAGTTGTATGTTACAATGAAAATATTTACTTATTTATTGAACATGTGACCATGAACAGCTTGGTCTTTTAGGGTGGTGCACTACAGTACAAATTTAATGGTGTATGTAGCAGTAAAAAAGCATAACAAACACAATGCATGGAGCAAAACAAAGTGAAACACAATGACAGCATTTAAATGGCATAGGCTCAAGACACACAACCTATACATGTGCACATCTAGACATATAAAGACATACATATAAACTAAAAAGACTTATATATACCTATATAAGTCTCTATATACATATAAGCTCTATAAGTCTCTATATATAAACTAAAGAGACTTATTAGACTGTTGGTAATGACTTAAATATACCGCTTAAAGCTTAGAGTCTATACATAACCCTAGCTCACAGATTACTGAGGCTCTTGCAATAACCAGGCCACTTACCACATGCAAATGATAAAAAGGGTGGTGATTGAATGATATGACATGGGTCTTTGATGGGTTGAATAGAAGTTTGTTGTTGGAGCACTACGATGAGATAGGGTCAATCCCATGTTGTACAAGGCAGCAATCATCAGTGTAGCCAATGCTACAAAACAACCTAATGTGATCAAAGAGTAACATATCCCAGTACTTGATGTGCGAGACTAAATAATTGATAAAGATTAAGAAAAGTAGAGGGCCAAAACTGCTGCCCCGAGGGACACCTCGGGGAGAGTGAAACACCTCATAAAGGCAGCTTGACACTCTTACAGCATTTGTGCGATGAGACAGGTAACTAGAAAACAATGTCTGCTATTTCCTGCTTTTGCCATACAAATCCATCTTGCATAGGAGCGGAGGGTGGGAAACCCAATTGAAAGCTTTGGATATGTTGAAATATATGGTATCTGGCCTCTGGCATGAAAATTAAGTGCAAATCTCTGAAGGAACGAACACAGGTTGGTGGCAGAGGAGCGGTTATCACGGAAACAGTCTTGATCACTCAGCTCATGATGAAAATAGGCCCAAGTCTAACACGCGGCACATTCTCCATAATCCTTGAAAATGCGCAAAGTAGCGAGACAAGCAGATAATTGTTTACCCTGAAGTGGTCACCAGACTTCAGGGTTGGAATGATGATCCAGTGTTTTTGTGCAGCGGGAAAGACACTAGTGTCCAAGGAACAATTGAATATGTGTTTTAAGGTAGGCGCAAACAAGTCTGCACAGTCATTAATAATGCTTGGCATTCCATAATGCCCACACAGTTCTTTAGCCCTTAGCCTCTTGATGGCTTTGTGAACTTGTATCTTTGTGATGTGTGGCGTAAGCAGGAAATCGCCAGAAAAACTGCGGGGTTGGTCTGGACTGCAATAAGCACCAGCCTCAACATTCATCGAGAAGCAAGAACCAAAGTGGCTTGCAAATGCATTTGAAATCTCAGTTGGATCAATGCCTCTCGCATTTGCTGAGCTAACAGCATTAACGTTTAGCTACATGTGCACAGTCCTTTGGCAAACCTCCATAGCTGGGATGGATCTTGATAGAGTCCACATGAGCCTGCCTATCTCGCTTTAAGAGTTATTTAGCCTCTTTCTTGCAATCACTGAACTGCAGGTATGAAACCTCGCAGCCTGATGCTTTGTATGAAGATATGCCTTCTTTTTGGTGAAGATATGCCTTCTTCTTGAGACACCGTAGCTGCTCTTTCGAGAACCAGGCAGAGTATATTAAGGTGCGAGAATGATGTTGCGGTAAGAATTTAATCATCGCACCTCAAACCACAGAGGTCAACTTTGCAGTGGCAGAGATCAGGCATTGATTCTCGAGCCTCTTGGTCCAGTAAAGTATTAAGGTATTTGTAAAGGTTGAGGTAGTTTAATCTAGGGCTAAATGCAAAGTGGTTGTGTACATGGTGCGTGTGTTGAATAGGGGTGCAGGGGGGTGGTATGTATCAATGCAAGAGACTGGAATAGAGGCCTTGTGGACCTGTACTAGAGATGTTGTGAGCACAAGATCAATATCTTTACCCTAGTGGTTGACCAGACCGTTGTGCTGTTGAAAGCCACTGGATAATGCAAAGTCCACAAGAAAACTGACTTTGCAGTGGGAGCCAGTGGAAACATTGTACACATGAACTGTGCCCCATTCAACACCTGGTAAGTTAATGTCACCGTAAATATGGACGTGATACTCACTAAAATCTATGAGTTGTTTAAGCTGCTTGGACTGCTCATTAAACGTACCGTTATTGAACAAAGGTGGGAAGTAATAAGTACCCAGTAGGTAGTTAGGTCTGTCCTTGGCAGGGATTTCGATCCAAACGTATTCAGTATACAACTCAAGGTCAAACCAGTGATGCGCAAACCATAAGGCACCCAATGCTATAAAGTTGCCATGTTCTCGTTTAACATGCATGGTCATAATCACGATCACAACAAAACACAGTATTGTTGGGCGTAAACTACTGTTCACATCAAGCCACGTTTCTGTAATGCAACATAACAGGAGTGTTCAATGCAATGAGGTTAGAGTAGAAGGGTGAATAAAAAGACAAAAGAGAGAAATCATGCTAACCTGACCAAATGTAGCCATGGACAGACTCAGTGAACGTGGGCATGAAGAAAGCACTTAAGACATACGAAAGCATGTTTTTTTTCAATCTGAAATTACTTCCACTAAATCAAATGTGGGAAAAAAGTAATAATAAATAAATAAATGAAACTTTGGCGATCACAATTTCACATAAAAAGTGTTGCTGCCACGCGAAAAGCTTTCTCTGCCTTTTCTAGTGTCCACCCTGAACGTTGTCTACCACATGTCCAATGTCAAATAAAAAGAAATAAGCGCGTCACTCTCAGAAACATGGAGGCATCGCATTATATATGCACGTATGGAGCAGTACAGTATCCACATAACATAAATACAGACAAGGCAAACAGGAATTGCAAAGAACTTTATTATAGATTTTGTGAGGAACATCACTTGCCAAGGTGCTCTACTGCTGGCTCAAGTACCAAGCATGGTTAATCTGTTCTTTAGCAGTTATGGTGCCAAGGAACGTCACTAATAGTGGCAATATCACCGGTTAAGATGAAAAGTGGGGCTACCACTCTACACATTTTAAGGCATTCTAACTCCACTTATAGTTGAAAAGGCAAAGTTATCTAAATGACGACCAGTTCACTATCTCAGTGCCCTATGATGCTTGCAAAACACCAAGCTCTGTTTGCAAGCACATTTGAAAGATGCAAATACATTTCCCGCATTCGCATGCAGACATCTTTGGTCTAACTGCAGTCGTACATGTGCAACGACTGTGCAGTACATGAGAGGTATCAAAATTACGAAAAGAGACTTTATGGCTGTACTGCGCTCATGAATGGATACTGCCTAAGGGGAGACCTTGCTTTTCGAAGCCGAAAACTGGCCCAAATATGTTTATGTATCCCATTGCTCCAGACTGGTGCAAAGCATTTATTCTTGCTCAATTGGATCCCTGTATCATTCTCGATTGATTTAGCCTCTGCTATAATCATCATAAACAGGTTGTGGAATGTCTTTCCTCGTTTTCTCAAAACAGCATTTCCGGTGGTGTTGTCGCTTTGGAGTGACATCTCTGGTTCTACATATCCTATCACAACTATCATTATTACTTCTTTTTGGCAGAAAGGTAGGCAAATCGAGATTTCAGTGGGCATATTATATAAACATTATGGCAGAAACCTTTGAAAAGTAATAATTTGTCTTGAGTGGTACTATGGGTCAATACTCTAAAAGGTTTGACATGCTGTAACTTTGGTTCCACTCAGCCTAGAGCATTCATTCTTGTACTACTGCATGCTCCGATTATGCAAGTTCACTTTCTATATGCCGATATATACTACACCATATATAGTTTAGTAAATAGCCCACCTCCAAGCAATTCTTTATATTTGTAGAAGGATATTTAGTATGCAAGTAGCCCATGGAAATGCATAGCCTCTGCAAGTTTCATCTACTCAAAAACAAAAAGATTTTAGATACAGGGTCTTCCCTTAAGCCAAGCAGCTTTGATTGATCACCCGCCGTGATTGCTTAGCGGCTAGGGCGTTGTACTGCTAAGCAAGATCCCAGCCATAGCGGCTGCATTTCAATGGGTGCGAAATGCAGAAATGCCCATGTCTCGTGCATTAAAGAACCCCAGGTGGTCAAATTTAATCCGGAGTCCCCCGCTACGGTGTGTCGCATAATCAGACCATGGTTTCGGCACGTAAAACCACAAAATTTAGTTTTTTTTTATACATTGATGCTGGATAGGGTGAAGGGACAGGACATCCCAAAGCAACACAAGGACTGCGTGAAATGTCAAAGATCTCCCCATTAGTTTTGATCACTTGAGGTTTCTTAACATGCACCCAACGAATGTTTGGCACAGGGCTGGTGCATTCTGCCTCAACTGAAACGTGCCTGTAACAAATGGATGTCAAACCAGTGACCTCATCCTCTGCAGCAAAGTTTTGCAGACGTCAGCCTTGCCAACAAGTATAAAAAGGCTTTTGCCTTTTGCCAAATGCACTACATTTGTTCTAGTCAGTACTTTGAAACCAGAAGCTCCTCAGGGACATTTTCTCATTGGGAATGTCTTAAAGTTAGTTAAATGTGGTTTAGTGGCGCAAAAACAGCTAAGGCTGTGCTGCACCAAACACGAGGTGTTTTAAAATCAATCTAGGAAGAAGGCTGTGTTAATAATCTATACTTTATGTAAAAAGCCAGCGTCATATAGAAATTTACGCAGGTCAAGTAATGGGACCAGTGGATCATCTCCTAAAATTAAAGCAGGGTGTAAAGGCATGACTAGTTCATACAAGTTGTGCAAAAGGTTTCGTCTGTGTACTTCTATGTGTGTGCATGTGAGTAATATATGCATAACTATTAGTGGTTCTATGCATTCCTCGCATGTTGGTGCACATTTTGTAAGTAAATAATTGTGTGTGAGGTGTATGTACCCAATGCGTAATCGCTATAAAACAACTTCAAAGAACCGCTCCTCATGGTTAGATGACTTCCAACTCACCAAGTACGGGTTTATAAAGATGTAGCTTATTGTCTGCACAATGGTCCCATTCGTGTTGCCACTTTGATGTTAAGGCCTTCCCAATCGCACGGATACTATCTTTATATGGAAGTGTTGCTTTTGTTGCGTCTTTGTATGTTGCCATCGAAGCACATCTATCAGCTGCTTCATTACCCGATATTCCAACATGGCTTGGGACCCAGCAGAAAAAGAAAATTAATTTATGGGGTTTTACATGCCAAAACCACTATCTGATTATGAGGCACGCCATAGTAGGGGACTCCGGAAATTTAGACCACCTGGGGTTCTTTGACGTGCACCTAAATCTAAGTACACGGGTGTTCTCACATTTCGCCCCCATCAAAATGCGGACGCCGCGGCCGTGGATTCGATCCTGCGACCTCGTGCTCAGCAGCCCAGCACTATAGCCACTAAGCAACCGCAGCAGGTGGGACCCAGCAGAAATGAATTGATCTCCTGTATTTGTTTAGCGCCACCATGTTTAGAATGTCCCCGAGTCGGGGTTCACACTCAGATTTCAGATATAGAGCCCTTAGTGTGCTCAAGGAATCTGTGTATATGACTGTATTTTTGTGTTTGTCAGTGATAGCAAACCACGATTCGACCTTATTTGAACTTGCTAAGTCAGGACCAATTACCGTTTCTTCACAGGGATGATTAAACAACAGATTAAAATTGAAGGCCACAGATATACAGCCCCGTTGACATCCCTCAATCTGTTTAAGACGAATTCATATGACAGCTAGATTTCTGCAGACTAGTACAACATGGCTGAGCCATAACAAAGTGGGCCGCCAGCAGCTAATAGGCTTATCAGATGGATTTAGTACTATATATTCCTATGTGGTACAATGTAATTCTTCTATTTCTATAGTTATGTTTAATTGTTTACAGAAGAACCTTGTACATACGTTTAGGGGGAAAAAAATGCAAGAAAAAACTCTCCAACGTGGAAAGCAAACAACCCGAGCGACAAAAAAAAATTTTGGCAGACTAAGCTATAGTTGACATCTGCATAAAGAAAAGTGCTGTGTGAATCATTACAGCATAAGATGCCGACATGCACCAGGCTGGTGGGGCTCAAATGGCCCGAAAGGCACTGCTGGGCGTTCGAGCTGGTGGGCCAGGCCTGAATGTGATGTCGCCAGAGTGCAACGTGATGTTAACATTGCGCTGCCTGCAGCAGCAAAGGGCGGCAAATTTTGGCTATCTCCTATTAAAAACGTGCAGTATGCTTCCAACAGCACTACGCCAAAGGTGCTGTGAAACACATAGGTGAACACGCTTATCGCAATAGGGTTGGCAGCGATAGCTGTGAATACGATGTACAGCAACCTGCGAGATCTGCTGGTACTGGAAAAGGAAACAGTGCGTGATGGCATTTTCATGTGACACGGGCGAGCAAGTACTGCGGGGAAAGCTGCTGTGGTGGGCTTCCATCTTTCCTTGTTCACATGGGATTGAGCAGCCGTAAACCATATCCTACGATCACAGTTTGGCGTTAGCCGGCAAAAAAGAAGCGTAAATGTATTTGGGTCAATTTTTGTGTTCTCGATCCCAAACCTTGGCGCAGGGAAATCGCACAATACGGGATTGTATCGAGGTTCCACTGTATTATGTATTTATGCTCACATTTCTATCATTTCCCTCTGCTTTAACAATCTTTTATGTTTTCTGCTTGTAAGTATTAATCGCAAGTCTTGCCTTTACAGTCTCCGAATTTGAGATCTCCCTCCTCTATACATTTTACATCTAATTGTACTTGTAACATGTATTCGTAATAAATAAACTGAATCAGACAGGCTCCATGACTATCAGCAGAAATGCAAAAAAATTTACCTCAGGTACAGCGACACTGGACTACTGGAGCAATGAGGTTATGAAAACAGTGAACATTTTTTTCAACCTTACCGAAAGGTGAGGAACGAAAACTATTGTGGAACAAACATAAAATAAAGTGACGAAATTGCAGTTGTCTACGACAATTCTCAGGCTGCAAAGAATTACGCTTGACTGGTAGATTACACCTTTCAAATTGCAGGCAGCCCAGTCTTTCTGTAAGTAAAGGCATAGTACAGCCCATACCTTGTTATAATAAAGTCGCATGCAAGATGAACATACCTTCATTATAACTAACATTCCTTATAAGCATATATTCATTACATGCCGGTATCAGTGAGAAACGCTATTGCTTTACTTTGTCATAGCCGATAATTTATTACACCTGTTAGTTAAATCGCGTGCATACTAAAAAGGATGCAGAGAAACCATAGATGCTTTGCAACAAAACCTTGAATATTGCCGTGCCAGCTTCTTGTGATGCAATAGCATTTGGCAGCGCCTCCGTAACACATTTAAGTGTTTACAGTGGGAAACCAGGCAGTTTAGGATATGGAGCAATTTCTGGAGAAGGAAAAATGTCATTCTGGAGACATTTAGAAGCTGCTACACCAGCATTTCGGAGCAGAAAAATTGCTTTTTGGAACACTTGGAGTAGTACGGCGGTAATCCGTAGCCATTTGGCGAAGCTTGTTATTACTGCGCAATCAGTAAGTGCTGCTCAAGACTGAAGCAAGTCACAAAGCCAACATAAAATTAAGAATGCGCTAGAAGAATTTGAGCCGTCAGTCACAAGGCACAAAGTGATGGCAAATGCCTTATGTGCATTCCAAATGACCAATGTGCTTCGATTTGCTTTGCTGCATTAGACAAACTATGTAGTAGTACACCCTAAAACAATGCTAGAAGCTCAACAAGAGACTATGCGTCAATGAATAGCGCCAAGATGAGATGCCGCTGTACCGTGTGTTGCAAAGATGGTGATGGAGGTGGATAACAATGTATGTATCATTTCGTACACTCGCTTTCGTTACGAGGTGGTTTGTTAGCTCCCTGTGTGTCATGTGGCCTCTGCGAATAGATACCAGGCGTTTCAGAAAACTTTTGTCGCCGATACCCGACTGACCGCTCGAAGCACTACCGATTAGGCCTAACGGCTAAGGTCGGCAAGCTTTCCACAAGCCATCACGGAAGGCTTGCCGCTACTATGTTCGTACAAGTGGCTAACCGGCGATCCGTTTTGAGATCATGCATATGCGTTTTTGACAACCGTTGAAGCCGGCAACTATTGCAATCATGCATAGGAGTTTGCAGATGGACAGCAAGTACCGAGCTGCATGTGCAAACGCGTGAATACCACACACGTATGCGATACAATCTGCTTGCCTTCCAGTGGCTAATCGGTCCTATATATATCTTCGCACATAGGTGCTGCTTTTGTCGCCATTCCCTTTGTCAGTGTCGGGTATAAGAATTGTTTTGATTGGGGTTGATGCGCCGGGCGACCCTTGTATCAAGACAGGCGTGCCTCATAATCAAATAGTGGTTTACCCATGTAAAACATCCAGAAATCTATTTTCTTCTGTCCCAAAACCGAGTGACCTGGTTAGGCTACGTGCAATGCATTGACCTCAGCTGAGTATTTCACCAAATATGCAAAAAATAGAGTAGTAGATAATCGAGTCGCAAACTGAATTATTTGGGTGTTCATGAATGGGCTCGTGACGTCTGGTTTTCGGACTTCCTAGGGGCTGCGAAAACGTCCGAAAAAACAAATGCTTGCCTTTTACTGCTTCCCAAGGGCTCAAATCGGCACAGGCACGTACGAAATAACTCTGAAGGCCTGCGAGTACACTTATTAGGCGCATCGGTGCTCGTACTGTGGACACGCGTATAATTAAGGAATACATACTATGTGCCGTGACAGTTGCCCATTAGCTCTCTTTGTATGCTTTACCGCAACATTCTTCCCATGTGCTTCACCGCATAATACTTATGTATTGAGGAGAAGCTGACTTTCAGAAACCGGCATTATTTATTAAACGCGTCGTGCTTTCCGAGCTTCGAAGCCATTGGGGAGGATTACAAAGGCGGAGTCGGCGCGACTGCGAACAGCGGCGAATTGCTTTAATGAAAAACACGGCACCGAGCAGCGAGAAGCTTCGAGTGAATGTTGAAGTAGCTAGGCCTTGCCGCGATGCTGGACGGTGGCCAGTGGATCTGCGTGCGATAGCGCCTGTTCGAGGCAGCGAGATAATAAAAATGGAGGCGGAGGTGGCTTCGATTAATGCCGTTTCAGATCTACGCTCATGGAAAAAAGTTTGGAAAATGGGACGGCGAAGGGTTCTTGCATCAGAAATTTGAGACATTCTTATACATTGACTCTATGGGGCACTGTAGCAGTGCCTCAAAGGCGTCCGATTATTGGGCATGTCCGAAATGTCGGGCGTCCGGAAAATCGGTCGTTGACTGTAGTTGCAAACCCTACTGAAAACATTGCACTGCCGTGAGAACGCGGAAATACCGCACTTTTGCGCAGTTGGCGCAAGTGGAACTTGAGTGGGCACAGCCAGGAGCAGGCAAGCCGAATTGTTGCAGAATGGCGCAATTGGTGCAGTTGGACTGTCACTGTGTTTATTATTAGAAAAAAAAAAAGCATTACACTGCATCTGAAATACTCCACCGGGCAACTTCTTTGGGCATTTACTGCATAACAACCACAATACAGATAAACACAACAGAATCTGTGATGTCGCTATGACATGGACTTCAGTACAAGTGCAGAACGGAAACTTGGAATGGAAATTATTTCTAATGATAATGAATTCTTTCTGTTAAAGAAGAAGAGCTGGGTTAGGGGTGAGAATCCAGTTGCATGGATACAGTTGCTGTTGTCAGTGGCCTCTCCTTCAACGCTGCTTTGATGGGAATAACTTATATAAGTCTGTAATTTACTGCTTTTCATCAGTGTCTCATTGTGTGCAGGAAGATAATGCACAATGCGGAAGAACAAAAGCCCTACATTAATGCTCTTCGTTTTTTGGCCAAACTTATACTGTTCAAATACGCTTCTGAGTCAACAGACTGACCGCCTCACCGACTACACTGGATATTACAGGTCTTGACTTCGTCTTGAGAAATACGTGCAGCACAGTAAAGGCTAGGGCTCGTGTCAGTCGATCAGCAACTAGAGCAGTTTGTGTGTTTTGAGAAAGAAGGAGAGCTCGACCAGTGCGAGCCAAGGATCCTTTTGTGAACCTTTCCTTCAGGTGACGTCACGAGGAGGACGATCAGTGGAGGAGCCCATTTCCTGGTTCTCCTGTTCTGCTTGGCCAACGCTACCTCCACCTCTTACTGCACTGAACGAAGTTGTCGAGATGGAAAACGCAACCTCAAACAAGGCTCATTTACTGCTATTGCAGGAGCATTTTTGATATGATGACACACACACACTAAAGAACATACCACAAAATCCCATGTTATCCATACCCCTTCTCCCAAACCCTATGCAGACATAATTCATTGGAAAAAAGGGGTTAGGCAACCTTTTGGGCTAAGAACCTAAAAAAAAAAAGACATTTACAAGGCAGGCTGAAAGAATGAATAAGACAACCAATTAGCCAATGAAGCCATTGGCCAATACTGGCCAATGCTTGTCAGCAGCATGTGCAACTCGCATCTTTGGAAAATGCGTTTTTTGCAGCATAAGAGTTTAGTTTTCACAGTAAGTATGCAGAACAGTCTTATTGCCTTCTGCACGTAGGACAGTCTTGAATTCAAATTTAAGCTGCCAAAGGCAGATAAAGCACACTGAATGAAGCTACACGAACATCTGAAACCACAAGCATGAAGATTAGACAAAGCCATGTACTCAGACAAAGCCACGAAGATTAGACAAAGCCACTATACTCCCATGGAGGCTGAATGATAGTGGCGCCTAGGGGCCTTCTAGTAGTTTTTGTAGGAAATTCTAGGTGGTTTCCAAATAAAATTACTACAGCTGGCTAAACTGTCACACTTGCAGCTACTATTGGTGCTTCTATTGCCAGATTTCCCCTTGTAATTTTTGCAAGAAAACACTGTGGCATGCAAAGCCTTATTTCATTTTTTTCTCTTGTTTCTTTTACGTTCTATGAAACAATAGACAATCAACAGACAATCACTTGTCTGTCCTCTTGCAATTCAGCAAGAGGACAGACAAGCGATGTCTCAGGGATGGGGCAACAACTCAGGATACTTAAGAGTAGATAACAGGAATGCAGACAACAATATCAATGAAAACGGTATGAAAAAATTTATTAGCCTCATGAGTGACATCACTTCTCGCGCTGCTCTGAACAGCTGGCCTCGCAAGATTAAACCAAATGTGCTGTATCTGTTCTTGTCAGCACCTTTTGAGTTGTTAAGGAAATGAGAACAGTCTGAGCCGCTGCGTGCAGCGATTTGAAATATACACAAGACAAAGCTGCTTACGTCACCTTGGCCAGCAGAGAGCGTAGAAGCGACTGAAAGAAAAAAAAAAAAGTGGGCTTTGTGAATGATGACGAGAAACACCCAGATGTCTCAAATGTTCAGCAACTCTTTCTGGAATGATCTTGAACTCCTCAGTGGCCGTTTGTCTCTTCCATTTCAACATCCTCCGCTGAAAAAGTAGATAAAAAAATAAGCGACAATGAGCTTTGCACAAAAGCATTTAGGACCAAGTACGGCATAAGGAACAGCAAGTATAGCTGAACCACGGTATAGCAAAGTCGCGTCTGACATGCAAATATATTCGCTACATGTGACTTTCATTGCAAGTGTATATTGGTGACAGTATTGGGAGGGGGAGAAGGGGAAAGAAAGAAGAAAAGCAACTGGTTGCATTCCCTTGAGGTACTGTATGCAAAATTGCGCCCGCCAAGATACTTCATTAAAGGCAACAGCACAGATGAAAATAATGATATTTCAAATGCGTGATACTTCATTCGAAAATACTTCTTTTGGTGCCGTGCTGCAAATAGTAATATGTGCACATTGTTTCGGTAAAACAAGTTGTAAGGTAGATGATTTGGTGTTTACTCTTGATAAACACCCAATCGGGGTGTCACCGCCTACCAAGTATGCTAGACACAAACTAGGGAGACATCTCGGATGGTCACTTTTGACAATACAACTTTCAGCGCATACTGGCCAGTTGAGCAAAACGATGAGCTAATAGGCCAGGTGAGTACTACGATGTAATGTGAAGGCAATATTATCATCGAAAGTGATCGTCCAAGAATCGTCCCCCCAGTTGATGCTCTCATATCTGATGTTCCAGAAGAAACACGGCCAAAATGTGGACACTACAGTTTCCCCACAGTGTTCATATTTTGTAACTTTTACAATGCTTGCAGAAAACTGAAAATTCTTAATCAATTCTGCCGTTACATGCTTTTCACGATTTCGAAGATGAAAGAAAATGTGGTGAAAACATGTTTCCAGTGGTCAGAATTAATTGAAGGAATATGCCTGAAAGGAATATGCGAGAGAAATGCAACCATGATGTCACTGTCTTGCAAAGAATTTCCCATTGATTCTGACAAACAGTTGGCAGCTTGCTGTGCCTATACGTGGCGCGTGAAGCACACTAAATTACGAACATGGTTTGCAGTGATGTTAATAGGCTATCAGCGTGATCACGTAAAGTTGGTGCATTGGCTTAGGGGCTGTAGGCCAGCCAAGCCAAACTGTTGGCCAGTATGTGCACACATGTCCAGAAGGTGACGCTTCAAGTTTCCCATTCTGAGTATTCGACATTTACTCAAATAATTTCTTTGCCATGAAGCAAGTAATCATTTCGATGTGACGAATGACGTCTCCAATGCACAGCTAAGCCTAGGCAGTGCGACTAGACATGGACTAAAAGCAAGACAAAATAGACCGGACAACTATTCATGCACTCTGTGCAACTGTGCTTTTCCTCTCTTGCAACAGAAAGCTGCCTATGAGTATAATTGCGACTCCAGTCAAAGGGGAAAAATTGGAGGACGCTTAAGCTTCGCCTTCAAGAGTGGAACGCGACAGCGTTCCCGTCGACCCGCCAAGGGGTGTAAGACAATGGGCTACGGCGCAGCAACTACGCGCCCCGCATCGGACGCAGTGAGCGTCGAGCAACGCAGCGTTCGGCGCGACAACGAAATGTGCGCCTGAGCAAGTGACGCACGCCTGAGCCTTAGAAACAGCTCGTTTCTAAGGCAACACCGCGTTCACTAGAGGCGCTTTTGTACCTCTTTGAAGCATCGAACTCGTGGCTCAGTGGTAACGTCTCCGTCTCACACTCCGGAGACCCTGGTTCGATTCCAACCTAGCCCATCTTGCAAGTTGTTTTTTATTCATGAAGTGCCTGCTGGGATTTATCGCTCACGGCCAACGCCGCCGACGCCGGCTTTTCTGCGACACGAGCTCCTTAACGCTGTCGCGTTAAAAAGTGCTACATTTTAAGCCTGACTGATGATGGTGTCGGCTGCACTCACAATGCTGTGATAGAGGGTGAACACGTCATTCGCACCAATTGTCACAGTACTATCACAGTATGACACAGCAATTGTCATAATTGCCGCAGTACTATCCTTTAGCTGCTGCTATCATTACGAAAATGATCTACAGTCCCGAGATAAGTTAAAAGACTTGTCTAGACACTCCATGATGGTCAGCAATGCGCATGGTCTCCAGTGGCAGCCAGTGTGCATGTCTGGAAACAGCCAAACTGGCCAGCAACCACCACGGTCGTCTGCTATTTATAACATGCAAGTTTGCCAGTTCATTTATGAACGGTGCAGTTAAGTTTAGATGTCATTGCCGTGTGCACGCATGCACCACACACAACACACACAAAAAAATGGGGTCACATCTTCAGATGCATGGCCCTTTGTGAAAGCACAGCAGACAGCCCGAGGACAGCAAGCAGCCCCGCATCAAAGGCTGCAGAAACTTAATCGCACAGCGACAAACTCGGCAGCTCCTAAATGTTCTCCACTGCTTCTGTGGGACACAACAGCTCAGGATGTGGCCAGGCACGGCACCTGCGAGAGATCTACGCTACGGCCACTCGGCAACCACGGTTAAACGACACAACTGCACTTTGACCTTAGCCTTGTCCTCTACACAACTCGGCTCTACCAGAGGAAATGGAGCGGAGGGTTGGTTGTCAAGCAACTACTTTCCTGCAGCAGTCACTCTACAGTTGTAGCCTTGCGTGGTATGTGACATAATACCATGAAATGCCCTGTGCGCATGCGTGTCCCATGATGCAGATTACCATGGGGGCCACCACTGGCAGGGCTCAGGCCACCTGCTTGAATCTAAATTCGGACTCGCTGTCATGACTTTCCGTCATGACAGCAAGAAATAAGTGGTAAAACAAGCCCTTCCTTGGTCTCACCTCATAATGAGGACAAATTATTATTGATGCTTTGACCTTACTAGTGAAATTTTAGTTTGATGCTGTTAGGCCTACGAAAAGGTGCCACCAAACTGCAGATGTGTTTCGATTTCTACTCACCTGATGGCATCACAGCACTTGTCGTGCACTGGCAATGCGTAAAGGCATAATTCTGATTTCTTTGTTGAACTTCTCTAATTGTTCATTGCATCACTGATTCACATTTCCACTGAACCGTGGCATACGATGACAGTGTGCTAAAACGATCTTGTGACACATCTAGTACGGTTCCACGGAGCAGTCATGCATGCACAGTACGTCTAACGTATCACAGTACTAACAATTTGAAAACAAGACCGAGCTGTGCAGGAAGATAGAGACTTGAGATCAACAGCTGTTGAATAAGGGATGTCTCTGGAGCTAAGGTTCTGACAAGGGGACAAAGACAAGCACCTTTTTGAAATGCTGGCTATAGAGACATTCCTTGTTTGAACGCTGTAAATCGTATCGTGGTAACATATTGCACATCATGTGAAGTGAAAACATTATATTGGGTCACTAGTCTCTTCTGCCACTTGGTGGAGTAGAGGAGGTCCCTCGAGGGGAAGAGTGTTTGTGAATATGCATGCGACCATCCCAATAACGGCAAAGACAGCAAGGGGTTATGTGAAGGGTAGCAAGAGATGAGAAAAAGAGGGAAAATGGAGAGGGCAAGAGAGAAAGAGAGGAGAAAGAAGGACATCTCCCTCCCCAGACAGTAACACCCACTTCCTGGCGGCCTCGTGCTTGAGGACGAGGCCTTGGATGGTGGCAGCAAGGGGGCGCCCGACTGCAGGGCCGAGCTGAGGTGCTCCACCTGGTCCAGGGTGGTGGCCCGCGACATGGCTTGCTTGAGGGCCTCCAGCTGGCCACTGCGGCTTGTCGAGGCTGGCGGCGTCGGACCCGCACCCGGTGGCGGAGGCTGCGCTGAGGTGGCACTGCTGCTGCGGACGGGGCCAGCTCCTCCTCCACTGATGACGCCCACTTCCTTCTCGAGCTGCTTGCCCCGCTTGCCCTTGAACAGCTGCTGGGCCTCCTGTCGCTCCTGCAGTCAACAAACAAGTGCAATTGATTCATGGGGTTCAACATCACAAAGCAGCACTGGATCTATGAGAGACGCAGTGGAGGGCGCTGGATAAATTTTGACACCTTGAGGTTCTTTAATGTGTGCCTAAATATAAGCACAGAGGCGTTTAAATGCGACTGACATTCTTAATTAAGGAATTATAATCCCTTTGCGGTATGTTCCTATTTAACCTATTTCACACCAAAACTTGGGCCACTGGGTGTGTGCCACTGGGTCTGTGCCCTAACAGACAACAACTTGGACGACTGGGTGTGTGCAACTAGGCATACGCCACTGGGTGTGTGTCTTACAGGGAGCTTACTGCTGTCAATAAAGAGAAAAGCGTACAACCACTGCATTCTACCGGTGCTAACATATGGAGGAGAAGCTTGGGGGTTAACAATGAAGCTCGGGAACAAAATAAGAACTGTGCAACGAGCGATGGAACGAAAAATGTTAGGTGTAACAGTAAGCAACAGAAAGAGACCGGTGTGGGTCGAAGAGCAAACGGAAATAGTTGATATTCTAGCTGACATTAAAAGAATATGGAGCAGGGCAGGCCGTGTAACGCATACTGTAGCTAACTGGTTCTTTATTAGAACTATAGAATGGGTGCCCAGGGAAGGGAAGCACAGTCGAGGACGGCAGGCAACTAGGTGGGGCGATGAAATTAGGAAATTTGCAGGAACAAGTTGGAATCGGTTAGTGCGAGACAAGGATAACTGGAGATTGCAGGGAGAGACCTTCATCCTGCAGTGGACATAAGAATGGGCTGATGATGTCGATTCTTAAAGGGGCCCTGCACCACAATTTATCTAAGTTGAGAAATGAATTTAATGTTAAAATACACTATTTCGAAAATACTTTGCCACAAAAAGTATTTCAATGTATTCAGCAGAAGCGGAGTTATTGGCAATAAATGACCGCCACTGATCCCCTTCGTTTGCTCCCGGTCCTCCTTCAATGGCTTGCCCTGCAAACGCTATGGCGAAGATGGGCAACGCCTGCAACATTCCGCTTATTGACTGTGGTACGCAGTTCAAATTTGATTTTGGATGTTCACGTACACGCCATTACTTCCAGATTTTGGCACCGACAATGGCCCAAACTCAGAGGCCACTAGACAGCTACATGCGGCTATTCTCGCACTGAGTGACACGAGTAGCATATTTCTTTTCGCACTTATCTCGACGGCAGCGACACAATTTCCGAGTGTTGAACAAACTTCCTCTTCATGTTCAGCTGTGCATGTACATCGACAGTGTGCAAATCAGCTAAGGATGCCACAAACATAGTGAGGTTCGACTATGGCGAAGAAACATCTTGAGTGCTTGTGGAGGTGCAACTCAAGAAAAAGACTCCCTGTTCATCAGATGGTGGTGCTTGGGCCTTGAGTCATGTCACACGCACATATCAGAGCATGAAGTTATCTCCAGCTAGTGGGCTAGTCGCAGCACCCTGCAGTGGCCGTGATATCTACGCTACGCCGCAGATGCAGCTACATGCAAGTATAGTGGCTATGTGCATGACAGGGCTGGAGTGCGCGCTCCCATTTATACGCTCTTTTCTGGCTGTGCGACGTGATGCAAACTGCCCTTGTCTTGCAACAGCTTTGTGCAATAGCTCAGCTTACAAATATAGCAGCCCCGAAAAGAGTGAAGAGAATGCTTTTGGTTTGAAACGAGAGTGTTTTGGAAAGAAGTGACTTTGCGTTCCGCTTGCGAACTCCACGTGCCATGCACAACTGCAAGATCTGGCTTAGAAGTTCACAGCAGCGGATGCTATCCGTGGACTGTTTTTTTCACCAAGCCCGAGGGGTGGTCAGGATTCCTTTAATCAATCACGGAGTGCGAGTTGTGTGCCACACTCATAACAAAAGAATCCTTTGAAATTTCTACAGTGCTGAGCAGAATCAAACCAATGTCATTCATATACAGTCAACGTGCAATTTTTCAGACTCCCTAGATACTACAAAAACGTCCAAAAGATCGAGACAGTTGACTTCCGTTAATTCAATCCTGATGAAACTAACAAAACTGGTCGAATTAAAGGGCAGAAAAACAGACTGAAACATGCCGTTAATTCACTTCGGAGTATTACCTTAAATGTATTGCCTTACCACAGCAACACAGCCATGCTATGCGGTGAAGCACACCAAACAGGGAAAAGTGTCTCTGTTACGGGACACCGCATGTGTTCCTTAAATTTACACATGCACATGCACTGTCTCCGGTCATAGTACTATCACCGAGATGCCAAGGAAGTTTTAATGGCAGGCCTTCAGAGTTAAAGTTAGATCCCCGCTTTCTTGTTGGCTTTAAGCGTTCCGTTGATGCTGAAAATGAAAAGATGAAAAGCTTTGTCCCCACGAGTTTTCCAGTCTTACTGCCTTCCTTTTTACTAGCTTTCCTAAAACACAGATGGTTTTTCTCCACTTCTCAGCGCATGAGGCACGCGCACGTGTTCAATTAAGGAATACTTACTAGGTTCCGTTAACGACACGCATTGTGGATGAAACGAGAGCTCAAATCGTCACAGCAACATCAGAAACAGCCCTGAGAGGGTGCCAGTATGCTTATTACGTGTCTAGGTGCTCGTGCTGTAACGGGAGGCGGCGCATGCGTACCTGTATAATTAAAAACCACGTGCCATGCCCCGTGACCACTTTCTATTCTTGGTATGCTTCACCGCATGACACGTCTGTATGACGGCGAAGCTGACTAGTCAAGTTCGAATTATATTGCAAAGGTCAATTTTGAGATCAAAATAACGGAAGTTTGGACCCATTGAAACGTATGGGTGCCAGCTGTGACCTCTGGTCGGAATCTAACTAACTGAAAAAACGAATGCATGCCTTTAACTACCCTCAAATTGCCATAGCCATGTCTGAATAGCTTTAAGGCCTGCCAGTACAATTATTACGTACAATCAGTACAATCTTGGTTGTTGTAACGTGACCCGTCGTCTCCTGACGGGTGTGTGTGTGTGTGTATAATCAAGGAACACATTTTATTGCGATAGCAGTTCTATAGACATTCCAGCCACATTTTTGCTGTCAGCGTCATCGTGAGGTTCTGTATAAAGTCCAAGGACGATAAAATCGTTGCCACGCGGTGTATGCTGTATGTTCGAGTTAAAGCGTGTGAGGATGGGCTGGTGATCGGGGCTCAATCTCATGCACGAAAGGGAGGAAAGCAGGGAGGAAGTGCACTGTCTTCTGTCGCACACAAGGCTCCGGGGGTAGGGCTCGTTGTACTCTGGGCAGCCCCGGCAGCCGTGCACGCCCTCCCGGTCTGCTGTACCTTGAAAGCCATCTGTGACAAGGACAGTGTCTGCCCATGCGCTGTGTTCTTGCGGCTTAGTTTGTGCTGATGTGAGAGGTAGCACAAAGGTCGATTTGCTTGCTGCCACCACCGCGCTTCTGCACTCCAGCGTTATGACTGCTGACTTTCTGTGGTCATTGAGTGAGATGGGTTTGTGTTTGGTTGTGCGTGCATGGCACCATTGTTGTTAATTTAGTCAGTATGCCTATGTTTACAAGTTTAAAAGGCAATAAAACTACTATCCTTATTTTGTATAGCTGTCCATTAATTTGCTATCGTAATCGATGCTTCGCCTTTCGGGCGCAACTGTGACTTTTCTTGTCCCATGAGAGCAGCCTCTTTGCACTCTTAGTAAGCTTCACCACAATGCAGTGGAACGCTTGACCGTCTACCTCCGGTCAACAGCATAACGTATGACTACTGCATTACCGTGGTGAGTAATGACAAGCAAGAGAAGAAAGAGTTCTCGCATTCCAGAACAGAAATATACAGCCTAACCCAATTATAACAATAATCAAGTGACAAGAAAATTCCATTGTTATATAATAAGTTGCAAGAAAGAAACGATGGGGAGTGATACCAAAACAATTTACACTAAACCCTTGTTATAATGAAGGGAATAGGACAGCAAAAAAATTCGATGCAAGCGGCAATTAAATAAAAGCAACTACCCTTTAAAATTTAAAAACCTAAGAAAGTAGAGCTGAAATAACACAACTGTGGAAGCCTAATACGTGCCTCACATGGCACATTTTTGATCGCATACAAATTTCTTGGTCCCAATTGGCTCCTTTGCACAAGTTGCAGGAGAAAGCCAATCATGGTCAAGAATTTCAACCCAGATCGGACTAACTTTCATGAGCATGAACTGGAAGCACCACTTGAATGACACATGTTCAGTCGCTATAAAACCAGTGAAAACAGACACATTGTTTCATGAATATTTTTGATAGGAAGCTATATTGAGCATAGTTCATTAGTTCTGTCTACACTATTCTTCCTGCTACTTCGAGCCACATAGACAATAGTTGGCAAAGTTTTACTGGGTCACGAACCACAGGGTCTTTGTGATGTCACGCTTCAAGAAACCATTTTCACAGACTACTTTTATAAAAATGATTTGTGGCCTGCGCTACCACTTCACATGTAGGCGGTCACATATGTATACTTTCAGTAAAGTGGAAGTGCGCAATGTCGATCTACCTTAGGTAAGCATACCTCACGTTCATGAAAGTAAGTCCGATCTGAATTGAAATTCTTGATCGTGATTCAAATTCTGACAAACTTCTGGTGATCTCGGCTTTTATTCCTCACCACACAGACCACCATGTGTACCATCCTGGTTTGTATTTCCCGCCAACATGCTATCAGGTGAAGTGGAAGCACGAACCAAAATAATGAAATGGTTGGACTAAAATTCAAAATTTTTGTTCTCGACGAAAATGCAAATTAGTACTTTGATTAAAATTTCCATGGCGAAAGCTGTTATTCTTCTCAATAATATCTACTTTTCCGCTTATGTTTTCATGGACCACCTTAGTGTGTTACAAACGTCTAAACATAGGCTAGCATTTTTGCCAAATTCAGGGTTTTATTTTGGAGCTTGTGAGCATCACATAGGTGAAAATAAAATTTTAGAATATAGAAGATGTTAGGGGCAGTTCTATAAAAGTAATTGTAGGTTTTCTCCCATGACCATTTCTTGTGAAAAATTTTGCAAGAACGCTACAATTTGCGCATTTTCACCTAGGTGCTAAGGAGTAAAAAACATAAAGGTATTTTGTGAAACTGTTTTATCATGACAGAACATTGTTCAGACAACTCAAAACTCTAAATTTGAAATAATGCGCCAAACGACAGATTTTTGACAAATTTGTTTCTTGCATCTGGTTTTCCATCCTTCCATCAAATTCAAATGGTGCTCACGTGGCCAAAAAATTTTTTCAGACGAAAATGCTTTGGGGAAATACTGTCCCAAGTAATGCTGATCGACGTGTAATTTTTTTGTAATTTTTTGAGAGAAATGGTTTTTCACGAGCGCCTCGGTTGGGACAGTTGGCGTGGAATGACCCAGTTACCTTCCGATCTCTTCGCCAGTGATTCTGTGCACAGTTTCGTAGAGATTGTTGCAAATCTGGTGAACATCATCAGACTAGCCTAAGTGCGGCTGGGAAAAGCCGGCATGCACAAAACAGTTTGTGATGTTTGCAGCTGTCAGCTATTTCCATCAATGGTTTCACAAATGTATGGCACCAAACAGGTCGATGTTGTAGCCCTTGTTGGCATTATATGCAGTCAGTATGCATTGTAAAAGACTCAAGCGGTATAACCTTTGCGTGGTTCCAATAACGCCCTTAACTTGTTTTCGAGCTTCTTTGTCAGTCTCCAAGTTTCTGCCCCATATGTTAGCATCGGTAGAATGCACTGATTGTACACCTTTATTTTTAAAGATAACGGTAAGCTTCCAGTCAGGATCTGACAATGTCTGCCGTATGCGCTCCAACCCATTTTTATTCTGTAAACTTCCTTCTCATGATCAGGGTCCCCTGTGACTAACTGACGTAGGTAAACACTCCTCCACAGATTCTAGAGGCTGACTGGTGATCCTGAACTCTTGTTACCTTGCCAGGCTATTGATCATTATCTTTGTCCTTCTGCATATCAATCTTCAAGCCCCCTCTTACACTCTCTCTGTTAAGGTCCTCAATCATATGTCGTAACTCATTCCCAAAGTTGCTGAACAGGACAATGTCATCTGCAAAGAGCGATGGAACAAAGAATGTTAGGCGTAACATTAAGAGACAGGAGGAGAGCAGTGTGGATCAGAGAGCAAATGGGTATAGCCAATATTCTAATTGAAATTAAGAGAAAGAAAATGGAGCTGGGCAGGTCATGTAACGCGTAGGTTAGAGAACCGGTGGACCATAAGGGTCACAGGATCAGTGCCAAGAGAAGGGAAGCACAGTCGAGGACAACAGAAGGTGGGGTGATGAAATTAAGAAATTCGCCGACGCTAGTTCGAACCGGTTGGCGCAAGACATACGTAACTGGAGATCGCAGGGAGAGGCCTTCATCCTGCAGTGAACATAAAATAGGCTCATGATGATGAATAATGCCCTGATCTATAGGCTGCAATATTGTGGGTGTGTTCACTGGCAGAAACTCCAAAGTGACCTTCCCATGGCCGGGACAGTTGTCAACAAGCACATGGCCCTGCTTTGCCTCAAACTTTTGGTTCATGATGCCCACATACTTCTAAAAAACAGCTGTAGTCATCCAAGCACATTTATTGTTTTTATATATGCAGTCTTTAGGCATCGTTGGGTTGCGGAATCATTGAGGTTTCTCTGCCTGCACCAGTAAAGCAGACATCTGTTAATTCGACTCTGGTTATTTAGATCTCGGCCGAAGGTCCTGGTCGGCGCCTATGCATTTCTATGGGTCCTAACTTTCATTTTTTCTGTACTAAAATTTACCTTCGCCAGATAATTCGGACTTGACCTGTTAGCATGCATGCACCTGACCCCTATGGTGACCCCAATAATGATCGCCTTGTTCGCAGTGAATGTCTTGGCAGAGCTTAGGGGACACTGAATGCTTTGAACACAGGTAATCTCCCATCAAAAACGCCTATTTTCAGTCTGCAACGTCTGATTATAGTATTTACCTGATTCTAACGCACATACTTTCTTTTTCAAAACAATTGGGCTGAAGGTAACTCCACATTGTCACGGCAGTTACATCTAAGCACTACTTCTGCGTTGCCATAGTGCCGCCGCCGTTGATTACGTGCGATAACGCTGATAGTGCAAGATAACATGTATCTAATTTTCGCGAAGAGTAAGATAGTAAAACTGCACCTGAATGTAACATGCCACCTATCCATAGAAGAAAAATGTAGCATGCCCCCTCCCCCCCCTTCCATTTAAGATCGGAAAAAACGAGAAGTGCAGAATTTACCACCACAGACAAGATTTTTTAAAAGCAGCTTTCATAATGAAAACGGCATGTTTTGTTTCCATTTGCACTTCACTGGCCACAGATACCAAGCACACATGGGCTACATTCTCAAGTGATCACTTTTAGAGATACTATTACCAATTTTACGAGACTGCATCAGACTTATCTAAGTATGTGTTTGACAATGTTTCTTGTACTATGCACAGATAGCAAACTTGGCACAGTGAAATGCTGGGGCCAATTATACCAATGCATCCGGTGCCGAGTCACATGAAAATGATAGTATAAAAAAATACCGTAACGGAGCTTAGTCAAATACAAAATGAATTGACTGCAACCTACACAAAAATCGTGCCCTGTTGCCATTTTGTGATGGCAATGACACTGTGCCTGACGGTAGGCTGTTGCCAATGCGATGAATGCGGTTTCATATATGATTGTAATGCGCAGGAAATTTCAGCGTTAGATTAGGGTAAATACAGTACTACAATGTTCCCATGCTGCGCTATTGGCCAAAGCAACTAAATCTGGCTACTGGGTGTCTGCACCGAAAGCAAAAGAATGCGAAATCACGCAAAACAAGAAGCATTACACGTGCGCTGCCCTACCAATCTAGCTACGGCGGCGGCTGTTCTACCGTCCACTTTCTCGGGCATTTGTAGATCTTGAGCTGGGAGTGTTAGCCAGTGAGTGCCATTCATGCGGTGGATGATGCGGCACATTCTTCTATTAACAGGCATCATGTAGCGCATGAGCTTAGGAGTAGGCAACTAACCAATAAACCCTTATATGCTACATGTCAAGGCCGAGGATGCGACTACCAGCACTGCTGTTGTCACAAATGAGAGGCACGGGCTGGCTAGACAAAATAATTCGTTCGAGTGCACGGCTTGGCAGCATGGAAGAAACAGAAAAGCACGCGACGTGTGCTTGCCTTCTGCTTGATGCGCCGGAAGTCGAGCACTCTCAACTGCGGGATCCTGTGGATGAGGTACTGCCGGTAGTGGCGCTTCACCGTCACGGGGTTTTTCATCAGGCTGCAACGACAACGGGCATAGGACAGTGCGATTAAAGAAAGACGACACAACCATACTGTGTGGCCGTGGGTCAGAATATTGAAGCTTTTGTGGTAACGGAGGGTAAGTGAACTGTTCACAAGTAGGTGCAAACGAATGCAATCAAATTTTGTTGCAACGAAGTCACATCTGACACAAAAATACTTTTTCTACATCTGGTATTTGTTGTAAGCATGTATTAATGCATGCTGACATTGGTGAGAAGCGTTGCAGATATACTTCATCATATCGAATAATTTTGTATATCCACTTTCAATAACTGTATAAATTTTTGAGATTGAATCAAATTAATCAAATAGTGCCAAAAGCGAATCAGGTATTGAATACTCTATTGAGATAAAAAAAAAGTTTTCATTACAAAACAGTGTTCCTCTCCTATAGCATTGACAACGTTAGCAAGTTTCTGTTGTTAACATTGCACATTACGAGGCTTAAAAGTCAACAACAAAAGTTTATGTTCAATTCAACATTCGCTCAATTAAACAATTTTCAAGCAACCAGCAACAGTAGTAGGTAAAACCGAACATCACAATGTTCACATATACTGGTAGAGGCTGTACATGCGAATACTATGCTGCGTTGAGGGGCTGCACAGATATTCAGCTTTTCTTGGATTTTGTGTTCTGTAAAATTTTGTCTTTCACTGTAAAAATGAAACAATCGGAACATATAAGCAGTTTGTTTGCATACCCAGAGCTATTCAGAAAAAAAAATGTCTGGCTTCATGAACAACGTATCATGTGTTCCCCGACATAAGTTCTCGTACTTTATGTCTACTACAATGTAATTAGCCACCAGAGTAAGATTTCTTGCACTTTGGCTCAAATTTTGTGCTTTATCATGTACGCTTCAGGATTTAAACCATTCAAAGATTATTAGGAAAATGTATTCGTATTTATGAATACCAGCTATTCAATTCGAAGACTGTGTCACAATGCTGAAGGTGGTCACGTGGGAGCAGGACATCACAATGTTGTGGCATTTGCTGTGGCTCGCTCGGTCGTCTGCCGTGCTGCTACATCGGGCCATACAATGAATAGCAGCACAGAAGGCAACAAAACAAGCCAGAGTGAGATGTTCTGCTTGCATGTGGCAACATTTAGCCTCGCGATGCACTGACACAGTCAGCTCCTAGAAAATGATAATGGTTGCAGAGAAAAAGCCATTATGTTAAATTACTTAGAGCAGTTGGAGGCTTTCCAACATTTTTTCTAGGGTTTCGAGGTCCCAGTGCTTCATCTAATGCAATAGAATAATGGGTATAAAATTTCCTGTCAGCACTGATTTTATGCGCCAAGCTGATAGCAGTCACCAATAAGGAATTAGCAATGCAGGAGTGCTCTGATAAGGCAAGCGCTGTGGAAGTTCACACAGCTTGAGTGCCTTGACACACTGGGAGTTTTCCCTTTCTTGGAACTCTTCAATTCCATCTATTTATGATATTCACCTTTTCGTTCTGGCTGTGCTTGTACATTAAGTGCTCCCGAATCTCCTATTGTCCAAGCCTTTGTGCACAACCCCAGTGGCAACAAAAGCAAATAGGCTTCGAGCTTAAATGCATACCACATTTACAGAAACTGAAACTGCACAAAATATGTGCGCGGTGTGCTGACATAGCCTAGGTTTATTTCGCCTGAAAAAAGAAAGGTTGAGCAGCAGTTAGTGAGAGATTATTTTTTAGTGTGTGTGATTAAATAATTGTTCGTTGGTGTGAGATTCATTTTGGATGTTCTAGCTCATTCAAGGTTAGAAAATACAAAATTAATCTCACACCAATTGCTATCTCTGGGTGAAATCTGCGGGCTTGTAATAGATTAAAATGGGCACGTTTGAAACAGATGTACAATGAAGGAGTGCCTTTATATTTGTCTGTGTTAGCACAGTACAAACTTTGATTTGGCAGGTGAACCGTATCTTATCTTACAACAGCCTGTAAAAAAGTATTGCAGAGATGACTGCAATTTGTGCACCTGGATTAATACAGATGCGCGAGTTTCTTGGACTGTTCACCCTCGCTGGAAAAACAGTGCGCATTCCGAGTCAGAGATGGCAACATGCTGAAATGTTTTGGCTGGATGACTACACAGAACATCATGATCGCTAGTTTTCTCAATTGAGCGTCCCATTTGGATTGAGGAGCTCAGATTCAGTATGCCAAAAAATTGTGATAACAGGCCAGACGAGGTTAAGTGAAGTGCTAAAAGATCTTACTGTATGCTAAAAACCCAAATATGCGCATCCCCACAGCGAGCAGAATTGATGTGAAGCACATGTGAATTTCTACTTGACTCTGTATCCAATAGTGGATCAAGAAAATCAAGATATAGCAATCCGTTGCAGAATGAGTTGACCTCAAGCAACCAGAAGAAACCATCAACCGGCTCCTGGATGACCACATAGAATTCACCGTGAACTAGCACTGGGTGGACAAGAACTACCAGATTCATCATGGAACTGGAAAAAACTGTGAGCGGATAGCAGCTAAACATGGTGACGTTGTAATATAGCCCACACCTCAACAAATGTAGTCCCACCCCTGCTCACCTGAGGTAGGTGAGCGTCTTGATGCTGGCCAGCGGGTCAAGGTCGCCTAGGTTCTGGACCTGGTTGTTGGTCAGCACCAGGGTCTCCAGAGCTGGCAGCTGCTCCTGCAGATTCTCCCCAATGCGGCTGGCAGAGGGAGAACAAAACCAGGGGAGAACATCGACTGTGCTGGTATCAAGGTGAAGAGGACAGTATGGCGGCAGTGGTAGAGCTTTACACCCCCAGATGGTGCAAGTAGAGATTTCATTATAGAGAAACTAGAGTGCTGGAATGACGAGACACAAAGAGGGATTCCATGCAAGCTTTCGATGCTACGTTATGCACAAGTGAGCGCTATCGAAACAGATCAACTGAGAATACAGCCCCCGGTGTGATAATGCTAGTTTAGTGATATGAGTGTGTTATCTAGGCTGCAGTTAGGCAGACTTAATAAAACCCCAACTAACCCAACTCTCTATATTAAAAATGAGACTCCACATGGGTTTCCATAGGAGGCACTTCATCCAAAGGAAATCCCCATAGCGGCCACTGCATTAATGCATGCGTATAAGAATAGGCAAAAAACGCAGTGGGAAATTTCGAAAAGTACAGTGGTTAAACAGCCATTTGACCTTCGGCAGGGTGTACACATACATCTATATAGAAGGCATGGTTGAAATATTAACTGAAGTAGTCAATAAATATAGTGGAGCCGGCTTTATGCGCACCAGTGAGACATTCGGGATAAAAATTATTAGTTTTATTATTTTTCATAGAATGGCCTTTACAGTGAATATTTAATGTGGTAAGGCCGTTTCTATATGATTTAAGCTTGCAATAGGCACTGCGTGTTCAGCTCGCTTCAAATGAGCAAGAGCTAAAAGAAGCTGTGAAACTGGATCATGCAAAAAAGACCACGGCCTAAGGTGTGTGTCACTAAACAGAAGCTAGACAGAAGACATAAGATTCACAGGTTTCTTCTAATACGCAAAATTTCTTCCGCATAACTGTGCTGTGGAACATGTGAAAGCTGATTAAATTACAACACTTCCAATAGCGCAGGGCTGCAAAGAAGGTAACCACTCATAAAAAAATTATACGTCAGCAACTAAATAGATGTACTGGAAGATATTCTTTTTAAGTCCCACCTCTAAGAACTAGTAAATGGTAAGCACTGTGCAACCGGACTTTACCTGAGGTTTCTGTTTGATTCAACATCCTTCATGAGTGAGGTCTGTATCGTATCTGGCACAGTGCGTGCTTCGCATCTACGGCACATGTGATGTGACCGATCTACGTGTCACACGTGAAACGTTGTGGTGAGGGAACACACCTTCTCCCACTTTAGCGTACATATACACGGCTGCTCAATAAACGGGGGTTCCTTCTGCTCCCCTTGCTTGGAGCCTCTGGCCATGTCTCATCTACGGTGCACCACGATACATGGTGTCAGAAGTGTCGTGGACAACATTCCTTTGTATGTCCTTTTTCTTCGAATGAACAGGGGATGTATCTTATCTGCCGTAGATGCGAAGCTTGCGTTACCCCAGATATGATATGCAGATACGACGCAAGCTCTGAGCCACGCTAGAATGAGGAATATCGAACGGAAACATGAACGGCACAATCAGGAAGACATTATAATGGCAGTATGTTGGATTATCCACTGGAGAGAATTGCAACAAAAGTGTGCAGTGACTTGAGAACTGAGGGCATTAGCTATATCCTGTGGCAGCTCCGTTGTCTTCCATGATGATGACGACGACAGCGGCATAGTTAAGATTTTGGTTTCAGTTTTACTACAGAGGCAGCATCAACGGAAGGGAACACTCAATCTTACGCTTCATATGGTGCAACTTTCTGCTGAAATGCTGTTTTGGTGCAGCTGTTAGACCACTGAAATTAGAAAAAAATGGCATGCCGCCTTTGGGCTCCCAGCTGCATGTACAGGAATAATACACGAATACTGGCTTAGCCGCTCAAAGCAGTATTATCTACACTCCATTCCATTTACAGCAGGCAATGCTCTGAAGGCTAGAAAGGCTTCTCCCACTGTTAACACTCGTGACCTAACTGTATTGTCTTATACCAAGTTTCACACTTTTATGCGTTACAATAAATATGACAGTTATTATGTGAAAGGCGTTACGGACCTAAACCTATTTGCCACGAAACGAACAGATTGATACATTGCTGCTACCAGCTGCCACAGTGCAGCACTCACGCTTGTGACCGAAGCATAGTCTGTCACATATTAAAAGCCCAAAGATGCGCAATCAACGCGTAATCAATACAACTGCAATGCAAAAATGCACCGAGCTAGACTCTTACAACCACACTAATTTCACAGCTTCTACAGCGTTGCCTGCTAAGTATGAATGCGTTCTTGACCAACGAGTTTCAGGAACACTCACTTCTGTGCGACGTAGCATCAAATGAGACCCCTCACTGCCGTTTCTGCCCTCTGGCATAGCCAACCAATGCCTGCTGAAAGTGAGTGATTGAGCGTGCAGCCCTCAGGTGACACAATAAGTAAAAAAAATTCAGTACCAGCTTACCTTGTGTCAAAAGGACAGGGTTATTCAGCTAAGTTACCACGCTATGTTACCCTAGTCAGAAGGCATTATCCTCAATTTCCTGCAAAATTTGCAAGACTGTGCATAGCCACTTTGATGCCACTATATGTAGTTAAATTGGGTAAAAGCACATAGAACAAGACAAACAATATGAATGAATGCAAAGCACAGAACTTGGAACAGGCAGCACCTTGTACCTTCATTCAGTCAGCCCTGTCATATGCACTATTACTCGATTTACCTATAACATGTGTCAACCAGCCTAAATTAGCGCACTTTTGTAAGTTTTTTGAAGCCATTAATGGTAACCACCACTGCAGTTGACCCGTCCTTTGAAAGGATACTACAATGGGAACGCCGAGTGGAGATGGTCCACTGTTAGATATGGGACCTTTTCCTGAGCCATCGAATCCAGACCACATCGAATTGCGCCACAGCTAATTAAGGAGCGCAGAAGCACGCATACATACCACATTCCCGAGGCGCGGCACGAGCAAACAAGTTGGCGTCCCCCACCTCGTGTGCCGCAGGTGGAGCTATTCACTGCTTGACTCTTCCCGAAAGTGAAGCAAGAGCCTGGCACTGTTCCAGGTAAAGTGGATTCTGAAGCAAGACGGCTGTAATGCACCGTGAAACCCTGGCAGCATCACCCCCATCCGCCTATTGTGATGGCGCATTGCAAGCCGGGAAGGCAATACCGCAGAGAGAAGTAAGTCCTCGGACAATTGGGGCCCAAGGAGCGACCCTCTCCGCTGGGTGTGACACAATCGCATGGGTGCCTACCATTGGCCGAAAATGACGACACCTGAGCGGGCTTGCCGATTGGCCGAAAATGGCGTCACCTGAGCGGGCTCGCCGATTGGCTGAACGTGACGTGACTTCGAGACACCGAAGGGCTTAAAAGCCAGAGACCGGGAGCAGCAAGAGAGCATTCCTTCATTCATCTCTTTCGAGCTTGTTGCCACGAGCCACAGCGTCCGAATTACTGCTGGCCCGTAATGACTTTATGACTGTTAATGCGTTGGTACTCTCAATGTAAATAATGTAAATAAACCTCCAGTTTTTCATCTCAAAGTCCTCCTCAACTCTTGCACCACCTGGTACTGCGAAATGGTTCAGTCTTGAGCGAGAAGGTACCAATGCATGTGGCAGGAGGCGTTCCCATTTCAATAACAAGCATTGCTGATTAAGCTACTCACCATATGCGGTTGTTATTGAGCATCAGGGACTTGAGGCGCTTGAGCAGCGGAAACCCATCCAGCTTCCTGATGTCATTGTCAGACAGGTCGATGCAATCAAACTGATCCTGCAAGCCGTGCTAAATTAGTGACAAACAGCCAAAACCTGGCAATTTGTGTGCACTGGATGTTTTAGCATGCAGTTATGACTAGGGATTGTTTTCTTGCACGCTTTCAGCATACCTTTAAGACAAAATGTGGCGACATGAATCAGTGCTGATATAGGACAGGCAACATTGATGAATTTTTTTTCAACACCAGTCAAGCTGAAATATTGTAGTAGTACTAAAAAACAAGTTAGCATTACGAAAAAATGCCTTGGGGCTTTCACTAGCTTTTGTTTACTCGGCTAACTTTCCTGCAAATTTATTGATTTCTAGCCTGAGGGCACTAAGGCATTACAGAGGGGAGTGAGTTGAGCAGGTTAAACAGTCAAAATACAATGAGTAAAAAGAAACATTCCAACTATACAACATTATGTGGTGGTAAATACCAAATAGCAGAGCGCAACAGATAAGTAGCTTTACTGCCATACCATATTGTTAACATTACAAAGAATACAAAGGAAGGTAGGAAGTAATTAAATTCTGGTTACTTAGTAAATGTTGCACAAAAAGTATGATCATTAGTAATTGTTACAATTTCTGTGGGAACATGGTTCCATCAACAAATGTGCGAGGCAAAAAGGAGTCTAAGGAAGTTTTAGCGTTAACATATTCTATGCCTGCTTTATACAGGTAGTCAATGTGGTGGGATATATGTTGCGGCGGAGATATAAATTCATCATGGAGTTAGGAATTATAATATTGCTTATGAAATAAAGAGATGTCAGTTCAAGGCTTTTAGATGCTGTTATATACTAAGCACATCGATCAAATTGGAACAAATAAAATGAGCAGAGTAATTCTGGAAAAGTCCCACTGAAGTGAAAAGGTTAGTGTGGTTGGGATCCCAAATGGCAGGTGCATACTCAAATTCTGTTCGCATTAGTGTTTTGTACAAGAGCTTGAGAGAGGATGGTACACTACAAAGCTGCACTACAAATAACCCAAAGTTCAATCTACATTGTCAGTAATGTGATCGACATGGGTTGTCGACATGAAATTAGCTGTGGTATGAACGCCTAGACACTTGTATGAAGATACAGGATACAACATTGTGTTGATAAGTAAGTACATCAAAGAATTAGCACTAATCTAGGGCACATGAAAAAATTTACATTTGTTAGTGTTTAGTTGAATATTATAGCCATTTGTTACACCTAGCTATGGCGTTAAGGCAAGACTGGAGGTTACCTTTTCGTCATTTTTTGTTTCTCTGTATATAATGCAATCAATAACGTATATAAAGCAAATGGATGAATATTAGAATTATCGAAGGGAGGTTAGGTTATTCATATATATGAGAAATAAAAGCGGCGAAAGGGTGGAACCTTGCCACACACCCATACTCTACCACTTTGAAAGAACAGTTACGGTCATTAGCAGAAACAAATTGTGAGCAATTAATTAGAAAGCATTCTATCCATCCTAAAACATTAGAATGGAGGTTTAGGTGTTAAGCTTACGAAAGTGAATTCTATGGCTTACTTTGTTGGATGCTTTTGAGAAGTCACAATACACAGCCAGTAATAGATACAGTCAGACAGTAATAGTCAGTGCAGTTTATGACTGAATGAGATTAGTTGTGTCTCGCGTGAAAATCTTTTTATGCGAGATAATTGAAAGTGATGTCATGCTCCGAATAGAGCAGAGTATTTAACTACTACTTGCTTGGAATAACTGGATTGGTCAATTAAACTTCGCCTCTCTCAGGAACTTACCCTCGTGTTCATACACGCACCTTAACTGGAAGCACTTGTTTGACTTGATTTAAATGACTCCTGTCGTGAACGCGCCGAAACAAACGCAATGAGCGTACTGAGAACGTTCATGCCAGGCGTCATATAAATCAAGCACGCGCTTCAAGATGCATTTACGAATACGGAGGTTAATCTCAGAAGACGTACCTTCTCCAATAACGCGATGCTTCACAGCACAGCAGATGCTGAATGTTTGCAAAGCAACAACAGTGAAACAGCGGGTACTGTATGCAGGCTTGCGACATTGCTACGAACAGTGCAGCAAAGCGAAATACGTGCTGTAAACTACGTAGCGTGCATGTTGACGAGGCAGTATCTGTACGTGAATTATGTATCTCAAGTCTTGCAGCCATACTTGAGCACGGCCTTCGTGTTTATGACCGCGAATCGGTGGGTCCTTTGTAGACGGCAGCGTTCGAAAGTACCCACCGCTAGTACTGCACCTATTCTAGACACTGCACCCATCCGTACAGCTAATTTCCCTAGAGTTCGCCTCCCCCCCACCGGAAAACTCACCAGCGTCGCTCCCAAGTTTTCGATAACGGGGATCTTGTAACCTGGGTCATAAAAATAGAGGTTTAGTAAACGACACACGACAAGTCATCCGACGTTCGAAGATAGGTGGAGGGGGAAAGTTCTCACCTCGCAAGTCGAGCTCTCTGTCCCGCACTGGATTGATGGACTGTGCGGCCAACTGTATAAGATCCTGTGATAATTTCACCATGGTGAAATACTGCGCGCGTTTCTGCCGTTGACAAAATAAAGGCGCCGGTAAAATGCACGACAAGAACGCGCCGCGAAACGTATGGAACGAAAATAGGTGCCGGCTTGCCAAAGTCACTGGTTGGATTGAAGCAAGTGCGAAGCAAGTGTGTAAGCCATTGCAAGCCCAACAGAAAACTGAAGCCGTAAATAGTCGAGGCATACCATAGCCGAAGCCAGAAAGTCTGTCTTGGTCTGTCTGCTGTTACATTTGCGATCGTGCTGTGCTCCTGCAGCCTGTAGTAAACTAGTGATCGTGCTGTTCTTTTGGCACCTCCAGAGCTTTCATGATGTCAGAAACTGAGCCTTCTCACTCTGTACTTTTTGTCTGCCTCGGTAAGCAAACAGTAGACATGCCATATTCATTGGGATTGTGTTTGTGTGGTGGCAGTCAAGAGCTTTTCTGATTTTTTCTCTCTACAGGGAACATCTGCCGGTCCCCGATTGCCGAGGCTGTCTTCAGGCACATCGCTAAGGAGAGAGGCGTATTGGATGATGTAAGCTGTACGATAGCACCCCTGTTTACGGCTGTACTTAGAAACAAGATTCATAGCACGAGAGGAAGCCGCTCTGCTTGCAAACTAAGCCGTGTACCGGTTACTGTGATCCCTGTGCCAGATATTTTGAGTACTTCCAACCTTTTACGCTTCACGCTCAGACCTGCTGAAAAACACCGCATATAAAACAAGGAAAATTGGTTGGATGGATCCTCTTGCCCGTCAAAGTTGCCGTGCAATTCCGACGACCGTTCTCATTTTTTATCACCAGCTTATGTTTACTTGAGATAGCGTGTAGAATAGTAGACGCTGAAAAATTCGTCTCGTCTGGGGGTGCAAGCTGCAGCTGCCTTTGAAATGGACGCTAGCTTTCGAACTGTGACGAGAGCAAAGTTCGCAGTTTCTCGTCTTTTCGGCGGTCAGCTGCGCCGGATGTTTAAATCACTTATCTGCAGTTCGTTGGCCCGCTTTAGCTCTTCCCGTAGCTGACGTTTGCTTACAAAGAATGCCTCGCTTCGCCAGCTGTTTGCGGCTGCTCTAGATAGCCGCCACCTGCTTGATATTCGGCTGGCTCCTAATTGGTTGTTGAAAAAGAAAATAGAAAAAACTGCGCCACGTGAATCTGCTGCACGCTTTCCATATGGAACCGTTGAGATACATGCTGGTTCGCAATAAGCGTTGCTGTTTGTGGCAATTTCAGAATTGCTTTGCTGATTGCACATTTAATACGGGTTACCCAGCTAGGAACCTGCTTCCTTTTGTTGAAATCAGTCTACCGCAACATTTGTTTTTGCGCAGTGCGATGTTTCAACAGAGGCGTTCAACTTAACCTATGGCACTGAACTCTCCTCCAGCTGATTGAAGCAGCAAAATTGATGAGACTTGCTCTTGTGGGCATCAGCATAGCATCGTATTCCCTGGTGTATACAAGTCCATTTGTCGGAATGTTGGCTCTGACAGTGTCCCTTAATTTTTTTTGTTCGGCTGCTGTCGACTAGAGCATGTATTTCACCTTGCAAAACTTGGCACCTGTACAGTGACCAGTGACTGCGATGTTTCCAAACGAGCAAAGCTGGCTCACTTTGTGAATTAAAAATAAAGGAGGCAAGAAGTTTGCCTGGTGACATTATGCCAGTTTGTCTTCGGAGCTTGTTCCTTAATAGTAGAAGAATGGAATCTTTACAAACAGAAAGCTACGTTTTAGTGTAAACTTTTGTTAGTTCAATGTTTTGTTGGCTGCCTGTCTGTGCTGCAACAGCAAGCAGGGTGTGTGAATCCACCCTTCCACATAAGAGTACGAGCAGTCGGCCACTGATTGCAGCAATTTTTTTAGCACTGCCCTCACAAGTGCAATACTCTTGGTGGAGTTTGGGAGACAGCAGTCGCCTAAAGATGCTATCAACTGCCTGCCACCAGGCTATATAAATCCACTGTGGGACAAAGGCCTCCCCATTGGTACTGCCACCGATCTCCAACTCTCATAAACCAAGCCCCCTCCTACACATGCACACTTCGTAATATCATCACTCTAGCTAATTCTTTGCTGCACTTTACCGAGCCTCTTCTCCCTTGGCAGACATTATGACATTAATATGACATGCGCCTAAATAAATGCATTACCTCACCTGTCACATTCTGCTTCTTCTCCCTAATTTCAGTTGCAACATGTCGACACATGCTTAGTCTCTTGTAGTCCCCAATGTCTACCTTTCTCTTGCATCACATATTTAACTTTCTATTTTATCTGATGGATTAGTGATATTGAAAGAGTACTTCATCAAGAAGTAACTATCTAACTAAACAAATAATGTACTGTGCAAACTTCAACAAGCAGGAGAGAAAGGACAGAGGACTGCACCCCATTCTTTCTGTCCTTGTTGATGAAATAAGTGCAGTACTCGTTCCATATGAACCAACTAGTCTGCAACAGAGTACTACCTCTGAATACCTTAACCGAATGCAGCTGCTTCTCACCTGTCCCTTCTCCCACTTAGTGGGACGTGGACAGCGCGGCCACTGGCGATTGGCATGTCGGCAGCAAGCCCGAGAGGCGTGCCATCAAGTGCATGAAGGACCACAACGTTGACATGGATCACCGGGCCAGGCTGGTGAGTTGTGGTGCTGCGCCAGTGGCCATCTTTAACATTTACACATTTACGTGGAAGTGTTTCAGAGCTTCCTATGCAGATGCAAAAGTGTCGCTATCCACTACTGTGCATCTTGCCTCTGGTGATGTTCTCTTGCGTCTCATTGCAGAGAGTTGTGAACTTAGCCACTGTGATGGTTCAGTGGCTACAACATACTGCTGCTTAGCGTGAGGTCATGGACTTAATTCTCAGTCACATTCCGGTAGAGGAGGAATGTGAAAATACAAACTCCTGTCCCTTGTGCAAGTTAGTCAAATGCAACCCAGAGGCCTTTACTATGGCGTCTCTCACAGACCGTGTGTTGATTTCGGGCGTTAAAACCCATTAATCGATCAATACTAAAAAAAGAAAATCATAGTTGTAAACTCATGCACCACTTTCTTGAAATTTGCTGGTTCCGAGCAATTTTTGTAAAATGGCTAGGGACATTAGCAAAAGATCTGCTACCAACAGTAGCTAGGATTTAACTTTCCTCAATGCTACAAATTTCATTCGAATCGGTTCAGTGGTTGCCTGGGGAGAGAACATTTTGGTGTTCCACATGCACGTCTGGGCCGTGCCGAAGCTTCTTCCTTAGAGCTTTCCCCTGTGGACATGTGCAGGTGACGACCGAGGACTTCAGCCGCTTCGAGTACATCTTTGGCATGGACGAGGCCAACATCTCAGACCTGCGCAAGCTGGCGCCCAAAGGCAGCAAGGCGCAGATCGAGCTTCTAGGGAAGTACGACCCCCAGGGGAAGACAATTATTCGAGATCCGTATTATGTGAGTGCACTAGATAATGGTGGATTGAGCTCCAGCCTTGTCGGTGTGCCATTTTCGCTAGTTTATAATGTGAGACTACCGAGATCGACAGAAGGGCCAGAACACAAGCGCTAACTTCAATGTTGAAGTTAGCACTGGTGCTGCGGCTTTCCAGTCCATCTCTGCCACTTTGCGGCATAAACTTACAGATACAACGCTTTGTTTCACTTCTGACCGCACCAAGCAAATGATACTGCACTGGCAGAACTGGTGACAATAAAACCAGAGTATGAGCATTCTTGTTAGACTTGAGCCCCAGTATGCCAGGCTAAAGTTCTCTTTTCAAGACTGATATAAGGGTATTTTGCAAATTATTTCGCTCTGAGAACCTGTAGTGAATGGAATTGCTACACATCTATAACGTCCACTTGGGCAAATACTGTCCCTCTACTTGAAGCTCTTATAAGTTGAGGCCAACTGCAAAGAAATTTTGGGCTGTATAAAAGGCTTAGTTTCAGATAGTGTAGGTATAGCGTTGCCGTCTTGCAAAATAATTGTATGTTTGAAATACAAGTTGATGCGTCACAAAAGGGTCGCAAAGTTGCTCTGGTACTGAAATCGAAAAAAAAATAAAATAAAATACGGCACCATAACCGCTCACTAGAACTGACGCATGACTAACAACACGGTGGCCCCAAGCGTGACCTGCGAGATTAGGCATTTGGGTAGACATCTCGGAGGTGAAATACTGGAAATTACTTCATACCCACCAGGCATCATCTGCTTATGTGTATTTAAAGGGCAACTCCAGTATTCTTTAAAATCATATTAGGACATTGGCACTGATCACCGGTAGGATCGTTCAATTTGCTTAGAAAATACTAAATAATTTTAAATAACCAATAAATGAGGTACCGAAACGAGTAGCTGCTTTATGTGATGTCCATGACGAGTCGATGACATCAGATTCTACACTACCGTAATGTAAATAGGCAATACGTGTGGTGCTGATGCCAAAAAAGCAAAGCTGAAGATGTCTTCTGACAACACGGGGAGCTTTGCTAGCTCTTTCAAACAAAACAGTGGCGATTTCAGTGATGATATGAACTCTGAAGGATTGCCATTTACTTTTGACTTGCCGCCGTGCAAGGCAGCTGGCATGCTCCAAGCTCAATGCATTGCACTGCAGCAAGATGAAGAGAAGCATCGGTTATGATGTCTGTCAAAATTATGATTGTTGGCCATTGTCTCGTAGAAAAAGGAGCCAGCTTCACCATTCTGGTCATGTGATGGTGTAGCCTCTGATGTCACAAACACAGGGTGGCTAGTAAAAAGTCATACGTTTGTGGGCATAATAGGGAACATGTAACCAACCTTTAAAATTCATTTTCCAGAAAACTAAATGAACTGCAGTCATATTATTTGGCGAAAAAATGTTTGAAAAGCCAGGAGAACTCATACTTCAACGCATTGCTATCACTGGCTTTACTCAACAATAAAATATTTTAAAAAACATAGACATATCGCCACCTATGCGGGTGGCATCGTCAGTACGCAAATGGTAACAAATGAGAAAACACATCCTATTTATGTACGATACTGCTGTAAACATCCGGCAGGGGGCCATGGTTTGAATTGCATGCAGATTGATTGTGAAGGATAAACCATGATTCCACAAATTTTCTTGGGCCCCATCGGTGTTCCCGTGCTAATGTGGCTACATTGCGCATAGTGCGCATAGGTGGCGAAACGTCCATGTTTTTGTCATGTTTTATTGTTGAGTAAAGCTAGTGATAACAACACGTTGAAGTATATTATTTGGCACAGATAATTGAAGTGCAAAAGAACATAAAGTTTGGTTGATGTCATTAAATGCAGAGGCTTTAACTTTTTAAATGCATTTTTTTTCAGTATCAATGCCACATGTGCATATTTAGTGTCATCATGGTATTTAATGTCATTAAATACTAAAAGTTACTAAAAAGTATTTGTCTGCTTCAAGCATAGTCAGCTTTCTCGAAAGAGTTGTTTTTCACATCTAGGATCATGTCTGTTCAAGTGCTTTAGAACCAGAAGTCGAAGAAAAATAGCACTTGCTTTGAGCGTGTTAAACAGGAAACTGCCATATTTACTCTCACAATGAATCCATGTCCCACTTTTGTTCTTGAGAATTAACTTGTTTTTATTTCGCATAAAGAATGCGCGCCTGGCCTTCAGGGCTGGTGTTCAGAATGTCCACTTTATCTCAGCCTGATTGGCCAGCGTTATTTACTATCACAATGTTGTCAGATCGTGCTGTGATACTGCAGGCAACTTTTGAAGTGATTGACGCTAAACACGGGTAACACAAACGCATGCGATGCAGATATGAAGCTTGTCGACCGTGTTTTCATTGATGATGATACATGATGCTTCACCATTGCAATATTGTCGCTTCTAGCGACATGCTAGCGCAGTGGTGGAACAAAGTGAGACTACGCCCACTTGGTCCCATCATATCACCCTGAGGTTCACCACTGCATGACTTTTTTTTGTTGTTGTTGATCTCCCCGGGCACTGTGCGTCGTTCGAGGGGCCGTTACGTGATTGATACGGCTGGTTTCAAACTGAAGGTCGCAGAGCACACCCTAGAGCAGCGGTGCCGTGCCGCTGGACGGCATTGCGTGTGCGCTACTGGAGAAAACGAGATTGGGCTTGAGATACAAAGAAAAATTGTTGCGTGCTTCGAGGACCAATGCAAGGCAAGTTTCCTTGCGCGGAGGAAAACATCAACTACCTGAAGAGGCTCCGTAGTGATACGAAATTTCGACTGCTGCAAATAAATATGTTGAAGCTTTCTTTTTTCCTGTGTAATGAGCCCTCCCCCCAGATTTGTGTCAACTTTCTCTAAAAAAAGGCGGGTTCGTTACACAAGTAAATAAGGTGTATGACTATCTGTGCAATAGAATTTCAATAAATGGTCGTAACAGTCTTATTACATGTTTCTTTTAAATCATCCAACTGTGTCACTCGAGACAAACACAGGGAGTAAGTACACACTTGATGGCCACATGAAGTAGTTGAAATTTAGTACTCCTCTAGGGCAGCATGTGAATAGCATTTCGAACTTGATAGTAGCATCGAATTTGCTTTTGTGACATGAGTGACAGCAAGTTCCTAGATGAATGGGCAAGGACTTCGAAAATATTAATCAGAACAGCACTGAATCTGTCGGAACTAAATAAAGGCCCCTGAACTGCCCAGCTCACCAGAGCTCATATTTTAAAAAATCTACTGTGTATGCAGTGTGTGACATCACTGACTGTAGGGCTAGTTGGCATTGCGTAACTGTTGCGGGGCCCAGTGCTAAAAATTACACACACAGAAAAAATAGTCAAATACAAGTGCTTCTGCGTGTTCATCTTTTTTAGACTGAACTCAACGATTTCATGCTAAATAGTTTGAATGAATCTACATCGTCTTTCATAGCCTCTCCATGGTTTCAGGATGTTAAACCTAATCAGATCAAACATCATGCTCACCTGAGTGCAACAAGGATTGTGTGGCATTGTGGAGAATGACCAAAGCAGCACTCCCTCATGGCACATCTAGATGGCCATGTGCAACACAAGGTCGCATTGCTTGCCCATTTAGATTTGCCTCTCGGCGTAGGTCAGCATGCAGACTCCACACTCTTTTTAAAGGTGTTAGGTGAGTATGAATGAAAGTTGGTGATGATGACTTTGAGTGGACACGAATATGTGTCAGTAAGCATGAACAAACGCTAGTGGGCATCGGTGAGCACGAGTAGGAAGGCGAGTGAGTGCTGACGAATGTGGGTGCATGAGTATGAGTGAGTACACAGTCTACAAAAGTAGTTCTGCATATGAGTGGGAATGTGCTTATTCTGCTGATCTATGTCTGTCGGACATGCCGATCAAGAGGGTGGCACGCTCGGTTTCTTCTGTGCCTCCAGTTGGTTTTACTGACTGCACTCCCTTCCCAAACCACCGTTTGGCGTCGACCCTGAGCGAGCGCTCTTCGCCTTTTTTTGGACAGGACAGCGGAAGCCAGGGCTTCGAGGACGTGTATGAACAGTGCCTGCGCTGCTGCAAGGCCTTCCTGGACGAGGTGGTCAGCTGAGTGCGGGTTCCAGCTTGACTCGCTTGGGCGTGCTGGTGGCTGCCTCCTCCAGGCGTCGTCGCTTCTTTTCCAGATAACTGTGCTCGTTGTCGAACCACTGCTTGTAGAGTTGAGTCAGGCTGCTGCAACTTCCGTTTGCGGCAGCTGGCTTGCCTGCACGAGCCCAAACGTTTTGTTAGCCGTATTGATGAATAAACAAATTTTTATTTTTCGGTACGCGTCGAGTGCGCCATTTGCTGAAAAATTCGGCTGTAGCTTCAACTGATTCAATCAAAAGTGACACATTGCGCTAGTCAAGAGGAGTGAGACATGAGGTCACAACAAAGTCTCTTGACCTGAAGAGTAAGTAGGATAGGGTTGGTTGGTGCAACGTGATAGAACTCGATGATGATGATGATAGAATTAACATAACACCCTACACTTTGATGGCAAAGAGAGCACTGTGCTTGTCTTGCCCTTTGTCATCCAAATACAGTAAACCCCCGATAAGTCGAAGCTGTAAAAAATCGGAAAACATTTTGAGATGAGCGAAATTGTGAGAATAGAAGCCCTCTGGCCACACATAGACCACATGGTGCCTTTCCAGAATGCAGCCAGTAATATTTTCGTCATGTTCCTGTGCACCGGCACTGGTGACGACAGCCTCTATGGGCAACAGCATTGCTCACACTGTGCCAAGACAGCATGCTTGGCACAGAGTCAAGACGATGGATCGTAATGCAATGTTTGACGCCAATCATCCGAGCATAACCGTTTTCAGGCATCAAAAAAGTGGAAGCTGCTTACTTTCTGCATCGTAATGAATTTTGGACAATTGAACTTGGTAAACCGGAGCTACGGTTGAGTGCAACTGTCACGTCTTTATCAGAAGCCCAACAGTGACATGGCATTTACACCTCACCCTCGCACGGGCATGAGCCAAGCATCCGTATCTAGCAGCAATCTTGCTGGAATGCCGTGGGCTCGCATGCTGGCTTTCTTCTTTTGGCACAGCATGTGGGCTGACCGTGCCTGCTCAAAAGTGCCAATCATCTTGCCGTAACCATTGCTGTGACCACACTGATGCGTCACTGACAGAGTCCTAAAGGGTAGGGAAAGAAAAGAAAGAACGGCTTGCAACTTGCTGCTGCCGCGTGATGCCACGACAAAGTGGCAGCGAGCAGCCAAGAAAGTGTGCATAAGCAGTCATGGATATAAAGAAGGGGGAAAGATAAGTGAGGAGCAAGGCCCTGCTAGCAAGCTGCCGCCAGGCGAATATTGAGTGCAAGTTGCACTTCTGACACTGCCATGTTGCCTATTTCCTGGTACATTCGAAGTCCAGATACCAGTGTCCAGTGCAAGCACTTTTTGAGATAATAGGTCAAAAATAACACAAGTTGAAACCACAGCCAGGAAAGAATTTCGACTTGACCTATATTTATAGTTAACGAAGCTTTACTGTAGTTTCACTTCACTTTAGTATTACCACCCCCAGGATTGGGGGTATTACATAAGGCAAGGCAGTTTGGCAACGTATTAGATGTTATCATGTCTCCTGTTACATCATGGCTAACTTGTGATCGATGGAAGGAAGGTACTTAAGCTCCAAAGCATTGCTACTCTAGAGAAGTTGGTAGGAAGCCCTGTATTTTCTCTCTCTAATATTTATTACTGCATGCAATGTTCTCCCTTTCATTCTTCTGGAACTTGGGAAGAAACTAACAAATGATACATTTTGAACCAAAAACACGTATTTATAAAAAAGTATCATTGAGCTTCCTGCTTAACTTCTTTAGAAATGAAGTCCTTGGGAATCTGTTTAATTAGGCTGAAATTTACACTGAAACAAGCAAGGCCACCAAAGTGTTGCCACACAGGTTACTGAAATATAGTGATGTTTAGCCACAAAAAGCTTGCGACATTTTTTTCTCTAGATGAGCATAACACATTGAGAATAAGCATATAAAGGAAAAAAAAAGATATTTTGCAGAAACATTTTTCAGCAACAGGGGTAAACACCAAGCAGAAAACTGGAAGTGGCCTTCACCCCACGTTACCTACAGCTTTGTTTGTAATTTGTACAAACAACTCTCATCATATATGAACTAAAGGTGCACATTTCATTTGCTTTTACATCACATGTGTGACACTACTGCAGCTGGAGATCTTGCAGTCAGTCTCCTCTGATCGTGCTTTCAAAAGAAATAAACTTGCTTGCCAAACTATTGCATCCTCGTCCTGGGTTCCTGCTTTAAACAACAACAACAAAAAATCCCTGTCATTCAGTGTTTAGCTACATTTAGCCAGAAAGTTCGTACGCAATACCAAAACTCGGCAAAAAACGTTTTCTTATTTTCTGGTATGTTGCCTGTAGGTAATACTTGTCAATAAACAGTTAATGAGCCATTAAATATTTTTAAAACCGATTTGATGCCTCTGAGTGTTGACGCACGAGCGGGGGACTAAAAAAAAGTGAGACCGGAGAGGCTTCACGCAGCTCTTCGTAGTTGTATTGCTGTGTTCTCCCACTAGGCGGGTGTAGGTAGACCCTTTACAGGTTAGTAGCCAGGCTGAAATGTATGAAGAGTTGTTTCCCTACTCTTTTGAAATCATGACGTCTGTTTGTAATACATAGCAAACCTCCTTGACATTCTCCTTGACTCCTGCTTGGAAAAACGACCAAAAATACACTTGAAAGGCTGCAAAAACTATTTTTGGAGGACGCACGGAGCTGTACACAAGTTTTTGAGTGGTCCCAGGAGGAGAAATTGGTGGTAAAGACCACTCTTACGACCTTCAGCCAATAGAATGTACGAGATAGTTGAAAGGGTTCCACGATAAACCAACAAGAGCCGTCACTACAAAATTGAGAAGATTTCAGAAGCTGCTGGCATAAGGTGGAGCTCTTGTGAGTGTATCGTGGGGAATTAGGCATGAGACGCAATGCCACGTATTTTTCCCTGCCTGTTCACAGACAGACAAAGAAAACAACAACAAAAAGCTCTTATTTTATTTTGTGCCAGGATTTAAAAAACGACGCCTTCCTCACCAAGACTGGAAAACAAAAAAGTGACAAGTGTGCTATTGTGAAGACGACGATGATGATTTTTCTTTTTTTTCTTCAGCATTTGTGGAACTGTAAGCGGGAATTTGTTCCACCTGGAAAGACTGTCACAGCAATGTTACTTGGAGGTATTAGGGAAGTGATATTAAAATGCGAAATTGTGGAATTTGAGTGACTGGTTTCTCCATCACGACAGCGCCGTAGCTTATGCTGCTGTGGCTATGATGTGGTATTTAGCCTCTCGGGATTGGCAAGCTCCCTGTGATATCTTTGTTTCGGTATTTTTAACAAGGAAAATAAAATAAAGAGGTTCAATACGATTTGCAAGGTGAAGATGACATTGCAGGGGTCACTCACCATTAATCCAGGGTTGCTTGAGCAGCGGGAGGAAAACTTGAACTATTGACTTCGTTGGAGACTATTTTGACAATAACTAAGTGCTTTTTGCCCTAGATGAAATTTTTTTCTTGTGGAGATAGCCCGTATTTCTTTACGGGTATTTCTTTTGCATGCTCCTGTATGCTGTCTGAAGCAATGCCAATTCACGGCAATGGCAAGTGCGTGTTGTCTATCTGCGATACTTCTGATTTCTCTACAACGAAACGGTGGCGCCATCTGTCACCGTGGGGGGTGTGTTGCCGCAGCGGTGAGAGGTGGCAGCACTGTTATATTGCAGTGACACCGTGAGCTGCCTGTTACCATTGGGTAACAGATAAGAACAACAATAAAATTTGGATAGGCACACTTGCTTTGGAGGCTTTGGCACAGCGTCCAGCTGACGTCCTTGAGAAGCGGTGCCCACGGGAGTTCACCCGCAGACGGCAGATCAGCGGGAACTTCTCGTCGCTGCCAACGTCCCTGCACGAAAAATGGGTAGCCAGAAGGAATGAATTACGGGAAGCAAGAGTCAAAGCGTCATTTTTTTAATAATGCACGTGTCCCGTTTTTGTCGGACCACCATGTTACAGGTGGTACGACAGACTATCATGGAGCCTTTAATTCTGGACATTCACGCCTTCGTAGATGCGGACAACATGCTCAGTGGAATAATTTTTTGAAGAAAGGCCTAATATATGAATGGATATATAGGTACAGTGAGTGCAATGCTTATTTCCCCCTCAACTCATCAGTTCTTATCAGCTGTGGCAGCATTGATAGCAATGTTCTTTGCCTACCACTCCTTCCTTTTCTTTTTACAGTGCGCTTATGGTAGCCATTTAGGGCTGCCATCTGATAAAGGTGTAGAAGAACTTCTTATTGGGTGAGTTGGTGCATATTAGCAAACAGTTCTATAAGTGCTCAAAGAAACGACCATAGAGAGAAAGCACATAAGGACAGGTGCAGGTTTTCTTCCTTTCTTCCTTTTTTTAATGTGCATGCATGGAGAAACCATTTTCACCCAAAAACTTTCTGTTCAAGCAACACACAACCTAACTACGTTCATCAATAAGGCTAATCTCATTGTAGTACAGATAAACTGAGACGTCACTGACACAATCGTCTCCCTTCTTTCTAATATGATACACCTCACGAGCGCACAAGGGCAGGCTGCGCCTGTCCTTGTGTGGTTTCTCTTTGTAGTCGTTTGGTTGTGCAGTTATAAAACTGTTTGATAAAGGCACCTTAAGGCAACAAAGAAGCGGTTACAGGATGGGGGTAGGAGGGGCGTCCACTGCTGTTTCACTATTTCCTGATGTGTGGGCCTGATGGCTGACATCATGGGCCTCACATGTTTCGTAACATCATGTTTCTCGGGTCCTCCAACTAGCACCCTCGCCTTATAATCAAATAAATACGGTATTTACAGCAGCAAAATAAGGGAACATAGAGAATTGAGCATTAAATTTGGCTTATTTTTCAGCTTTTTCTCGTTTACGCTTGGGCAAATGCGAAACTGTCACACATAGATGCTGCGCTAACTCAGTATTTCTGAGAAACCAAAAGCGCTGCCAAACGCCAGGATACTTGGCCAGGTAACACGTGAAGGCGCTCTGCCCTTGTTGTGTTCCCTCCATGGCAATAGAAAGTCCTCCACGTGTATAGCCCTGTTTGAATGGAGCAGGGTGTATATCGGTGCAAAGACTCACATTTGACTCTGAGGAGAGTGCAAAAAGTTGCACGGATGGAGGACTGGCGAGAACCACCCAGAGATGGCCATCTTCGTCAAATGCAATGTCGTCAGGTGAGCATGGAACAGCAAGGCTCTGCAAGAGACTCCAGCCGCCTTCGGGGCCCAGCCAGCCTAGCAGAAGCACTTCTGGAATCCTAAGCACAGAATGCAGGACAGCACTTTCTGAGACCGAATCAAATACGAATCAAACAGTGCCAGAAGCAAAGTGAATTGACTCAAATATTTTCAAAATAGTTTTCAAATAATAAACAGCCATCCCCACCATCGGTCTTCACATCCTTGTTTATTGACAACATTATAAGTTTCTGTCATTACACTGTACATTATGAAGCATCATTTACTAATAGTACGAATGCAGCATTAGAAACAAATACGCAGTTCATTCACATACCCAGGACCCTTTGCAGATGCCAAGTAATGATGGTTTAAGTGGAAAATTCTGGCTCCCAGAGGGATACTGCATGCTCTACAACGTAGCTTCTTATGTTTTATGCCTACTATGTTTGAAAGGATGGGATTTATTGCTCAGTTGCCTATTTGAACTATCTGAAAACTATTAGAAAAAAATTTGCATATACGAATAGCGACTATTTGATCTGAAGACCGAATCAAACAGAACAATATTTCATTTGTTATTCGAAATTTTTGAATAGTCACAAAGCCATACTAACTTATATTTATTTATATTCACACACTAATTTATTATTACCCCTATGCCTCATACTGGCACGAAAAGCTGGCAATTGAAATTTGCAGGAGACCCTTTTGCTGTCCTGTAGGGCACCCTGCTTGTGTTTCCTTCACATAGACCTGATCGGGACTTTTCTTGCTTATATAGAGTATACACATATGAATATACTACGTACGTAGGTTACATGTATGAGTATACACATGAGTATATTGAGTGTACATTATGAGTACATATACTCATAATAAATATCGGATACAATGAAGCTATTATCGTGTTTGATGTGACTGTGTTATACTAATAACACTCGACTGTATACAATCAGTCAGTGTGATTGATTCTGAACCCAAAAATTTATCTGCACTTGTTCCAGGCCAAGGATTACTTAATTTGTGAAGAAAATCTCAATTCATGCCAATATGTCTCCTAAAAACAAGATATTCAGTGGCGCAAGGTGATTTCCTCTGCAGTAAAATTCAGTTTGATCGTCCAAGCATTTGCTCTTACGTTCAAATGAAATGCCATCAGTATGTTTTTATCGACAGTGGTTAGATTACTATTCACCATGTGTGGCTACCAGCATAAATTTTACGTTGAAAGTGACCAGACTGCACTGTTTCGTTTCCAGCTTCACTTGAATTTGTAACAGACTGGCGGCTTAATCTCAATCTCCAAAATGTGGACTTGGGTCCACATAATACTTAAAATGTGGCTGCTAGCGCGGTGCCACATTGCATTCTCTTGCGATTACAAGGAACAGTTGTTCACATTCCAATCAGGCTGATGACAAAGTGACCTGCCAAAGTTTGCATTCTGACAACTTCAAAACAACAAATTGTACTTACTGATATTTTGCTCTCACACAAAATTGTCAACTGGACTGCATTCTTTTGTTTGTAGTATTTTGTTCACAACATTGTCTGTGACATGCTCAGTGCATACCATCTCATTTGTCATTGTTTTCATCTGTAGCGGTATCCTTGTGCAATCACTTTCACAAGATTTTGCATTACTCTACATGGTATGCTTTGGCATATACGGCTGACAGCGTTTCTGGCACTTTGCCAAGCTCGCTCTTTTCGTACAGCGGCAACAACGCCGCCGGCCGTACACTGCGACGCTCTGGTGCTGCACACGTGAAATCTCGTGAAAGTGATCGTGCGAGAATACTACCCTGGAGTAGCATGCAGAATGTGACACCGAGGAAACCTGCACAGTTTTCACTAAACGGAGTCTCTCGCTGGTTGTGGTAGCAGTTTTCACTTGGTGCAAGCATTGTGCAAGAAATTGAAAAGTGCCCTTTAACTAGAGCAAATATGGAATAGGTTTAACGGGAAGCTAGCCAACCAAATCTCTTATCTAACTTTGAGCTGAAAAGAGAAAATATGAAAAGAAAAGATGAAAAGAGCTGAAAAACGGATGTTTGAAGTAGTATTATGATCATATGAAATATGAAGTAAGCCCTTTGCCACGAGCATACTTTAACGGGTTTACAACATATCTTGAACAGGGAAGACAGTGGGAATCGTCATATAATACTATCTCTTTCCCATGATACTACCTCCCACATGAGGGTAAACGTTAAATTTCTTTCATGAAACAGATTGTGCATTGTGTTATGTTTGATGGTTCAGTGTGGGAGATGCAAGACCTCACCCACACCAAAATGTTGTTAACTATTCACGTTAACAGCTATTCATGTTAACAAGTAACATGAATAGCTAGTAAAAATGAAGCAAGCGCAGTTACAGGCCAAGTTAACAGGGGATAGATTAATGCTTTGGAATGAAGGGTTCCAGTTTTCCACGACTGTTGTCGCCTGCTTGCTTTCCGCTTCCAAGTCAGAACATCTGCAATTTTGAACAAAATTTTATTTGATTCAACCGTACCTTGGCAAGAGAATGCATTTGCTTCTGCGTCTGCGATGACTCGCAGCTAGATAAACCTTTTGCCAGCCTTTGACATGCAATGCCAAGAATTACGTGGACGCATGTCATGAACACACATCACGTACCCATCAATGAGGCAGGCCATAGTTGTGCCTATGGGCTGCACGGCTATACGTTTCACGGCAGGTGCCCGTGTGTTAACCTTCCCTTCAGAGTCTGCCACCTGTTTCTCAATGCTGATGTCATACCGGTGCAGCTGCCGACCAGTCTCTGGGCACCACGTCCGGATTGTGCCATCCTGGAACATACGAGATGTACACCCTTAGAAGTATACGGGCTACTTTAAGCCTTCACCGTGTGTGTGTGTGTGTGTGTGTGTATATAGATAATATTTGAACATTTCAAATGTTATTGACTATGATATTTTTAATACTTGTGTTTGATTCAAAACTATGTATTCGAAAATTTTAGAATATTCTACAGGATATGAATATTCGAAACCAATCGAATATATTGCTTGCTGTGCGGGTGCAAACATGGTTCTTAGCGTTTATTTTTATCTAATCTAAGAAAGTGTGTCTAATTTTGCGCTGAATTTTGCAATAATTTCATGCTGCCTGGCGAAATTTCGCTTGTAATACACGCTTAGCCATTGGACGTCTAAGCTTTGCAGAAAAGCTGCCTCTTAATGCCAAGTGGCACGCGTTTGGGAACAGCAAGGGTGCACTCGTTTACAGGTTCCAACCCCAGTACTGAGCTTATTGCTTGACAGCAAATCCAATGAGTGACGACTGGTACAGGGTCAAATGCCTCTGAGTTTACGGGAAATTGATGCAGTATAGTAAGGCACAGGCTGGTGAGAACAGACAACTAGCAGAAATTACTCAACCTTTTAGTATAACGGCTTACTAGTTTAACTTTCTTTTGCCAATGACAATGTAACCGCAATGTTCCATATTGTTAAAATAAACCAACTTGCTAATAAATGCATGTGCATATCATTATTCGACATACAATTCAATATTCGATGCCAATCCTTTGTATTCGATTCATATTCAAGAATTTTGATAGTTGCACACCCTTAATATATATATATATATATATATATATATATATATATATATATATATATATATATATATATAGGCTGTGTGCTGTGGCTCCTGTGGCACTCCAGATGAACACGAGCATTTGTTTCATTCCCCAGGACAGCGGAATTTTTCACATACTGCTCGAACTCCTTTAAACAATCTGTAGTCAGCATGGCAGTTGCAGGCAACGTAGCCCGCATATTTTTGACAGACTGTACATCTGCCTGCAACATCTTTTGGGGCATGAAACTTGTGAAAAACTAGAAACAGCTGCTGGAGCAGAATCTTGGTGTCACTGCCAACAGTGGAAGCTGTTCCTCCTGGCTTGGATTTTGTACGACTTGTTTCCATGGCTTGTAGTAACAACTTGTTGCTATCAGTGGCACAGCCAGAAATATTTTTAGGATATGTTACACACGGCCGGTAAAAAAAAATAAAAGGAAAGAGATCCTGTACCTAAACAATATTTTAGTCATATTACTGCTTTAATAAAGTCAAAGGGTTAGTTGATTTGTTCAATGTTATATCTGCATAAACATACAAGTGCACACACGAATCCAAGGACTTGATTCATAAAGCACATTTTCTCACAAAAAAAGACACACACACACACAAAGAAACACACACACATAGGAAAAAGAACGCAAATGTACCAGAACATTCCTGAATAATTACTGAAACAAAAAGAATAAGGGCCACTGTTTGAAATTCAACACGGAACTGTCCGGCGAGAAAAAAAGGGTGCCATTAAAATATGTTTGCAGCAATACATAATACTTCTGTGAGTTCCTCTACAAGCTGAACATTATGTAAAATCGTCTGTTCCCCTCCGAGTCCTAATGCACAAAAAAGTAGGAAAGGAGTCTCTCTGCTCGTCTTCAGCCAAAGCCGCCAGCGAAAATGCTTGAACTGTTAATTTTATTGGAAAGTCAAGCCTAGCAGAGTTGGCTTTAAGGATGTTTACAGTAAGTGACTCTTAGGATCAACATTGAACAGCCTTTACCTTGTGTTACCCCTGACAGACGAGCATGAAAAAAACAGCAGAGACTGACATCAAAACAACTTACTTTGACAGAAAGAAGTGCAGTCGAACCACCTTATAATATTACCGGTTTTAACAATACTTGGAGGTAACAATGAGCAGCTGCAGCACTGCCAACTTTTGTGTGTTTTATCGTAATATAAGGTGCTTACTACACTGTCCCCATGCTGCGTTATTGGCTTATAACAATTAAGTCTGGCTACTGGGTGTCGTCCCTGAAAGAAAAAGGAGTGTGAAGTCCTGGGGGAAAAAAAATCACAGTTTTGCTAGAAAGGCAAGGCATTAATTGGGATAGCAAAATACAGTAGAAACTCATTCATACGTTCTGAAAAAATTAAAAAAAAGGACACGCAAGGGAAATGTACTAACCAGAAAAATGTATGATCCGTAGTGCCTAAGAAAATCTGACAGACTCAAATACTGTTTACAACTACGTAATGCAAAGTGTCGCATGGATCGTTGTGGCACGAGATGTATTTTGTTGATTTCCTATTGCGTGGTACTTTAAGAAGGCGATGGGAAACCGAAACGAAATCGAACTGGTGGACGACGCTGGATGCCCCCCGAAGCGAAATGTGATGCCTACACCGCGCCGCCTGCAGCAAGGAACGGCAGCCTGTTTGGATTATCGCCTACTACAAGCGTGCAGTACGCTACCAATGGCAATATGCGCCATGCGCTGTAACACAGATAGGTGAAGATGCTTATCGCAGCAGGTTTTGCGGCAATAGCTCTGAATGCGGTGTGCGGCTGCCCGGGCAGAGATTTGCTGGTACTGGAATAAAAAATTGTGCGTGCCGTCGTTCTCACGAGAGATGGGCGCCAATATACTGCTTTCGATCACATGTGCCTCGTGCCTTTTCTTGTTCACATGGGATCTAGCGGCAAGAAAACGCATTCGGCCACAGTCTGCAACAGGGAAGGTTGGCGCGTTTCATTTATCACCTATTAAAAGTGTGCGCTATGCTTCCTATGGCACCAAGTGCTGTGAAACAGATAGGCAAAGATGCTTATCGCAATAAGATTGGCGGGGATAGCTGTGAATGCCGTAGGCGATGACCCCGGAGAGGTATTGCTGGTACCAAAATGAGAAACTGAGTGCGTGGCAGAGTTGTCACGTGAGACGAGCAGGCGAGTATTGTGGTGGAGCTGGCGCAGCGGGCAGATATATACCTACTGTTCTTGATTGCGCGTGCCTCGCGCATTTTCTTTACATGGGATCTAGCGGGAGGAAAGCGTATCATACAATCGCAGTTTGGCGACGTGCTGAAAAATCACGTTTTCCAGGAATGTATGAAGCGGTAAGAAATGAGTGTAACTCTATTAGGTCATTTTTTGTGTTCTCGATTGCGAACGTTGGCGTTGGGAAAGCATAGGTAACGGGAATGTATCAACAAGGTTCTATTGTATTAGGCATCTATACAAGGTAAAGTTCGATGTTTTATCTGCCGTACAAATTGCAGTAAACATTCGCTCACTAATTAAATCAGCAAGCACGGTGTCACACGTGCATAGGCAGACATGAAGGAACATAATTTGATGACTGCGAACACTCGCCAAGACAACGCTGGCGTGACTAAATGCGCCAGCCTCTGGGAGCAAACGCTTCATGCTGTCTCTCGCATCAACGTGTGTCCAAAACTTGAGATTAGGTGACATCCAACACTAAGCTTGCAGAAAGACAGCACACACGAAGTGACAAGCCATCTCGGCTCGCTTCGTCTTTGCGCCCTTCACAGACTACCTCTGAGGTTAGGAGCGCCGCCTGCCATCAGTGCCTGAACAATGTGTAAAGTTGGATCCCCTGCCTGGGCGTCTGTTTCAGTGTTATCGCGCGCTTTGTCTATTGCTGTACTGCCATGGAATATCGGTTGGTAGTAGTAGTATTACACTACATCACTTGTTCTTTGTTTTGATTTTAAGGTTTTGTACGATGTACGAAATATCCCGAATATCCGGTTGGTTTCGAACACGGCTCTCTCGGCACAGCACCAAAATGCTCTACTCATTAGACCATGGATTACCTCAGGACCTAAGTTGGCGGGAGAACAGAGACATAGGAACGTAATGGAAAGCGTTTGAAGCGTCACAAGAATTGTAATCACATTAAATGAAAGTCTACGTCCGTGTCACTGTACTGGCACAACAACAAATTACAAGACAATCTACCAGCAAGCCTATCACATCTAGTGATTACAAGAAAGAAGAAGAATGCATGCAAAAATGAGTACTCACTCCAGAGCCAGAAACCAGCAGCTCCGGTGGGCCAGGCAACAATGCGAGGCAGGTCACAAACCTAAGGAAGCAAGATTTAGTATATAATTTGCCAAGACCTGATGCACTTAGAGGCATGAGGCAAACACACATTGCTAAAAGCAGTCATATTTAATAATAGTCAATAGCAGTCAATACTGTTAGATGTACGTAAAACCACTCATTTGCACAACTAACCTCCTGAAGTTGGCAAAAGCATATTTTGCAGTAAAAGAGTGATGAAATATGGTTTTCAGTATTACTAATGAAACTAGAGCCTACAGGAGTCAACAGTTGGCTCCAAGAAAACAACGGGCCCTACAACACTGAGCATAGTTTAAGTGTTCAGTTACTTTATTCAGTTTTTCCCTTTAGTTACCCCATTCAAGCGTGTTACTTTGTGCATTAGTTCACTTACTCCATTTAATTCATGTGAGTCATACTAGTACAACTGTGGCCAAATGAATGAATGAATGAATGCCTTATTTATTTATGTTTAACTACCTACGACTGAATGGAAATATTATGCAACAAGCATATTATGTTGCCGACTTGCCCTGTAATGCTGCATCATGACCCCCAAGCAACAAAGAATGATGCGCGCATCGGTTCACAATGCAGTTCCGAAATAACGCCAATATTCCGCTAATGCAGAACAATACCCATGCCTGCGGGGGCTCCTTTAGAATCAGCTTTGCTGCGATGATTCCACTTACATACCGAGCATAGAAACCATCCTGCAGTAATGGTGACATAATGCCAAAGGATACACTTGCCGCAAATTTCTTTATTGTTACTGTTAGTGTGTCACGATTGTTGCAGGTGTTGAAGAGACATCTAGACACCTTTCCACAGGCATCCAAAGTAACTATAAGATTGGTGTCGGGTACTTAACCCTTTCTTTACCACTAAAAATGTGTTCACTTTCAGTGTTTTCATGTCTGAATGTGTTATATCAAGTTGTAGTGGTGGCAACATGTATTGTTATCTATAAAATTATAGACAAATAACTGGTGTTTTGAATGAACGTAAAGCAGTGATAATTGCTTAGACAGCTTTAGATAATTCATATGCGAAATGTCAAAGCACCACCTCAAGGAACACAATGAAAGTAATAATTAGCTGTTTTTAACACAAGTCCTGAGAGCATAAAAAGAATGAAAATGTATAAAATATGTACCTGGTTCTTAGTTCCCAAATTTCGTAAGTCATACCATGCAAGAAAATTACTGTGTCGATTTTCTGGCATTAATACTAGCCGTACTGATGCTCATGATTGCGGGAAAGCAGTAGCTTTGCAAATGTGAAAATGGGTAAGTTCCTCTTGTACAGGAAGCATTTTTCACTCAATGCAGCAGGCACCTGGTTTGTTTTTTACTTCATTCCTTAGGCTCGCGAAGCAATGACTGACAGGTCCGGGTGCATGCAGAAGCCACCTCCTACTTGATCAAAGTGTTCGATCGGCATTTCTGTGCAAGCAAGCTGGTCGACTGCACATTATAGGAAAAAACAACAAACCACCATGTGGTTTATTGAGTTCCTGTACTGTACTGCACAATAATGTGGGGTGTTGCACAATATTGTGCAGTAATGAATAAGGGCAGTTGCACAGGTGGTGTTCGAAATGTAAGAGATTAGGCTACCAGTCAAGCTTCAGTCAAAGGTCAATGTGGAATAGACAGCAGGCTTCTGTGCGAGTGAAAACGCCACATGACTGGAATGTTTGCTCGTAATACTTTGTACATGCCCTGTTGAAAAGCTGATGGGTAAAAGCAACCTATGGTAGGAAAAATAAGGTTGCATTTTATATTAGTCGCACACAATTAAGAAAATAACACGCACTCATGAGCCTCCATGGTTGATTGAGGTATCGTTAAAACAGCCTAGACGTCGGATCAGAAAATTAGACAACCCAAGAAACCTGTCTTCCCTGTCTTCACTGCTGCTGTCATTAACAAATTATGTTGCCAAGTCAACCAAAGCTCAAATTTTGTGTCATTTTAGTTAGGAAGTGCTGGGAGCACTGGCGGCTAGCTTCAACGGTACCAAAGTTTTATTTTTCCAGACTCCCCAACCTACTAAAAAAGTTGCAGTTTCACCCGAAAGGCAAAGCATCTATTGCAATAGCAAATTAGTGAATAGCTATACAAAGTAAGGGTAGTAGTTTTGTCGGCAGTTTTAAACTTATAAACATAGGCATAATAACTAAATTAACAAGCATGGTGTTATGCGTGCACAAGCAAACATGAATGCATCTCACTCAATGATCATGAAAACTTGCTGTCAAAACACTGGAGTGAGGAAGCATGGCAGCAGCAGCGAGCGAACTGACCTTTGTGCTGCTTCTCGCATCAACACGAAATAAGCCGCAAAAAAAAAACAGCACGTGGCGGACTCTGTCCCCATCGTAGATTACTTTCAAGATATCGTGGCCAGGCGGCTGGAATAGAACATGCCCCCTTTCCCTCCCCTACCCCCGGAGCCTTGCGTGCGAAGGAAGATGGCGCACTTCCTCCCTGCTTCCCTCCCTTGCATGTGCAAAATTTAGCCAGGATAGCTGGCTCACCCTTGCACGATTTCACTGGCACATACAGCATACAGCGCGAGGCATCAATTTTATCGCCCTTGGACTTTATATGGAACCTCATAGCAATGAAGACTGCAGAAATGCGCCTGAAGTATCCATATAATTGCAATCGCAATAAAATGGTCAACTCTAACAAATAGTTAAAGTTCAGTCATCCTTTCAGACTTGATGTTGAATGGAAATATTTAACAGCACATAGAAAGCCTTTCAATGTTCACGTCAGAAAATGACCTCTGTAAAAACCAGCCAAGGCGTATCTAACAAAACAGTGTCTCCAGGCAGCACATACTGTGTGTGGCCAAGGCAGAAGGTACGAATGTTGTAGCAGTTTGGATAGCATGACACTTGGATCTTCTCGTCCCGATCCGAGACTGCCAGGAAGCTGTCCAGCTCACCTATGATCTGCAAAAGAAGAGGAATCAAAGTTTCAAAAATTGAATCGAGTGCACACAGGGCATTCATGGCTGCAATTCAATGGGGCTATTCTTTGTCTAACCTAAACTTCATGCAGGCTTGCGAAGACGTCTAGTGCCAGGCAGAAGCTATGATGCTCTTGCTGCACTTGCCTGAGTGGTTTGCAGCCAATTAAGGCACTGTCTTCTACATAAGCAGACGAAAAGTGTCTGGCTACATACTTAGGCTCAGTACACACTTATTGTAAACACTAAAAGCCAATGAAGTACTAGTTTTCTTTCAACAAATTGTGAAATACTCTAGAGATAAAGATATAGCAAATGCACAGCTCACTAACAGAACTTTTCTATGCAAATAAAGCAGTGCCGAGTCTGAAACAGCCTTTTCATATAGCGTCATCCGTGATGATTACTTTATCTCCTTGGAAGATAAGGTCACCTTCCTTCGTGACACATGGTCGCGCCAGCACCTCGCTACCACCTCTGCAGCAAACCTTGATCTCCATAGATGTGTACCGGTTGCAGACAAAAGGTTGCTTTGCCTTTGCAACGTCTGTTTGATTCCTGTCAACACGCACCAAAACGGTGGTGCAGAAAGTAGTTTTCAGGCTGAACTTCTGCTACAAAAAATGGCTTTGTGCAGGCAGGTGGAGCTACCACTTCTTTTTGTGCACCGACTAAAAATAATCGCACAATTCTACACAAGTTGCACTTATGTAGTCACCGATAGCCGTGTGCATCTTGATTACTAAGGAAAACCGAAGAAATTGCTTCTTGCTTGTATCGCTGCCAGTAACCTCTCATTGCGTATACTCCCTGCGACACTTGCTGCTTGCGTACTCAGATCTCAGAAAATATGATCACGTCTGTTTTTCTCAGTTGCCTTCCCTTTTTCTCTTGTCAAAGTGTCCCTATAAAGGATCCCTAAACTACAGTACAAGGTTACTAATCTAGACTGGTAAATGATGTTTCAGCAATTTAACATAGGCCAGCCTCATTGTCAGTAGACACATGGTACATCAGGAAACATTACAGGGAAGAAAAAAAGAAGGCAGAACCTAAGGTTCCTCCACTAATTTATCACTGGAAGACGTCTGGACAGAACCAGTTGACTGTTTGGTCATAAAAAGTGATTACACAGTTGTGTTCAAAAGTAAGCAAAGGCTAAGCCTTTGGCGCATAGAAAAACACCTAGATGAAGACTGTACATGTGTGTCACTTGTTACGTCTTTGAACATGAGACATGAAAGAAGGAATCGCCACGGCAGGTCTTAACTCAGCAACGGCACATGTTAGGCTAGCCTTGTAGCCATGGAATTGAAGTCATTGTGGTCAGGGAAAAGGCCTACCATGTCAAGGACCATGGAGAGGCGGCCAATGATGGCCTCACCCCTGGAATCTTCCGGATCATCAAAGTGGAAGGAATAGACATCACCAGAGCGGTCTGCCACAAGAATGGTGTCTTTGGTGGTGCACATCCGGACCTGAACACATTTGCGTACCACACACCTGCAAGAGGAAAGATGAAAACTGATGAAGGGAGAGAGCACAAGGAAATTTCTAGTATTGTTCCCTAACGCCATAAATTAGTTCAGATTGGTTGAGTACATGTTAAAAATTCTATTTGCAGTTCTTTGATGATGATTAGTTATGAAGACAAAGGCCAAAATTTCCTCTTCAAATGCCACAGATCTTGTGGTACATTTGAGTATATGGGCTATCTTTTCAATGCAATGCAGCCATTATTTTAGCAGATGGTTAGCTAGCCCATACCAAGGTTCTGTCAAAACAAACAATCTGAAAGCACAAATTAAAAGCCTGCTCTGTACTGTCTTGTGCTCAGCTCGTGTAAAGAAAAGAGAGGCTACTAGCACAACTTAACTGTGCATGAATACTGTGGCCAGCAGAAGCCACACCAAGCAAGTCGTTGCATTCTTATTCGTAATGCTGTAACAGAATCACATATGCAAAATGCATCCTTGTGTATACCAACCTTTGGAAAATGGCTTCCCAGTTTCCGGGACTGTGCCGCTTCCAGACGACGAGTCTCTTCGAGTGAGTTACTGCCATGAAGTATGTCGAACAAGGTGAAAAATTGGCACAGGAAAAACCAGGTTCCTCCTGCTTGTCTTTCTTTCCTGACGATTTGCTGTCTTCCTCCTCTTCACTGGAATAATAATAATAAAAAAAAAAAAAACATGAATAATGCCAGTTTCTTTTTTGGGTTGTACAGTGGCGCTGAGGCAAACATAACTGCTCTAACAACACGTTTTCATCCACTCTACTATGCCGGCCAATGAGCACCATTAGGCCACGAGCTTTACACAAACATTACCTGTGTTGGCCAGAATATTCGCCAGTCTCCTCTGGAATGGCAAGCTGTACTTTGGAAAAGGCACCACTGCGAAAAGGAAAGTAAGTGTCACGATCATAAGCGTCAACTGCAGGAGGGCAGGGGTACTCTCGCCCCTCCCAAACTTGTTCATGGGGGAGGGGGTAGAGTGAGAGAACTTTAGGCAGCCCCAATTAATGGCTGCATTTTGTTATGGACAGGTAGTATACTGCAGTGATTTTATCACACAGAATTCACAGCTGTCCCCAGGTATGTCATAATAACCAACATACAGTCATCAACAAATCTTATTCACATAAATTGCAAATAGAAGTGACTTTCTTATTTCTTGTATACTACTGAATGTGCACATAGAACTTGTATGTGTGGCTGTAGACAGGCATGCACGCACTACAAAAAATAGAATTGTTTCTTGCCAGGGCATTTGTTGTGGACCTTTCAATGAATCATACTATTTATTGGTATTCTTGTGGGTGAAGTGCTTTAGAAGGTGACAAGTTGCAGCACATTATTGAGTATGCAGCAAGGGCTAAATGAATCTGTTAGGTATTTTTTTTTTTTTGGTGGTTACCTGTTATTATCGATTGTTATGGGGTTCTTTTATGTGTTCGCATTAGGAGTGACAGAGTGAGAAATGAGGGTATATGTATGCAGTGTGGGAAGCCGGTTATGAGGTAGAGCTGCATGTATGTAGGTATATATACAGGGTGATCATATTTAAGTTTTGCGGAACTTTCAAAAATTGCCTGCTGCAAATAGCATAATTCTAGTCCTTGAGCTGGATTATTCAGAGCGGCGGACACAAAAGAAATCGAAACACATATTCAACAAATTAACAAACATTCAATAATTAACTTCATTAACTATTTGACGGCACATATTGCAATTTACGAATTGTACCCGGTGAGTTTGCAAGGCGCGTCCATTAGGAATTAATTTTCGTCATGCGCCATCAAACTCACCGTAAAATTGCACCGTTGTTCCACTTACTTTTTTAACAAAATGTTCTTTTATGCATTGAAGCATAAAAGGAACTGGAACGCCCATGTATTTCGTCCCACACTTTTGGAAATAATATATCGAAACTGGTGTCTTGTATCCAGGACCCCTGTCGCATTTACCGCTAAATCACCATTACTTAATTTTTTTTTTGTAAAAGCGAATGAGTCAAGCGTATATAAACTTGCACATTTTGATCACAACAATGATTGACTTTGTGTGTGTGCGTGCCTTTCTCAATCAACAGATAGTTCAGCTTCTACACAGAATCCCCCACCATCAGGGGGAAATGGGAACGCAACGTCTTCGGTCACGATAGTATGCCTAAAGTTGACCCAGTTAAAATGTGTAATTAAGACTTTGTTGGTTAACAGTATCACTGTTCCACTCCTATTTGTCACAGATTGTTACCCACAAACTTCAGTAAGAGTGGCTGTTGGAAGTTCGGCACGTATAGTAACGATGTTCCACCAGTTACACGATCGCCTCCGCAACAAAACGACACAGGAACAGAAATGCTGACTATGTATTCTTACTCTAACATTAACTTGCAGCCTCCTGTGACTTTCTTACGCCGAAGCTATCGTAAAGGAGGTCAAAATGTGCCGTGTGCGCAGGTCACAGGCAACGCAAAAGCGTCGTGCGCCATCACGCACATGTAACACGTACCCGTCTTTCGTTTCATATATGTACACCAAGTCGACGCACACCAGCGCGATCCTGTTGTTCATGCACCGTATGAAGGCCATTCTCAAATGGCAAGTAGGGTTATATAAATGTAATTTTTGCTTAATTCAACTGACACTAACGCATGGCTGACGTGAGCAGAAGCTACGCGGTTCTGTTTTCGCCAAGCGCGCGGCCATGTGCTCTGCAGGGTCCGCAACTTTGAAAGGCAGTGTGCGCTAAGTTTAGCGAGTTTTGCATATATTTCGCTTTCATTTCACAGTTTTGCAAACAGACAACCACAAGTAAATACCATAAATTATTATTATTTTTTTTATTTTTAGACCCTAAGTTTTGTTGCTTAAGGCTTAAGGCGGGTTGGATCGTTTGGATATCTGCACGAGCTGCACGAGCTGCACATTTTCATCAATTTTTAATCAGAGCTGTTTCCATCCAAGCCGTGCCAAGCCACCAGCAGATAGCAAAGATGGCGGCGCCCCGTTCGGCGGCGTGTTCGCAGACTTACAGCGGCTGCAATTTTTTCCGTCAACGCCTTGTGCTGTCTACCCTCAGCAGCAAGCCGGTAGAAATCAAGAACATACGCCACAGAGACGAAGAACCCGGTTTAAGACGTACGATCCCCTTTTACACTGTTCTTTCGTGTTCTTCTCCAGTGAAGCAGCTGTCAAGATGCCAACTTTCCTCTGTGAAGCGAAGTTTCCCAGTATTAGTTTCCGACTGCTGTCCTCTTGCTACTTGCGAGAAGCACAAGCTTGAAAGAAAGAACAAAGAGCTTAACTCCTAAGCCAGTCTGTTCACGCATGAGAGTGGTTACGTAGTGGTGGCATGCGCGAACTGCGAGCACGTTCTGTTTGTGGTTCTTTGGACACTTCCAAGATTAGCGGCATGAAAGGACGACGCATTTCTACAGACAGTAGGGAACCCGCAATATACAGGAAGGTTTCGATCGCATGCACGAGTCATGAATCTATGCTAACGGCGTTTTGACAGCGAATACGTGCAACTCGTGTTTATTTCGGTGCTGGTCTGTGAATGATAAGTAGTGTAGATTTGGCGTGTAGCTAGCCGACTGCATCAAAATGTGCACTTACAACGTGTACAGAAAAGGCGACGTTGAACGTGCAGATAACTAAAAAGCAGTCGTAATGAATAGCGAGAGGACAGGGCATGGTTGCACAAAGTCAAACTGTGTGCGCGCTTATATATCGTACGAATGTGTGAAGTCGCACATTTCATGCTTTGCTACAAATAGCGCGGAGGATTGCCCTTGCATTCAAAAAAGTGCCCATTCGTTTTTCCCCCATACCGCTTTTAAAGAGTTGGCACAGTTTCGTGTTTGTATCTTGCGTATCAAAACTGCATCCCGGAATTCCCTGAGCGACGTTTGCTAAATGTGGTGTATTTTTTTCTTGCAGAGTTCGAGGTAGATTTGCTCAAGCTGTTGGAAAAGGTCACAAATGGAAGTGCTGTTGAGATCAGCGAAACAGGTGGGCTTTTAGTTCTGCTAGACGTTTTCACCTGCTTAGGCAGCTACACAATGCATGATTGCGCAGGAATACCGTGTGTACTTTTGTAAATACATGGATGCAATGTCTAGTTATGGTATACATAGTATGCACGTACGTCATTCAATGATACTCCACGACTTCCGGTTTACGGCAGCGCCATCTTCGGGAACCTATAGGCCTGTGCGCGCGCCTGTTGATAAGGTACCCCAAGATGGCGGAAGCAGACGACAGCAGCGGATGTGACGTCACGGGCATACTACGTATGGTGCGCCATAGTTGGCCATTACCTGCTTGTTCTGTTATGCTTAAATGCATGCTCTAGACTATTGTCACAAGTATTGCTTAGTCTAAGGCTTGACTGTTGTTAGTGCTTTCTTTTTGAAAACTGCAGGAACATGCGTGCGCTACAGGCCGGGCCTGCTGTATGGGGGCAAAGTGGAGCATGATTGCTCGACAGAGCGATCAGTGGGCTACTACCTGGAGGCCTTGTTGTGCCTGGCTCCATTTTGCAAGAAGCCGCTGGATGCCACACTAACGGGCGTCACTCATCACCCGCTTGACCCTTCGGTGAGAATACGAGGCTGTCCGGTATTGCCACCTCAGAAGGACTGTTCATAGTAACTGAAGTTGGCAGAGCAGCATAGTTTCTTATAATTAAATTGAGGGAAAACTGGCACTGTTGTGGTGTTTTAGGTGCGGGAATGTCAGGATGTGGTGGCTGCTTATCTTTTGTTATGAACAATTCACCATATTGCAAGGATATAGTATAATGCAAGAGGGGCATTAGATAACTCAGAAAAGAAAGAAAAATGTAAGGTTACGATTACAGTGAACTTACGATACATATTGTTGCCCTATGCATGGGGCTAAAATAGGATGGTGTGCAAATGCACCAGGTAACATGCAGGCTCGCATTGCATAGCACATAGGGCCTTAGTGCCACCGTGTGACATTCTCTCTTTTTTTTTTTTCCTTAGTCGCTCTCTTGCCGATACACGCTCCATCTCACGCAGGCGGGTAGGTCTGTATTCCACCTTGGCCATTGAGAGGTTGCCTTTACTGCAATTCTCCGTCGTTTGGTGGTTAAGCTTGCCACATTTTGAATTGTAGAATACAAAGTGAAAAAGTGTTACATCACATTTGTAGCATGAGCAAAACGCAACATGCCTCTCCAAGCTGGTAGTCTCAAATTGATGCAAAAAAAGTGTTATATTTTTGCAAACAAGGTATGTGCTGTAATTGTAAATGTAGTTGTACGCTGTGGCATTTTAAAAGTTATTTTGCTCTTTTTTCTCTGTTAGGTTGATGCCATCAAGCAAGCCAGCCTACCAGTGCTCGGTCGCTTCATCTTCACAGAAGGCCTTGACATTACCATCATGAGCCGTGCAGTGGCGCCCCTAGGTGGCGGCCGTGTGCGCTTTCGTGCGCCTATCTGCCGCTCGCTGCGGCCTGTGCGTCTGCTCAACTCTGGCAAGGTGAAGCGAGTGCGCGGGTGGGCCTTCACTGTGAGGGTGTCGCCCACGGTGGCCAACCGTGTGGTGTCTGCTGCCAAGGGTGTCCTGCTGGGCTTCCTGCCGGATGTGTACCTTTACACTGACCACACAGGCGGTGCCCAGGGTACCAGGTAGGGGCTAAGCAGTCCATTTTGTACTTACCAGAGGGCTTTAGAAATAGCAGGCCCTGATTTAGCAGGTGGTGTCAGCCCTCAGTAACTGAGTTTGGGTTCTGCCAATGCTACTTCGTGGGTATTCTGACGCACAATTACTGTGCATAAAATACTTGTGCCTACTATTCCTTGAACTCTCTCATATTGTTGTAGTGTTTAGAGTGCTGTGATAATCGAGGTTATCGCTGAGCAAGGATTTGTTAGTGTTACTAACCATAGAATCATGAGGACATAGTTGAGCTGCTGAAGTACTGTACACAAAGTCGATGCAACACAAGGTGTTGTAAACAGCAAGCATTTATACTGGCACTGTACTTAAGTTGTCTTAGTTAACGCCCCTCCAAACTTATTGTCGTCGAAGAACCCCGCTAGCTTCAAATACTTGTCGGATACACCCTATTATACATGGCAAGGACAGTGGGGCCAGTGTCCTTGCTATCTAATAGGCATGAGTGAGTATGCATAATACAAAGATCCACTGCCTATTTGACAATTATATATAATTAGTTACATAAGATCGTGGAGCGCAGCAGGGACAAAGTGGGAGGCATACTGGAATATTGAAGAAAAGAACAAATTGTCATAGAATGTAGGAACAGTTTCAGCCATTTCTGTTGAATTCTTTAGAAATATTAAAAGAAAGAACAGTGCATATGTCATGTGGATTACATGCCTACTGCCTTTCAAGCAGTGTGTCTGCACCATTAGAGTCACCTGTACAGCAACCAATTCTACATACTAGGTCTCCTGGCTTTGGCATCTGCCTCGTGGCTGAGACAACCCAGGGTGCCTTCCTCTGCGCAGAAGCCATGTCTAATCCTGCAGGAGTTGTCGAGAGCCCCAGCGTGCCCGAGGATGTTGGAGAGCAGGCAGCTCGCGCATTGCTCCGCGAGATATACCGGGTAAGAGTTTCAGCACAATCCGTTAAGTTTAACAGGCGTGCAAGCGTGTTGGTAAGACCCATCATAAACCCAACTTCCAAATACAAATGTTTATCTATGCAAAGCACTTTCTTTAAGTAAGAACGCATTGCATGTGTCACACACATTGCACCATTGCTGCAAACAGCAAGCACTAACATTGCATGGTCACTGAAAACAGGCAAAGCACGTGGGTCTCCCACTGCTATTGCTGGGCAGTAAATTCCGCAAGCACGACAGTGAAAACACAGTGCTGTGTTAATGAGAATATTAATTTCTTCATGCCAAAATCCTTGAACTGGTTATCATCCAAATTTCAAATAGTGATCATTATTAAGCAACAACCTTAAACAGCACAACACAGAACACAGCAAAAGAACCACAAGAGTGCTCTGTCCTGTGTCGCAGTGCTTAAAGCTGTTGTTTAACAAGATGTGCCAACTAGCCCAAATAAACACGCCATTTCCTTTTCTTTTAACATTATAGGGTGGTTGTGTTGACTCATCCAACCAAGGTCTAGCAGCCCTGTGTATGTGTCTTGGCCCTCCTGATGTCTCCAAGTGCATTATCGGACCGCTGACACCTTACACGTAAGTGTAACAAGGATTATTATCACTATGTTGTTCTTGTGACAAACATTCACTTGAAAAATAAATTGAGAATCTTAGGTAAGAAAAAAATATGAATTGTACAAGGAGAGTGACTGCCCTGCGTCGAATTGTAGAAGTGCATTGAGCACAGTTTGTGTGGTATCCTCTGTCTGGAACGAATGTGTGCTCAGTGTAGGCTGTGGGAGCCCTATGCTAAGATAGATCAAGCGTTCATAGGGCTGCAGGGTGTACCACCACTAAGAAAGCTGAAAGGAAAGCTTGATGTACTTCCCTTGTGCAATAGAAAAACACTCTCAGTGGGCATTTTTATAGCTTCTAAGGAAATAATTTTATGTTTGCCTTGTGCACTTCCTGGCCATTGTCCCTAGCTCTGGAGCTGTCCTTATCTGTGTGTTTGCTTACATCACATTTTTTTTTTCTTGTACACCAAGAAGCTGGAACCTATTGCACTAGCGGGTGCATATTTCGAGTACTATTTGTAATTAGCAAAACTTGTTGTCATCCTGCCTTGTTCAAGGCATTTTCTTTCTTCAAGGCAAAAATTCTTTTCTGTCCACAATTTTAATTGTAGACAGAAACTGCAAAGACAGAGAGAGAGAGAGAGAGAGAGAGAGAGAGAGAGAGAGAGAGAGAGAGAGAGATGGAAGAAAAAGCAGGGAAAGTAACTAGGCTGTCCTGTTTGCCACACCACATATGAGAATGGGGATGAGCAAGTGAAAGAGAAATGAGAGGAGCTCGTATCAATCACTCGAACTAGACATCGTGCGGTGTATCTACAGCCAGGCACTCAAGTCTGACCTCCACGTACTGTAAAGAGCTTGCGCAGCTTTCTGGTCTAATGAGCGATGAGGCCATACTGCCAAGAACCTTAGCTTTGTTAAAAGGACGATTGTTTAGTCTGCTCGAGGCACACCGAAGAGTCTGCCGTCGTTCGCCGAAGTGGGAACAGTGGCAGAGGACACATTTGAGATTCACTTTATGAGAAACTGACTCCCTGTTGGTGTTTGCATGAGTGAACAATGAGGTGTGTAGTGGCACGAGAATTGCGGAGACAAAGCATGCTAGGGAGAGAAGAGGATCAACAGGCAGCATAAAATGGTGTGGAACATGAGTATGCCCAGTTGTTGTAACTGGCTGGTGAGGCGGTGATCCATTCATAGTCTTTTCAGCCATCAGATGATGCTGTCATGTAATCGTTATCTGGGCGCACACCAAAGAGGGACGTTCCTTCTCTGGAACATTTCCGACTTTGTTTTTTGGATTGACATAAGGCGAGCACAGGGTGGCTTCTGTTGTTTAAACTTAGGTATATATGCCTGGCATTTTGCAGCTTCTAAGTGCCTTTGCTTGAAGAATGACTTTAGGCATTGCTTTTTCAGGATACAAATGCTACGCCATCTTCGGGATTTCCTTGGTGTAACATTCAAGGTGGAGGGTGATTGCCCAGGCGAGGGGGCACCCAAAGTCCAGCTCACATGTGTAGGGGTTGGATTCAGCAACTTGGCAAAGACGACATCTTAGCATTACTGCGGTGTCACCTTCCTGCCTCATAAGGGGTCTGACTTTTTTTTTTTTGAACAGGAACTTGTAAATAAACATATTTAAGAGGGACTTGCATCAGCTGTCTTCGTCTTGTTCTACTCCACAAAATTATGCTTGAGGGATTTGCTTCAGGCAGCTGAATATTGAGAAGCAAAATAAATGCTATGAAAAATACTAGTGTGCAAAAATGCATTTATTGTACAATGAATTGAATATGAAACATTCTGCTATATTAAATGGACAGCGAGACAAGATTAACTCCACTGTGGAACTTTTACTAATGGTAGACACATCCCACCGGATCACCAAACTGGTGCATGCTAGTTATTAACTCTCTCTGCCATGGGAAAAATAGGTGATTTTTATAGATTATGCATGCTTTGTTTCCAAAAGGAACTACAGCACTCAATATTTTATGTAATACATAAATTAAAAGCAGAATCAGTGCACTTTTCACGCATAAAAGTTTCATTAACGAGATGTACGTCTTATAAAACATATAAACTGCCAGAACCATAATATTGAACAAAGTTTGTAAATACACGCTCGTACCTCCCAAGAAAGAATGTAAGAAAAATCATGAGATATACAAAATGTATTGCCATCTAATAGGCATAGTCTCTGAAAAAATTAAACATTTTTCATTGAACAGGTGTTCCAGCACAAAAAAATTTACTGCACGTACTTCAGTCGGGCGTTCCGGGCTAGTTTGCGCCGTCGTCTCTCAGAGTCAAAGTCCGACGAAAGGGCTGCATACTCAGACTTGCTGCTTATACATTCACCCATAAAATCATGCGCGGACGCAGCGGAATCGCGAGATCGAGCTTTCCAAGCGCGCCGCTCCCGGAGGCAGCCATTTTTGCTTTCCTCTTTTACTTGTTTCACATGCTTCGATTTTCGTCGCACCGTAAGTGCGATTTCCGTCGTTTGCGATGAAAATCGCAGTCGCAGTTCCGACCCCCCGATTTTCGGCTGCGACCAACCTGTTGGTCGCACAGTCGCATTGATCGCTGCCATTTTCCGTTGAAATTGCGCGGAAAATCTGTCAACGTTTTATCGCGTTCAAAAATTACCGCCTGGCGGGAACAAAGCGAACTGCTGAGAAAACAAAAATATAGTCTTTTGTTTTCCGGTCAACGAGGCCGGTGAACATGGCGTGCTGTGATTGCTCGAGCTGCATGATTCTTCTTTGTCATTTGCCGACGCGGTGTCAAGGAAATCTCTTTGGTTACGGCATCACGCGCAGTCGCGACTGCAGCTGATGCCCGCGACTTCGCGCTTATCAGTGCAACACTATAGTCGCCAACCCAGCGTAGCAGGGTGCTTTGACAGAGGAATACATGGAACGAGGCATAATTAAAACATTGGAGGTGATTCTTAGGTAGCTGTGAAGAAAGTGGGGAGGGCGCTTAAGCTTCGCATTTAAAGGGACACTAAAGCGAAACAATAAATCAGTTCAGATTAATGAAGCATTGTTTAAGAACCCTGCAGGCAGTCATTAAAAAAATTGTGTGATTATTAGATGAGAAAGTGAAGGTCCAAGTATCAGTATTTGAATTTCGCGCCGAAACCCCAGCGCCGGTACGTCAGCGTGACGTCAGGGATTCCAAAGCATGTTTTTGCATTCGGGCCGCGTTGGCTGAATAAAGGTTCCCGAAACTTGCCATGTTTAATTATTGGTTCCTTTAGAACACAACGTAGTCAATCTGTACCGCTATATATAATTAGTAGGCCCTAGAAGATCCCGTCAAAATCCAAGACGTCACAGCCCCCAGGTGCGGGAACTTAAGTAGGCGTCGCTACCCGTATTTCGTTCTTGCGCTTTTTCTGGCTTACCAAACGTCTTATCATTGTAAGAGTGGTGTTCTTGGGGTTGTAGAAGGGTAATTTACTGTTGCAGAAGAAATAATTTTTTCACTTTAGTGTTCCTTTAAGAGTGGAGCGCGATAACATTAAAAACCTCTGACTGCTTTTCATGCTTCCCGGCAACTCCAGCTTATGTGACCGTAATGTTTACCCGGAAACGCTGGCGGCGAACGCTATGCACGAAGGGCAAGCTTTCTGGTTGAAACGCGGCTTCTTGCGTGGGTCGATCTTCTGTTATTGTTTTGCACCTTTAATATTTCAGTCTGAGAAAAGCTAACGTAAAATATATGCGTTGTCTGTGTTTTTTCCCATTACATTTGCTTGTGGACTGCCGTTCTCAAAATTCCAAGGAATAACTTTGTAAAGAATGAAAGACAAGGTATCAGCAACTTTGGTGCTAGTAGAGTGGTTGGGTACGCGTGGTTCTAAATTTTTATCGGCGCTGGACGCGGGAAGCCGGATTTTTTGTGACAGGGAGCCCTTAACGCTGTGGCATTAAAATGGCTCGTCTCTTGGCAAAAAACTCTGCCCTTCACCTCTGTGAAGAAGGATGACCAGCGAAGCTCTGTATGTGGGCCCCTTAATGGCGAACTGCACCTTCGCCGTGGGTCGGCCCAGCATTGCACTTTCTCCGGGATCGGCCCACGCGTGGGGAGTGCTTAACGCCTGCTTCACATCCGCACCGGGTCGCCCCGGCATTGCACTAGCTTCGGGATCGGCTCACGTATGGGGAGTAATTAACGCCTGCTTGACCTCCGCCGCGGGTCGGCCCGGCATTGGACTATCTTCGGGATCGGCCCACGTACGGGGAGTGCTTAACGCCTGCTTCACCTCCGCCGCGGGTCGCCCTGGCATTGCACTATCTTCGGGATCGGCCCACGTATGGGGAGTAATTAACGCCTGCTTCACCTCCGCCCAGGGTCGCCCTGGCATTGCACTAGCTTCGGCATCGGCCCACGCGTGGGGAGTGCTTGACGCCTGCTTCGCCTCCGCCTCGGGTCGCGCCGGCATTGCACTATCTTCGGTATCGGCCCACGTATGGGGAGTAATTAACGCCTGCTTCACCTCCGCCGCGGGTCGTGCCGGTATTGCATTATCTCCGGTATCGGCCCACGCGTGGGGAGTGCTTGACGCCTGCTTCGCCTCCGCCTCGGGTCGCGCCGGCATTGCACTATCTTCGGTATCGGCCCACGTATGGGGAGTAATTAACGCCTGCTTCACCTCCGCCGCGGGTCGTGCCGGTATTGCATTATCTCCGGTATCGGCCCACGCGTGGGGAGTGCTTGACGCCTGCTTCGCCTCCGCCTCGGGTCGCGCCGGCATTGCACTATCTTCGGTATCGGCCCACGTATGGGGAGTAATTAACGCCTGCTTCGCCTCCGCCTCGGGTCGCGCCGGCATTGCACTATCTTCGGTATCGGCCCACGTATGGGGAGTAATTAACGCCTGCTTCGCCTCCGCCTCGGGTCGCGCCGGCATTGCACTATCTTCGGTATCGGCCCACGTATGGGGAGTAATTAACGCCTGCTTCACCTCCGCCGCGGGTCGTGCCGGTATTGCATTATCTCCGGTATCGGCCCACGCGTGGGGATTGCTTGACGCCTGCTTCGCCTCCGCCTCGGGTCGTGCCGGTATTGCATTATCTCCGGTATCGGCCCACGCGTGGGGAGTAATTAACGCCTGCTCCACCACCGCCGCGGGTCGTGCCGGTATTGCATTATCTCCGGTATCGGCCCACGCGTGGGGAGTGCTTGACGCCTGATTCGCCTCCGCCTCGGGTCGCGCCGGCATTGCACTATCTTCGGTATCGGCCCACGTATGGGGAGTAATTAACGCCTGCTGCGCCTCCGCCTCGGGTCGTGCCGGTATTGCATTATCTCCGGTATCGGCCCACGCGTGGGGAGTGCTTGACGCCTGCTTCGCCTCCGCCTCGGGTCGCGCCGGCATTGCACTATCTTCGGTATCGGCCCACGTATGGGGAGTAATTAACGCCTGCTTCACCTCCGCCGCGGGTCGTGCCGGTATTGCATTATCTCCGGTATCGGCCCACGCGTGGGGAGTGCTTGACGCCTGCTTCGCCTCCGCCTCGGGTCGTGCCGGTATTGCACTATCTTCGGTATCGGCCCACGTATGGGGAGTAATTAACGCCTGCTTCACCTCCGCCGCGGGTCGTGCCGGTATTGCATTATCTCCGGTATCGGCCCACGCGTGGGGAGTGCTTGACGCCTGCTTCGCCTCCGCCTCGGGTCGCGCCGGCATTGCACTATCTTCGGTATCGGCCCACGTATGGGGAGTAATTAACGCCTGCTTCACCTCCGCCGCGGGTCGTGCCGGTATTGCATTATCTCCGGTATCGGCCCACGCGTGGGGAGTGCTTGACGCCTGCTTCGCCTCCGCCTCGGGTCGCGCCGGCATTGCACTATCTTCGGTATCGGCCCACGTATGGGGAGTAATTAACGCCTGCTTCGCCTCCGCCTCGGGTCGCGCCGGCATTGCACTATCTTCGGTATCGGCCCACGTATGGGGAGTAATTAACGCCTGCTTCGCCTCCGCCTCGGGTCGCGCCGGCATTGCACTATCTTCGGTATCGGCCCACGTATGGGGAGTAATTAACGCCTGCTTCACCTCCGCCGCGGGTCGTGCCGGTATTGCATTATCTCCGGTATCGGCCCACGCGTGGGGAGTGCTTGACGCCTGCTTCGCCTCCGCCTCGGGTCGCGCCGGTATTGCATTATCTCCGGTATCGGCCCACGCGTGGGGAGTAATTAACGCCTGCTCCACCACCGCCGCGGGTCGTGCCGGTATTGCATTATCTCCGGTATCGGCCCACGCGTGGGGAGTGCTTGACGCCTGCTTCGCCTCCGCCTCGGGTCGCGCCGGCATTGCACTATCTTCGGTATCGGCCCACGTATGGGGAGTAATTAACGCCTGCTTCGCCTCCGCCTCGGGTCGTGCCGGTCGGTATTGCATTATCTCCGGTATCGGCCCACGCGTGGGGAGTGCTTGACGCCTGCTTCGCCTCCGCCTCGGGTCGCGCCGGCATTGCACTATCTCCGGTATCGGCCCACGTATGGGGAGTAATTAACGCCTGCTTCACCTCCGCCGCGGGTCGTGCCGGTATTGCATTATCTCCGGTACCGGCCCACGCGTGGGGAGTGCTTGACGCCTGCTTCGCCTCCGCCTCGGGTCGCGCCGGCATTGCACTATCTTCGGTATCGGCCCACGTATGGGGAGTAATTAACGCCTGCTTCACCTCCGCCGCGGGTCGTGCCGGTATTGCATTATCTCCGGTATCGGCCCACGCGTGGGGAGTGCTTGACGCCTGCTTCGCCTCCGCCTCGGGTCGCGCCGGCATTGCACTATCTTCGGTATCGGCCCACGTATGGGGAGTAATTAACGCCTGCTTCGCCTCCGCCTCGGGTCGCGCCGGCATTGCACTATCTTCGGTATCGGCCCACGTATGGGGAGTAATTAACGCCTGCTTCGCCTCCGCCTCGGGTCGCGCCGGCATTGCACTATCTTCGGTATCGGCCCACGTATGGGGAGTAATTAACGCCTGCTTCACCTCCGCCGCGGGTCGTGCCGGTATTGCAGTATCTCCGGTATCGGCCCACGCGTGGGGAGTGCTTGACGCCTGCTTCGCCTCCGCCTCGGGTCGTGCCGGTATTGCATTATCTCCGGTATCGGCCCACGCGTGGGGAGTAATTAACGCCTGCTCCACCACCGCCGCGGGTCGTGCCGGTATTGCATTATCTCCGGTATCGGCCCACGCGTGGGGAGTGCTTGACGCCTGATTCGCCTCCGCCTCGGGTCGCGCCGGCATTGCACTATCTTCGGTATCGGCCCACGTATGGGGAGTAATTAACGCCTGCTTCGCCTCCGCCTCGGGTCGTGCCGGCATTGCACTATCTTCGGTATCGGCCCACGTATGGGGAGTAATTAACGCCTGCTTCGCCTCCGCCTCGGGTCGCGCCGGCATTGCACTATCTTCGGTATCGGCCCACGTATGGGGAGTAATTAACGCCTGCTTCACCTCCGCCGCGGGTCGTGCCGGTATTGCAGTATCTCCGGTATCGGCCCACGCGTGGGGAGTGCTTGACGCCTGCTTCGCCTCCGCCTCGGGTCGTGCCGGTATTGCATTATCTCCGGTATCGGCCCACGCGTGGGGAGTAATTAACGCCTGCTTCACCTCCGCCGCGGGTCGTGCCGGTATTGCATTATCTCCGGTATCGGCCCACGCGTGGGGAGTGCTTGACGCCTGCTTCGCCTCTGCCTCGGGTCGCGCCGGCATTGCACTATCTTCGGTATCGGCCCACGTATGGGGAGTAATTAACGCCTGCTTCGCCTCCGCCTCGGGTCGCGCCGGCATTGCACTATCTTCGGTATCGGCCCACGTATGGGGAGTAATTAACGCCTGCTTCGCCTCCGCCTCGGGTCGCGCCGGCATTGCACTATCTTCGGTATCGGCCCACGTATGGGGAGTAATTAACGCCTGCTTCACCTCCGCCGCGGGTCGTGCCGGTATTGCATTATCTCCGGTATCGGCCCACGCGTGGGGAGTGCTTGACGCCTGCTTCGCCTCCGCCTCGGGTCGTGCCGGTATTGCATTATCTCCGGTATCGGCCCACGCGTGGGGTGTAATTAACGCCTGCTCCACCACCGCCGCGGGTCGTGCCGGTATTGCATTATCTCCGGTATCGGCCCACGCGTGGGGAGTGCTTGACGCCTGATTCGCCTCCGCCTCGGGTCGCGCCGGCATTGCACTATCTTCGGTATCGGCCCACGTATGGGGAGTAATTAACGCCTGCTTCGCCTCCGCCTCGGGTCGTGCCGGCATTGCACTATCTTCGGTATCGGCCCACGTATGGGGAGTAATTAACGCCTGCTTCGCCTCCGCCTCGGGTCGCGCCAGCATTGCACTATCTTCGGTATCGGCCCACGTGTGGCGAGTGCTTAACGTCTGCTCCACCACCGCCGCGGGTCGCCCCGGCATCGCACTATAAGAGCTTTACCATTGGGTGACACGCCGTTATCTCAAAAATAAAGAAAAAATTGATTTATGAACATCTATATAAGTGCAACCATTCCATTAATTCCGGAAGCCTATCATTTTGATTCACCGGGGAGACACTCACGTAGAGGTTTTTATATTACGAAAAACCTTCAGATTTCCGTAATGCGCTTGTCCTCACTTTCGTGACTGCCGCTGTGTGCTTACAGAACGGCTGTCACTTGCAGCTCTTCAATTTGCGGTTCATGTCATGGGTTTCCGGTAGGTAAGGAGTTATTTTCTGCTTGGAAATTACATAATGTGATTCGCTTATGCGCAACCCGAGTTGAGTGGCGCATTGTGTGATCCAGTGGTGTCACCGTGGCCACACACCTAGACAGCATGACTATACTGGCTATATACATGTGTGTGTGTGTGTGGGTGTGAGGGGGGGGGGTGTTCAGAAAGCTAGTCGGGCAGCAGCTCCTCCACCCCCACCCCCCGCTTGGAAAAATGAAAACCCTCCGCCTATGCCTGGATTAGTTCCTAGTCTTTACTCGGGAATTCATCGGCTATTTTCTGTATAATGTACGGTTCACCGCGTACTTGAATTCGTCTGGCTCCAGCATGCTTCTGAGCAGTGTCCAGGGGGCCTTTAAGAGAGCTACAAAACTGAATCCAACCGTCGGCGGCCAACTGCGCTGCGTAACCGTTTGCCACCATCGAGAGGGCAGCTAAGGTTTCAGTTGAGGTGCTGCCTCATCTATCTTTTCAACAGGCTCCACCTACTTTCCTACAAGTGCAGCAGGTTTTGGCCATGCGCGCGACCATCGAATTTTCCTCGTGCGTCTCGGATGAACGTCACACAGCCATTGATGTCACTAGGCGTCTGCATCGGCAGGAGTGCTTCCGAAAAGGTCGCCTAGTCCGTTATTACGACATCACCCGCGATAGTGCGCAGCTTCGGCGAAGTGGTTGACGTGCTTATGATGAAGTGGTAGCTTCCTAAATTTCCGTATAGGTTCGTCCATGTCATTGTATCAATGTTGCAAGTCAAAGTTAAGTCTGTGACTGTATCCCTGCTGACTCTGTTTCCTAACCTTGTGGGTGCCGTTGACAGAGTCGCCAGTCGAAAACCCAACTTCTCTGTCATGCGTTGCAGTAAATTCCCCTTGGGGGAGTCTCCGACATCCCCAGGAGGTGTTGGGAGCACTGAAATCATCCGCTACCACAAGTTTATTTATTTATTTATTTTTTTATTTGGGGCAAAACAAATATTTGGCAAAGTTGATATTTGGCACCCGCTGACAATTTTGCTTCCAAGAAAAGCTGAATGAAATCGTCTCGTTTATTTTTTACTTTTAAATGAAATCAAATCTATTTCACACTATACATGATGTAGGAGACACAGAGTAAAGCCAAAATCAATTTGGCTTGACAAGGATCTGCGCCACTTTCAAGATTTGTGTACAAAATAAAGGAAAACAAGAATCATCAACAGCAATCGGACATAGTTAGGGAGCATTATACGAAGGTTAGAGAAGAATCTAAATGTACGCAATGAGAAAAAAAAAGTGTTATTCAAGCAGTGTAATACAAGGGCAATCATCATTGTTGCAGCGAAAAAGAAAAGAATTCGAAACTCCAATCAGACATTGTTAGGTAGCATTTCAACTACGACAAAAGAGGAATCTAAATATACGCAGTGAAGACTTGTAATCAAAGCAATGTAATACAATTAACATTCATCATTGTTGCAGTAACGTAAGAAACGAAGTGAGTAATCAAAAACCTAGTGAATTTAATAAGGACGGCAATAAGTAAGAAAATAGTTGTGTTCCATAATTGGTGCGTGTCCGGGATATGAACCAGGTTGCATTATGACGAGTTTTGTATTATTTATGCTTTTGGATAAGTTGGATAGGTGTTCAATAAAGTGACTTCCTGGCTTTTTTCCCGTAAGGCACCGTTGCAAGAGTAATTCACTGAAGAGTAGGTTTACAGGACAAACTTGAAGTTTCTCAAAAAGGGGTTCAGTGTGCTCGTCATATGCTGAGTTGCTAATCGCACGCACAGCCTTCTTTTGTAGTAGAGAAAGCTTAGTGATGTGTGACCCTGTAGTGGAGCCCCAGAAAAGGCGACATTATTTTAGGTGTTATATAGTATATTAACAAGATGTGAATGCACACATTTCGCCTCATTTTGGGGAGGATGCTAATGATATGGGGATTGATCTCTAATTGGTTGTGGTATCTATCGCTCGCAGTGATAGACCTAGCTAATAGCGTTGAAACGCGAGGATAGGTTGAATGGAAATGGTGTAATATTCTAGCAGTTTAACAGGTTGCTTTCCGACTTCCTGCAGGCATATTACGTGAGGTTGGATCATTGCCGAATAAATATAATTCTGGAGCGCTGCCGCTCGCGAGTGAAACGTGCAGCAGTTTTCCACTGCCAGATTCCTAGTTGTCCGGGGTGTACTGTTAATTTAGTTTGCGCCATTTCGGCCGCTCTCGTTGTCCCTTGTATTGGATTCGTCCGCGAGACGACGATAGGCGGTTGGTCGCGAACCATCCGCGGATGCCGTTGTTATTGCACTCACGAATCGTCTTCCTCATTTTCGCGAGCGTCTCGTCCACATACTGTCTCGGGTGCTGAAGCTCAGAGACCATCTGTTGCTTTTGCCTCTACTGCTGCTACTGCTGGAGCTGAAATTGTTGTTGAAGTTGGGGCGTAGTACCCTGCGTCATGCCGCCTTGTAGTCCTCCGCCTCTGCTGAGGAGGGAGTTAGCACTGGCGTGGCGTTATTGCCGACAACACCTTAGGACGTCCGTAGGGCGTTAAGTATAGCTTTTAGGGTCATGACTTCGTTTTGAGAATTATTCTTCGACAAGTACATTATCTCCATTAGGTAAGTTGCCTGTGTTCATTAAAATTCTTTTTGTTGTTATTCTGCATTAGCTGTTATCGGAGCACGGGACAGGACAACGCCAGTCCAGCTCTCCTGACTGTTAGCCGGGCGGGCGGCTGTCCACTTCTCCTTAGATGTCTGCTACTGTTCAGAGACGTGCTTCTGCTGTTTCGTCCCTCGGGTTATGGACGGAGTCCTCTCCATTGACGCTGCTCGCGATCTCGACCTCGATCGCGAGCGCGGCTCCACCGGCGACTCCCTTTCGGAGCTGAGCGAGCGCGGCCGATGTTCGGCTGCGCCTCCCTGTTATTGGTCTTTATTTTCTTGGGGGGAACCGGATTCTGTCGTTTTTGCGCTGTCTGTCCTCGCAACACGCCGCACACTTGCGGGCCCATTCATGTCCTCGGGTCGGGTCTCGCGTTCCACACGTGTGGCACACTGCAACGCTCTGTTGGCACACGTCCTTGTGATGCCCGGCTCGGTGGCAAACCTTGCACACTTTGTTCGTCAACTTCGTAAAGGTAGCGCAGGGGTTCCACTCTCATGAAATGAACTCATCTGGGCAGAACACCGCCCGTGAAGGTGGCAATGGCCGTTTTGGACGAGCCAAGCATTCTCGCCCGCTCGATCCGTTCTAGCGGCATTTTTAACCTTCCGTCGCACGCCGCCGCAATTTTTGTCCAGCCGCCGCAAGCTAAGTAAGGGGAAGCGTACCAATCGCAGATGACGGCACCACCCTTCTCATCCGGTTATCAGCTTTGACTGTGCTGGCTCGGCCCCATCGAAAGCTTCTCCACTTGAGCGTGCTCCTCACCTCGTGTCAGTCAATTAGATAAGGAAAGCTGTTCAATGTGGGCAATGCTATTTGCTTTGAAAGCAAAAAAAGTGACCTCTTATAAACGAGGACCGCGTTTGATCGGGCTTTTCAAACAACGTTGTGGGTTACCGCCCGATGCTTCCGTCGGTGTTTACGTAACCTTTACGTCAGGAAATTGCAATAAAAACAGGCTGGAGTAGTTTTACGTTATAGGGGCCCTGACCTTGACTATGTTTTTGGACTGGCAGACTCAGTCCTGCGAGTTATATTTACTCGTTGGCTAACGAAGTCAGCACTAAATACGTAGCTCAATAGGTCAATGAAACGGGCTAGTTGGTGGTTGTTAATACATTATACCCCATTATACCCGTCTTGTGACAGATTCTTACACAGCTATACCATTTTCACATACCCACGTGAATGTAGTGTGAGTATGTCGGCATAAAACATATTAACTCATTTGACGACAAACAGCCGCCACCACGCACTTTGCCTCTCGTTCACCTGCAGCCGCCATTTGTTAATCAGTAAGGCATCGTACAATAGCGCAAGATCCTCTTTTTCTCGCCCCATCCAAGCCGCAACAAAAGCATTGGAGCGCGCGAAAACCCCCTCGACGCATTAAAAGCCCTCGGGTCGGAGTGCCACGGTGTGGAGAAGGAGCAGGACACGCCCACCTCCGAACTCGCGCTCTTCCGTGCGAATGGTACGACTGGAGCAAAAGTCCACCAGCGCTCGTTAATCTCGGAGGCCGTGATTCATGAGAGAAGCCTTCGCACCACCCCGTGCGGCGGCGCCATTGTCTCGTTGCGCGTAAATCCCCTTAAACTTCGTAAAGTAGCGGCATGCTTTGAATAATGCCGCCTCCTCCTCGCGCGCTCTGGCCGAGGCCGCGCCGTGTCGCTATTGGCCTAATAGCATCACGTGGGCCCTCGCGCCGTGCTTCAGCGCCATTTTCGCTCGAGAAGCGTCTACGGAGTGGCGAGGAGCCCACGTTGGCGCCGTTGCTTCGCTCGAGCTAAAGCCTTTTAAACTTCGTAAAGTAGTGCCACGCTTTGAAGAATGCCGCCTCCTCCTCGCGCGCTCTTGCCGAGGCCAACGCCGCGTCGCTATTGGCCTAATAGCAACACGTGGGCCCTCGCGCCGTGCATCAGCGCCATTTTTGCTCGAGAAGCGTCTACGGAGTGGCGAGGAGCGCATGTTGGCGCCGTTCCTACGCTAGAGCAGTGTAGGCGGCGCCACGGTCAAGGAGGGAGCGCGAAAGAGAGGAGAAACAAGGAGGAGTGAAGGCGGAGGAGGAGAGTGTCAGTACTTTACGAAGTTTAAGGGGCTTTAGCTCGAGCGGTTTAGGCGGCGCCATGGTCGAGGAGGGCGCGTGAAAGAGAGGAGAAACGAGGAGTGAAGGCGGAGGAGGAGAGTGTCGCTACTTTACGAAGTTTAAGGGGCTTTAGTTGCATGTTCCAATGGTGTACCAAGTTCCGCTTTTGCATGCCCATCGAGTGGCTTTAAAGCACAGCAGTGGGACGAAATGGCGGAAATATTTGCAACTCTGCTCCGTTTGGGAGCATACGCAGGGACACTAAGCTGCGTGTGTGGCGAAAGTAAAAGGTAGGCGCAACTCTGCTCCCTTTTGGAGCATGTACAGGCGTAAAATTTGGTACCGTTGTGCAGAGGAAAGGAGCCACAGTGGACCGTACATGTGCTGCGTGCGCAGATGGCGCCGTTGTCACGTCGTGCATGACGCGATCGCAGCTAAAAGATAGCCTCGCGCGCAGCATTCAGAGAGGCGTGGCTCGGCAGTATGTTTGTCCGCCCCTGCAAGAATGATCGCGTTTTTTACAGTGCTCACTATGCCATAATAGGCATACTTTATAAAGCTCAAACAGGTGTTCATCAGGAGTTGTAAGGCATGAAGATATGCAGTATGCTGAAAAATGTTACACGCTTGCTCGGCTACACGTAATTACACACGTTGCAAAGTGCAACGACATCCGCGATTTCATTTCTCCGGGCACTCACCTTAACGTGTGTGAAACATCGGTTGTGAGAGGGGAGGAGTGGCACATCGCCATCGGAGAGGTGACGACAAGACGTAGCTAAGTGCATTATATGAAGGAGCAAAGGGTCTTGCAGGCGGAATCCAGAAAGCTTTAATTAAAAGACTCATAACGAATCACCGCTGTGGCCAGTAACATTCTTCACCCACATCTAACAACCAGGGAATCTGCTATTTGGAATTTTCTCTTCAGTTGTGGCATATCACCGTGTGCTGCAATACACCACTGACGTTGTAGTCTAACCTGGACTTATTATGTTTTACCAGACCTAGATCAGTGCTTTCCAGTAATCCAATGCCAATAGTACCCTCGTCCGGCTTGTCTCCTCTTGTATATTCGACCTTATAAGCGAACGTCCCGTCGAAGGTAATTGGAATAGTGAAGTTGCATTTCTGAAAAGCAGGAAATTGAATAGTTCTTTCGAACAACAACAACAAAAAAAGAATATGACACCGAAGGAATTTTAGCATTTATTTAAACAATAAAAATTTATATCGGCCTAATCAATAAGAGAATCAGCCATGTCGTATCCATCTCATACATCAGGTGCATTCGACTGATTTCTATCGCACTACAACACGGTTTGCACCGATGCGGATGCCTCTCGAAATTGTAGCTATAGAAAGCATGCCTGAACCAAATGTTCTGTGGCTCGCACATGCAATGTGGACAGCCGCGTCATTAGAATTTTGCCAAATGTCGGTCGCGCTACCACCTAGAATATGAGAGCGGTTGCAAGCGCATTGAGCTGGAGTGCTGCGCTTTGAAGTAACTGGGCATATGCTTTCCCAACACACTTCATTTAGACTAGTCGAATGGAACCGCCCCGCGAGAACGTGACCTTGCGGAGAGCTTCCTATGTAATGCTTCGCATTAAAGCTGTGGTCTGGTGTTTCGACGAGTCGTGTACGTGCCTAACTGTCATATATATGGAAGAAGAAGAAGGAATACGTGTCGGGGACTGTAAAGAAAGGAAGATGATGTACATGCGTCGATTTCATCGTTCTTCTGTGTTTTAAGTACAACTCTAACCAATCGGAACATAGCATGAAACTTAACTACCAAGGGTAAAGTAAACCACATGGGTAAACCAACAACAGAATGAGACGGTCGCGCTTCAATAGTGGTTGCCACAGGTTGTAACTTATGGGGTGTGAAGAAGGTTTTGGTGAAATCATTGATCGCCGATTGGAACCAGTGCACACTTTGGTCCTTCTAACTTCAATATTATATTGCTTTGTAACACAGATAACCATTATTTTATTTACGCAATGGTGACTGCTTACCGCCTGACAGCATCATTGTTTGGGCTAAGTTAACTGTGCATGCCTTCTCTTAAAGCTCCCACTGATTTCAAGGGCAACTGAACTTTACCTTATGCAAGAGGAAGCACATTTGCCATTTCGTGAAGTATATGAGAACCCTTTCTCAAAAAGGGTTCTACTTAAATTGAGGACGACGCAATGAGCTATGGAAAGAAGAATGATAGGTGTAACGTTGAGGGATAAGAAAAGAGCAGATTGGGTGAGGGAACAAACGCGAGTTAATGACATCTTAGTTGAAATCAAGAAAAAGAAATGGGCATGGGCAGGACATGTAATGAGGAGGGAAGATAACTGATGGTCATTAAGGATTACAGACTGGATTCCAAGGGAAGGGAAGCGTAACAGGGGACGGCAGAAAGTTAGGTGGGCGGATGAGATTAAGAAGTTTGCAGGGACAACATGGCCACATTTAGTACATGACCGGGATAGTTGGAGAAGTATGGGAGAGGCCTTTGCCCTACAGTGGGCGTAACCAGGCTGATGATGATAATGACGATGATGAAGTATATGAACCTACGCGATTTTTTGAGTGTGTATTATGACTATGGAATCGTAAAGGATGTGGGATATGCATACCTTTTCGCATAAATTTTCGGTGTAGTTAAGAGGCGTCGTCAGATTTTCTGGATTCCAAAGGACATATTCAGCGTTATCAAGGTTAAGGCTTAATGTTTCGTTCTTGTGGCCTTTGTATAACACCGTAAAGTTCACTATGAGTTGGAGAGGAGTCTCTATGCCATGGTGTATATGCCACATAAAATAGTCACTGCATATTGAATAGTCCAAATCCTCTGCTTGTATGCACCCTTCATCATACTCAGGCAGTTGTACAGTCGCCGTTACTGGTTGCCTGAAAGAAACGCTATAAAATTACATGCATACTGTTCCATATCTCAGAAAGTACACACTGCAGAAATTCACAATATACTCTTTAACATATCGCACTCATTAGGGAGTAACAAGCGTCACAACAACAATCGTAATCAATATTGCGAGCACTTGCTGTGCTACTCTATGCTCGCTATGGTGCGCAGATTTCTTTAGAGTGATCGCGAATGGTTGCGCGTACTGCCTGTTAATGCCCATGATAAAACCTAATTTCTAGCAGTGTCGATTGATCGGGCAATTGCCGCAGATTGCACTCGGCACGACTCCGTTACCAAGAATTTCAATGCGGGCCGTTACGGCGAGAGCAACAAAAATTTATTAGGAGCATTTATGCGACATTCCAGAATGGACAAGCGAAGCTCTCAAATATTTCGCCGAAACCGCCGTCCCGCAAACGTGACGCAGATGAAGACTACGTGTATGGTGCGACATGCTCTGCTCCCGTTATTTCTCCTCGACCGCCGCGCCAGGGTGTGCCCTGTTCTGTGTAAAGCACTTTATGAATTCTTTGTAATAGCCTATAGCTTTCAGCATCCACTGGCTGGTACAGGGATTCAACAATACCTGCGCAAAGGTTTAGCGGGACCTCTAGATTCCCTAGGTTAAAGGGACAATGTTCAAACTGTTTTTCCCACTGATGCAAGGTGTATTAGTGGCTGCTACGGTAATGGAGAATTCCTTCTGTCTTCCCTAATTACCATATTTCATGGAATTTTCATCCTATATGCCTTTGCAAAAATTGTCAAGTATCCAAAACTGCAAAAATTACATTTTCTGGACTTTGTATTTACATAGCTGGGTCTAATGTGCCCTACATTCCAGTCCATGTGCAGTTATTTACAAATAAACAGACTGAAGAAAGCACCTCACGGGCTGTGGGTATACATTCGAAAGCTGAAGCCCGGCAAATGGATAATGCCGGATCACGGCAGAAATGTGTCGAAAAATGCGCTCGACATAACCGGGGGAAATATGGCGGAGTTTCGACTGGCAAATCTTTCGCAGCGAATTGGGAGAAGTCGCGTTCAAGCGATGGGGGTGATCTTAAATCTCGACGTTATACTGTCTGTTTTATATCTTATGTCTTGACGGTATATTGAGCGCCTGCTACCGAGGGTACCTTCCCAAGCAAACGCACATTGTTCTGTATTAAAACACTAATGTGCAAAATAAATGATTGCTGGCCCTCCTCAGCCGCCACTCCATATTATATATATATATATATATATATATATATATATATATATATATATATATATATATATATATATATATATATATATATATATATATATATATATATATATATATAGATATGCGCGCACACACACACACACACACACTCACACGCACACACAACGAATTACTGTTGCAAAATGTCGCAGTTTCGCCCGAGAGGCAAAGCATCGATTGCTATGGCAAATTGCCAATTAGTAGACAGCCCTAACAAGTAAGGACAGTAGTTTTATCGGCCGTACAAACCTGTAAACATTGGCTTAGTAACTAAATCACCTAGCATGGTGTCAGCGCGTACAGGCAAACATGCACACATCGCACTCAATGACCGCGGACACTCGCTGTCGAAACGCTAGGGTGAGGAAGTGCGGCAGCAGCAGCGAGCGAAGTGACCTTCGTGCTATCTACCTCTTCAACGCAAACGGAGCCACGAGAACCCAGCGCACGCAAAGCTACGAGCCGTAGGCCCACCTACACTGTGCCCCCAAAGCTGATCGCTTTGAAGGCAAAGCCCGCGCGAACGCGCGCGGCCGCCTCATACGCAGTTGCCGCCGAAGTACAACGCACCCCTCCCCCCTTCCCGTCCCACCGGTTCCTTGCACGCGACGGAGGATGGCGCGCTTCCTCCCCGCTTTGCGCCTTGCGCACGCGAGATTGAGCCGCGATCGTCGGCTCAGCCTCGCACACTTTCACTGGCCCGTACAGCATAGGGCGCGCGGAGACGATGCTATCGCTCTTGGACTTTATACGGAACACAACGTCGACGGCGATGGCGACAACAAAAATGCGCCTGGAGTTTTCATATAATTGCTATCAGAATAATAAGTGAAAGAGCCTGCAGATGCTTCTGTCAGTTATACGTATATTTAACAGACATAGACATAGTTATCAATCACACGTGGAGAACCATGGGGCCCAAAAAATTATTTGAATTTGCATTAATTTCTTGCAAGTATATAAAATCTCAAGACGATGCAGGAAGAAAAGGCGATGAGTGCCTCAGAGAGGCCCCGGATGCCATCCAGTAGCAGTAGTACAGCACACATAAAAAATGGAAATTTGCGACAAACAAATGTCATAATTAAACAAGAAATTGTACTTGGTGTTTAAGTCTACAGCAGAAATGCATCGCTAGTTCCGGTAATAGTATCGTTGAGGTTATATGCAACGAAGTACGATCGACATAAATTACTTGCAATATTCACACACACACAAAAAAGACAGTAGTTGTGTGCGACCTTGAAGAATTACAACCCGATTTCTAGCGAAGCTGTTTCTTTCGAACAGCCGCAATAAAAGTTTAAGTTTCTTTTAATTATATCGCACACTTTAAAAGTTGTCCGTATATCTCGTATATATATATATATGTGATGCCCCGCTTGAAAACTCGCCCCCATGTAATGCTTTGAAGGACTTCTTATTGGCAATGTTTAAAAAGCCAGTAAGTCATCAACACATATGTTTCATCGCCATGGCATTTACTATGGCTAAGAGATTCAGAAGGGCTAGTTCGTTGCTGGCTTGATGATATACCATGGTGTCCTTCTCCCGTCCCTGCCTACACCCTACTCAATTCCCGCTACAGATTTGATATCGGTTAAGTTCGCAGTTCCTCAAGACAACGGCATAAATTCTTTGTTCGCCAAACAGATTCCAGATTGCTTGCAAGCGTAATTTACTGCAAATGTCATAACTAGTACACTGTTTTTGAAGTTTGCCTACATATTGCTCATAACGCGCCCTTTATTTTCGCCAAATACAAACAAAATCCTTTGTTTATTTCAACGAGGACATCGCTCAAACCAAGACGGAACGTGCTATGACGCCTGAAAATAGGGGAAGAAAAACGATGGCTTAGTAATTATTTGCAACGATTTTAAGAGGTCCAGGAACGTAAAAATGTCGCATATTCCAATTACCATGCCCCGATCCCTTTTCCACAATCTATAAACCTGTCGTACCTAAAAACTATGACGGGACATTAGGTAGCATAGTTGATAGCAGCCATATGACACGCTCTAAAACTTAATAAGAATTTTTTACAAAGGTGTATTTGATCCAACCGCATTTATCTTCACACAGAGAGTTTCCATAGCTTACCACCAACTTTCGCTAAATTTATGTGATTTTTTTGTGACCACAAGACGATCCACTTTATTACCCTGTTTTTCAATGAAATACTCACTCACTCACTCACTCACTCACTCACTCACTCACTCACTCACTCACTCACTCACTCACTCACTCACTCACTCACTCACTCACTCACTCACTCACTCACTCACTCACTCACTCACTCACTCACTCACTCACTCACTCACTCACTCACTCACTCACTCACTCACTCACTCACTCACTCACTCACTCACTCACTCACTCACTCACTCACTCACTCACTCAAACTGCTCTAGCTTGGGGATTGAGTTACATTTATTGACATAGGTTTTTCAGTAAAGGGTGCAGCATGGCTTCTCTAGTGGAGGTGCCCTTTTCTAATCCGTCATCGGACAGTTTTATGCATTTATTTAATATCTATCTATCTATCTATCTATCTATCTATCTATCTATCTATCTATCTATCTATCTATCTATCTATCTATCTATCTATCTATCTATCTATCTATCTATCTATCTATCTATCTATCTATCTATCTATCTGTCTGTCTGTCTGTCTGTCTGTCTGTCTGTCTGTCTGTCTGTCTCTGTCTGTCTGTCTGTCTGTCTGTCTGTCTGTCTGTCTGTCTGTCTGTGGTGTTTCAGCGAACACTTTCAAAAAATTTTGAAGGTTGCTTCTTGCAGATAGCACAATTCTAGTTCATAAGCTCGCCTACTCAAAGAGGCGGAGATTACTTGCACAAAAAAAATTAGATGCATAATCGAATAATTAAGAAAAATTGTCTAATTAAGTATTACCTAATTACCTTACGGCCCATATTGCAATTTACAAATTCTAGCCGTACAGTTGGCAGGGCGGATACACTTGGAACGAATTTTCAGGATGACGCCAGTTTCGATATATCAATTCCAGAACTTTGTGGAGAAATGCATTGTCGTTCCAGTAACTTTCTTATCAAACCATCGCTTTATGCATGAAAGCACAGGAGTAAGTGGAACACCTACGAATTTATCCGCAAAGTTCGGGAATTAATATATCGAAAGTAGCGTCATTCTGAGAATTCGTTCCAAGTGGATCCGCCTTGTGAACCACGTCTAGCCACGCCACGGCTAGAATTTGTAAATTGCAATATGGGCCATAAGGTAATTAGATAGAAAACTGAATTAGATGATTTTTGTTAATTATTCGATTATGCATTTAATTTTTTTGTACAAGTAATGTCCATCTCTTCGAGTAGGCCAGCAGTAGGCTGTTGGTGACTTGGAAGTACCACGCTCGCAGCGTTAATGAAAGGAAGTGCGGGCAAGACAGATGCCGGTTATCGTTGCGGGACCAGGAAAACCCTAAATTGTATATATTTTTTAAAGAGTGTACTGCAAACATGTTGAAATATAACCGTTGTCTTGGCTTGCATTTCTTTCTGAACGCCTACGCTTAAAATATAGGTGTTCCTCTCACCATGTGTAAGAGTTGTAGCAGCAAAGAATGAGGGTTTTAATATGTCGACTGCGATCTGAAAATCTGCACGCTACGCTGTATTCTGCGAGTAAAATAACTCATAAAGTTAAAGAAAATCATTGGCTACGAGACCGGGAATGCATGTTGTTACCGATGTCACTTTAAAACTGTTCAGTGTTAACAGCGTACCCTAAGTGAATTGGAGTAGATTCCGCAAGTCCTTAAAAATACTTACCCTTCTCTTGATCTACGGTCGCTGGTAAAGCTCACCCACTCGATGTTGCCGCCTATTTTCGCGTTGATGTATTTCACCACTTCTTCCGTCAGATTCACCATCTGAGATTTGCCTGGGGGAAAAATTAGTTACTGCTTAGGAAGAGCCATCAGTAATACGTAAAAAAAACTGTGTGAAGCATATGTAAAGCATATGTAAAGTTTCTATTTAGTGTCTCTTACGTGGAACGTTTGTGTATACCTCTGTTTGTTGTGGCCATTGTCTATGTTATGTCCAGTCATAATGGGCTCATTCCTGAGCACAACTTGAGAGATCACCGATTTTTACTCATGCCACCTGCTCGAGTACCACGTTTCAAAATGTGTCACTTCTAGGGCTTTAATGTTCATACCCACCAAGACGCCGCGTTCTTCAGCCGTACCCCTTTCTGAAGGATCTCGCTTCACCACTATCAGCGCTTTCGAACACACAATGTGTCACTGATGTCTTTAGGCAACATGGCGTCAACATAACTTCACGGTACAGCAGCTTAAAACACTCGCGAATCGTAGCCAAACACGCCGCAGCTGCTCGGGAGTCTGGGCCGCACAAGTCATCGCGGCATCGGCCCTCAAGGCGATGTAGTACGGCGACCTCCGTATCGGTCACACGCTTCTCAGGGCGGGTACATTATTTTATCAACGTTTGTTTCGCGTCGCAAGCAGCGACTACCACCAGAAGCGTAGGGCAGGTTATCTGCGTCCAAGTTCAGAAAAAGCGGTCGCGCCAACCACCGTAACAAATCTAGTCCCTGTCCACGCGACGGGGACTAGATTAGACGTGAAGTTATAGACGTGAAACGACACGCGCCGGTTCTCACCGGTAGGTTTTTCTGCATCTCGCGTTCTCAGAGTTGTTCGGCTTCTCCTGTAGAATGATGCCGCTGTGTAATGTTGAAGCTGAACTAGCTTGAAGCAACCAGCTGAACTAGTTGAAGCTGTGGTTAGACGCGCACGGGGATAACAGACAAGAAAAATACAAAAAAATTTGGAATTGGACAACGACAATGGTAGACCAACAACATATTCAATATTTGCGCCTTTAAGAAGGGTACGATAAATAAAGTTTTCTTCTTTTAGTTAGCCGATCGTTATGATCTTGTCTACCATGTGCGATGTGTAAGCAAGTATGCTATCTGTTTCTTCGACGAATAGACCCAATAGACGCTGACACAGGCACTGCCTGGATAATAATTGGCGATTAGCTTGATGATTTCGCTTTAAACCCTGTTCATGCTCTTCCCCACTTTTGTCTCAGAAAAAAATCCCTGTGTTAGAATAGTTCTTGCGCAGTTGCAGTATTCAGCGTCACTGGCTTTATAAGCTATAAAAATTACTTGTCGGCCAAGTTTGCACGTTCTTCTAATATCAGTTGTCTTTTGTTTTGCTCTAGTTTTTCTCGTCAGCAACGGCCTTATAGGGTTAATTCTTACAGTAGCGGTCTGTCATGTCTTTTTATCAGGGAACACATTGCTTTCTTTTTGCACAAGAACGCCTCAAACTACAGTTCACATTTCAGTGGCAGCCATAGCACACCAGTAGTGTTGAGAATGACTGCACCGCTTATGTAGGCCATCCCGCTCGCGAAGGAACGCGAATGATTTCGATCAGCCTTGATTTTAATACGACTACCTTAAACAGATACCGCAAGAAAGCTTTATTACCTGGCAAGAAACGCGCACGCACACGCACACGCACACACACACACACACACACACACACACACACACACACACACACACACACACACACACACACACACACACACACACACACACACACACACACACACACATTATATATATACGGTCCCCCTCCACGACCGCGCCAGGGCCCTGGCGCGGTCGTGGAGGGGGACCTTGACGGCGGGCGACGGCGGCGTAGGTCATCGCTTCTGGCTGGGGCTGCGATGATTGTGGTTGTACCTCGGGAACTCCGAGCGATCGCTGGACTTCTTTGACAATTTCCGCGATTGAGGCCACTTGAGGTTGCGATGAAGGGAAGATTCTTTGAAGCTCCTCTCGTACGACTGCCCGGATGGTCTCACGCAGGTTGTCGGTGGACATTGATTGAACTAGGGCGCAGCTTGTTGGCTTGGCGCGTCGCTCGAATTGCCGGTTCCGCAATTCCAGTGTCTTTTCGATGTTCATCGCCTCACGAAGGAACTCGTCGACGGTCTTCAGTGGGCTTCTTAACATTTCGGCGAAAAGTTCCTCCTTTACACCACGCATCAGTAGGCGGACTTTCGTCTCCTCGGCCATATCCGGGTCGGCGTGGCGGAACAAACGGCTAATTTCTTCCGTAAAAATGGCAACGTTCTCGTTTGGTAGATGCACTCGGGCGTCCAGCATAGCTTCGGCCCTTTTCTTGCGCACGACGCTTGTAAAAGTGCTCAGGAAGCCGCTACGGAACAAGTCCCACGTTGTCAAGGTCGACTACCTGTTCTCAAACCCCGTTCTGGCGGCGTATTCTAAGGCGAAGTAGACATGCCGCAGCTTGTCATGGGAGTCCCAGTTGTTGAATGTCGTTCGTAGGTCTCCAGACATGATTCCGGGTCTTTAGTCGCTGCTCCATGGATGGTCGGTGGGTCCCGAGGTTGTTGTAGGATAACGGGGGACGCTGGGGCAGCCATTGGGGTTGTCTTGACCACGATCTTCTTTGTCGTCTCAGGTAGAAGTCCGTGCTCTGGGGGCAGTCCTTGCAGTCTGCGGCTAGCACGCTGGTCTTGGGCGATGTTGGTTCTGTCCTCGGGCTTGGATCGCGGCTTTGCGGGGGCCTTCGGTACATGAACCCACAAGCACCTCCACCAGATCTCACGGGGTAGTGACGGTGAAGAAAGCAGCAATAGAGTGAAATACAAAACTAAGTTTTATTGGGCGAACCTGTGCTCACAAAAACAGGCTACACTTAAAGCACGACGATAGCGGCGAACACGGTCGGCGATCGTCGGAAATCTGATCAGCGGGTCAAGCGCGTCGGCTTTTATAGAGCAGTCGTCGAACGTTCCAGACTAATCGTTCGGATCCGCGTGCCTTCCACAAAGTTGTACACCATTCGCGTCAAGTGATGAAATCAAATAACATAAGGTTCGGCGACAACAGACAGCGGATAGAAGCATCGATAACTTTCCAGAAACTTCGGATACATGCAGGCGCGTCCCACGCTGTGCGATTACATTTGTTAGGCTGGGAAACGGGGTTGCCCGATAAATATAAGTACACGTGTCAATATGACTAATAAAATCGGGCCCCTCGGTTAACCCCCTTTCTTCTCGTTTTTTACATAACGAGAGTCTCGAATCCGGCAACATTGATGCCTTCAGGTAGCATATGTGGGTTTATTGACCAGTTGCCTTCACCCAAAAAGATCACGTGCTAGTGACGCCTGCGGCAAAAAGGACGTTCCACGTCCACCGCCAAGGTCTGTGAGTGGCGGCGCTGGCTAACACTCCCAAGGTTCTACTAGGACACATAAATACGCAAGAAAGTGGATGGGAAAACGGCGCCGTGGTAGCTCAATTGGTAGAGCATCGCACGCGAAATGCGAAGGTTATGGGTTCGGTTCCCACCTGCGGCAAGTAGTTTTTTCATCCACTTTAATTTCCATTAACTTACGTTTCCTTATTTCATTAATTAAGCACAAGTAATTTCCCCTATGTTGTCCTTGGTGTCAGTGTTTGCTGGCTTCTTATGATATATATATATATATATATATATATATATATATATATATATATATATATTACATTCAAAAAAAAAAAAAAGACGAACCTTATGGCAATATATGTATTCTACATTACTTTCATCGGTGCCGGCTTAATGGTGCACTTTTGAACGATTTCTGGGATTTTACGTGCCAAAACCACGCTTTGATTATGAGGCACGCCGTAGTGGGGGACTCCGAATTAATTTTGACCATTTGGGGTTCTTCAACGGGAACCCAAATCTAAGTACACGGCCAGAAAGCACATCCAATAATACATGTTAACTTAGTTCTTAATTGAAATAGATCGCGCCTTTGGGCAAATGCATTGTCTAAGGATAGCGTTAATGGGTAAATAAACGCGTCATCACTTAATTCACAACCTTCCGTGTAATGCGGTACTATTAATCCTTCAGACGGAACCTTCAAAGAGGGACACAGTGTACACATTGGTGGCGTTGGAATTTAGAGGTATTAAATAGAAAACTAAAAAAAAAATGTTTTAGAATATAAGCAGAGGAAAGCTACCTCACCTTTACTTGGCATTGCATGAAACTGGAAAAAAAGTAGCATGCTCGCAATTAGGCTAAATGTGCATGTACCGCATGATCACGTTAAATTTCTCGCGATACGCGACAGCAAACCGCACGATAAGTAAACAAGATGCCACATATGTATCATAGAAAGGAAACGTTCGGGTCACGTTGTACTGCACGCTAATTTATACACATGATCAACAGCGGTCCACATGGTTATTATATATATATATATATATATATATATATATATATATATATATATATATATATATATATATATATATATATATATATATATATATGCAAGGTGTTTCAGCGAACACTTTCAAAAATTCTTAAAGGTTGCCTGCGACTGATAGTCCAATTCTAGTTCATCAGTTGGTCTACTCGAAGAGGCGGAGATTCCGTGCGCGACGAATTGAAATGCATAATTGAATAATTATCAAAAATCACTAATTATGCTTTTTACTCATTATTTTATGGCGTATAGTGCAATTTAGCAATTGTAGCCATGGACTTTGCAAGTCGGATCCGCTCGGAATGATTTCTGAGGATGACACCAGTTTCGAGAGATTAATTCCCGAAGGAACGCCAATGTATTTCTCTGTGCCGTCGTGTCGATATATTGTTTTTTTTCCCCTTCTAATGCCTTGGACTTTTCGATATCATTATTTCTCAAGTTGCGTCGCACTGTATGTTTATCGGTCTCCTCAGCGAGCAATTAACCGCTGCTTCTTAAACCAGTACATTTGGTTGTTTGGGGCTACACAAGCATGAGCATATGCCGTGCCTTTCTTTTTAATGTGCTTCTTGCCGTTGCCTTTCCATTCCAGTGAACTTTTCAGTATTTGGCACCAACAAGTTCATAGACCAAAGTTTGATGGCATTAGCCGGGAAGCGCGACCGGGTGAGCCTCTCAGTGCGCGCTTGCTGCTATTCACCGAACATGGCAGCCTCGACGCCGTATAAGAAATCTTCCTTGCGGAAGTGCTTGCTGCACACCCGAGTTGTAACCGACGGCTGCTTGCCGGTTCTAAGTTTCGCGATCCAAGCTTCACGCAGCTTGTCCTGCGCGTATGCGTGAAGGCTAACAGCGGGCTTCGTTGCGTACGAATGGCACTGCGGCACCAAGCAGCAGCCTGCCATGCTGGACGCCTTCAATGGCCGTCACTACCCATTGCTGAAGAGTTGTTAAGCGAACACCCGAAGCGGGAAAACCTCCCCACTTAATCACAACTGCAGCGCAGGTGGGACTTGAAACTTTCGTTTTCAGCTCGCTTCGGCGCTTCTGAAGCAGCCGACGCGGCCGCTGTGTCACGGCCGGTTTCGAGGGGTGCGCGCGCTTCTCTTTATACGGCCTTCGCAATGGGGTCTGTTTCCGCCTCCCACCGCACCGCGGTGGAGTCGCCACTGCCCCACTGCTCCTAACTGCTCCGCCGCTGCGACCGCCGTTCACGCGGAAGGAGAACGCGCGCCCGCTCCAAGTCCGTCCCGCGTGAGTGGTAACCGTCAGGTCCTGATATTTCACCCCTATGCATTATGCAAAGACCGCGCAATCAGCCTCTTCGATTTGACAGCTAAGAGTTATAAACAACAGAATAACTACCGCGCGCCATCGCGTGCTTTTCTTCAGTATGACTGCATGGTCGCATGAGGCTTTGGTACACTCACGTCAACACTTTCTCCCCGTTAAATTTGGAGAGAAACAAATCTATCAGCCTCTTCAGTTTGCCTACTGACGGGTTTTAACCAGTGTGTAGAATTATAAGCGACCTGAAGCGTTTATATGACAGATTCCTAAGAATTCCGAAGCGTATAAAATATAGCTCCTGAAATCTCAAGCGCTGCCGTTATTGTTTTGCACGAAAGCGGATTTAGCATGAATTCATGACGCTGGACGAATTCAGAGAAACGAAAACAAATTTATTCACGGCTAAATTCAAGGTGTACAATGCGGTGCGCTCAGATCCATAACTTCAATATGTTTTACGTTCAGAACATATCAGTTGGCTGAAACAATCTAAATATCTATAGCATCGCGACTGACGCACATCTATTGCAGATTCAGTCGGTTTAGTGCATGAGTGATCAACAACTTCCCATCAAATAAAATGGCATGAACAATGCTGTAGCAGTGAGAAGAGCGCCAAACAAACACAACACTAAAGGCCACGCTGCCTGCCGGCACACAGTGCGATGAGAGCACTCCCCGTCCAAGAGAGAAATATGCGAGGCTCGGAAAAAAAAAAAGCAAGCGCAGACCAACAGTGACGTTTGCGCTTCGCACATAGTAGGGTAGTCAAGTTGGCAGGCTTTTCTGCACATTGTTAAGATCGGCGAATTCGGACCTTGGGAGGATTCTTAGAAAACCAACGTAAAGGCGGATGAGTCGGAATTCGAGACGTAATTCGACACGCAGCTGCGAGGAATGCCATTCGTGGAAGCAGCGGCGACAATGGCGTCGTCAGGTAGCCGAGTCAGGAGACGATGCCCCCTATTCCTGACAATGTGGCGAGGAAAAGAAAGCAATGAATATGGCGGCATTGAAACTTACATGAATCCGCCGCGATGGCTCAGTGGTTAGAGTGCTAAGCTACTGAGCCATTTCTATGAAGGCGAAATTCTAGAGGCCCGTGTACTGTGCAGTGTCTGTGCACGTTGAAGAACGCGAGGTGGTCGAAATTTCCAGAGCCCTTCACATTGGCGTCCCTCATAGCCCGAGTCGCTTTGGGACGTTAAACCCCCATAAACCATAAACCATCCCGTTAACCTTCGCATTAACTAAATTCTCTACCAGCACTTAACTTCGGCATGGACTATGAGACATGCAAGAAAATGACCGAAATACGACCTTCGGCATTTCAGACCACAACATCTGTCATTTCCCTGTCATACCTTTCAGGAACGAGAGTGATTGGACCTTTGATGTTTCTATGGTTCGAATTTTTCTATGAAAACTCCGTTCACGTGTGAACTTATTGGTTGACATGTAGATAAATCATTTGCTTTTTCTTTTCTTTCGTTTCGGTGAATCGTTGAACAAGAAGCAGCGGAAAAACAGCACGAAACCAGGCGATCACCGCCCGCTGCCGCAGAAGCAGGCGTGCAGAGAGCGGTCCCTAGCAGTAGGGTCGTCGCGCCCCTGGCGGCGGCGAGAGGCATAACTCTTGGAGAAAAACTCTCATTGCTTCCGCGGCGAATGCGAAGGCCGTAAGAAGGAAAGCGCACGCTCCCCTAGAGACCGGCCGTGGCTGTGTCCACGTGGTCCCACATACTCCGTCACGCCGACGGCGGCGCCAGCTGTTCCTGTGGTGGAGCTCTCCCACAAAAGAGCATCAAGCCAAGCAGCACAGTGCACGTGGCGCGCGCTTCACGCACTGTAAAATAGAGCTGTTAAGTGGGGAAACGCTAAGTATGCCAGTTAAGCACAGATGAATGTAACAGACCTGCTTTGTCGCGGTGACGTGGGTATATGCGGGAAGTGCTCGTTTCATGATTCCGCAAAAAAGCACGCTTTAATGACCAATAATAATATCGAAATCTTACTATCAGCAAAATCAGTCCCACGGTGACAGCTGGCTTCATCACCCTGTCAAGGTTACGGTCTGAAATAAGACAATGAAAGTTGTAATCAGGACTTATGGTATCGTTTCTTCTTATTGTTAATTGATATCATAAGAGAAACGTGCTAAATATGGTAGGAACGTCTGTGCATAATACACACACACGTATAAGAAAACTAGAAAGCTAAAAGGATTAGACGAACAAATAAGTTGATGTCTCAGCTTCCATGCGGTAGTCTTGTGTACAATATCCCAGTGCCTAATTCTTGCCTGCACGCCCAAAGAACATTTATTGCGATAGCAAATATATGGACACTCCATGCGCATTTCTGCCGTCGGCGTCGCCGTCGCCGTGAGGTTCCGTATGAAGGAAAGCATGTGAGGGTGAGCCGGCGAACGCGGTTCAACCTCGCGTGCACGTTGTGAGGAACACGGCCTGGATGCGGGCCCTCTCCTGTCGCGCGCGAGGCATGGGGGTCAGGCGAAGCAGGAGGGGCGTTGTTCTCCGGCGGCTGCTGCGGTGCCTCGATGTCCTCCTCGCCCGCCGCTCCGTACAGAGTGGAGACAACCGCGGCGTCTACTACGGCGTTGGGCACGCCATTGGCGGATGCGGTAGGGACGTGTTGCCGGCGCTAATGTGTCTTGAAAGCGATCTGAGACGTGGTCAATGTGCGCGCCCGCGCGGGCCTCATCTTCAAAGCGATCTCCGATGTTTGCAGCTTACGCGTAGTGCCGGTAGCGTCGTATCCGCTGTGCTTTCGACGTTTCGATCACGTTGAAGCGAGATATGCATCAAGGTCAATTAGCTTGCTGCTGCCGCGATTCCTTAGCCCAGAATTTTGACAGCGAGTTTCCGCGCTCATCATGCGACATGTGTTAATGTGCAGCTGTGCGCGCGTGACGCCGTACTGGTTAATTTAGTTAAAACACGTTGGCGGGCTAGTTGGTTTGAACCCGTTACAGAATGTGTAAGCGCGTCTGAACAAGGACGTAGGAAGAAGCAGACACACAAAGACAGCGCTGTCTCCGCGTGTCTGTTTCTTTCTACGTCCTAGTTGAGTCACGCTTAGACATTCTCTCATTGTTAATTTAGTAATACAAGTTTATACGGCCGATATAGCTACTATCCTTACTTCGTACAGCTATCTACTAACTTCTATCGCAATCGGTGCTTTGCCTTTCGAGCGGAACTGCGAATTTTCCGGGTGTTTCTTTATAAAACTTAGATTTTGAAGAAATATCTTCTGGTCGGGAAGGATCATGACACGGAATTGTGTAAACGAAGTCACATGCCTGCACGGCACAGCCAGAGCGCAAGCTGGAGGAGCGGCTCCGTAGGAGCCCCCATATCCGGCAGCACGCACTAGAGGGTCTTCGCGGTGAAGTCAACATCCCAGTCAACCCACAACTTTCGCATCGCACGCGAAATGCGAAGGTTGTGGGTTCGGTTCCCACCTGCGGCAAGTTGTTTTTTCATCCACTTTAATTTCCATTACTTTATCGTTTCTTTATTTCATTTATTAAGCACAGGTAATTTCCCCTATGTTGTCCTTGGTGTCAGTGTTTGTTGGCTTCTTATGATATGACTAATAAAAATCGGGCTCCTCGGTTAATCCCCTTTCTTCTCGTTCATATATATATATATATATATATATATATATATATATATATATATATATGCATACGATTCGCTTCTTCAGCACCGGTTCGTACCTTGCGAGGATGCGCCATAATGCGTAGCGAAGAGTAAAGACAGGTATCAAGACTAAGCGGCGCACATGTCACATTCCTTGGCCCGTGCCATGATACGATGCTGATGATGACGATGTTGATTTATTGTCATGAACTTTGAAACAGGGCGGTGAGAAATAGTCAACGAGCCTGCTTGATTTATTCAGGCATGCAACACATATTTTTTTTGTTCTAGCATTTTGTATACATCCCCTTAATATTGTTTTTCTTCCTGAAACCTTCTCTATCTACCTCGTACCACTGGTGGTGGTGGTAGCAACATTATTTTAGCGGGAAGGAGATGTGGGGGACCGGGCCGCAGGGAAGGCTAGGTCGGTGCCCATGGGGCCGCAACTTTGGCACCCACTCAGCCAGCCTGGGTTGGTGTCGTTGGTTTGAAGTTCAGCGCACGCGCTGCCAGGCCTCCCCTCCGGGGTGTATAGTATAGGAAGGCTTGTATAGCGTTCTAAAACATGAGAATAAGTAGGTTTGATCGCGTTATGTCTTGCCCAATTATTTTTTACGCACTTTACTCATAGCGCGCGAAATACAAGAAGTAGGACGTAATAACGCGCTCGTGCGCTGCCACACCATTGGTAGCAGAAGTGATCCAAAGGAAATAAGTCTGCTGCTCATTGCCTGATAGGATGAAATTATGGGGTTTTAAGTGCCAAAACCACTTTCTGATTATGAGGCACGCCGTAGTGGAGGACTGCGGAAATTAAGACCACCTGGGGTTCTTTAACGTGCACCTAAATCTAAGTACACGGGTGTTTTCGCATTTCGCCCCCATCGAAATGCGGCCGCCGTGGCCGGGATTCGATCCCGCGACCTCGTGCTCATCAGCCGAAGCCTGATAGGATGACTGCGTGGAAGCGGCAAGCTGCCAGCGCTTGTGTTGGCTTTCTCTCATAGTTAGCGCGGCGCCTCGCGCGAGGCGATTGTAGCCTACACGTTAAGCAGGCAGGCTATGGCCGAGTCGAGCAATGAGCGCAGTTAGTTCCTTCAAATCACTCTTCAGTTAACTGGTGCCTCAGTGCGCATGCGCGTGACCACGTGACCTTTTTCGTGTTTCGCGCGCTAGGAGGAGCGTACAGGAACCATACTTACGCAGGACATAGCGCCCTGAAAACAACTGTATGATATGTTTTAGACCGGAATAACAGCTTTACCATTGGATGACACGCCCTTATATAAAAAAAAATAAAAAGAAGTTGATTTCTGAACATGTATATACGCGCAACCATTCTATTAATTCCGCAAGCATATTCTTTCGCATCACCGGGGAGACACTCATGTAGAGGCCCTTGCTTAATATGACAAAAAAAAAAAGAACTCAGTGCCCTTTTACTCTGTGAAGAAGGATGACCAGCGAAGCTGTGTAAGTGGGCCCCTTAATGGCGAACTGCACCTCCGCCGCGGATCGGCCCGGCATTGCACTATCTTCGGGATCGGCCCACGATTGGGGAGTGCTTAACGCCTGCTTCACCTCCGCCGCGGGTCGACCGGGCATTGCGCTATTTCTGGGATCGGCCCACGTATGGAGAGTTTTTGCTGACCACGCCAACGACACGAAAATTTCCTTGGACGGTAGAGGTACACAGCTTCGCTGTCAAACCTTCAGATTTTCATAATGCGCTTGTCCTCCCTTACCCGCCGTGGTTGCTCAGTGGCTATGGTGTTGGGCTGCTGAGCACGAGGTCGCGGGATCGAATCCCGGCCACGGCGGCCGCATTTCGATGGGGGCAAAATGCGAAAACACCCGTGTGCTTAGATTTAGGTGCACGTTAAAGAACCCCAGGTGGTCAAAATTTCCGGAGTCCTCCGCTACGGCGTGCCTCATAATCAGAAAGTGGTTTTGGCACGTAAAACCCCAAATATTATTATTATTATTGTCCTCCCTTTTCTGACCACCGCTATGTGCTTGTAGAACGGTTCTCACTTGCAGCTCTTCAATTTTGGTTCATAGCTTGGGTTTCTGTTGGGTATGGAGTTGTTTTCTGCTGCAGAGTGCACAATGTGGCCCGCTTAGGCCCACTTCTATAGTTGAGTGATGCAGTGTGTGATGCAGTGATCTCACCGTGGCCACACAACTAGACAGCAAAGTTATATTCACTATTCTCGTAAACTAGCCACTTGCAAACATTGGTACATGATGGACTTTTCATTTGCGAAATTATTTGTGACGTTAAATCAGCGGCTTCTGTGTTCCTTGTTTAAACAGCTTACCAAAGAAATTATATAGCGAACGTCTTTGCTTTTACTGCTCGAATGTCGTGAAATGCGCGAAAAATCCCAGAAGCAAGCTCCATCGTCACAGCTGTTAAGCAGAAATTTTCGTCCAACGCGCTTTTTCTGCGACGCATCGAGAGAAGCGTCGCGTTGCGCGCGCTTTTAGTGTCTCGCGCAGGCGTGACAATACACATTTCTTAGATGAGACAGCTCGAAAAAGTGTCGCCAAAGAGGCGTCGAAAGCCAGAAATGTGCTCACACAAAGCTGCATGGTACACTGCGATACGACATAGCCTGCTCTAGAAAAAGGCAGTTGTGCTCTATTGCGCTTTTGAGGACGGGAGTGGACGATTTAAAAGACTGTTGGCACTCACGAGATCGCGGTTTCAATGCTGGGTCACGGTGGCTGCATTTAAATGGGGGAGAAATGCAAGAGACCCTCAATTACTTTGACTTAAGGGTACGTTACAGAACTGCAGGTGGTACAAATAATTCCGGAGCCGAGTCCACTTCGACGCCCCTCGTAATAAACTGCGCCGCTTCGGACCCTTAAGCCTATAATTTATTACGCCCGTGGAAAGCGGAGGTGCGACGAAAGATGTCAGCTCTTAATGGAGCCATGTGAGAGCGATGGCTAGAAGGGTTACACACCGAGTACCTCCTGCTGGCGTTCTTAATGTCTATAAATATTGAGAAAAAAGATATTGGAAACTGAATCTCGCAGCTTTTTGGGCGCGTTTACAGCATTCTGCATATGTGACGACATCCAGCATTATTTCTGCCAGCTTTAGAAGATTGCAGTTACTTCATGGAGCAGCAGCAGTATAACGACAAAGAGGCGAAAGGAAGGTTTAGAAATGGGAAATGTATTACACGGTTCTTGCATGCGTACCTGCTTTTCACGGTCCAGAAGAAGCGAGTTGCCCATAAACTGCTTGAGAGGTGCGCTCAATTTATTATAGTCCGCAGTCGGACGAAGGACAAACATCTGTTTTCACAGAAAGGACAATTCTGTTTACAGTAGAAGAAAACTTATGGCGAAAACAAAGTTCAAATGAGCACAAAGGTTACCTCGCATTTAGCCCTGCAGCATCTTTGGCGTCACTGATATAGCAGTAACCTTTACTTTTCTAAACGCACACTTACGTCGCGCAAGGGTAGGTCCTCTGCATATGGCTGATACATTTCACGGAAATACAGTATCCATGTTTAGAGGAGTGTTGCCACACTAGGGTTTATTCATTGTGGTACTTCGAACTTTTCTTGAAAAAATTCGGCAGAACCCATCTCACGATGACGGTCGATGATAACGCGTTTAGCACTTAATTAATCTAGAAAAGAAAGGTACTGCCACCACCGAAACGAGTTACGTATGAGATGCGTACTGCAGCGGGGACTTCTCTTTCGCGCTTGTACGTGAAGAACACTCGGCGGCATCTAGCATCGACGACACGAAGCATGACTTCCGAAATCCATGGCGCGCCGGTGAGTGCGAACGGTCAGAAGCGTGCCACGCGGCAGCCGGCTTCCTCTGTCGCGCATCTTTCTTAACACGCTGCGCCATCTGCTAGAGTGGCCGAGAAGTCCGCGCGTGGCCTTAAGATGAGAAGCGTGACGCGCCGGTGTGTGCTAACGCTGAGGATTGTTCCCAATGTTCCCAATGTTCCCACATCGTGTTTTCCCACAGCGGCCCAAGTTGACGAGTTGTTCATTGAAGAACGGCATATGCCCAGTGAATCAGTGGCGCAACTCGCTAAACCGACGGCGTGGAAGAATGAGTGAATGAAATTCTTTATGAAAAAGGAAAAAAGAAAGGGGGGAAAGCATCCATAGAGTCTTATGGGTGGGGCACTCCGTCCGGGGCGCCAGTGGCCTCCACCGACAGCTGATCCAGAAATGCTAGTTGTACCTCCATGTCCGAACTGGCCAGCTGTGCTTCCCATTGCACCGTACTATAATTGTCTGATTGCCTAAACTAGAGTTCCAAATGCGAAAACACCCGTGTACTTAGATTTAGGTGCACGTTAAAGAACCCCAGGTGGTCGAAATTTCCGGAGTCCTCCACTACGGCTTGCCCCATAATTAGAAAGTGGTTTTGGCACGTAAAACCCCATAATTTAATTTTTCTTTAAACTAGAGTTCAGGTGTCTGGGCTTCGGCACGCATCACCACGAAAATTGGTAGAGTGTTGGCCTACCTTCGCACCACGGACATTTAGCCGGGTACAGCGCTGGATGTATAGCGTGTAGCTTTAAGAGATGAGGATATACGTCCGTCTGTATCCGTGATAGGTCTTTCGCCTCTTCTCCGCTTAGGGACTTGTGAGACGTTCCATACTTTTGGCGCGTGAAACGAGCCAGTACTTCCCTGGCTAGAATAGGAACGGGCGACTATCGGGAGTCGGAGACTGCCACTCGATTACAAAACGCGCTAGCTAACGCGTCGGCCTTCTCGTTACCCTCGAGCGCGGCCTGGCCCAGGCACCAAATCAACCTGTGGCGGTGGGTTGGTGTGGGTTCATGCAGCCGTATTCTACAGGCCATGAAGAGCCGGCAAGTTTCGTGCGAGTCCGATAATATTACGGACGACACACCCTTACGCTCCTGAAGCCGCACAGATAGAGGTATAGCCGTCCTCTCGGCCTTCTTAGTGGATGGGGTGCGTAAGGAAGCACTAGTGAGGAATTGTAAGCCCTTGTTTACGGCCGCGATTACGTGGCGATGCCTAACGTAGCTGGCCGCTTCGTCGTACACGACACTGGAGTCGGTTCCGAATTGTTTACGGAGCCATTTGACTCTCGATGTAGATCTGGCGTCGCGGCAGTCGTCGCGCATGTTTTTGGGCACCAGTTCCTCCGAGATTCGCTTCCGAACGTCGGGCGACACGTCCTCCAACACCTCGTCGAGATGCAGATGATGGGGCGGGGCTCCTATCGTGGTGAGAATTTCCCTATCCGCTGGGGTTTTACTGAGACGGTACCTCCGAAAGATGAGCACCGCTGCCCTCAGTTCTGCATAGGTGTTATGAAGACCGATCGCTAGAAGGACCTCCGTTGGTGTACTGAGGGGCAGCCCAAGGGCCGCTTTGTGGGCACTTCTAATTAGGGCGTCAACCTGACCTTCTTCGCCCTTAGTATGGCAGGCGGTGTGCCACTCCACTCTGGATGAAGGCCTGGACCAGTCTTAGTGTATCTTTTCCGCACATGTGCTTTCTGTGGTTCGTGATACGATGTGTAATTCTGGCTATTTGCTTCACTGCAGTCCTTATGGTGCCGATGGTGTGGTTGGCGAGGCCAAACACACCATCGTTGCTCTGTGCCCAGAAATCCAGAACTCGGGCGGGGGTGACCTCGGCGATGGCATGGTGGTCCACTTCGAGCGAAATATTGTCGTTACTTTTATAAGATTTTCCATATATTTTATGACTTCCGACTTATCTGGCACGTAGTCAAGTCCGCTATTTCTAGCGAACTCCGCTACCGCTTTCGAGACCTTCTGTAGCGTCTCGTCTTCCTGCGTTAGTGAACCCACATAGTGATATCATTCGCATAAAGAGTATAACTCAGGTGCGCAATCTTCTCTAGGGCGCGAGCGAGTCTGAGCACGTCAATGCTGAAGATCAGCGGGAAGATTAAGGCGCCCTGTGGTGTACCTTCAGTTGGCATTTGAAGTCGATCTGATCTTGTCTGCCCTAGCCCAATGATGGCCGTTCTACCGGAAAGGAAGGACTTATTGTAGTTAAAAGTACGCTCTCCACAGCTAATCGCATTGAGCTCCGAAAGGATTGCCTCGTGAGAGATGTTATCTGAAGCTCTTTCATGATCGAGGGCAAGCACTAGATGTTCCCTGCCTTTGGGCACGTAATCGAGGACCTCCTCTCTAAGTAGGAGAAAAGCATCCGGAGTAGAGAATTCGGCGCGAAAACCTACCATAGTGAGAGGGAAAAGGTTTTATTTCTGTATGTAATTTTGGAGCAGAGTTTGAATCACCCGCTCGCAGGCGTTGCCAATACACGTTGTTAGCGATATGGGCCTTAAGGCTTCTAGAACGGGTGGTTTGCCCGGTTTAGAAATAGTTATGCTCTGGGCTTTCTTCCATTACAAAGGAACTTCACCCATGTCCAAACACTGTTCGTTAAGGAACAGAGCAGGGCGCTCTCGGAACTCGTCGCTGACATTTCGAACCATGGTGTTGGTGATCTTAATCGACCACGGGGCGGAGTTTCTGTTGGCAGCCTCCATGGGCAGCCGCAAATGCCTCTGCGTTGCTTACTGGTGCAGCTAGTTCAGGGTTCTCAGTACCATCACACTACGTGTTGCTTGGTGGTATGATATCTGTTCCTATATATCGTTCGATGAGAGCCTGGATTAATTCCTAGTCTCTACTCGGGAATTCGTGAGCTATTTTCTGTAATGTACGGTTCACTGCGGACTTGAACTTGCCGGCTCCAGCATACTCCTGATGGGTGCACAGGGGGTCTTTAAGAGAGCTAAAAAACTGAATCCAACCGTCGGCGGCCAACGGTGCTGCGTAACCGTTTGCCACCATTGAGAGGGCAGCTAAACGCCTGTAAAGTCTTCGGTTGAGGTGCTGCCTCATCTATCTTTCCGAAAGGCTCTACCTGCTATCCCACAAGTGCAGCAGGTGTTGGCCGATCGCCGAGGTTTCTGCCATGCGCGCGACCTTCTTGGAATTTTCCTCGGGCGTTTTTCGGATAAACGTTACACAGCCGTTAATGTCACTAGGCGTGTTCTCCGGCAGGGGTGCTTCCGAAAGGTCGCCTAGTCTGTTATGGCGGCATCATCCGCGATAGTGCGCAGGTTCGGCGAAGTGACTGACGTGCTTATGATGAAGTGGTCGCTTCCCAAATTTTCGTATAGGTTCGTCCACGTCACGTTCTTAATGTTATAAGTCAAAGTTAGGTCTGTGAATGTATCCCTGCTGACACCTGTTTCCTAACCTCGTGGGTGCCGTTTGTAGAGTTGCCAGTCGAAAACCAAGCTTCGCTGTCATGCGTTGCAGTAAAGCCGCGTTGACATATCTCCAGGAAGTGTCGGGAGCACTGAAATCACTCACTACCACTCTTTGCTAGGTCATACAAACATGCAAACAGATGCAATAAAAAGAAAATATCAATAATTAGTGAAAGCAAATGACTTCGGCGAGCAATAATGCACTAAGCTCTTGTTTGAGGGAGCTTTCTGAAGGGCTAAAATTTAACAGTTCTCCTACCTTGTTTAATACTTCTATAGACTGATATGTGAATGTTTGTTTTCCATAATTTGTTCTTGTTTTCAGTAAGTGTCTGGTATTTCAGCGTAGTGAATAACGAGATATTTCTTCATGGTATAGTTTGGTGAATAATTTTTGTTTATGTATGGTGATCAGAAGCTTCTTATAATATATTCTGTCTGCTCGAAGAAGGGAATAGCGTTGAAATAAAGGAGCTGTTTCAAGGTCTACAAAACGGCCATGGTAATTGCAGTGTATACGGAGGATTTGTTTCTGTAAAAGAATTAGCTTGTTGTAGTTTGTTTTTGAACTTGTTTCTCTGAAGTTTGTGTTGAAGTTTGTTTGAAGACGCAGCAGAGTTTAGAGTAAAGGAGAGCATTGTATAACTGTTGTTTGAGCCAAGGCGCAATCAGCTGGGTTATCTTGTTGATGATACCGACAGATTTAGAAAGGTCGTTGCATAGCATCCTTACATGTGAACACAAAGATAAATGTTCATCAAACCATACGTCTAAGAATTTTTGTTCTTGGACATGGTTAATTGCCGTACCATTGAAATAAATGTTAATGTCACTGGGTATGTTCTTGTTACGAGCCCTGAATAAAATGTATGTTGTTTTTACAGTATTTAATGCAATACTACTTTCTCTCAGCCAAACTTACAAGCGATTTGGACTTGCGTTAACGCTGACAGAAAGTCCAGAAGTGCCACTGGATGAAAAAAAAAACACGTTGGTATCATCGGCATACATTGCCAAGTCAGCTGAGTCGGGTATTCGTACAATATCATTTACATAAATTAAGAACAATAGTGGGCCCAGTTTTGAGCCCTGAGGTACTCCCTGTTATCATCAATCATTAGCGACGCCGCGTATTCCGTAGATTTCTAGTTTATGCAACAATATTTTATGATCGATTGAGTCGAAAGCCTTCATCAAGTCTAAAAAAAGGCCGAGTGTAACCTTCTGTTTATCGGTGTTCCCAATTATTTTATCTTTGATATCTAGAAGGGCCTGCTTTGCTGACTTATTATTTTGGAAATTGTATTGGTACTTTGAGATTATATTTTGTTTAGTCAAGAAAGACCACAGCCTGTCAACCACGACGCTTTCCAAAAGCCTTGAAAATATATTTAAGACCGATATTGGTCTGTAATTTGAGACTTGATCTCTCGCACCACCTTTATGGTTTGTTGTTATGCGAGCGGTTTTTCGCGCATATCTAAAACTTCCTGAAGATATTGATAAATAAACAATATAAGCTAGAACGACACTTATTTCGCTTGAGACATTCGATCGGCTCAGGTTGAATTCCGTCAGGTCCTGCCGAGGCTGTGCTCTTCATTTTGTCTATCAGATATTGCATCTCAACGCAATCCGTGGGTTGCAAAAACATGAAGCTGGTCACCGGCGGGATACCGATTGCATGAACCACTCACTCTTCTTTGGCCACCTGCCTAGGTACATGAACCAGCCTGAACAAAATGTTCGTTCATGCTCGTCATTTGACTTTTGTTCAGCAATGGTATTTGCGACGCGATACTCGACTTTCTACTTGTTATTTTCTTCACTGCATGCCATATCAGTTTCAGTTCGTTACGTATGCTAGAACACAGTTGTTGATAGCAATCTTGTTTAGCTTTCTTCAGTTTGCTTTTTAGGCGATTTCTGCACTTTTTGAATGTCGCAAACTGTTTTTGATCACGTGTTTTTATGAAAAGGTGGTACATCGCATTTATTATATAAAGATACAAATGATGGTTTGTTTGAGGTTTTCGTACTTTCTTATTTCTGCTTCGTTCATATCGTAGCAGGAAAGCCGATTCATAAGATGTTTGTACGCTTGAAAGAAAAATGTTAAAAGCTGCGTTAACATAACTTTAATTGCAGACCGCCTGCTAGTCTATAGCTAGAATTCCAGAAAGTGTCGTAACAAAAAACCGTTTATTATTCGACGATAACAACGTGCACGGGTAGCGAGATTCTTGTTAGTGCGATTGGTAAAATAAAATAGGGCTAAATGGTCATTTATATCACTTGTAAGAACGCCAGCAAATACTTCATTTAAGTTTGTAACACAGATGTCAGTCGATGTGGCGCTATTCTATGTAACTCTGGTTGGTAACTTAATGTGCTTTGTGTAGGCGTGGCAAACTAGAATTGATTTCAGAAGCCATGCCCATGTATCATGTGAGCTCATGTCCATGTTTATATCTCCTATGGTTATCAAACGTTCATTGCTGAAACAGGCATGCGGTAGCAACGCGCCTAAAAAAAACTGCAAACAATTTCTTTCTCGCCAGTAGTAGGTCTAAAAATTACCGATGCCATGGTATTTCTTAAATATACAGTAAGGCATTCTACGTCTTCAGTAACTACAGCGAATTCCTCCCCTACGGTAAAACGTGATCTCTCTTTTACGTACATAGCTACACCACCTCCCCTTTGATTGATTCTATTTATGTGCGCCAAGAGATATTCATCAAAAATAGGTACGGGGTCGTTTTGTGATAACTATTTTTCGGTGAAACATATAACATCAAATTTATTTTCAATTAACGACGTCATATTGTGAATTTCGTCTACTTTGTTTCTTATATTTCCGGAATTTATATGCATAGTGGAAAAACTTTTTAAATCTGTGGTTTCTCTGTTGATACGAAGGATATCGTAATAGGCGTCACGTAACTAATTCAAGTCCCAACTTAATATAATTTTTGAGGTAGTGTATGCGTTCCTGACAACCTATTCAGTCTCTGCGTCATTTTTAAGGTCATTTTGCGAAGCTATGCAGATGACCCTTGAAGTCTCAGTTTTCCGTGCCAGCACCCGTCCTTTTGATGTCCAAACGAACTGCCAGTTTACCTCGGATTTCTTCATGCGCGCGGCTGCAAGCAGTTTCTTGTTTTTTTTTTGTGTGTGTCAGGTGTTCATTTACATACACATAGTTATTAGACTCTAGATCGAGCTCTTTACATGTCAGCCACTTCTTTCTGGCCTCGGCGAGCAATTCATCACGCTTCCTTTATTGGAAGAAGCGAACAACAATGCTGTGCACATCTTGTTTCGGTGCCGGGACCTAGTGACATGTGTCAGAGTCACTTTCCTTGATGATTTCTTCAAGGGCGTCGCTTACTTCTTCAAGCATTTTTCATGACGTCAATTGTTTTATCTGTTTTTAGAATTCCCCTGATTTCGAGATTATTCAAACTTTGGTACTGTTCAAGGTCTTCGATTTTTTTGTGTCAGCTTTTCTCTTTCATCCCTTAGGGTGCTATTTTCTTTGAGTAGCGGCTTTATCTCATCCCTCAAGGATATTAATTTCTTTTTGAATTCGCTCACTTCATCGAATGCGTCGGCACAGTCTTTTACACTGTCTTTCCGTTCTCTCAACTCCGTTCGCATGTCACGCTTGCACGCGTCAAGCTGTCTAGACAGAACCTTTATCTCCTTGGCGTCATTTTTCCCACCCATCCTCTGCACTGTCAGGCAAAAGCGGGCCCAAACACACTCAATTTGGCAACGGAGCAAGCGAACGAAGTACAAAGGAAGATGAAAGACCCAGAGCAGCACCAGCTCGGTTGTGCCTCCATGATGGGTCTTGTCTTCTTGGGGCAACTGGTTTCATTCGATTTTTTTTACGCTGCCTGCCCCCGGTAACGTGGATGGCGCAACACGCCGCTCAATTGGGGGCACATTTATGTCTTTGGGTTGGGTCTCGCGCTCCACACGTGTGGCACACACTGTAACGCTCGGTGTTCGGCACACGTCCGTGTGATGCCCTGTTTCGTGGCAAACCTTGCACACTTGGTTCGTTGGTTTGTAGAGGTAGCACAGGGATTCCGCCCCGATGAAGTAAACGCATCTGGACAGAACACCGCACGTGAAGGTGACAAAGGCCTTTTCGGACAAGCCAAGCATTCTCGCCCGCTCGATCACCGCCCGCTGGGTACGCACCCGGCGTTTGGCCGCGAATTACGCCGGCATTGTATTAGGCGGGGTCCCGTGCATGATGCCTCAGATGGAGTCCTCTGGGTCCGCCACATACACATCAATTATGGATGGGGCCGGTCCCGAATATTAAGGCGGGTGATCTTCCTCACCTATTCGGCCGCGTGCTCGTGTGACGTCGAAATTAGGATAGTAGAAGAGAAAAAAAAAACTTCCGTCGAACTACAGTTGGAAGACGTTAATCGCGGTGAAAGAAAGCTCCGGTCCGATTAAGTCTTTCACAGCTAGGCCTTTGAACGGCCTCATCACAACTTTGATATCGTCTTCTGTCAGGGGAGCCAGCGGTCGTCATCCTCTCAGATGATGCCCACTCTTCTTCTGGCTCTTATGCGGCGATTAACCGCTGGACGTATTTGTAGTAGTGTCGTGTTCAGCCGTTCCTTTTTTCTCGTTCTCCTGCTGCTCCTGTTCTTTTATCTGTCGCCGGGACAGCACCGCCTGCGAGCCATCCTCAGGCCACGTGCGGCCGTTCTATAGCCGCCTGTCGCAGCTGCAGTCTCGTCTCCTTCCGTTGAATCCCGAGATCGAACAACAAAATATGGGGTTTTGTCTTTACCATGCTATGTTGCTATGGTAAAGTCTATGGAAGAACGTCAACCGCGTTAATTTCCTGCGCATGTAAAGAGAAGGGAGATTGAGTGATTTTTTTTTAAGGTGGACGCACTTTGATAGTGAGTGTTTGAAGATAAGATGATCGGTTCAGCTTCGTTTTGAACGTATTTGAGTAGATTCGTGTGAAAAGAGTGATGGGGGTGCTAAATCATAGACGCATGTTCTAAAAAGGGCCTGATGGAACGGTAGCTGTGCCAATGGAAATGTCTGCGATTCTAACGCTTTTCCGGTGTAATTGCTGTGCTGTCGGACGGCTCAAATTCAATGGGCTACCACTGTGCTGTATTAGGCGTCAAAAACAACTTTCGGAAGCGAATGTGAAGTGCAACTTCAGCCACGGGGACTCAGTGAACTCACACTGTTCCTCTTCACCGCTGCGGTTGCAGACAATCATTTGTTTTGCATTGCTAGCATAAACAGAACGAACTTGACGCCCTCGGTTTCGTCATCCGCATGTTATGATCATTGTCTTTCTGGTGAGCGCACGTCGATGAACTCGACATCCACGATAAACCTGGGATATGAGCGATATGTGTGCATTCGAGATGGTCAACTATTGCGAATAGACGAAGTCAACGATTTCTTCGTTCACTGGCACAAAAGTTAGCCTGTTAAAATGTGTTCTAAGATGCTCTGTGTATATCGTGCTTGACAACCAACGTTTTGGTGTAAGTTGGCCGGCAACGTATTATGAAAACAGATTACGTGCCGACGAATAAAAGCAAGGTGTGTTCTTTTTCGTTCCGTAACCAAAGCTACGGCTACTGTGCGCCGGTCTCTCCTCATTACCTTGGCCCTCCCGTGCTCTCGCATCTTGCTGGCAAGCCATCTGGCTGACGCTGCGCATCGCGCGGTGTATCACCAAGTATTACTTCAGAGAATAAAGTTGGAGTTGCAAGGAGTAGTTGATCGATTTTCAGCTTTCCAAAGTCGGCGAGGTAGCTTTGCGTAGGAGCCGCTCGAAAAGAAATGGTGCGTATATTTTTTCAAAGCTTCGTGCGCGTCTGATTGACCAGGTCGTTTTACAGACTAGTCCATGTTATTTAACGGCTTTCCCGGTCGAGTTACATTACAGTTTATTACGCACGCACGCACGCACGCACGCACGCATGCACACACACACACACACACACACACACACACACACACACACACACACACACACACACACACACACACACACACACACACACACACACACACACACACACACACACACGCACACACACACACACACACACACACACACACACACACACACACACACACACGCACGCACACTCACACGTGCACACGCGCACACAAACACACACACACACACACGCACACACACACACACACACACACACACACACACACACACACACACACACACACACACACACACACACACACACACACACACACACACACACACACACACACACACTGAAGGTGTCTGAATTCCAGAGCACATAGAGACAGAGGGAAAGTTTATTTGAAGGACGGCAGATAGGTCGGCCTGAGCTAGCGCGCTCCAGCCTGCTACTCCGCACAAGGGTAGGCGAAGGAACGCGGTCATAAAGGTGTGATGAAGCATGATGACCGCATATAGAGAGGGTGGCACAAAGGCGGAAGCAAGTTCAACATTCTGTTGATAAACATTCAGAAATGTCATCCATAAGGTCAACGCCGGGTTGCATGTTCTGTCTGCAGTCGCCAGTTCAGATTAACCTTCAGATAAAGGCTTCAGATAAAAACTTCAGATATAGATAGACGAAGCTCCTGTGAGGGCTTTTCCTTCGTGAGCCGCACAGGCGTTAAGCAACAGCTTTACAGCATGGAAACGGCTGCCATAGGCAGCTCCAGTACGGCAAGCAGCTGCCGGGCACTTTTAGCGGCCGCATTCTGGAGATCCCGCAGAGGATAACGCGCATTGACTACCGCAGTACCATAGTACCAGTACTGAAAGCAACGGACACAACAAAATACACAAATTCAATGATTACTTCCATTTCCTATTTTTGGTTCCGAAGTGATTGCTCAAAATTTCTTTATTATTAATGTAAATTTTTACATTATTATTTGCTCGTATCTGTAGCGCCTTCTTTTCTCGGTTGTTCCTCCTATTTACTAACATATAACTGTGTGCTGAAATACTCCGCCCGCTCTGTAGTTTGCATTTAGGTCATCGTCGATCAACAAGTCTTTACTAATCACTCCGACCATTCCAATGCCCAGAGCGCCCTTATGCGGCTTGTCTCCCTTTGGTTTTTGGACTTCGTAAGCGAACTTGCCGCTTAGGTGAACCTGAACGCTGAACTCACATTTCTGCAAAGAATAAGAATATGCGCAAAAATGACATAAATATATTAAAATACATGAGAAGATAGTCAAATGGGATGATAAATGAGCTTAAAGCCGATAGAAAACAAATGTTTTTCTTGCTCACTGGAAATATTTTAATTTTTAAATGACTTAGTCTTGACCCTCCCTAGGAATACTTATTTTGAAGTTATAAACGACCTTCCAAGCACATCCCTACAAGGTGCTCAGTACATGTGCTTTTACAAACGCAGCAGCATGTAACGAAAAACGTGGGATTTTCACTGACATCAATCAAGAGGTTCCGATGGGCGTTCTAACCCATAGTACGCATTCACATGTAAGAAAGCCAGTGCTCAGACACCTTTACATGCACCTTTATGATGCATGCGTGCGGGCGTTTAGGCATTGCGTTGTCTGCTTTTGTGATCAAGTGAGCGTGTGCGTGTTCCGCTATATATATCACGAGGGCAACTGCATGATGGCGAATGTTTGACGACGGAGGCGTGACGAGACGGTTTGACGGCAACCGGGTGAAGAAGCTGGACTGAGGATGATGGCACGACCCCGACGGCATGGCGACGATGCATGACAACGGATGCATAATAGAGACTTTACGACAGCGTATTGACGACGATGACATGACAATGGCGGCATAATTATGATTAATGACCGCACTATGATTACGATAGAATTACGAAGAAGAAATGACGACCATGAACCCACACAGACGGTTTGACGACGATGGCATGACGACAATGGGAAGATCTTACTGAAGCGATGGCGATGATAAAACGATAGCTTGATGATTTCGACTGTTGGATGACAACTTAATGATCACGATGGCACGATAACGACAAGATAATCACGATTTAATGATGTGATGACCGCAATATAATTACGATGGAAGATTGCCATCGATGGAACGATGAAGGCCGTGCCTTTGGAAGGCCATGTGAAGCCAGCCTCGAGCTTGACTGCTGCTGGGGAGTGGGGGACCATCATGCTGGAACCGAATACTCCTGCCATCAAAAAATTCGCACTAGACATTAAATGATCACTGGCGCTGGTCGGGGAATTGAGTCAACCAGTGCGGGTTCTTCTCGCTCCAATAATGGACGTTATGTGGATTGACCTGTTCGTTTCTGGAGAAATTTGCTTCGTCGGTCCACAGGACGTTGCTGATGAAGCCTGGCTCATCGTCGCACTTGAGCGAATCCAGTTGCTGAGGTCCTGTCGGCTTTGAAAATCCTTCTCGTCTAACTTCTGGTGAATTTGAAGATGATACCGATGAAGTTTCGCCTTCTTCATGATCGTCCAGACAGTTGATTTGTCACCTGTACGTCAGCACTTGAAATTGAACGCTGGCGTGAGGGTCCGCAGCCGTGAACGCCAGGATATCTGTCTCCGCATCTTCAGTTAAGGTCCTGTGGCTTGTCTTCTTGAACGTTCCCGTCTGCCTTAGCATTTGGTAAGTCTACATTATAGTGGACGCAGTTGGTCTCCCACTACAGTGCCATGACTGGTATAACTTTGAGGCATTTCTCCGATTACCGCCCACCGCTCTCAAGTCAAGCACCACATTTGTCCTTTGCTCATTTGTAAAGCGCATTATTCTCGTCTCATAAAGACAAATTGAACAGATGCCGTTGTGTCATTAGGTTTCTTTGTTGTTTGCACGCCTTTTTTTCACGTAGTGTCACGTCGCGACCGTAGTGTCACCTAAACTCTATGGTGTTTTAATGCGGCTTTGCGTCGGTACTTCCTGCGTCAGTTGTTGGCTTAACAATTTGAATGATGTTTATTTTTCAGAAACAGCAGAAGCGTACCTTACTGGACCTTCAGTTTACCCTCCACCACTGTTTTCTTGCCTTCCCACGTCACCTTTTCCCTCTTCCACCCTCTGTCCCTATGTGGGAACTGAGAGAGTGGCAAGGCTGTTATTCACTCCAGGAGAGTTGCGATCTGGGTTAGTTGGTACATATTGTTACGCGAAGGACGAGTCAGTAAGCGGAGCAACTATTTACAGGTTATATTTACAACAGCGGTTGCAGCGCTGACCGTTTAGATTCACAGGGTGAGCCCAGTTCGTTCTTTCTCCTCTTTTCTCGAGTGTTGGCATCCACGCGCCTCGTCCAAACAATCAAATACCACACGCGTGTAGCATAATCCCCCGGCGGCGGAAGCGACGTCTCGGAGCGTCTAAATGTCAGCACTTGGAGGGTGATACTGCTTCATTCGTGTAACGTGCGCGATATCACTGGACTCGGAAGGAGATGGGGCGTCAGGGGCGATATCGTAGGTGACGGGAGTCAAGGCACGAAGCCCTCGGTATGGGCCTGTGTAACGAAACAGCAGTTTTTCTGACAGGCCGACCTGACGCGACGGAGACCGTCGAAGCACCAAAGAACCAGGCGGGAAGTGCACGTCTCGGTGTCACCAGTCGTACAAACGCCTTTGACTTCAGAAGGCGGTCACGGGTAATTTACCTTGCGTGAGAACAGCGGGCGATGGCGTCAAGTGCATATTCACCGGTCGGTGCAGCGTGAACAGGGAGGGGCAGTGTCGAGCGTTGTGTCGAGGGGCAGTGCTGGTTCTCGGCCGAACAGAAGGATAAATGGGGAATAACCGGCTGTGTCGTGGCGCGAAGAATTGTAAGCAAATGTGACAAACGGTAGAGCGAGGTCCCAGTCAGTGTGGTCTGAAGAGACATCTTTCGCGAGCATCTCTGTGAGAGTGCAATTGAGACGCTCCGTGAGGCCATTTGTTTGCAGATGGTATGACGTGGATAGCTTGTGCCTCGTGGCACAGGACTGTAGGATGTCCGCGATAACTTTTGATAGGAATGTCCGGCCACGGTTTGTGAGAAGTTGTCGCGGAGCTCCATGTAATAAAATCACGTCGCGTAGAAGAAAATCGACGACATCTGTCGCGCAGCTTGTAGGAGGCGCTCGGGTGATGGCGTAGCGCGTGGCGTAATCCGTGGCCGCAGCAATCCACCTGTTCCCAGAGGTAGAAAGAGGAAAAGGGCCAAGTAAGTCCAAACCAACCCGAAAGAATGGTTCCGCGGGAATGTCGAGTGGTTGAAGGCAATCAGCAGGGAGCGTCGATGGTGCCTTGCGTCGCTGGCATTTCTCACACGAAGCTACGTATCTTCGAACGGAGCGAGCAAGCCCTGGCCAAAGGAAGCGTCGGCGGATCCGGCGTAGGTACATGACACACCCATGTGAACGGCAGTGGGGAGGTCGGGAAGTTCGTGGAGAACAGCCGAGCGAACGTGTTTAGGGATCACACAGAGTAATGCAGGGCCGTCGGGGTGTACGTTGTGGCGGCAGAGTACGCCATCTTGAAGTGTGAATAAGCAAGGAACTGTCGGCAAGTGACGATTCCAGGCGGTCAATGATGATACGCAAGGACAGGTCCCGGCGCTGCTCGTTGGCGACATGGAGCAGAGGAAAAACAGAGAGAACACAGGCGTCGGTGTCAGTATCAGACGTAGACGTCGAGTCTTCGACTGGGTAGTGAGAGAGGCAATCTGCGTCCTGGTGTTGGCCTTCCGATTTGTAAGTCACTGTGTAGGGATATTCTTGTAGTAGGATGGCCCAATGACCGAGCCGGCCAGTAGGATCCTTGAGCGACGAAAGCCAACAGAGCGCATGATGGTCTGTGATTACTGAAAAGGGCTTGCCATACTAATATGGGCGCAACTTTGAAACAGCCCAGACGAGAGCAATACATTCGCGCTGGGTAATCGAATAGTTGCGCTCTGCAGTTGTCAGGAGCCGGCTAGCGTAGGCTATAACGCGGTGATGTCCGTGCTAGCGTTGCGATAAGATGCCGCCGTTCCCATAACCACAGGCATCGGTTCGGACTTCTGTAGGTGCGGACAGGTCAGTGGGCCGAGACCGGTGGATTGGTGAGAATCGTGATAAGGCGTGAAAATGAGGGAGCCTGAGGGGAACCCCACGTAAAAGGCACGTCGTTTTCCAGAAGGTCAGTGAGTGGTCGAGCAAGTGCTGCGAAATCTTTCACGAATAGTCGGAAATAAGAACAGAGACCCACAAAACTCCGGACGTCTTTGACAGATTGAGGTACAGGAAAAGCCGTTACTGCTCGAAACTTCTCCGGGTCGGGTTGTACTTCGGAAGTATTGACGAGATGGCCTATCACTGTAATCTGTCGGCGCCCGAAGTGGTACTTCGATGAGTTTAGTTGGAGCCCAGCCTTGCGAAAGACGTAAAGGGTAGCTGCGACGCGCTCAATGTGCGTCTCAAATGTAGGAGAAAACACGAGGACATCATCGAGGTAACAAAGACAAGTTGACCATTTGAAACCTTGAAGCAGAGAGTCGATCATCCGTTAGAACGTGGCGGGGGCATTGCATAAACCGAACGGCATAACCTTAAATTGGTAGAGGCCATCTGGAGTGATGAAAGCGGTCTTTTCTTGGTCTTGCTCATCGACGGAAATCTGCCCATAACCAGAGCGAAGGTCGATGGACGAAAACTATTTGACATCGTGAAGACAATCAAGAGCGTCGTCGATTCGTGGTAAAGGGTAAACGTCCTTTTTACTAATTCGGTTTAGGTGGCGGTAATCAACGGAGAAACAGCACGTGCCATCTTTCTTTTTGACGAGAACGACCGGAGATGCCAAGGACTCGACGAGGGCCCAACAATGCCTCCGGCGAGCATCTTGTTTACCTCCTGCTGAAGAAGCTGCCGCTCTGCCGTGTCCGGCGATACTGTCGGCGGTGAATGGGAACAGCATTACCAGTGTTTATCCGATGCTTAACAAGGGACGTCTTACCAAGTGGTTGACTGTCAGCGTCAAATATGTCGCGGTAGGAAAGCAGAAGGCGATATAAGGCGCCTGCGGGGTCAGGTGCGAGGTACAGAGCGACCATGGGACGTAATGGGCCGTCGAGGTTCAAGGCATCCTGCGGGTAATCAGGAGGATCTGGAGACGCGTCGGCTGCAAAAGCATTGACGTGGTCGGTCGTCTGTCACTGACCGGAGCGTGGCCACCACTATGATTTCAGGTAACACTTACTTCGTGAAGCCAAAATTGATAACGGAGAGACACATCCGATCAGCGGCAAGAGTTACGACGGAGTGTGGCACAGAGATGTCGCGTGCCAGGAGGACATCACGGAGAGGTGCGACGACATAGTCGCCATCAGGCACGGTTGCTGTTGAGGACAATTCGACGAAGGTTAGGGCTTTTGGAGGTAAGCGAACAAACGCTGTAGTGCAGAGGGTGTTCGGTTGTTTGGGGCGAACGGCTGAAAGAAGAGGAAGCTCGAGGAACAGCGTACCGGTGGAACCGTCGATGAGGGCAGAATGCGTCGTCAGAAAGTCGAGCCCGAAGATTAGGTCATGAGGACAACTGGTTAGCACGGTGAACAGGACTGGAACTTGGCGGCCAGCAATTCCTATGCGAGCCGTGCACATACCGCTGAAGGCAACAGTGGCGCCATTGGCGATGCTTACGGCTCGAGTGATGGCAGGCCTAACAAATTTTTTGAGGCGACGACATAGGTTAGCGCTGATTATGGGTACTTGGGCTCCAGTATCAATTAATGCCGTCAACGGAATACCATCTACGTCTACTTCAATCAGGTTCGTGTTGGTGAGGAGCGTCACCGGAGGATTTGGACAGGACGAACGTGATGCAGCACTACCTCCAAGAGCTGCATGGCCTAGTTTTCCGTCCGTCGGTTGGGCGAGGAAAATCTGCGAGGTTGGCGTGACGGGGAGCGACGGCGTTGAGGCGACGGCGATCTCACGGAGGAGCTGTTGTCAGGAGCATCAGAAGTAGGGTACAGACGGCGAAGTGAATAATGGCGAGCGTCGGCGTATGGGCGAGGAGCAGGGAATGAGCTCCAGTAGGGCGGCATTCAGGTGGTGCGGCATTGGCGGGACACATGACCAACGCGGTGGCAGCGGAAGCAGATCGGTTCGTCGTCTGGGGTTCGCCATTCAGCAGGATTGCGTAGTCTGGGAGCGAAATACTGGTCATTACAGGTTGTGGACATGTGAATGGGTGCCGAATCAGGTCGGGAGACAGAGCAGGCGGTAGGGATGCCAAGGTTTGCAATTTTTTGCCGCAGAACTGTTTGAATAAGGGAAATAGTGGGGGCCGCTTGATCAAAGGTACCGTCAGGGGATCCTGGATGAAGGGGAGCCGAACGCGGCGCTTGAATCTCCCTGCAAACGACACGTGTGACTTTCTCTTGAAGTGGTTGTGTGGCAGTAAGAGCGGAGCAAGAGGACGTGGTAGGGATGTTTGAGAGCCGGAAAACTGTGGGACGACGCGGCGGCATTCTTTGATAATAGCGTTAACGGTAGAAACGTCGTTATAGGCGAGCAAATTGAAGGCGTCGTCCGCGATGCTTTTTAGGATATGGCCCACATTGTCATCCTCGGTCATGTGCTCGTCGACTTTTCGGCAAAGCGCGAGCACTTCCTGTATGTAGGAGACATACGATTCGGTCAACGACTGGACACGGGTGGCAAGCTCTTATGGCGCAGCCTGTTGGTGACCTGACGGGTTTCCAAAGAGGTCGCGAAGCTGATCTTTGAAAATGTCCCAGCTGGAGAGCTCGATCTCATGGGTGCGAAACCAGACACGCGGTGTCCCATCCAGATAAAAGATCAGATTGGCAAGCATGATGGTAGGGCCCCAGTGGTGGCTTTGGCTAACACGCTCATACATGCTGAGCCAGTCGTCGACGTCAGCGTCATTTTGGGCGGAGAATGTCCCAGGATCACGGAGACTAGGAACCGTCACGTACGTTGTGGTAGGCGCCACAGGTGTAGGTGGCCACGAGGTGCTTCCATCGGAAGCCATGGCTGAGAAGACGACCGTGTGGTCGCTTCGAAGCTCCGTGGCGAGAACGGGGAACGTTCCACCTCGACCACAATGTTACGAAAAGGACGAGTCAGTAAGAGGAGCAACTATTTACAGGTTATATTTACAATAGCTGTTGCAGCGCTGACCGGTTAGATTCACAGCGCGAGCGCAGTTCGTTCTTTCTCCTCTTTTCTCTAGTGTTGGCGCCCACGCGCCTCGTTCAAACAATCAAATACCACACGCGTGTAGTAATATTTTTGAGAAATAAACCAGTCAAAAGATAAGAACAAAGGAGAGACATCCGTTGTGTGTGCCACATCTTTACTCTGTTCTTCGCCTTTTGTCTGGTGTAATTTTTTAGAAAGTTGTTCATTCGTTTGGCTACTTCGTCGGTTCAGCGCATTTTCTCCCTCCTCTTCTCTCATCCTCTCTACAGTTTTATCAACGTCCCCTCTGCACTTGCAGGTTTGTAGAAATATAAGTGCTACACTTTCTGCTATGCTTTCGAGTGGGGTCACGGATAATTACCGCTGTAAGAAGGCTAATGTGGCGACACCCAGGTAGCTCCAGAGGGCATTGTGCACGTGTTAGGTTATGTGGTGTTCCAAACGAGTTTCTCGCGTCAACTTTCCTTTGTGCCACGCTCCTGCCACGCTCCTGCCCCGCTCTGAACCACCGCCTGAAGCAGTGTGCAAGACATCAGCAGCAGCGGCGCAATAGTCGAAGGAATATGCAAAAAAAAAAAAAAATCTTCGCTTTAAAAGATGGAGCTGGGCAGGCCATGGAATGCGTCGGACAGACAACCAATGGATAATTAGAGTTAGAGAACAGGCACCAAAGGAAGGGAAGCGCAATCAAGAACTGCAGAAAATTAGGAAATTTGCAGGTAGAAGTTGGAATCAGCGAGCGCAAGACACGGGTAATCGCACATCGCTGGGAGAGGCCTTCGTATATATATATATATATATTACACACAGGGTGTTTCAGCTAACTTAAGCCAGAATTTAAAAATATGCCGACGCACTCTAAACAAAGCGACCGAATGCATGTTGCTCTCTTTTGTATGTAGTGTGTCAAGCTATTTTTTTGTATTTCGCATAACTGGATAATTACTAAAATTAATTAACCAACTTCTGAAGCAACGAAGTTAGGCAAAAATTCCTATTGGAAAGTTGCAGAGTGGTTTGCAAAACGTCCGAATAAACAGTTTCTGTCTTTTTATCTAATAAGGTAAATTCGTTTTTGAAGTTTACTGCGGATGCCCGCGTAAAAAAAAAAAAAAAAGAACACCGCGTGATATGCCCACTTGAGCGTTGTGACTGCGCTGCTCCCAAGCGTTCCGCGCACAAACGAACATAGCATTTAGCCGGGTGTGCTTCCGCTGCGTCTGCTTATCGCTATCACGAACCGTCACTATGGAAACACATCACTGGCGTAAATCGCACAGTCAACACCTGAGTCACTGCTCTGTCGCCTTTTACACGCCCTGTTAGATGGTATGTTCGTTTGTACGCGGACACTTTGGGAGCTCTCCAATCACGGCGCGAAAGCGGGTATGTTACGTGGTATCTTTTGTTGCATTTCGCGGGCATCCACAATAAGCTGAAGAACACTAATGCTTAGTAAATACAAAGTTAGACACTGTGTTATCGGACGTTCTGAAAAGCACTCTACAACTTTCTAATTAGAATTTTTTGCCTAACTTCGTTGCTTCAGAATTTAATTAATCTTGACTGATAATCTAATTAAGCAAAATACAAAACGAAATAGCGTGACACACCACATACGAAAGTGAGCAACATGCATTTGGCCGCGTTGTCTTAGAGTGGATCGGCATATTTGTATGGTTGGTGGAAATACCCTACATACGCATAGCCATGTTGTGGTGACGGTGAAGAACACAGTAGCGAAAACTTTAAATCACGGAATAACTCTTCATTAGGTGAACCTGGGCCCACAAAAACAAGCGACACTCAAAGCACAACGATAGCGGTGAGCACAGGCCGCCATCGTCGAAAACTGATCAGCGGTTCAAGCACGCCGGCTTCTATACATCACTCACGGAAGGTTGTGTCATGTATAAAATGGTTCCCGCGTGCCTTCCAAAAAGTACTACACAATTCACGTCGCGCATGCAGTCAGATTATGCAACGTTCGGTGACAACAGACGACGGATAGAACCATTGATAACATTGGAGAAACTTCGGATACAAGCAAGCGCGTCCTGCACTGGGCGACAACGTTCGACACACACCTGCTTGCCGGTGAAAAGCAAACACCCGAGGTAGTTAAAAAAGCACGCGCGTCAATATATATATATATATATATATATATATATATATATATATATATATATATATATATATATATATATATATATGGTAATGTCTCACATGCTGTGTGTGATCTCTCGGCATACATACCTTCTCGGAATAATTGTCCCCATAATCAAGCGGCAGACTCAAATTTTCAGGATTCCACATGACGTATGTTGCGTTGCTCAGGTTAAATGGGAATGTTTCGTATTTTCGACCCTTATATAGAACGGTAAGATTGAGCGGCAGGGTAAAAGGAGTCAATATGCTCCGATATATGAACCAGAAGAAAAAATCTTTGCACTTGGAATAGTCCAAGTTGCTCGGCTGTTCACAGTCACCATCGTACTTCAGATTGTTTACGGTCCCAGTAACAGTGGGCCTGAAAAAACAATGTACAAAGTTTTTGTCATTGCTAGACCTCGCATGATGCCTCGGTGGCCCTAAACAGGGCTGCCAATTTAAAGGTTACATACAACGAAGTTTAGCTTTGGCTCAATTTGTTATACATGTGCATTATGTACCACTGAAGCAATCTTGGCAATGCCGCAGGACTCAAATATTGTATAATTTTCTCGTTAGCAGCTCTTAAGTAGCACCTACGCAGACGACACATGCCCCTGGTAGTCGTTGCTATGACGCACGTGCCAGCACGCTGCCTGTGAGATTTTTCAGCAAGACGCGGGCAACCGCGGGTGCCATATTATCCCGGAGATTATGCTGAGAATCAGACACGTACCCAGGTGCCGGGGGGGGGGGAGAAGAGGGGGGTTCGCCCCCCCCCCACGCCACCACTCCTCACACACATTCCTAAAGCGCCGCCAAATCACTATTGAGACTGGTGGTATTCGGTGGTTAACATTTTGCTGCCTTTTATCTCCTTTTGGATGGTGGTTGTTATCGGCGTCTCCTGGGGTGTGAAGGCCAGTTTTCTCGTTGGTTCGGTGCCCGCGCGAATAACTCGAGGTGCGTTCAGTTGTAACCATCTGTTGCAACGGTCACGCGTATAACTGTAGCGTCGTCATTTCAACCATCTGTGTTTAGACTGATCGAGGGACCAGGAAAGGGATTCAGTTCGTAGTGAGCTGGTCTTTAGGCGTCCGGAGAAAACACCAGTTGTGCTTAACTTTTCTTTTTGCGTCATTATTTTCTCGAGTGACAGTTCGCCCCGGCGCTGGCGGATCCCCGGAACCGTACACCCGCGATATGGGGTTAGCTAAGGTGAATAATAAAATCATGCGAAAGAGCGTCCATCATCAAACCCTGCATTAAGCGTTAAAATCATAAACAAGCTGAATGTCACTCGTTACCTTGTTTGCTTTTTTGCTAATTGTACAGCACTTTTCGTGCAAAATTGGCAACTGGAAACAAGAATAGCAAGCAGTTGACAAATTAGGCGATCTACTAAGGGAGAGAGCCGAGGCAGCAGCCAAACAGGAAGGAAAAGTGAAAATTGCCAAATTTAACCGTTTGAGAAAACAGTTATGAATCAACATATCTTTATTTGACAATGAAGCAGTGATAACGCCGCCGGAAGTTGAGAATGATTCCGTGTGTTATGAATGAGCTTTCTACAGTTATCAGTCGAGCCCCCTGACCTAGCCACTTCTCTGCTGTGCTTTCGTGGCCGTTCTTATTACCTTCCGCGGTGGGCGCAGTACGTCTAGAACCGCAGCGTCCTGTGCTCTAGGTGGTTGTACGCGACTGCTGGTCACGCATCGTTACGGAACTTCCCAAATAACAATACGAGTCAGTTTTGGCACTTGGTAGGGCAGTAAACGAGGGATTCAAACGAACTGAGATCGTTCCGCATATATATATATATATATATATATATATATATATATATATATATATATATATATATATATATATATTTCTCTACAATTCTTTCAGAACTAATTCAAAAAGCTCTACTAGAAATCTTTATTTTACACTTTCGCTTGATCACCTGTTCTTGGCAGTGTTCTTCGTGCACTTCTTTCCTGCGTGAGTCCATTTGATGTGGCTTCTTGTTTCTCAAGTAAAGGAGAGGTGTATCTCATAGGCGTACCTGTGAGGTACACCTTATTTAATTTCTCTTGGTGGGTTTAGGCGTTTTTATGGTGAACGGTGGGTATTATTCACATTTATACAAGTAAAGGTGACTCCCTCTCATTTGCATAGAAAAGTTATTTTGAGTTGCCCCCCCCCCCTCCATCCGAAAAAAAAAATGTGGGTACGTGCCTGCTGAGAATCCTCGCGTTCAAGGTCACGTACCACTTCTGGTGAGTGGTAATGGTGGCATTTTTTTCGTTTTTGGTATCAAAAACGGATATTGTTGCGAGCTTTTAGTAACGCTTTCGCCCGAATTTCGAATGTTAAATGTTAACACGTACGACCTGCTCTATTTTGATGAAGTTGGTCTTGAAGTTGGTTAAAGGATATATGCAAGTATCTTCCTGGCGTCAAATTTTCATTTCGTAGTGTTGAATAGTGGGCCTTACTTTATGCTTCAGGAACATGCCGTTGCTTCGGAAATTATGGAAAGAGAGGCTGTACACGTGAAAATACGCCGCAAGACTTCAATGCCTAAGGAATAGTACAAATGTCAGCCTGAAAGGAAGTGCGTTTTCAGACACTAAAAGAAAACAAAAGCGCATGATATGTTGACATACATGCACTGTTCTTAACAGAAGGTCTGGAGAAACGGTTCGTATACACCATAGGTACATCCTTCAAGAAGCATTTTCTGAGCCACATTCCAACAAGAAAAACGAATTAATTATTAAGCCACGCCATTGCAATCTTAAGCCAGCACGACATATAATGCTACTATACTGCCCTCCATGAAGTTGTCGTCGTGAGCACGCCAGTTTTTTCCTGATATAGATTCCAACAAAGCTGTGCCCCATGAAGCTATTTCAAAAACGGAATTGGGTGATAAAATGTGGGAATACTGGATTACGACACATATCTTCATTGCTGGCTTATCAGTACTTCAAAGCTCACCTTGCGATTTGTTTGTGGCCTCCACAGGAAAAGGATTATTCGTGTCTTCTTGAAACAAAAACATCGAGGTTAGCCGAGCTTCATGCGATCAAAGAAGCCATCAAACACCTACTACCGCATCTTGCTGACTACGAACCGCCTGTATAGATTCGAAGGCAATTCTGAAAAGCCGGCACGTTATACAAAGCAACTCAAATTATCTGCTTGCACGTAATGGCCCGCTACATGCTGACGCGCGTTCCTAAGGACCAGAATAAAGTTTTACCATACCCTCAACGACCTTACATGCTTAGTACTTACACCACGTAGCATGTAATGCTGGTAAACTGATTACCTTTCAATGGATTTAATCGCACTTCAATATATAAGGCAATGAAAGAAAAGCAGATGATGCAGCTGGTTAGGGCCACAATCAAAAACATTCACGAAAGATGTTTTTTCGCATAAAACTGAGGCAAAGTGTTATGCTCTTAAGCAGCGGCAAAAACTTTGGTCTTCCTCCAACGGACATTGCGAACTTATGTACCGTATCAAACCTGAGCTTGAATTGAGACTTCCAAGAAAACTACCCCGTGCGTGTACCATTGGCTATGACTTAAAGTCGCGCACACAAAGAGCCTCCTCTATCGCCTTGGTCGAACTACAACCTCTTGTTGCGACAACTGTGGATCTATGGAATTCATCAGATCATATTTTATTACACTTCAGAGCGTATGGCGATGAAAGGGACTACAAGACAAATATGCAAACCATTTATTAAGGCCCTGTGACACAAAGGCGCATATTAGGTCCTTGACGCACTCCACCAGCGCAGCGTCAAGCACTCGACTTCTTATTTAATTGCCTTCAAGCAATTGACATCTCTCAAAACTCCAGTTGTTATTGGGAGTGTTAAATCGTATAAAAATGCGAGCAGCGAAGTCAAGACGACAAATATATACGGACATGTAGAGCCAAAAGCAAACTGAAGTTATGAAGCGATTACGTTTCTTGTTTCTTTTCTTTTCATTGGCTCCAGCCCTCCTCCTCCTAGGGCCTTTTCCTCCCTGCTCCCCTTCCCTTACAGAGTAACATGTAGGCGAACATTTCTGCGCTGGCAGACATCTGTACTATTTAATAAAGAGCTCTATCTCTCAATGAAAATGTTATTAAATAGAAATTCCTTTACGACCTTGTTCACTTTAAATGAGTAATCTAGCTCAGTTCAAAGAAAGCTTACTTGTAATGACACCTGGCATACGGTGGATTGTTGAGTTTTGAAGAACAAAGAACAGGCTGACACATTCCCAAAGAAGATAAAAATTGCCATTAGCAAATTTTTATGAATACACACGGGCATATCCAGAGCGTTTCAGACAAGAAATTGTTGGAAGTTATTTAAAGTAGACAATATGTGATATTTATGCAATTTTCTCGGGATTACTTTTTTACCGAAACACGTTTTGCAATGACTGAATTAAGTAATTAGACAAATGTTTATGCAGATTGGATGCATTAACTTCTTGACCAAAAGAACCTGTCAAATGACCCAAATGCTAGACTGGAAGCTCGTCACCTGAGGAGTTCGTTACTGTTTCCAGACATGTCAAAAGCCAATTTCTGCTCCGTTATAAATTCCGACCGATTTCGCGCATAAAATGTAAACTCGAGTATCGAAGAACACTCTGTTACACCCTTAGCACACGCCCACGAGTGACGTGTCTGTTCACGCCTTGCTCTCAGGCGAGCTTGCTGCGAGCGACGATATCAAGCTTCGTCAGCATTTCGTGACTGACCGATTGCGTAATCGATGAGATTTTCAAAGCGTATGGTGCTGCTTCGGGAAACAATAGGTGTGACCATCACGTCTCCTCGCGTCTCGTCACGTCTCATCACGGGCTCTAACTATATGGTGACAAAACACTCATTCCGGCGAGGCTACTTACCGTTCGTTGCCGATCTGAAGGCCGCCTGTCAAGTTAAAGTCTTGAATACCGTAGCCTACGTAGTGATATATGTATTTTCTGACTTCGTCTGTTAGGTTTAGTTTCCCACATGATCCTGATAAAAAAAGAAGCACGTATATTTAGGTAGCCTCCAACTGTTACCTATATTATTTATTTAAGAATACTGACAATGCTACAAGATATTACTGCTATAAGCACTTACCAAAAAGTCTAAAAAATTAGATTTTGGGGTTTTTGCGTGCCAAAACCCAATATATATACGATTATCAGATACGTTGGAGGAGGTAGAGCTCCAGATTAACCTGGGGTTCTTCAGCGTGAACTCAATGCACACTACACGGCTGTTTTTGCATTTCGTGCCCATCGAAATGCGGCCGCCACGGCCCGGATTTGGTTTCGCGACCTCGTGCTTAGTAGAGCGATGCCTAGGCAAGAAACAGCGGCGGGTATGCAAAAAAAATCGCTTTTAACGCGAAAGCGTTAAAGGCTCCACGTCGCAAGAAATCCGGCGTCGGCATCCTGCGTTGGCCGTGTGTGAGCGAAAATTGTCGTATATATTTAGGTATATGTATATGCCACGCATTGCTATAAGACATGCGGTATATGCGGGCTATATTGCCGCACCATTTTATCACTAAAGTTGCTCATACCTTGTCTTACATTCTTGACAATGTTATTACTCGTTATTCTGAGAATGACAGCCCACAAACAGATGTCACGAATCAAAACACCCACAGCGCATGCCTTTGACGTTTAATCTTCTCAGACTGAAATGTTAACAGTGCGAAACGATAACAGAAAGCTGAAAATTATGCAGTTTCTTTTGGGCGCGGCTGTGGGCGCGGCTGTGGGCGTGGCTGTGCACTACCTCCGGGATTGGCGAACGCAAGAGACCGCTTTCGACCAGAAAGCTCGCCTTCGTGCGTAACGTTTGCCGTCAGCGTTTCCCAGTAAGCATTATGGTTACTTTAGCTGCAGTTGCCGGGAAGCGTGAGAAGCAGTGAGGGATATTTGAATGATATCGCGTACGTTCCACTCTTAAAGGCGAAACTTTAGCCCAAGGTATTGACATCTATTAACAGTCGGGTATTAATAACGACATGAAATTATCGTTTGATTATGCGCATAACCCTCATTGATTGGCACAATCACTGTGATCCTACGTTGTACTTGTTTCAACTCACGCAGTCTACTGCAACGGAGTTTTTTAAAAGTGAATAGCTTTCTTTGCCTCTTCTCCTCGACCAATACAAAGGGCGCGTAGTCTAGCGCTTTATCGAGTTGCGGGGGGCGTCCGTCAGCGAATGTTAACTTGATAGCTGTTTGACAGGCACGCACCATTGCTTGTGAGCTTTTATATTTATATAGATATACTGTGAGAATTATGGTTTCCCTTGATCTCCTTCATCTGTATATATTCATCATCACGGCCAGCGTCATGCGCTAGAGCGCTTGGCCTGCTGAATAAAGTGTTGAGGTTTAACAGCAGCCTCGCACGTGGTGGAGGTTGCTCTGGATCCCTTGGTCCTCTGCGCCTTCGAGTATTCCTGAAGCTTCGTTCAGGTCGCTGCTTGCTCCGTTTTCTACCTCCATGGCCCAAGAAGCGCCACCAGGAGCTTCCTTCGTCACCATCTCTGCCCAACCGGCTGCTCCCTCCTTTAACGTCACCACTCGGCAGCGTGACCCTCTCTGGCCTCCGTGGAGACGACCTTGAAGATAGGCTGGACAATTACGACCGAGTGAGTGGCTTTAACCGGTGGAATGGTTTTCACAAGCTTCACAACGTCGCCTTCTACGTTGCCAAAACCTTATTTCTTAACCATGAGAGCACCTTGCCAAACTGGGCGGCGTTCAAACACTAGCTTCGGCAGATTTTCGGCACTTCAAGCATTCTTTCTGAGGTCGCCAAGAAAAAGATCAATGGACGGATGCAACTTCCTGGTGAAACATACATCTCGTATATTGCAACCGTTCTCGCTCTTTGCCACTATGTTGGCGCCGCCATGAGAGAATGATATCGCGTTAATTGCATCCTAAAGGGCATTGGATACGTCGCATTCAATGCACTGGCGATAAGATTCCCATGACCATTGACGATGTCATCGCGACTTGCCAACACCTGAACAATACAGCAACCTGGACCAGCAACATCTGGACCAACCAGGACATCTTGACAACAGCAGGCCTCCATTTACACCCTGACGCCTTTGACTAACGTCTTTCCTCGGACACGGACATGCGTATGCTGATTCGGGCTCTTATACGTGAAGAGCTCGAAGCGCATGGCCTGTTCACTCCTCCCTTCACTCACACTCATTTGGTTCTTCATGGGCTGCGCGACATCGTCAAAGAGGAACTCTCCTCCATGAACTGCGCTTGGAGTTGTGCCCCTCCTAGACCGTCGACTTTGTATGCTCAGGTCGCGGCCATGCGACCAGCCTTCATTCAGACAGCGTCTACTGCCCCTGGAACTGCTCATAAACTCCTCGCGTCTCTAGCACCCCGTGCACTTTACGCTTCCTGGCGTACGCCCCGCTCAATTTGTTATTATTGTGGTATTCCTTGGAATATACCACGACTTTGTCGAAAACGGCCACTGGACGAACGCCGTGGCTAGAATGCCCACGAAAGAGACCCGTTGCTTCGTCCGAGTCGGTACCAGCGCTGGCCTGCACCACGCTCCGTTTCTCCGTCTCCAAATCCCGAAGCGCCTCGTAACTACAGTACAGGGCATCTCCGCTCTCTCTCCTTTCTCCGACGCTCGACATCGCCCCTGCAACCGGCCACCTGCACCCATGAATACAAATGGGAAAACTAGATGGTGCAGTTTTTGGAGTGAAAGCTGCAGGGTTCGTACATACAATTCCTCCAGTGCCTGGCCTGCACTTTAATAGTGTCTGTAGAAGGTAGGCCAGTTCAAGCATTGGTTTATACAGGAGCTGCTATTTCCATTATTCACGATGACTTGTGCTCTCGTCTACTCAGGGTAACTACACCTTACACCGGACCTATTCTACGTGGTGCTGCGAATGCTGTTGTCATTCGGCCGTCAGCGCAGTGTACTGTTCGAGTGTCCACTAACGGGATGCGCCACCATATTCAGTTGGCAGTGCTGACTTTTGTGTTCCCATGCTTATTCTAGGGCGGGACTTCCTCTCTTCCGCGTCTGCTTTCATTTCGTACAGCTTCATTTGGAAGACGCCCTCAGTTCAGACGACGTGCACCCATCGCCCTTCGCTTGAGAACTGTTGACGATTGTGTGGTGCCACTTGGCTACGAGCAACTTCTTGCAGTGAACTTTCACTTCACCAATAGTGACGCTCTATTTGTGCCGTCAGCACGTTGCCTATCCAAAGGGCTTCTACTAGGGCAGCCTCGTTCGCTACACCAAGGGCATGGCCACTTTGGCTGTACTGAACACAACCAATGAGCCCACATTGATCCCAAAAGGCATTGTTCTCACGTGCGTCGTCGACACTCAGCCTGTTTTTGTGCTTGCCTTAAATACTGAAGTTGGATAACGACCTACAGCTATAGAAGTGGTTCTTGCTTGCATTCTCGCTAATGAAATCAGCACCGATTTGACGCCACAGCAGACGGAGAAGTTACTGGCGTTGCTGTCCAAGCAAAACAACCTCCTTCGACCCGCATTCTCCACTTCGGGGACAGATTTCTACGACGGCTCATCGCATCCACAGAGATGGAACTTTTATCGTGCGACATCTATCATATCGAGTCTTTTTCGCCGTACGTCAGATCATCGGCATCCACATTGCCGACATGCTGAAACGAAGTATCATCCGTCCCTCCTCAAGCTATTGGTCGTCAGCTGTCGTTTTGGTGCATAAGAAAGACTGGTTGGTGCGCTTTTGTGTAGACTACCGTGCTTTGATCAAAGCAACCGGAAAACATGTATATCCATTGAGCCGAACTGATGATGCGGCGGGGATACAAGGTGCGGAGTATTTCTCCAGCCTTGATTTACGATCCGGTTACTGGCAGATCCCCATGCACAAAACTCACAAGGAAAAAATCGCCTTTGTCACACCCGATGGACTTTACGAATTCAACGTAATGCCTTTCGGCCTATGTTACGCGACTGTGCTACGGGGCCTAAAGTGGAAAACTTGTCTGTGCTACCTGGACGATATAGTCCCATTTTCGTCGACCTTCGATCTCCACTTGCAGCGCTTTGACTAAGTCCTGACTTGTCTCTCAGCTGCTCGCCTTCAGCAGAATACCAAAAAATGACACTTCGCCTGTAAAACCATTAAAGTACTCGGACACCTTGTCAGCCTCACAAAGCGCTTTTAGCGCGAGCTGTCTGACATGATATCATGTACATCAACCCTGATCACACCAATTGGTATGCCATGCCACCATTCGTCCCTTTCATATAGAACACCGCCGTGCAATGCACTACGGGGTACTCACCGTTCATCCTCGTCTACGGCCCTCAACCGATCACTCTCATCGACATCACTTTCTTTGGTGTCCCGGTGCCCTCGTCGACATCAGTGTGTGGGCAGTTCGTTTCGCGTGTAGCCCAGTGTCGCTACCGCGCCCGCCTTAACACCGCCTTAACACCGCCTTAACACCGCCTTAACACCGCCTTAACACCGCCTTAACACCGCCTTAACACCGCCTTAACAACACCGCCTTAACACTTAAGATCGAAAAACTCGCTATGATGCCTTCCACCGTGTCGTTTCCTTCCACCTTGGCGACGAAGTGTTGCTGTGGACCCCAGTTCGCGCCCCTGGATTGTGCGAAAATTTCAGTCCCGTTTCATCAGGCCGTACATTCTTCGGTAACAAACTTCGCCTGTGAACTATCGCGCCGCTCCCGTGACGGCCGCTGCCGTTCCACAGAGATTGTGCATGTATCGCGCTTAAAACCTTTCGTACGCCGTTCACCGCCATAACTAGCGGTCAGGTTGGCCGCTCCCGCGCGCGGGGGAAGTACTGTCAACGTTGTATTTCCCCTCTATTTTCTTCACATGTATATAGTCATCATCATGACCGCGTCAGTAGACCATATCTAACTCATAGCATGCATAACTCATAGCATAACCCATAGCTAATTTTCGTCATGCGCTCGAGCGCGCGGAATGCTCAATAAAGCGTTGGGTTAGACAGCCGCCTCGCAATAAATAAATAAATAAATAAATAAATAAATAAATAAATAAATAAATAAATAAATAAATAAATAAAAGTATTATTGCATAGCTTGCTTTGGCTCCTTTCGAGCGTTCGCATGGTAGTCGAGTTATACCTTGCGGCGCGCGTGTTTCCACGAGAGAACTCTGGGGCGTCTGAACGTTTAGATGCTGTGGTGAAGCGCTCGGGAAAGACAGTCTTCCCCTTCTCCCGCCACCCTCTCTCATGTGGTGGCTGCGGGAGAGGGATTCGGCGGCGGAAGAACAAGAATGGCACTCGCCTTCTAGGCCAGCGCTCTAGCCTGTGGGGACGATAGACGTGTGACCCATTCACTATTGTGCGCAGTCACGTGTACTGATGTCACAGGTGTTCTGGTTAAGGGCTTCGTTCTCCACGGTATTAGGCGACAAAGCCAGAAACATTACCTAAATATTCTCAGTGCAATAAACACGCGCATTCAAGGACATCAGTCCTTTCATTAATGCGAGTAGCTTGCTACAAGCGTTCGGACATTTTCTTACAACATTGGCAGACGTCGTCTGTAGTTTCGGCACAATTTCATTGCTCTTTAGATGTGAGAATGTATCCCAGCAAAATGTTTGTTTTGACATCAGGTTTTGCTGAAAACGTTAGTTTTAAAACTTTCACTGAAAAAGATCGACGTGTATTCGTTCATAGAACCTAAACATGTGGGAGGCGACGTTAGAGCAAACTTACAAGTGTATGGGAAATTTACAGCCGTTGCGAGGAATCACAAAAATTATCGTCATTGCGCTTCATTGAGCTTTGCACTATGTGGTACATTTAGAGGGGTGCGCGAATATTGGAAACTTTCGAATGAAAAACAAGATAGTGTCCTATTCGATTCAGGCTTTGAATACGACAGTGAATATCTTTAAAGACGAACATATTTTGAAACATTTTTCGAACATTGCTAAACGTAAACTGAGGGCAATTAAACTTGAAATGGGCGCAGAAGTAGAACAAATTTAAGCCCCGCAGTCATAGTACAGGCATGTAATTTAACAAACAGTTTCAGCGACAACTAATTTACCCTATGCTCTCCGGGGCTTAGTTGTTTGTTGCCTTTATATGGTCGTGATTAAAACGTATACAGGGTTTTTAAAGCGAATCATTCCTATTCGCACTCAGGGTCTCTTTGCAGATATACGTCCAGATCTGGGTATATGCCTCGCCTACTGAGCGCTTCGCTTCTCTGGATGACGTGTTTCAGGAGAGCAACAGTTGCGCCAAAGAAATGAGAAGTAAGGTACGTTACCTCTTCTTGGAATTATCTGAAATGATTAAGAGTGATACGTAGAATTACTCAGTGCCCACGCAAATGAATTACATTATTCTTAACTTGTTCGGCAATTAACGTACGTACGCTATAACAGAAATCACTACATTGCACGGACGTGTCGTGACGTGAGTTGTATTCTACGTAGTGTATACATGGCGTTGGTAAGGTTCGCATCAAAATCGTGCTATATAAAACTGAGGGCAAAAGCATATGCGTTAGTCTGCCCCTGATGACCCTTACGCAAATTCCCACGGTGGGTGTGAGCTAAACACAAACCGAAGCATAAGAAAGATTTCGTTACATGCTTTGTGCTGCAACTACTTCACATTAACGCAGATTCGCAGAATGTGAGATTCGCATAATGATTTTACGAAAGTGATAACAATATATAATAGGGAAAGTAGTACAGAGTCATAAAGTATAGAGACATGTCAAGCGATAACAGATTCCTTTGTTAATTATGCAGTACCAGTTAGAGAGGAAATAGCCACATATTAAAGTGTGGATCAAATCACCAGCTTGTATAGAAGGCCGAGTGAGGAGGATGCACCACCGCTGACGCGCTGACAATAGAAGCAAAATAGGTGGGCTTGAAGTTATGTATAAATACGAAATCGCTGAAGTTCAAAATATATTTAACTCATAGCTAACTAGGCGATAAATACTGTTTGGACTGAAGAAAATCTGTGACAGCAATATCTTTTGTAAAATAAGGATAATTGACTTCCATAAAAAGACAATTTTAAGTGTTCCAGAGACGCGCAATGACACATGTTAAGAGAAGTGGAATTTCGACGATATACCATCAGTCTTGGCAGAGAAACAGCGCAACAGACGACAAGACGGTAAACAATACAAATCCTCGATGAATCCTCAGCGAGCTCAATCCGACACTTTAGTAAATAATATTATACTACAACAAATAACACTTTGAATAATTGAAATAATACAGACGCATTAGTTTGGTTTAGGTACAGCAAAATATTGACTGAAGTGTTTACGAGTACAATCAGAGAAACATTTCAATCAACCGAAGAACAGGTTGGTTTTAAAAGGGGGCATTCAACAACGAATCACGCCTGTGTCATTCGTCAGGTGAGTGAGAAGTATGCCGAATATAACCGTCTCCTACATATGGGCTTCACATAACACAAAAAGACGTTCGGTTAGGTAGAGGTGCTGGTAGTCATGGATGTTCTGTTGTTGCGGGTTTCCGCAGAACTATTTCGTCAAACTCTTGCCTTTGTTTCGAGTTGTTAACAAATTCGGCTTCGCCCTGCCATCTGCTAGCCGCCTGGTTAAGTCAGGTGGCAGAACGGCTGCTTCGGAATGGCGGTGGTCCTGGGTTCAAGTCCGGGACCAGGATGAATTTTTCTTCAACTGCGAGGCTTTTCTTTCGAGGAACCCGTATGGGTTTCCTTTGTAGCAACTGTTACGAACGGGTGGATGCCTAATTTTCCCTTTATTAATTACCTGTCTCCACCTTACGGGTTTCCGCAGAACTATTTCGTGAAGTGTGGAAAAGAACGTATAAATCCAGCCTTTTGCCGAACAATGGCATAACATTGTTGCTCTGGTAAGCTCAGGTTATATTAGGTATGACACATTCTGAAGGCGAAAGAGTATCATTGATATTAAATATCCGGAGCGCTAATGTACACTTTTACTCACAGGGAAGTTACATTTCATTTTGTGAATCTTAATGAAGCATCTGTCGTGAGAAGCGTGGCAGCTGTAACTTTTTACGTGGCGATTGCTGATTCGGGCAAGGCCAATAGTGTACAAACTGCATAGAACCTAATATTGATCGAGATGAGCCAATAAATTAAGATCACTCAGAAGCACAAATTAATTTCAACGCAATTCAGTTGCCTGTAAGTTAGCATGATACCATGACCACTCAGTAAAGCACTAGTATTTTTGAATACTGAAAAGAACACCAGCGTCCAGTGTTCGTTTTGTATGAAGATGCATGTTTCTCAAGGATCTTAAGCGGGCATTGTATCAGCACATATATACTTTTCTTCTTAATGCCTCCAGTATTCCCAGAAGCTCGGTGAGAAAATAATTTAGTCTACTTTAGGCTGAGCTGGGTGCAGTCACATTTCGTTTGTGGTTCCCGCCTATATTTTGAGCCGGCCGGCTTGAACCAAACGAATATCTGAACGAGGTTAGTAGATTGTCTTTAGTTTATATATGAACACTTAAAAAAGCTGCATTAGAGTGCTAAAGGCAAACAGGAATTGCTCATGGTCACGTTCTGTTGAACTAAATAGCATGCTATCGATTTTGCCTATTGTCATGAAAAACAACTCTTTACCATCAACGAAAGTAGTCCCAGGACGATCGTCAGTTTCATGGTAGGGTCAGGTGCGGGCACTGAAAGAATAGTTGGGTACAACAGTATCTAAATTAGACGCTTTCCTACATTACATGATTACATTACAAGACGAAGATAGGAGAGGACTGTAAGAAAAGGCAACTACCGGCTTCCCCCTTGGCGGGTCAACCCGCGGGTGCCGTCTGCGTGAAGCCGAGGCCACAGGAGTGTGTTGCCTTCCCCGAGGGGCATAAAGGTCCGAGCATTCCCCTCAGCGTTGGCTCAACCCCAAGGATCCCATTTCCCACCGGACACGACTAAACCGCGCGTGGTCAGACGCTGGAGGGTCCAGCCCTCGTGTGCTCGGGTACGTGGTGTCGCAACACGTCAAACGCCTGCTGACGCAGACGCTCCGGAGGGGCGCAAGGTTTTATGATGTTGCGTGACAGACAGGCGAAGTGGGCGCAGCCCTAAAACGTTTCACCTTTTTCGCTAATGGTGAAAAAGGCGTCGAAACAGAAATTATCGTTTTTATTTCGTTATGTCTGATTAAGCATGGGCAGTGTGCACATATGGTTACGCGCATGTAGGGGATGCGAAGGTTGTGGGATCGTTCTTAGTATATTGGTTGGCGTGCTTGGCATGGAATGACCCTAAAGTCAGTTATGGAGACATACCCCCAGACACACCCTCAATGTGTAAAAAAAGGAAAAAAAAGCCAAGTTTTTGCACGCTTTTAGCTCCTTTGAAGAAGGAGTTGTGTCAACTCGCTATGAAGTTCAGCATATCTTTATAGGCTGGAGGTAATTTTGGCGCCACTTCTGAAACATTTCTAATACTTGTTCTGCCATGCCAGTTGGGCAATATTATTGTGGCGAAAATGATGTATTTATTGTTAACAAAATTCAAAAAATGCTTTTTTGAAGAATATTAGTCATCATTTTCTCTTAAGGAGATGGCAGAATCTGCAATTCTACATACGGACTTGCGGAATACACATTGTGGAAAAAAGTTATAGCTCAAAACTGATAAACGAAAATTTTCGTTTTATTCACCGTAAGAAGACGGATATGTACTATGATATAACAAACATAACAAATATAATAAAATGGCACTCTCTTTGCAGTCATGAATAAAGGAAAAATTAGACATCCACCCGTTCGTAGCGGACGGGTGGATTCGTCCCGGACCAGGACGAATTTTTCTTCAACTATGAGGCTTTTCTTTCGAGGAGCCCGTATGGGTTTCCTTCGTAGCAATTGCTACGAACGGGTGGATGTCTCATTTTCCCTTTATTCATTACTTCTCTCCACCTTGCGGGTTTCCGCAGAACTACTACGTCAATCTCTTTGCAGTCGTGCCTGCCATGGGCTGACCATACGCTGTAACTACAAGAAGACAAGTGTCATTCCTTAGTCTCGAGTGTCAAAGCCGTCAGCACCAATCCGCAGCTCAGTGGAGCTGCGTGTATTCCTTTTCGTGTCCACTGAGAAACAGTTATATTCTGGGACCATGCACTTATTACAGGCGTCAAAAGCATTCAGTGCTTCATACGCAGCGCGATGTTGTCTCAAGAAACCAGATTTGGGTATTCGTAACTTCACGCTGTAGTTACTGCAACGCTGATTGAAATCCTTTTCATAAGTGGACTGAGACAGTTAGCGATAGAGACAGGATTTGGATTAGAGGAAGGCGATAGGCATAAACGGAGATGAATAAATTTTCAATATTGTTGAGTAATTAGCGTAGCTATAGTTGCTAAGATTGGTGTCTGTAACGCTATGTTGTAGTATAACGATCAAATCACAAATTTGAATCGTTTTTATAGGCAAGATAAAAAAGGTACATAATGTTCGGCATACGAAATAGACAAAGAACGGGTAATAAATTTGGAAGCTTTTGAAGCTGTGGTTATAAATGTAATGGGCACAGTAATGACCAATTTACTAATGACTAAACATTGGCAAACATTTGCATAAGCAAATGAAACAGCGCAGCTGGTGCGAAGTCTCAGCGTGCTCCTTTCTGTTTTTTGAGAAACCAGAAAGCAAACTGTCGTCAACGCCAGGGCGCCATTATCGCTGCTGTACCATTGTAGTCGTTATGCCGTTGTCACCGTTGGGATCGTATCGTGATTATTGTTCTGTAATGGCTTGGTACAGCTGGCTGTGTTTGCACAGGGCTGCAGGAATTTCGCAAAGGGTTGGGCGCACCACTAACTGGCGGCGTAGTCAGCGAGTTTGGGGGCGGAGGAATAGCTGAAGCCTGCTTGTGTTATATTATGGTCACCGGATACAGATAAAGAAGTACGCGTGTCCCTATTAAGCAAGCACAGCATACGCGCCAACCTTGCTAATCCTTATCGCAGAGAAAGCTTTGCGATAAGGATTATGCAGATGCCCAAGGCGCACTCATGCTGTCCTGTTTGAGAGCCTACATACGCGCACGACTCTATCAGAGTCGCGCGATCTGCCACTGAAGACATAGCTAAAACATATTATTAATTGAAAAGTCAGTTAAAAAGTAAAGTTACTAATTAAATCTGATAAGGTCAATACTACGTATATTTCCATTACTTATGGCTGCGCATAAGATAGTTTTGACCACATGAGAGTGTTAAATACTGTGACACAATCGCACCTTATCTCAGCGCGCATCGCCACGGCCGAACGTCAGAAAGCCTGCACTCTTTCGTACTCGCAATTATGCGTGGATGGAAGCAACCTGCCTGTGACTTCCCATTTCCCTATTCTAATGACATGCTTCCATTGATGACGTATTGGATACATAGTTTTCATCAACCGGTGTTTTGTCCCGCGAGATGCAGTTGCGCTTCAATCGTGCGGCCATAACTGATGTCGCTGCTCATTGGTTTGGAACCGCATTTCAGCCTCGCCTTCGCGACTATGTGCATTGACCTTGGTTCAGACGCGTCGGTTATTTATGCGTCGCTGAACAACGAACCTTGCAGCGTAATCGCTGGCACTCGCGTTAGGTTCTCGAATGTAGTACATACATCGATATGCCCGTCGCGTACGTAATTTTATCACGCTAGGCTCGGCGACAACATGGACAACAGGTAGAAACACCGAGAACATTCGACAAACTTCCGATGCAGAAAGGCGCCGCTTGCGCTGAGCGATAACCTTTAACATTTGCGAGCTGGTGAAAGGCGGTCACCGGTACAGATAACGAAGTACGCGTGTCACTATTAAGTACAATATACGCACCAACCTAGCTGGATTCCTTGAACTTCGATTTCGGCCCTACAACGGAGGGAGGGGGCGTCAAGTTTTTATAACGGACAGTACACTGACGTCCAAATGACTATTTGACGACGTAGTGGCATTTTTCTTTATAGCAAAGCGGAACGCGAAGGAAAGAAGAGGGTTCGTTATCCGACCATTCTGCTTTAGGTTTTATTCAGTAACCTCTGTGAAGTCAGTTTTGGAAGATTCGATGCCATTTTCAAAGAACGCCTCCTTTCACCCTGGTTTTTAGCTGTTTCTTTATTAGAATTCTATTACCTAAATATTTCAATTAAATTGGGGGTTTTACTTGCCAAAACCACGATCTGATTATGAGGCACGTCATAGAGTGGGACTCCGTAAAAATTCGGGCCGCCTGGGGTTCCTTTAACGCGCCCCTAAATCTAAGTACACGGGCGTTTTCGCATTTCGCCCACACCGCGATGCGGCCGCCCAGGCCGGCATTCGATCGCGCGACCTCGTGCTCAGCAGGCCGGCACCATAGCCACTAAATAATCACGGCGGGAAATTCTATGATATGATGGCGGTATATCGCCTTTGTTCGTAATGTAGTCACAATAAAAAATTTTGACCGACCATAATATTAGACATTGAAAACTGTTGCCTTGGGTTAGCAGTGATAAGTAACATTCACTCGTTATTCGGTCACAGTTGGTAATGCCCTAACCTCCAGCACGAGATATTGGTAAAAGTGTAGTTTTGAGATTTTCGAGTTTTAAAGAATATGTTCTACTTAAGCGGTAGCGAGAACTCTAGCGTGCGTAGGTATTTTCGCATACTTTGTATGTCCGCTATACCTTTGCCATATAGGTCGCAGTCTTCCTTTCACCGGATAACGTTTTAATGGAGGCACAGTTTAAAACTTAATTATCAAGGTATCCTGACATCCAGGAGAGATCCCATTTGAATATCAAAGCGTTAAAGAACAGTTATCGCGTGAAGGGAACTAACATCAATACCTTGCTTTATTTAATAACTTTTAGGGCAGCAGCTTCTCAAATGCTCTTGTTTGTGAATACCAAAGGCGAACGGCTTCCCGCCAGACGCTGCGCTGCTCATACATATGCGGCGCTGTGAATGGCAGTTGACGACACCCACTTACTTGCACACCCGACACACCGAACGTGCAGTACAACCACAAATTAGGCGCGATAACGATCACTGCCCCCGGAAAGCCGGTTTTAAGTCCAGAGTTTTTCGCCTAAGACACGATTCCGGTCGCTACCATCGAGGAATAAAACGAAATAAAGTTCATACTAGGTTTGAGCGGAACCTGCATGCAGCATAGGAGCTCACCACATGCGTGAACCACTGAGCCACCGCGCAGGTATGCATAGCAGCTTCGTGCCTATAGGACGAAGGGCTTGTGTGAACGTCTGTGACTATTAGTGCAATTACTATTAGGCCACACGCGTCAGCAAACTCACCGCTGATTTCCTTCTTTACTTCCCTCCTCTCTCTCCGTGTAATCTTTGTTTTCCCCTTTCCCATGCCCCTGGCGCAGGGTAGCCAACGGGACGTTGTTCTGGTTAACCTCCCTGCCTTCTGGTTTTCCCTTTCCTTTCTTCTTGTGCCTATAGAATGCGACATCCGCGAGGTTCACTAATATGCACCACACGCATACTGGAGTCGAAACAATGAATAAGGGTGTACGACTACCTGACGGCGTAGAACATGACGAAGAAAAAAAAGAAAGAAAGGACGAAAGAAACCTTAGTAAGTCTATGCAACCTAACTGAAATTACTCATCAAACACAGGGTCAACTGTGCCTTTGCGCATCCCTTTTTTTTTTGCCTTCCGAGACGTAATGTGGGGAAGACAAGGCTTTGCGTTGCTGTATCCATGTCGCTGTTGCCGTGCGAATATATCCCCGAAGCTTGCTTCAAAGGCTCCACTGTCGAGAGTGCCTTGCCATGAGTTATGACATTAATTAATGGTAAGAGTCACTTTCGCATGCTCGAAGTGAAGCGTACACGTACAGGCCCTTTGTTACGGAATGCATTTCATGTACCTCCACGGTGCATCGACGGCACTTCAGCAGGTGCCAAAAGCTTCGGCACCTTGCAAGATGTGAGCCAGATGCATGCACGACCTCTTTAACCATGGAACTACCTGAACGTTGACAGCGCAATCTGTTTAAGACTACTGCCGCCATTATTACACAGGGCCTATAGTAGGCGCGCGCGCGCCTACGCGCCCGAACGCCCGCCCACCCGCCTGCGCGCGCCCGCACAAACAAACAAACAAACAAACAAACAAACAAACAAACAAACAAACAAACAAACAAACAAACAAACAAACAAACAAACAAACAAACAAACAAACAAACAAACAAACAAACAAACAAACAAACAAACAAACAAACAAACAAACAAAGAAACACGCACATACACGCACACACACATACGTACACACACACACACACGCACAGGCACACACACATACATACACACACAGCACGAACTCTTGATCGACGTTATCTGGAGAAAAAGACAGAACAGAAATCCAGCTTTCCTGAACGTCAGTTTAGTTTGCGTTAGCGCCACAGCGTGGGGTAATGACCTTAAACTTGTGAAAATTTCCGCGGTGACGTTGATATGACGTCTTCCAATATAAAAAAAGAAAAAAAAACGTGACCGCTATTTATGCGCACTTGACCACATAGCATGTCCTGCCGGCGGTATCAATATTCTTGATAAAGAGTAGCCGCCGGCCGACAAGAAATGACCTATCATCCTTAGAGCGGAGTCTCCTCGCGGCACGGCAAACACAGCGATGAATGACTCCGGGCCTTTCAGAGGCTTCCCGAAGGGCAGGTCATATATTTTTTTTCGTGCTACGAAGTCAACGTGCTACGACGATAATCGTCGTAGCACGTTGAAAAAAGCAGAGCACCGCGGCAGCTTCTCGCTTTAGTCAGAACGTATTCTGTATTTGTTGCTAAGATTTAGCGTCCCAAATTCACACAGCACGTATGAGAGGCGCCGTCATGGACGGCTCTCGATTTTGACCAATTGGTTTCGTTAAGGTACCATCAATTCTAAAGTGCCGAGCAATTTTTCACTGCGAACCTATCAACTACCGAAGCAGCTGCAGATCGAACGAAGGTTTTTTTCTTTTTTATGGGGTTTTACGTGCCAAAGCCACTTTCTGATTATGAGGCAGGCTGTAGTGGAGGACTCCGGAAATTTCGACCACCTGGGGTTCTTTAACGTGCACCTAAATCTAAGTACACGGGTGTTTTCGCATTTCGCCCCCATCGAAATGCGGCCGCCGTGGCCGGGATTCGATCCCGCGACCTCGTGCTCAGCAGCCCAACACCATAGCCACTGAGCAACCACGGCGGGTCTCGAACAAAGATGCGCTTAAGTATTAGGATGGACATATGAGCAAGTTGGTTTTGCACCTTGCGGTGTAAGACATGAGACAAGAATAGTGCTAACTGTATCTGTGTCGCCGTCCATTAGTACTTTATGCCCAAAGATGCCCATAATAGTACGTCATATTTGTTGGCCACCGGGCCATGCATACACCTTCAGGTAGAATATATGCATGACTTGCAGTTAGTTGCCAAAATAATGTCACGTGAGCGTTACGAATGTGCATGAAAATCAGTCTTGGAGATGACCATGCAGTAATACATGCGGGATTTGTCTGTTTTTCATATAGTCTGCCACACCACTGTTCAGCCTTTATTTTGTAGCCGCTTTATAGGCTAGTAGATACAGAAAGCCGGAAATGCTGCCCAGGTACTCAGAGGAGTTCCGCGCTACTCCTTACACTTACTTGTATTCTAGAGTTGTACGACTGTCAAGAACAACTTTAAGAAATGTTGGCAGTTTGAGCAAGTTGAGTTGGCACATTGTCCAATTTCTTCGCATCCACATCGTGCAAATAACGGCGTCGTCAACTCAGCCATCGAAGACTGGCTCCAATGAGTGCGTTGTTTGTTGTATGATTGAGTCCGCATCCCAAATTTTAGTCCCCATCCACCCTGCTATGACCGCCGACCAGTCATGTCGCATATAAGGGCGATCGCCAGACAGTTGCCGGACGCTGGAGTCTGCCTCACAGGACCTCACGTTGGTTCACGGGTGAAATACCTGGCATGCTGTCGAATGAAATGCCAGAATATTTAGCCTCCTTAACACTTGTCATGATTTTGTTCATTTAATGTTTTCCCAACAATGCGATGAATTCGTTTTGCGTTTGCGGTAATATATATGAGGTGTCTGCCCTTGTCAGGAATAGCGGTCATTATGTTTATGAAATGTTCCTACTATGTGATGTCGTAATTTATAAGCACTTCCAAAAGTTCCAGACAATTAAGCAGGTTACTTTGAATTACACCTTCTTTGGAACGGCAAAACGTAAGGTTAATTATGGCTAAAAATATGACTACGTCTATAGGTAGCGGCGCACTTCCTTTAGCACTTCCTCTCGGCCTACTTTTTCTCGTCCGTCTTGCTTGAGATTGACGTCAATGCATATTACCCTTTATATTCCATATACACGACGCTGATGTTGGGAAGCTTAGGCCACGAAATGTTTCACTAAGGCCTATATACCGTTTACAGACACAAATTCAATTTGATGGGGAAAATAGGATTTTCAAGGAAGCCTGTATTTGCACCTATATTCAGAAAATGAGTTATGAGCCAATCAACAATGTTGTTTACATATTAAAAATTCAGCTAAACATAAAACGACAAAGAAAAAAAGACCAACTCGCTTGCACAGAAGATAAACATTTCGAACCCGTCAGTGAGCATGAGAGAACTACTTGAAATAATTATCTGTTCGGGCAAGGTCGATATGTAAAAAGAAGAAACGCACGCAGCTGGAAACAGAAAGATAACATAATAATCGTCAAGCTTTATCCGCATGGCACAGGCACGTACCCAGGATATTTTTTTCGGGGGAGGGGGGGGCAGCACCCAAGGAAACTTTTCTATGCAAATGAGGAGTGGTACCCCTTTTACTAGTACAAGCGTTAATAATTCCCACCGTTCGCTACAAAGACGCGTAAACCCGCAAAAGAGAAATGAAATAAGGTGTATCTCACAAGTACGCCTGAAATATACGCGTATCCTTTGCTTGGAAAACAAGGAACCACATCAAATTTACTCGTGCAGGAAATAAACACGCAGGAAGGACACAGACGAGAACAAGTAAACAAGCGAAAACGTCAACTGATTTCTAGTGGCGTTTTTTTTAGTGAGCTCGGGAAGAATTATAGTCAAAGATATATTTGCGGAACAATCACAGGCCTTTTGGATTCTTTCTTTACTGCGCTACCAGGTGAAGTGCCGAGGCCCATAGAGTTTCCTACAATGATTACTAGAGGAAACTCTGGCGCTAGTGTCTAAAGAGTGGCGGTAGGGACATTTCCAGGGCGGACACTGGGTTCTGTCATGGAGCGAGCAAAAGAAAAGATGACCACGTGCGCAACCTTGTCATAGTAGCAAGTGGGCTAAATGACGTCCTAAACAGGAAAGGGACATGACTAGCCCAGCGCTTGGCAAAGGGGGTGGACGACGGAAGGGGAGCCCCTCAGGTGCAGATTGTGGTGTGCACGGTGCTGGAGGTGCCTGTACGTGACAGTCACGTACAAAGGGCCGTAGTGGCGGCTAATGAGGCGATATGGAAAATTAGCAGAAAAAAGGGTTTCGAGGTTGCTGCAGTAAACAGGGAAGTGAGAAGGTGGTGGCGGTTTTAAACGCGACGGGATCCACTTCAATTACAAGCTGGCGACTTGATAGTCGCGCTGCTGCTATTTTAGGGGGCCCACAGGCGCTCAGGAGGCCAGAGTAGGTAGTAATGAAGAATGTCCCCTAGGGGAACCTCAGAAGGGCATCGAGGTCGATAACAGAAAAAGGAGGAAAGCAAAAAAGAGAGCTCGCCATGGAATAGGCTACATAAACATGCAGGGCGGCAGAAGAAAGGAAAAGTGGGCAGAGATTGAGGAGCAGTTAAATAGAGAACAAATAGGGGTGTACACCGTTACAGAAACGCACCTTAGAGACTCGGAAGAGCCGCCAGGGATCGAGAATTATGTTTGGGAAGGGTGCAACAGAACTAAGTCGGAAAGAAAGGGAGGGGGAGTCAGAATGCTCATCCATCAGGGAGCCAGATGGAAAAGAGTAAATTCAAAATGTCAAACCACCTTTGGTTATCGGGTAATCGGGTAATCGGGTAAAAGGAAGTAATATCCGGTTTAATCTCTCATACAAACAGGCGGGTACAGCAGTGGAGAAGCAACTGCCAAGTTTATTTTATGTGGACGACATTGTGTTGCTAGCTAACAAGCAAAGTGATTTGCAACGTCTGGCTAATATGTGTGGACAGGAAGGCAACAATTTAGGTTTGAAATTTAGTGTTAGAATATCAGGTGTTATGGTATCCAATGAAAACAGTGAACAGACATTGCCGATAGAGGGCCAGGAAATACCTCGGGTAACGGAATATAAATACCTTGGTATATGGATAAACGAAGGCAATAGATATATGGAAACACAGGAAAAAAGAATAACAGTGAAAGGGAAGAGAAATGCAGCCATAATGAAACACAGAGCGCTATGGGAATAAAATAGGTACGAGGTGCTCCGAGGTATGTGGAAAGGTGTTATGGTTGCAGGACTTACTTTTGGAAATGCGGTTGTTTGCTTTAAATGAGGGGTACAATCAGTACTCGACGGGAACCAAAGGTCAGTCAGTCGCCTCGCATTGGGCGCTCACGGGAAGACCACAAATGAAGCTGAGCAGGGTGATATGGGCTGGACTAGTTTTGAAGTGAGGGAAGCTCGCAGTAAAATTGAGTATGAAGAACGACTGAAAAATAGGGAAGAAAGCAAATGGGCTGGGAGAGTGTTGAGGTATCTGTACAGGAAAAACATTGATTAACAGTGGAGGAAGGGAACTAGGAAGCCTACCAGCAAGTATGCGGCGTGTAGAATGGGCAACACAGCAACAAAGAACTTCAAGGGGAAAGTCAGAGAGGCTGAAATAATCCCATGGGTAGCGGCAATGGAAAAGAAACTTACCATGAGTAACTACTTAAGAGGAAAATACTAAATCAGGAAAGAAGCAATTTATGATAACTCAAAGGGAAGATCATTACTTTTTGAAGCGCGATTGGGATGCCTTAGAACACGCACCTATAAAGCGAGATATAAGAAGGAAGAAGAAGCATGTGCTTGCTGTGTTAAAGCTAGGGAAACTATGGAGCATGTTTTATTAGAATGTGAAGACGTATTACCAGCGGTCCATTTAGGCACCACTGGCCTCTGGGCCGTTCTCTTTCCGGAAGTAGTCTTATTAGGGTTATTATAATTACACGAAGGTATTTCGCCCTCGTGAGCAGCAGTCCTTGAGATAATTACTCGGGCTAGCTTCCCACGCTAAGCGTGCCGCGCTCGCAGCTGTTTGAGCTTTTCCTAGACTCTAGAGCTATACTATGTCCGCGCAGCCTTGAACGATCGGAACGCACGTTTTCTGCGCTTGGTCGGCAGAGAAGGGGGCTTTGTTCAGGCCACAAAGCGCTCCACGTCTCAGTAAGGTGCCTGGTGGTGGTCTCGTGCGGACGCTGTCCTCTCGGTGAGCGCATATTCCCCTCATCTTTTAAAAAAGTTCAATACTTACAAGCATTTGTCTCTCAAACCATACTTAGTTCAAGGGAATTTTCCACGTCTGAATAATTTCTTTCGTCGTATTCGAGTGCTAATTGCCATGTTATCGGTTGTTAACGAAACCTGCTCTCAAGTCTCTAAATATTTTAAGGCAGTTTGTCGTGTGCGTATCATGGCCACGCACGCTTACAACTCCTTCCATTTCTCTGCCGCGGGTGCGCTTTAAAACCACGGCGCTGCAATTATGCTTCAGAAACCTTCTTTTCCTTTCTTCTTCTCCTCCCTTAAACTCGTTCGCTTAACTACTACACGCCGAGACAAAGCAACATCGGTCGCGTTAGACCCCATAGATGAGATGAATATATATATATATATATATATATATATATATAATTATCAGTCGATAGCACTCGTAGCACAGCCCCCTGGGCCGTTCTGTTTCCGAAAGTAGTCTTATTAGGGTTATTATAACTACACGAAGGTATTTCGTCCTCATGAGCAGCAGTCCTTGAGATAGTTACTCGGGCTAACTTCCCACGCTAAGCGTGCCGCGCTCGCCTAGCACGTGATCAAGCTTTTGCTAGTCTCTAAAGCCGCTCGAGTTCGCTCTTATCCACGGGCGGCCATTTTTCCAAGAAAGTATCGACCATCGCGGACAACATCAGTCCCTTTCCAAGTAAGTATGAGGCTCGAGATAGGAGGTATGGCGCTTCAATGTAACCTGGGGCCTGACGGACCAACCGACTGAGCTATCTTTCCGGGCAACATCCAAGGGTCACGAGGTAAACTCACCTGTTCTCTTCCTTTTTTTGTTTTCCTTCTTTTTTTCTTTTTTCTTCCCCCCTTTTTAGTATGTCTTTTCTTTTAGTTTATCACTGTACGGGGACCCTCCTAAAAAAGAACAATCTCCTCTATTAGGTATGGTCCCGCATCTGCAGGTCATAAATACCAGGTTCTCTAATTGAGTGCCATCCGTGCGGTATAACCGAGCTCAGATTGGTCCACCTTGACTGATCAAATAAGGCACCACTGTAGGTTAAATGAGGCGTACAACTCCTGCGGGGGCTGTAGAGTATCCGCCTCGCGTGCAAGAGGACCGTGGTTCGAATCCCGGTGCCGCGCCATTGTCCACAAAAAAAACAACAAAAAAACCGTGTGTTGAGAAAATTGCACAAACAGGCCTGGCGTGCGGCCTGATCCCGGTGACCAGAACCGGTAACGCACTCTCTCACCAGAGCAGGATTGACCACCCTGGTGCAGTACTTGGCCATAACCTCCTATATGAATACAACAATCAAACCCCGGCCCTCAGTCCCCAGCAGCCCCGAAGTAACTGACCACGGCTGCGGTCAGATCTGTGACGCAGCAGAGGGTGCTAAGAATCCCTGGCTCCGGACAGGCCGCTATTGGAATCTGAACCTGGCAACGTTTCACGTTATACCGTTATCTAGTGAGGCGAGTCTAGCAGTGTTATTGGAGGAATTACAGGGTAGTAAATGGGATATTATAGGGCTCAGTGAGGCTAGGAGGACAAAAAAGGCATATACATTGCTAAAAAGCGGGCATGTACTGTGCTACCGGGGCTTAGCGGAGAGACGAGAACTAGGAGTCGGATTCCTGATTCACAGGGATATAGCTGGTAACATACAGGAATTCTATAGCATTAACGAGAGGGTGGCAGGTCTTGTTGTGAAACTTAATAAGAGGTACAAATTGAAGGTAGTACAGGTCTACGCCCCTACATCCAGTCATGATGACCAGGAAGTCGAAAGCTTTTATGAAGACGTGGAATCGGCGATGGCTAAAGTCAAAACAAAATACACTATACTGATGGGTGACTTCAATGCCAGTGTAGGCAAGAAGCAGGCTGGAGACAAGTCAGTGGGGGAATATGGCATAGGCTCTAGGAATAGCAGAGGGGAGTTATTAGTAGAATTTGCAGATCAGAATAATATGCGGATAATGAATACCTTTTTCCGGAAGCGGCTTAGCCGGAAGTGGACGTGGAGGAGCCCGAATGGTGAGACTAGAAATGAAATCGACTTCATACTTTGCGCTAACCCTGGCATCATACAAGATGTAGTTGTGCTCGGCAAGGTGCGCTGCAGTGACCATAGGATGGTAAGAACTCGAATTAGCCTAGACTTGAGGAGGGAACGGAAGAAACTGGTACATAAGAAGCCAATCAATGAGTTAGCGGTAAGAGGGAAGCTAGAGGAATTCCGGATCAAGCTACAGAACACGTATTCGGCTTTAACCAAGGAAGAGGACCTTAGCGTTGAAGCAATGAACGACAATCTGATGGGCATCATTAAGGAGTGCGCAATAGAAGTCGGTGGTAACTCCGTTAGACAGAAGACCAGTAAGCTATCGCAGGAGACGAAATATCTGATCAAGAAACGCCAATGTATGAAAGCCTCTAACCCTACAGCTAGAATAGAACTGGCAGAACTTTCGAAGTTAATTGATTGATGTATGGGGTTTTATGGCGCAAGGGCCAGATATGACCAAAGAGCGCCATACACATGGTGATCGGTTTCCAATGAATTTTCTGTGAAGTGAAGAAATGTACTTCGAATGGTGGATGTGGTGTGGCTGATGTCTCACCAGGGCCCTTGAATGCAAGCGCCTGGAGACACGTGCTATGCTAATGTAACAAACGCAGCAGCAGCCTCTGCTAAGAAGCCGTACTACGTAACACTTGGTCGGATAATGTTCAATGTTTGAATGTCATTTAAATTAACTTAAAACTGATGCGGTGTTGAATAACGGGTTCGAGCCGAGAAATTGTGCTGGATGTAATGGGATAGGGTGTTGATACACCAAGGGAAAGTGCTTTTTTCTCTCGCATTCTGTTTTCCTACATTCCACGAGGACGTGGATGACCGTCAGTCTTTTACGACATCTACCACATGTATGAGGTTCCTCACCAGTCAGCAAGAAGTTGTGTGTACTGTATGTGTGCCCTATTCTTAGTCGACAGAACGCGACATCTGTCTCTCGTAATTTTGCTATAGATGGGGAGGTGCCTAAATGTGGCCTGATTAAGTGAAGTTTATTCGAGGTTTGCGAGTCCTACAAGTGTTGCCAATGATCTCTTAATTTTTTTGCGAATAAAAGGTCTTAAATCTATGGCGGGGACACCTATGGAACAGTTCAAATCTTTTCTTGCTGTGGATGTGGCGATTTCGTCAGCGAGCACATTACCCTCAGTGGCTCTGTGCCCTGGCACCCAGCATATAATGACACGTTGATTACATCCATAGACAGTACACAAGAGCGCATAAAGATCATTAATTACAGGGTTTTTGTGCTTTTTAAGCGATACTAACGCCTTAACAACACTCAAAGAGTCGGTATATATAATTGACTTTCCAAGTTTTAATTGTTTTATGTGTTTCACAGCTGATAATAATGCATAGGCCTCAGCCGTAAAGATACTTGTCTGCGCATGCAAGATGCCAGAGTCGGAGAAGGACGGACCAACTTCTGCATAAGAGACGCCGGCTTGTGACTAAGATGCATCGCTGTAATACTCCGGGCAGCAGTACTTCGACCGAAGCTCAAGGAAGTGCATTCGAATGTGCATCTCAGAAGCGTGCTTACTGACTTCAATAAACGACATGTCACATTCCGGGAGCTGCCGCTGCCACGGCGGTGACAGCTTCGCTGGAAGCATTAGATGGTGTTCTACAAGTGGGACAGACCTTTCTTCACTAAGATTCCTTATACGGAGCGAGAATGGCTGCCTGACTGTAGGCCGACTATTCAAAAGTGTGGCACAGGAAACATCATTTACAGTAGTGTAACAAGGGTGTTCAGGATTCGAGTTTACTTTCAGATAATATGTGAAGCTGGAATATGACCTCTGTAGACGGAGTGACCACTCGTTTGATTCTACATAGAGACTTTCTACAGGGCTTGTCCTGAAAGCACCGGTCGCTAGGCGGATACCTAGGTGGTGCACAGGGTCTAGGATTTTTAGCGCGCTTGGTGTTGCAGAATGATAGATTATAGCACCATAGTCAAGACGAGAACGGACAAGGCTCCTGTACAAGTTCAGGAGACATTTTCGATCACTTCCCCATGTTGTGCGAGGGAGAACTTTTAAAATATTCATCGTTTTCAAACATTTTGCCTTCAAATATTTGATATGGGGGATGAAAGTAAGCTTGGAATCTAGAATTATTCCCAGGAATTTGTGTTCATTGCTCACAGATAGTTGCTCTCGATTGATGGTGAGTTTCAGCACTAGTATTATGCCTCTTCTGCGCCATGAGCAGGCGCGCGCTTGGGGCCGCCCGAGGGGGAGGAAGAAGATGGAATAAACGCAGAGGGGTCTTCATTTCTGTCGTACTGAATAATATGCACGATATAACATAATTGGCGACGAGGATTTAACAACCCATGTGCTACCGGCTTCCCCTTCATCTGTGCCGTCGTTTGCTGCATATCATCCTCTACGATGAGTATTTCGGGGCTACATCCGCAACCCCCGTTCCTGTCCTCACCTGGAGACCCAGTCATCCCATGGGAGCAATGGATTCAAGCGTTCAAGAACTACATGGTGGCGTCGGGCGCCTCCGACCTACCTGCCTTGCGTCGGAAGGCGATTCTGCTCAACTGCCTGGGCTTGGAAGGACAACGCATCTTCCAGACCCTCACGTCAGAGCACGATCCGCGCTTTTTGGCTTCGAGCGCCACGGGAGGGACGTTGACGACTCCTGCCCCAGATGAGTTTGACTGCGCTGTTGCGACACTTGAAAGTCACTACAAGAGCTCTGTCAATGTCACCGCAGCGCGTCACCGTTTCCGTCGGCGTGCACAAGCCCCAGGTGAGACTGCGCTCGATTACGTCACCGCGCTACGAGGTCTCGTAGGAGCTTGCAACTTCGGTGACTTGGCGGACGACATGATGCGCGACCAGCTTATAGAAAAAACTAATAGCGAATACTTGCGTGAACGTCTTTTACTGGAAGAGTCTCTTACGCTTTCTCGGGCCCTTACCATTGCGAGACAGCATGATCAGGCGACTAGAGAAGCGACAGAACTTGCACGACATGAAGCACAAGTGCATCACGTTGAAAACACAAACACGTCAAATATGCGAGACAAGCACTGTGGCACGTGCACGTGCTATAAGACGCCAACTGAAAGTCGTCGAGCTCTGAAAGAGCAAGAATGTTATCGTTGTGGCTATTTGGGCCATCTGGCGAATAGCCCTCACTGCAAAGCTAAGACACATAAGTGCCGCCGATGTGGAAAGACTGGCCATCTGGAAAAGGTGTGCAAGTCTTCCGGAAAGTCTGCCAAGAAAATTCAGCATGTCACAGAAGGCGACGCAGATACAGCTGACACGGACGATCACATAAGTGTTTGTCACATCTGGAGCCGTAAGAAGGGCATTTATGCAGTGTTGGAAATTGCAGGAATTTCCGTATCGTTCCTGATTGACACTGGATCATCGGTTTCAATCCTAGCCGAAGAACTTTACCGACGTCATTTCGATACTGTATTTCCTCTGACATCAACCTCCGTCCAGCTGCTCGATTATTCTAAGTCGGCCATTCCTATAAAAGGATGTTTCATTGCTCCAGTTTCATTTCATGGCCGATGCGCTTCTGTCCTTCTGTACGTTGTGTCGGGAGGAACAACAATTCTTGGTTTAGATGGCAACGCGGCTCTGGATATGAAGATTCAAGGGTCACCTCTCAGGTGTCTGCTAATGACGCAAGAAACTCCTGTGCTCCCTCCTGAATTACGTTCCGAGTTCGAGCACTTGTTTGAAAAGCAGCTAGGAACTGTCAAAGGTTTCACTCACAAGGTCAGAGTTCGCGCATCTGTGCAACCAGTGGCCAGCAAACTGAGACGACTACCACTCGTCATTCGTGAGCAAGTCTCGGCAGAACTACAAAAATTAGAAGCTCAGGACATCATTGAGCGCGTCGATTCTTCAGAGTGGGTCTCGCCAATTGTCGTAGCCAGAAAAAAGGATGGCTCGATTCGCATGTGCGTAGACCTACGAGAGCCAAACAAAGCTATAGTAGTGGACAGTTTTCCCCTGCCACAAACTGAGGAACTTTTGAACAGCTTGGCTGGTGCACAGCGATTCTCCAAGCTAGATTTAGCTTCTGCATACCACCAGTTACCACTAAGTCCAGAGAGTCGTGATCTCACGACGTTTATAACGCACGACGGACTATTTCGCTTTAAGAGGGTGTGCTTCGGACTGGCATCGGCACCGTCAGCGTTTCAGAAGATGATGCACATGATTCTCCAAGGATGCAAATGCGTCTTGTTCTACATTGACGACATAATCGTGTACGGACGCTCCAGAGAGGATCACTTGGTCAATTTGCGCACTGTTTTGAAACGGCTCTCTGACGCTGGTCTCAGGCTCAACTATAAATGTGTTTTTGACGTCACTGAGTTGACTTTCCTGGGCCATGTTGTCAGCGCAAAAGGGTTATTCCCACTGATGTCATCTATCGAGGCGATAACCAAGGCACCATCACCTACAAATATTAATGAACTTCGCTCGCTGCTGGGCCTCGCAGGCTTCTACTCCAAGTTCATCCCGCATTTTTCTGATGTTGTGGAGCCAATGCGTGTTTTGCTTCGAGGAAACGCGCCTTTCGCTTGGACTGCGGCAGCCCAAACCGGCTTGGAGCAGCTGAAAACGTTGATAACATCTTGCGAAGTTCTTCACCTTTTTGATCCTGAGTTACCCGTGTACGTTACAACTGATGCCTCGGGATACGGATTAGGTGCTGTACTGCAGCAGGATAACGGAACATCACTGCAAACTGTCGCGTTCGCCTCACGCACTCTTCAACCGCATGAACGGAAGTACTCCGTCGGTGAACGTGAGGCCCTTGCCTGCGTCTGGGCTTGCGAGCACTGGCACGTTTACCTGTGGGGCCGACCTTTCACCTTGCGGACAGACCACGCTGCTTCGGTTACGCTCCTCTCAACGAAAGGCACAGGTCACCGTCCGTTAAGGATTGCGCGCTGGTCATCACGGTTGCTGTGCTACAACTACACCATGGAATACAGGAAGGGTAGCGAAAATGTCGTGGCTGACGCACTCTCCCGGCTGCCCGTACAGAGTTTCATCCAGGATGCACCCGAAGAAGAATTTATATGTCTCTTGTCCCCAGTAGTTACCATGCAAGAGCTTCAAGAAGCAAGTGCCGCCGATCAGGCTATCTCTCAAGTTAAGCAGTTTCACACTACTTCTTGGCCTGACAAGAAATCCTTGTCAAAAGAGCTGCTACCTTACTTTCACGTGCGATCTGAACTCTCTGTTGTTAGCGACATTCTTTGCCGGGGTGACAGGATTGTCGTGCCTTCCGCTTTGACCCGCCGTCTTATGGATCTGGCTCATGAGTCACACCCAGGAATTAGTCGTACTAAAGCTCGTCTTAGGGAGTCATATTGGTGGCCGTGCATGGATAATCACATTGAAGAACTTGTACGCACATGTGTAGCCTGCCAGTCATGTGACAAATCAGCGCGTACATCTGCAGCACCAATGCAACCCGTGACTTTTCCAGAGAAAGCCTGGGACAAAGTTGCTATCGACATTGTGGGACCTTTCACGCAAGCTCCAGCTGACTGTCGATTTGCCATTACGCTTATTGATTATCACAGCAAGTGGCCAGAGGTGACTTTCGTACGCGATGCGACCACGTCTACAGTGACCAAATTCCTACTTGAACTTTTCGCAAGAGAAGGATATCCACGTGGTGTCGTATCCGACCATGGACCGCAATTTTCTTCAGCGAGTTTTGAAGATTTTCTGACAGAGCGCGGAATCGCCCATTACTACTCTTCTGTGTATTACCCGCAAGCTAACGGCTTAGTGGAAAGATTTAACACGGTATTAAAGTCCTATATTCAATTAGCCCTGTTAGAACGTCGTGAGATAAGAACAGCGATGTTCAATTACCTACAAACATATCGCTGTACGCCTCATGCGACTACTGGTGTTGCACCCGCTATTCTTCATGGACGCCAACCTCGCACCAGACTTGACATTGTGGGATTTCCTGACAGATGTTTCACCGATGACCCTTCAAAAGCACTACAGCAGTTGAGAGAGCGCATCAAGAACAAGCAACTGACGTCGAAGCGCTACACCGATCAAAAACGCGGTGCCAAGGAACCCAACTTCGCCGTGGGTGACTACGTGCGGGTTAAATTACCTGCAGTTCATGGGAAGTTATCTTCACAGTTTTCTGCGCCCAAGAAAATTATTGGAAAGCGCGGACCCGCCTCTTACCTATTGGAGGATGGGCGGGTGTGCAATGCTTCCAAATTAGCGGCCGTTCACCCTGAAGCTATCAGCAGAATGAAATTAGGTACCACTGCTGTCATGACCTGGTCACCGGCATCCGATCACTCAACTAGTGCGGCTGTAAGCAATTCATCACAGCCTGGCACATCAAGCGCAGATAAGGCACCCCTGATTCCTGCACCACCTGCTGCAGGGCGCACGCAAAAAGCTTCAGGTAATTTGCCAAGTTGCGAAGAGCGCGTGAGGAGAAGCGCCCGCAACAAGAAGACACCAAAGAAGCTGCATGATTACATCAGGAAGTAACGGACAATTTTTTTTTTCTTTCACGAGGGGATATGTTATATAAGGCGTCGCTGCCTACCGCAGCGCCATGAGCAGGCGCGCGCTTGGGGCCGCCCGAGGGAGAGGAAGAAGATGGAATAAACGCAGAGGGGTCTTCATTTCTGTCGTACTGAATAATATGCACGATATAACAATTTTGCCTTCAAATATTTGATATGGGGGATGAAAGTAAGCTTGGAATCTAGAATTATTCCCAGGAATTTGTGTTCATTGCTCACAGATAGTTGCTCTCGATTGATGGTGAGTTTCAGCACTAGTATTATGCCTCTTCTGCTTGAAAAGAGTATACACGTACTTCTGCGGCAATTTATTTTAAAGCCATTTGCATCCGCTCCTTTAGATAATTTGTTTAAACTGAGATGCATCTGTCGCTCGCAGATCACGATGTTACATTATTTAAAACCTATCTGTATGTCATCGACATATACAGAATAAAACATTGTGCGTGGTATGACTGTATACAGGGAGTTCATCTTTACAATAAACAGTGTGCAACTAAGCACACCCCCTTGCGGCACCCCAGTCTCCTGAGTGAATGTTCTAGATAAAGCGTTGCCCACTCTCACACGAAACGTGCGGTTGGATAAGTAGCTTTTCACTGTGTTTAACATATTTCCTCGGACCCCCATCGCGGAAAGATCTCGCAAAATCCCGAAGCGCCATGTCGTATCCTATGCTTTCTCTAAATCTAAGAATACCGAGAGTAAAAACTGCTTATGTATAAACGCATCTCTGATGTTCGCCTTGATGCGGACGAGGTGGTCTATTGTCGATCTATCTTCTCGGAACCCACACTGAAAGGGGTCTAGTGTTTTGCTATCTTCTAGGAAAGAGATTAAGCGCCGGTTAATCATTTTTTCCATACAGCTTGCACAGACAGCTTGTTAGCGCTATTGGCCTGTAGCGGCTTGCTAACTTAGTAACTTGCGATTCGCTGATGATATTGCCTTGCTTAGTAACTCAGGGGACCAACTGCAATGCATGCTCACTGACCTGGAGAGGCAAAGCCGAAGAGTGGGTCTAAAAATTAATCTGCAGAAAACTAAAGTAATGTTTAACAGTCTCGGAAGAGAACAGCAGTTTACAATAGGTAGTGAGGCACTGGAAGTGGTAAGGGAATACATCTACTTAGGACAGGTAGTGACTGCGGAACCGGATCATGAGACAAATAATCAGAAGAATAAGAATGGGCTGGGGTGTGTTTGGCTGGCATTCTCAGATCATGAGCAGCAGGTTGCCATTATCCCTCAAGTGAAAAGTTTATAACAGCTGTGTCTTACCAGTACTCTCGTACGGGGCAGAAACCTGGAGGCTTACTTAAAGGGTTCTACTTAAATTGAGGACGACGCAACGAGCTATGGAAAGAAGAATGATAGTTGTAACTTTAAGGGATAAGAAAAGAGCAGATTGGGTGAGGGAACAAACGCGAGTTAATGATATCTTAGTTGAAATCAAGAAAAAGAAATGGGGGGGGGCATGGGCAGGACACGAAATGAGGAGGGAAGATAACCGATGGTCATTAAGAGTTACGGAATGGATTCCAAGGGAAGGGAAGCGTAGCAGAGGGCAGCAGAAAGTTAGGTGGGTGGACGAGATTAAGAAGTTTGCAGGGACAACATGGCCACAATGAGTATATGACCCGGGTATTTGGAGAAGTATGGGAGAGGCCTTTGCCCTGCAGTGGGCATAACCAGGCTGATGATGATGATGATGATGATGATGATGATGATGATGGTGATGATGCTTGCTAAGGACGGGTTTTTGCCTTGTTTAAGTATCGGGATGACTATGGCTTCTTTCCACGAGGAAGGAATATACCCAGGCGCCCACATGGTATTGAAAATAGATAGGAGCGTTTTCAGTGCTTCAGGGTGTAAGTATCTAATCATTTTATACATAATGCGGTCGCTGCCTGGCGCCGAGCTTTTGCAACAAGCGGGAGACGCCTTTAGTTCAGCTAAATTAAATGGATGATTGTAAGCTTCAATCAAGGAGTCCTTGTGATTAAGAGGCTGTCTCTCTGCACGTTCTTTTAACCTCAGGAAAGATTCTGTATAGTGTGATGCACTTGAAACATATTCAAAGTCAGACAATCCGCCTGAGCGTCCAGGCTATCAACGTGGGTGCTTACCAAGGGTAGAGGATGCATCTGCCGGCGTATTAATTTATTAATTACAGCAGGATCCCGATAACACGAGTTCCCTGCAGGCTCTGCTAGTTCAATAGAAATCGAAATGGCAGGACAAACCGGAAACCTAATTATCTGGCAGTGGAATTGCGCCAGCTTCTTAAGGCGCAAGGCTGCTCTATTGCAGCTCATCAAAGCACAAGCGATAATGCCGCACGTCCTGCTCTTGCAAGAAACACTTAGCGAGAAGGTAAATTTATCGGGCTTCCGTTCGGTTAGCCAAAAAGGAGAAAATGGCAGAGGTATCGCCACATTCGTCAGGAAAGACACCTCTTTTCAGGAGCACGAAGTCAAAATTTGTAACTCGGATAAGAAATCCGGTCTCGAGGCACAGTTAATTAAAATCATCCCCCACGGAAAAATCCGACCGTAACATTTTCATTCTCAACTTGTACAGCTCTCCTTCCGCTTATAAACATAATCTCCGCTCACTACGAAATAGGGTCGCAATCGCTGCGAAATCGCAGCCCTTAATAGTCGCAGGAGATTTCAACGCTCCCCACCCGGCTTGGGGTTATGTAACACGAACAAAGAAATGGGCCAACCTAGTTGCAGCGAGTACAGACTTAAACCTAACGCTGGTGCCAGACCCACGTTTCCCCACGAGGCTGGGCAACTCGGTCGCCAGAGACACGACGCCTGATCTCAGCTTCACTAGAAATTCGGTGGCCACGTCGTCCAACTTACAGGAGAACTTGGGTAGCGACCACTACATAATAGAACTCAGGACGGAAATAATAGCAGCTCCTCCCAAAACCTATAAATACACAGACTGGGACCTCTTTAGGAAAATAAGAGGTGAAGATGAGGCAGTATACGACACGTTCAGTGAACTGCTTGTAAAGATTAAGATGGATGTCGAGAAGGCCACCAAGGAAATAGTTACAGATTTTGATGCCCCAGGGATGGACGCAAGGTTAGTGCACCTCCTAGAAGCCAAACGCTCTCTTTTCGAGAGATGGAAGACACAAAGGCTCAATCGCAGGCTACGGAAAAAAGATCGCGGAGCTCAATAAACTCATTGAGGAACATTGCTCCGAACTTAATAAACAGCAATGGAGAGACGCCTGCTCGGCAGCAGATGGAAAAATGCGCAAACGAGGCAAATGGACCCTCTTCAAATATCTCTTAGACGATGGACAATCTAAATGTAAACAGAGGCTAGTCATAGACCGATTTATTAACAAGGAAAAAATGTAAGGCAACTCAGAGGCCTCCATATTTCGGAAACTAGCGAACAAATACCCTCCAATTGGCCAAAGCCCAGGTTCTCCCCTCGCTCAGTATGAGGGTGCGCCTGCCCCAGATCTGGACGTCCCCTTCTCGGAAGCTGAGATCAGGGAAGTGCTGCACAATTTAAACGGAAGGTCTGCCCCAGGCCCCGACGGAGTTACAAACCGGCTCTTAAGAAAATTGGACGACAACGCAATTCAAGCTTTAGTGAAGCAGATAAATGAGGTATGGGAGGAGGGCGTTGTACCGGAGGTTTGGAAGAAGGCCACAGTGGTCCCAATCCCCAAGCCAGGTAAATCACCCAGCTTGGAGAACCTCCGCCCTATCTCCCTTACTTCTTGCATTAGCAAAGTAGCAGAACATGCAGTGCATAACAGAATATCGAGAAATATCGAGCGTAACGAACTATTCCCGTATAATATGGTTGGTTTCAGGTCCTTGCTTTCAACGCAGCATGTCATGCTCCTGCTCAAAACACAGATATTCGACTCTCAAAGCAAAGATGTAAAAGGGATCCTCGCACTGTATCTATCCAAGGCATTCGATACAATTGCACATGTCTATATCCTACAGGAGATATCGGCCTTGAACTTAGGAGTTAAATTCTTCTCCTTCGTTGCATCCTTCCTCGTGAGCAGGACGGCGGCCATAAAGTTGAGGCAATCAGTCTCGGAATATTTCACACTCGGAAATAGGGGTACTCCTCAAGGGGCAGTTATCTCACCCCTGCTGTTTAATATAGAAATGCGCAAGTTGTCGGAAAGCCTTGCAGCAATTCCTTACGTAGGTCATGCATTATATGCTGACGATACTACAATATGGTGTCCTGGAGGATCGGAGGCTACGGTCGAACAAGCTCTGCAGGAGGCTCTAGATGTTACAGAGTCTTTCTTGGAAGGTACGGGACTTGCACTCTCGCCTGGTAAGTCGGAATTCCTGCTGTACAGACAGGCTAGACGAGGTGCCAGGGGACTCACCCCACTCGATCAGGTGCCCATTAGCGTTCGTACCAGAGATGGGCACACCATTCCGAGAGTAGACTCTATCAAAATACTAGGGCTTTCAATAAACTCAAAGGGCTGCAACGCTAAAACTATAGCCCAACTCACCACGAAAACTGAGAACATTATCAGATTAATTATGAGAGTGTCCAACAAGAAAGGTGGCATAGGCGAGGATATACTCCTTAGGGCTCACCATGCTTTCCTCATCAGCCATGTCATTTGCATAGTCGCGGCCCTCAATTGGACGAAAACGGAAATGGATAAATTAGACACGCTTATGCGCAAGAGTACCAAAAGGGTGATCGGTGTGCCAATCACGGCTAGCACAGAGAAACTCATGACATTGGGAGTACACAACACAACTTCGGAATTAATAGAAGCACAAAGATCAGCACAAATTATTAGATTGTCAAACTACAAAGCAGGCAAAAGACTTCTGGATGCGGCAGGCCTCCGTCCTAGCTTCAATCAGGGAAATACCATGCAACTCGATACTCAAACAAGGAACTCCTTTATTGTAGACCCTTTTCCAAGAAATGTCCACGCCCAACACAATAAAGGTCGAAGGTTGGCGAGGGCTAGAACTTTCTTAAAGAACATATCCGGAACAGAGACTTTGTTGAGGTGGCGCGACACGCCAGTGCCAACAAGTTCTCTGTAGCCATAGTCAATGACAGGGGAGAACTCCTCTCGGCAGCCTCGCTGAAGACCTCCTCGGTCGATGTGGCGGAACAGGCTGCTATAGCTCTCGCATTACTGGACTCAAAACGCACTACGGTGTACACGGGCTCCCGAGCAGCCGTTAGCGCGTTCGCGTCGAGATTGATAGCCAAAGAAGCAGCCAGGATTCTAAACGGCAAACACCCCTCTGACATTGTTCACCACGTAGTCTGGTTCCCAGCTCACATGGGACCAGACGTATTACCAGGTCACCTGAACCCCAATGAGACAACCCACGATCGTGCGCGAGGTTTCGTATGCCGCGACAGAATGGTGTCTCGGGTGTGTTCGGGAGAGCTCGTCGACAGTGATCCGCTAGTTACTTTTCATGAAATCACCTCTCATTACAGAGGGAATAGGCAGAGTTTTCTTTTCCCCCATCATAAGCTCAACAGGCCACAAGCTACCACGCTCCGCATGCTCCAGACAGGGTCCTACCCCTCCAGGGGATTTCTGAACATGCTCCACCCGGAGATTGACCCACTCTGCCCAGATTTTGGCACTGAATTTAGCTCATTAAATCACATGTTCTGACAGTGCCCTGTGTTACAGGATTTTAACAAAGAAGAAGACTGGGCGAAGGCCATCACAGACCTGAGACAGGACGTCCAGCTCCTGGCTGTCCAGAGGGCCCGTGAACGAGCAGAGAGGCATGGCCTCTCTGTTCCGACATGGGACTAGCCAGCGGCTGGGTAGGGACCTGCAGGCCCCCGCTTAGCTCCTCAGGACCCCAATAAAGTCGTTTACTACTACTACTACTACTACTCTAGTCCAGACTTTCGTCTCGTCCGTGTAGGAATTTATGCCAGAGACGGATTTCTCCCAGCTCTCCCTTATAGTACGTCGACGTGTTCTTCTACCCTGAGCCTTTATTTGTTTAAGTTTAATCAAGTTTTCGGCGGTTGGAAAGTCGCGAAGTCGTCCCCAAGCTTTGTTTTGGTTTTTCCGTGCTTTTTTACATTCTTCGTTCCACCATGGGATACGACGCTTATTCGACATTCCATTAGTTTCACGAATGCATTTCTTCGCAGCATCAATTACAAGGCATGTAATATACGCTACAGCATCATCTATATTGAAAGAATCGATTTCGTCCTGAATTGTATATGTTAGTTCGTGGAAAAGTTCCCAGTTAGCCGACTCGATCTTCCACCGGGGAGCATGTGGCAAGGATTCATCTTGTTTGGTCAAGTTTAATATAACTGGGAAGTGGTCGCTTCCAAAGGGGTTCTTCAAAATGGGCCACTCAAGGTACGGCATTAGTGTACTCGACACTATGCTTAAATCTATCGAGGAGTATGTATTATGTGCCACGCTGTGGTATGTCGGCTCCTTATTATAAGTATACATGCTCCTGAGGAAAAAACAAAGTTTTCAATTAGGCGACCTCTCGCATCGCAACGAGAGTCTCCCCACAAAGTGTTGTGTGCGTTTAAATCTCCGACAGCTATGTACGGCGCGGGAAGTTCATCTATGTAGTTTTAAAATTCGCTTTTATTAAGTTGATAATTTGGACGGATGTATACAGAGCTGATAGTGACCAGCTTATCAAACAACACCCCTCGGATAGCAACTGCCTCTAGGGGCGTACGAAGTTCTACTTCCCGGCAAGCAACTGCTCTGTCTACAATGATTGCAACACCGCCGGATGAGACGAGAGTGTCATCGTGGTCTTTACGAAATATAGCATATAGTCGAAGGAAATTTGTTTGCGTATGTTTGAGGTGTGTTTCCTGAACACACAGCACTTTTGGAGTATACCTGTATAGGAGTTCCTTGATATCATCAAGATTGTGCAGCAGCCCTCTGACATTCCAGTGTATTATTTGCGTATCCATGCTGAATGTGGTTTATGTGCTGTGTGTTTAAAAAAAGACGAGTTACTTCACAGATCCCTTTGAGGGCGCGAAGATGCGGTGCTTTTCTTTTTGGGAGCCATTTCGAGAATATCGCCGCTCCTTAGGTGCTAGCGGCGCTGTCTGGCTGGTTGTGTCCATCGCCTCGGAAGAGGGGCTGGACAGGCGCTCTTGCGAGCGCTGCGTTCGAGAAGCACGCCTCATCACTGTAGACGAGACCTTTGAGGCCACCTGCTCGAATGTAGATGGCCCCTTCTGCTGGGTTGGCGTAGCAGCGCTAGCTGCAGCCGCCGGGGGGGGGGGGGAGGCGCCACTGCCGCCTCACTGGGTGTGGGTCGGACAGTCGCCGGAGGCCGTTGTGGCGCTGCCCCCTGACGCGTCACATCGGCAAAGCTGCTCTTGGGCAGGTAGGAAACCCGCCTGCGCACTTCTTTAAATGAAATATTCTCTTTAACTTTTATCGTCACGATTTCTTTTCATTTTTTCCATGACGGGCATGAGCGTGAGTATGCGTCGTGCTCGCCATCACAGTTGGCACAGTGTGGAGCGCTTTCGCAATTTTCAGACGTATGATCTCCGCCACTACATTTATCACATGTCTGCCGGCCTCGGCAGTTCTGGGAACTGTGTCCGAAACGCTGGAATTTAAAGCATCGAAGAGGATTTGGGACATAGGGTCTGACACGTAGCTTTACATAGCCTGCCTCGATTGTCTCAGGCAGGATGCTTGAGCCAAAAGTGAGTATAAGATGCTTTGTCTTGGTTTCCTTACCGTCACGCCATAACATAATTCGCTTGACATTGATAACATTCTGTTCGGTCCTGCCTTCCATCAGTTCGGCTTCTGTCAGCTCCATTAGATCATCATCAGAGCCAACACCACGGCAGGTGTTCATAGTTCGGTGCGGGGATATAGTGACGGGAATTTCTCCAAATTTAACTAGGTTAGGAAGACTTCCATGTTGCTTCGCATCGTAGAGTTCATGAAGGAGATCTCAACTAGCCATCTTTGATGCCTTGTAACCTGCGCCAAGTGCTTCGGTAAGACATTTTGGCACTAGGAAAGGTGAAATCATTCTCATCGTCTTTTCAGGTTTGTCGGAATGGATGACGTGGAATTGGGGAAAGCTTTGTACTCTGTTGCCAAAAAATTTGACATCTTCGGTGCGCCCTCTTTTCTGAGGGCGATCAGGGAGGGGGAGGGGGAAAGAGCTAGCTATGCGTAACATATGTTTCGCAGCGGTGCCAGCCGCCCACCATGGAGCCCAACAAGGGGACTTGACAGGATTTGTGTTTAAACAAGGCCTGTCAACGCCAGCTGTACACAGCCACTATAACCAAATATGACATAACCTAGGTTGGCTACTCACACAAGGTTAACCCTTGCTGCCTGGAAGATCGGAAGAAATAGGAAATGAGTAGGAGACAGGAAAGACAGGGAAAGGCGAAAGTTAGAGGGAGAGAGAGACAGGAAAAGGCAACTACCAATTTCCCCCGGGAGGTTCAGTCCTGGGGTGCCGTCTACGTGAAGCCGAAGCCAAAGAGGTGTGTTGCCTCCGCCGAGGGGCCCTAAAGGTCCAAACACCCGGCATCGGCTCAACCCCCAGGATCCCTTTTTCCCCGGAGACGGCTAAGCCGCGCACGGTTAAACGTGGGAGGCTCCAACCCCCATGTGCTCTGGTGCGTGGTGTCGCAACACACCAAACGCCAGCTGACGCAGACGCCCCTGCGGGGAACTTTCTAAGTTAATCAACAAGCGTAAGACAGCTGACATAAGGATCTATAATATGCATAGAATTGAACATGCTCTCAGGAACGGAGGAAGCCTAAAAGCAGGGAAGAAGAAACTAGGAATAGGCAAGAATCAGATGTATGCGTTAAGAGACAAAGCCGGCAATATCATTACTAATATGGATGAGATAGTTCAAGTGGCTGAGGAGTTCTATAGAGATTTATACAGTACCAGTGGCACCCACGACGATAATGGAAGAGAAAATAGTCTAGATGAATTCGATATCCCACAGGTAACGCAGGAAGAAGTAACGAAAGCCTTGGGAGATATGCAAAGGGGGAAGGCAGCTGGGGAGGATCAGGTAACAGCAGATTTGTTGAAGGATGGTGGGCAGATTGTTCTAGAGAAACTCGCCACCCTGTATACGCAATGCCTCATGACCTCGAGCGTACCGGATTCTTGGAAGAATGCTAACATAATCCTAATCCATAAGAAAGGGGACGCCAAAGACTTGAAAAATTATAGACCGATCAGCTTACTGTCCGTTGCCTACAAACTATTTACTAATGTAATAGCAAATAGAATCAGGAACACCTTAGACTTCTGTCAAGCAAAGGACCAGGCAAGATTCCGTCAAGGATACTCAACAATAGACCATATTCACACTACCAATCAGGTGATAGAGAAATGTGCGGAATATAACCAACCCTTATGGATAGCTTTCATTGATTACGAGAAAGCGTTTGATCTAGTCGAAACCTCAGCAGTCATGGAGGCATTACGGAATCAGGATGTAGATGAGCCATATGTAAAAATACTAGAAGATATCTATAGCGGCTCCACAGCCACCGTAGTCCTCCATAAAGAAAGCAACAAGATCCCAATAAAGAAAGGCGTCAGACAGGGAGATACGATCTCGCCAATGCTATTCACAGCGTGTTTACAGGAGGTATTCAGAGACCTGGAGTGAGAATTGGGGATAAAAGTTGATGGAGAATACCTTAGCAACTTGCTATTCGCGGATATTGCCTTGCTTAGTAACTCAGGAGACCAATTGCAATGCATGCTCACTGATCTGGAGAGGCAAAGCAGAAGGGTGGGTCTGAAAATTAATCTGCAGAAAACTAAAGTAATGTTTAACAGTCTCGGAAGAGAACAGCAATTTACGATAGGTAGCAAGGCACACAGCGGTTTTATTTCAAACACTTCAGCCAAGTCGTATTTGTCTGCCGCCTTCATTGCAAAATTTGTGAATATTGGGCAAAAAAACTTTGTTAGCAATAGTTTCAGCAGGTTCTCTTGGTATCCTGGCGTCAAGCACATCAAGGTTTTGCGCTGCCGGTGTATTTCAGCCTCCACTCACAACCTCCTTCAAAGGGTGATTCATGTGCCTTATTCTTGCGAGAAGAACGCTGATAAATTTTTTTTAATGCGTAGAGAACCGCTAAATGTTGTCCAGGTGGGTAGATGAGTCCACTGCGGTCTTGGTGCTTTATCAGCGAGTGCGAGGGCTCCGAGGCGTTTGGCTTTGTTAACAGGCTGACGCACTCCACACAATCGATCTTTTCTTGTACAGCTCTTGCAAAGCAGCCACCTACCATAGCCGATGCTGCAACATCTGGAGTAGGAAGCAAAGGCTGTTCTCGCTTGAGTCGCTCTGTGAACTCTTTACATGCATCATCAGAGAATTCTTTGCAGGTTCGTTCTCTTGTGTTTTATGCTGCGGCAGCGTTGACAAACAATCGTTGCCTTCTACTGCTATTACGTTGCTGGTACTTGACGCCGTCGCGATGCCAGTCTTCGGAGTCTTCTCAATAACTGAGAGAACAGCTCGGACATCCGTTTGATCATTTGAGCCTGCTGACTTCCTCAGCCAGCCAAAAAACGACTCGATTGGGTCAGACTACATTTTCCTCATTAAAACAAAGTGAAAGCACATCTCTTCAAGAAGATATCGAATGCAGTCAACATCTAAAGGAGTTGTCAACACCAGGCCTTCGTAAGTTTCCTTGGTTAAGAAGTTCTTCGCCATGCATTGGCTTTTGAGATCAGCTAAGTAGTCGAGGAAGCTCGTTTCAAGCCAGTTTAGCCGTTCATCGCTTGTAGATTCGAACTGCTTGCAGTCGGCATTGATCTGGTGTATGTGCTGGGTGCAATTGCTCACGCCCATGAGCATGAACCAGCGGTGCACGGTGTCCATGAATTGAACCGTCGGTCCGACACCCGCGAAACTTTCGTCACATGTGTGGCCCGCTTGCTCTTGCAGGAGCTTCAGTGCAGCTGTCACGGCAGGAGACAACGCCCCCCCCCCCCTCTTGTGTTGCTCTTGTCACGTTCATTTTTTCAATATTTGTCAGGAACACATGTTTTCTTGTTAGAAATTAAATTGGCTCTACAAGGCTGCCTTCTGCATTTTGTAGAGGCTCTTCAAGTGGTTCGCCGTTATTTCACCGCCTTTTCCGAAGTCACGCGACAAAAACTGGGATCGCAAGCTTTTGACCAAGTGGCACTGATCTTATGCTAGGAAAAGTTTTCGATTCGGTGTTCCTGGGTACTCAATAGAATGCGTGAGGCTTCCGTTGCAAAGAAGTTGGAACGACGTTGATCTTGTGGTGGTCGGTGAGAATACGCACGACGAAAAATCCTGTCTTCAACTTCCTTCAGGACGTGTTGCATGAGTGTGCGCAGCTCGCGACCAGCGCAATTTCTTGTGAAGAAGTAGGCCACGGGTAGTTTGAACGAAACTGAAAGGCCGTTGAGGACGAAGCAAAGAAGTAAGTTGGCCAGCAAAGGGTCATTTGTTGTTTCCTTAGGAAAGCTCCCACTGTAGTCTACTTCTCCGATGAAGGCGTCCCTTTGTTTATGGTAGAGTAGCCTCTGTTTCACGCGCATTTCGTCTACAATTAGCGAGCCCGCTCTGGCTTCCAATGAGGGATGAGAAGCGAGCCTGGTCAGCGAGTCCCAGGGAATGCAAGTATGGGGCGCGGGCGCCTCTTGCGGAGACCCGAGGCGTAAATGGAGGAGGAAGGGAGAGGGCAACGGACGGTCTCCGCGGCACCATTGCGCGGCCATGTAAAAATATGGGAGGCTATGATCATAGCGACCACAACACCATCGTCACCAGCATCATGACCAAAAAATAATGACCCACCGATCAAGACGATAAATGTGTGTGCTTACCTTTCGCCACAATGACCACCCGTCAAAACAATAATGAGTTCGTACCTTCGTTCAAAATGTTGTGTCACCTCTGTGTTGTGTGCTAAACAGCTTCCAAGGTCGTCCACCTTAATAGAATGGCTCATGACTTTTTTGCATATGTCATGCACCCAATTTTCGCTTGTACATTAAATTTTTTTCTTGCAGCACTTCACTCGTCACTATTTCCTTTTCCAGGTACCTGTTCTATCTGAGAAGTACCTTTCTTCATGTAATCCGATCTTTTGGTTTCTCGACAATCCCTAGACGCCGGCATACGTGCTGTGTAGACCATAAATATGAAGGTTACTTGATTTCTTTGTTCTACCACTTGCGCGGTTTCAGTTTCCATTACAACGATCCTGTTTGCATTGTGTTGCTGCAGTGCGCCGGCGAGTTCCTGGTAATCACAGACTGGCTATTATAGCAAAGTACTACATTTTCTTCTCTACACCTTTTGCTCTTTCGGCTGGTTGCTTTTCATTTAGTTTCAAGTAATCTGGTGCTGTTGCTTCCTGTCTTGCATCAGTGTCTCTACCAATGGTTAGGGTTGTGCGTTTATGATCGCTACTCAGGCCATCTGTTCGTGTTCATCCATTGTGATTTGATCTAGGCACCACAATCTTTCGGAACGGCGCCGTGCTGGTAGAATGGCAAAACTCTACTTTAAAAGTTGTAATTTCTGGCTGTGTTTCCGTGAGAGTATTCTACAACTGTGCTCGAACGAAGACCGAACAGCGACGAACTGTCAAACTAAGACGCAAGTGAACGCGTCTATATATATATTATTGCAAAGAATTTTCTAAGTGTACTACTGAAATCATAGAGGAGCTTCGAAACCAATTGAAAAAAAAAGTTTAATGAGGAACTTCACAACGTATTAACGCCCTTGCCAATAAGTTTTTGTTTCTTTCACGTCAGCGGCATTTATTATAAAGGATTCCTCTTCATTAAGTGCATATCACGGTGTGTTCTAAGACACCACTTACGTTGTAAGCTAACATTGTGACGTTACGCTTTATCAGACCAAGACGCTTGTTTGCGAGCAATCCAACACCAACGTTATCTTTCTTCGGGTAGTCTCCTCTTCCTTTCCCTACTTCGTAACTGAACTTCCCATTGAAGGTAACTTCAATAGTGAAATTGCATTTCTGAAATACAAAAATAAAATAAAAAATAAACAAAAAGACCAGAATTGTTTTATTACTATAACACTATTTTAATGACTAAGTAAAAAAAATAAAATATGGGGTTTTACGTGCCAAAACCAACTTTCTGGGTATGAGGCACGCCGTAGTGGGGGACTCCGGAAACTTCGACCACCTGGGGTTCTTTATCATCATCATCATCATCATCATCATCATCATCATCATCATCATCATCATCATCATCATCATCATCATCATCATCATCATCATCAGCATTATCATCATCATCATCACCATCACCATCAACATCATCATCATCATCATCATCAGCAGCAGCAGCAGCAGCAGCCTGGTTACGCCCACTGCAGGGCAAAGGCCTCTCCCATACTTCTTCCAACTACCCTGGTCATGTACTAATTGTGGCCATGTTGTTCCTGCAAACTTCTTAATCTCATCCGCCCACCTAACATTCTGCCGCCCTCTGCTACGTTTCTCTTCCCTTGGAATCCATTCCGTAACTCTTAATGACCATCGGTTATCTTCCCTCCTCATTATGTGTCCTGCCCATGCCCATTTCTTTTTCTAAGATATTTTTCTAAGATTTCAACTAGGATATCATTAACTCGCGTTTGTTCCCTCACCCAATCTGCTCGTTTCTTATCCCTTAACGTTACACCTATCATTCTCCTTTCCATAGTTCGTTGTGTCGTCCTCAATTTAAGTAGGACCCTTTTCGTAAGCCTCCAGGTTTCTGCCCCGTACGTGAGTACTGGTAAGACACAGCTGTCATAAACTTTTCTCTTGAGGGATAATGGCAACCTGCTGTTCATGATATGAGAATGCCTGCCAAAGGCACCCCAGCCCATTCTTATTCTTCTGATTATTTCAGTCTCATGATCCGGATCCGCAGTCACTACCTGTCCTAAGTAGATGTATTCCCTTACCACTTCCACTGCCTCACTACCTATCGTAAACTGCTGTTCTCTTCCGAGACTGTTAAACATTACTTTAGGTTTCTGGAGATTAATATTTAGACCCACCCTTCGGCTTTGCCTCTCCAGGTCAGTGAGCATGCATTGCAGTTGGTCCGCTGAGTTACTAAGCAAGGCAATATCAAAAGCGAATCTTAAGTTACTAAGGTATTCTCCATTAACTCTTATCCCCAATTCTTCACAATCCAGGTCTCTGAATACCTCCTGTAAGCATGCTGTGAATAGCATTGGAGAGATTGTATCTCCCTGCCTGTCACCTTTCTTTATTGGGATTTTGCTGCTTTCTTTATGGTCGACTACGGTGGCTGTGGAGCCGCTATAGATATTTTTAAGTATTTTTACATACGGCTCGTCTACACCCTGATTCCGCAGTGCTTTCATGACTGCTGAGGTTTCGATTGAATCACACGCTTTCTCGTAATTAATGAAAGCGCTATATAAAGGTTGGTTATATTCCGCACAATTTTCTACCACCTGATCGATAGTGTGAATATGGTCTGTTGTTGAGTAGCCTTTGCGGAATCCTGCCTGGTCCTTTGGTTGACGGAAGTCTAAGGTGTTGCTGATTCTATTTGCAATTACCTTTGTAAATACTTTGTAGGCAACGGACAGTAAGCTGATCGGTCTAGAATTTTTCAAGTCTTTGGCGTCCCCTTTCTTATGGATTAGGATTACGTTATCGTTTTTCCAAGATTCCGGTACGCTCGAAGTCATGAGGCATTGCGTATACAGGGTGGTCAGTTTCTCTAGAACAATCTGCCCACCATCCTTCAACAAATCTGCTGCTACCTGATCCTCCCCAGCTCCCTTCCCCCTTTGCATAGCTCCCAAGGCTTTCTTTACTTCTTCCGGCGTTACCTGTGGGATTTCGAATTCCTCTAGACTATTCTCTCTTCCATTATCGTCGTGGGTGCCACTGGTACTGTATAAATCTCTACAGAACTCCTCAGCCACTTGAACTATCTCATCCATATTAGTAATGATAGCGCCGGATTTGTCTCTTAACGCATACATCTGATTCTTGCCAATTCCTAGTTTCTTCCTCACTGCTTTTAGGCTTGCTCCGTTCCTGAGAGCATTTTCAATTCTATCCATATTATACCTCCTTATGTTAGCTGTCTTACGCTTGTTGATTAACTTCGAAAGTTCTGCCAGTTCTATTCTAGCTGTAGGGTTAGAGGCTTTCATACATTGACGTTTCTTGATCAGATCTTTCGCCTCCTGCGATAGCTTACTGGTATCCTGTCTAACGGAGTTACCACCGACTTCTCTTGCACACTCCTTAATGATGCCCACAAGATTGTCGTTCATTGCTTCAACACTAAGGTCCTCTTCCTGAGTTACAGCCGAATACCTGTTCTGTAGTTTGATTTGGAATTCCTCTATTTTCCCTCTTACCGCTAACTCATTGATCGACGTCTTATATACCAGCTTCTTCCGTTCCCTCCTCAAGTCTAGGCTAATTCGAGTTCTTACCATCCTATGGTCACTGCAGCGCACCTTGCCGAGCACGACTACATTTTGTATGATGCCAGGGTTAGCGCAGTGTATGAAGTCTATTTCATTTCTAGTCTCACCGTTCAGGTTCCTCCACGTCCACTTTCGGCTATCCCGATTGCGGAAGAATGTATTCATTATCCGCATATTATTCTGTTCCGCAAACTCTACTAATAACTCTCCCCCGGTATTCCTAGTGCCTATGCCATATTCCCCCACTGCCTTATCTCCAGCCTGCTTCTTGCCTACCTTGGGATTGAAGTCGCCCATCAGTATAGTGTATTTTGTTTTGACTTTACCCATCGCCGATTCCACGTCTTCATAGAAGCTTTCGACTTCCTGGTCGTCATGACTGGATGTAGGGGCGTATACCTGTACAACCTTCATTTTGTACCTCTTATTAAGTTTCACAACAAGGCCTGCCACCCTCTCGTTAATGCTATAGAGTTCCTGTATGTTACCAGCTATATTCTTATTAATCAGGAATCCGACTCCTAGTTCTCGCCCCTCCGCTAAGCCCCGGTAGCAAAGGACGTGCCCGTTGTTTAGGACTGTATATGCTTCTTTTGGCCTCTTGACTTCACTGAGCCCTATTATATCCCATTTACTGCCCTCTAATTGCTCTAATAGCACTGCTAAACTCGCCTCACTAGATAACGTTCTAGCGTTAAACGTTGCCAGGTTCATATTCCAATGGTGGCCTGTCTGGGGTTCTTTAACGTGTACCTAAATCTAAGTACACGGGTGCTTTCGCATTTCGCCCCCATCGAAATGTGGCCGCCGTGGCCGGGATTTTTATTGACTAAGTATTAGCAGTATATTAAGTCAAATTAATGTTAGTTAACGTGAATGATCTTACAGCACCGAAAAGTGTATGTTAACAAAGGCGTCCTCTGTCCGTGATAGTCTATATATTCTGATTTTTGTTGTTGCTCACTTGTTGCTTGGACCTCGTAAAGCCCCAAACACATAGAAGCAACACTTAGAAAAAGTAATGTTTGCCAAATGCTAACACTTTAATGTAACGAAGAAAATACTACTTAACCAAGGGGAATATAGAGTTAAAAATTTCGGTCTTTAATACTGAGTGGTGCCTCTCAGTGAATGCAGAATCTTGACCTTTATCCACCACATGTCCATTGAATATAGCAGTCGAACTCATCTCGTGTTTGGCGATATGGGAGAAATAATGCTTTACTGCCTTTACGGCCTCATAGTTACTACCCGTTCACGTGACTAAGATGTTATATGAGTATATACTTGGTGATTCACCGCGCGACACTGCGTTATTTATTGGCCATGGGGAATATGCAGATCAATGATTTTGCCTAGAACGTTCTTTTTTTTTTTTTAATGTGGTAAAGTCCACCTCTAGACAACGTTACAAAGAGTGCCAGAGGCTTCTTCAGACCTCACAACACCAGCTAATGGCGGCATATAAACAAAAAGCTGCTTCAGCGCCTCATAAAACTTCCGTCGCTGCTTTAGGTTCACTAATGTCTTAGATTGGGAAGGAACTAAACTGCCAAGTGAAAAGTCTCTTCGGAACCGTTTCAGCCTCAGTTAGCTTGGTTTAAATAGGGTCCTAATGGAGCAGTTGGAAGCCGTATGAATGTGGCTAGTTTAGTTCACTTTGAGGAAAAACATAAGACTGCTTACAGAAATAATTTAGAATTGAAAAAAAGAATAATAACGCTTTAACGAGCAATAGCACTAAAGCATAAAAACGCATGACATGGCTAAAAGCGTCCTCTAGCATATGTCTGCATAGGCGCCGTTTACCGGGGGGGGGGGGGGCAGCGCTCTGAGGCCCGAGCTCCCTCCGGAGTTTTCCAGAGGGGGCATAGCGCCCCCCCCCCCCTTTCGAGGGTGCCGAGTCATACCCCTCACCCCCCCCCCCCCCCACACCTAAATTATGATTACCAGAATTTCGTCACCCACCTCACTTGAGGTCTCTTTTGACTTGCCCCGCCATTTTCACTTAAAATTTTATTGTGGCTAATAGCTTACTGCATCATTGTTGTCGCAGACGTGCTCAGCCTTTAATTCATATTTTCGCTTTATTTTTGCGAACCCTGACAATAGGATGACAAGCGCATTAGATGCGTCAGCGGCGGCTGCCTCAACCGTATTTTCTCACTTAAACATTGTTTTAAAGTTCCACTTTAAATACCATGCACATACAAAATATATTTAAATATATACACTGGACAAATATTATATTTTTCAAAGAGGAGGAGGTAGTCAATGAACAAATATCTCTAAAGTTATGGATAGCCTATGCCTAGAGAATGAATATGTTGCTGTATTTCGCCTCGCTTCAAATTGCTTTGTGTGCCTTTTTGACCCTGAGAAAATAACAACAACAACCTGGAGACTTTAGTGACCCATTTGGCAGAGTCTTTTATCAAAGGCGTGTGAAATGCAGGTGAAGGATTTGTCTCAGTATTGCTTCTCTTTCCAGTAAGCAATGCTAACGACTCACGAAGAAAAAAAATATTGTAATAACTTACAACACTTATTAGGGATGGAAACATTGTCACTTGCATGCAGAGGTCATAAATATATACAGGGTGTCCCAATTAACAATCATGCACCGAGATTTAAAAGAAAAACGAGCAATTTCGTTACTCGAAGAAAACCTAATGCACTTTGTTTTCGGTACACTGGAGTAGCTGCAAGCAATTTTTTTCAATACTGAGATTTAATTAGGTAATTGTAATTATTTGTCTAACTCGAGACATGCTGTGCTAATTATCAAAGTCAAAGTGTCAATGAGGCATTTGTAGGCACAGCCAAGGGACATCTAACTGCGGTATTTTCAGCGGCGTGCTGATTGCGTTGTATTCTTTCCGACTGACAAATAAACTACGAGAAATATGAAAAATAGCACCTGACTGCGCATCCATCCGCATCATAAAGGAGCGCCCTCGAACAGGCTCCCTCCTAGTTAGAACGAAATAAAAGAAATAAAGAAAAACATAGTAATCGAGCCAGTTCCTTATCTGCCCCGCCCGGCCGGCTGAAGTAACACGTCGTGTTCGGTGTTAGTTGCGAACAAGGGCGCGATCGGAGTTCTTTGTTCGATACGCGTTCTGTTCGGTTGCTGCAGCGTCACAATGTAGCAGTATGCAAAATTTCTGAGAACGGGGCGGAGAGAGCAGCCAGTCGGCAGTCGGTGAACTCCCCGGAAGTTTACTGCCCTCGTTTGTCGTCTGCTTGCAGAGAGTATATTGCAATACTAAAGCTTCTCGTCTTCCAATTAATGAAATCTTTATCTAAAAAATCTATTTTTTTCTTCTCGAACCCAAACACGTTTTCAAATAGTACTACGAGTGAGTACTGCAATTCATAACTATTACTCTCTCTGCGTCGTCCCTAGGTGGTGTCGCGCTCAGCGAGAAGAAAAAAGAAACGACGGGAACAGTGACGCACTTTTCAAGAGTCAGCAAGAACATTCCAGTGGCTGGCGGGCACCGATGATGGGGCCGATTTCGCTGTACAACCAACGCCCTATTTGTTTCGAGGAACGAAAGCGACGCCGGAATTCGCTTTCTGCCATTTCTTAAAACGCGTTTCACGCCGCCACCCGCTCTCCTTCCTCCTCGAGAAACGCCATCGCAACAACCGAAGTTCCCAACGCAGTCGCCATTTTTCTCGAAATAAACTATGAATTGGATCAGAACGTGCTATTCAGCTGACGAAGCCGCCGTTTGGATCCAATCCAATCCACCAGACGCGCCATGCGAAGCCGATCGCACCCCAAGCTGCAATAGCTGTTGTCTTAGTGTAGATAAAGTGCACGCATGGTATCTTTCTCTTTTAAGGCGGAAGCCTTTAATGGCTTATTGTCAAGGTCATCTGCCGTTAGCAAAAACTGTCACAGCTTTCCGGCCTCGCGATTGGTATCCTCTGCGTCATGACGTCACTGTCGTTAGGCGCAGGTGTGCGCTTCCTGATTGGCTCGCGTGCATGACGTCCACGTCGTCAAGTGCGGGTGTCGCGGTGGTTCGGCGTCGCGCGTGACGACTCATCACATCGGCACGCGTCCAGGGACTCGAAGAGCCACCTCAAAAGAGGCAATGCGTTTAAAGCGACTTGCTGCATCCCCGGGTACCAAGGCAAATGAAGCTCGGAAGCGCCGTGACCGCCATCTTGCCGCGGCAAGCCGAGCAAGTACAAGTCAATCGAGCGAAGTGGATGACGAGGATGGCCAACTACACCCCGACGCCGCCATGGAAGACGCGTCTCCTCCTGATCCACAAACGGTGCTGCAACAGTTCCAGGCGGCCACAAACTACATTAACAGACACTTCGTCCCGAACGACGTCGCCGGCATTTATTAAACGAACAAACATTCACACAACGGTGTACGAGTTGTGTGCCTCCGTGGTGTTTCCGACGCAACAAATCACCATTGGCAATGGTGTCAGGCTTCCGCCGTTTCGATCTTTGGTCTCGACAAAGTGCCTTCCGTTTTTTTTTCTGCCACAGAACCTATCACCACAAAGGTGAATTGACAACATCAGTGCAAAGTTTTAAAGGTGCGTTTTGTTTCGCCCTAGTCGCCATTTCTTTCTCTAGTGAGCAGAAGGTAAACGTGATCCTTGCCTTGGGAGCTGCAAATGCCAAGAAGAGGAAGGCCGCAAATATATATCAGTTTGGAAGCGTAGCGGTAGACCAAACGCATCGAGTATCATCAGAAATTATGAAAACCTGAGACAAACCGGCAGCTGCTAGAAACAGCGGCGTAGGACTCCACCTGTGAGGCCTAGCCTACGCACGGATGTTTTAGCAGTTATGGCCTCATACCCTCGGGACGTGGCCGCTCAGGTACTAATTTCCAAGTTTACTTTGGAGGATCCTAAATGACTCGGCCTTTTACCCGTACCACCTTAACCTGCACCAATGCTTGGAATATGGGAGCCTGTAGGATCGTCTAGATTTCTCGAATTGGGCCCTCCAAAAAGCCGTTGAATCACCAGACTTTTTGAGCAACATCACGTGCACCGATGAAGCCAATTTTTGCAGAAACAGTGAGGTAAATTTACATAATACACATTATTGGAGTGACTCCAATCCAGACGGGGTAAAGCGCACTCGGCACCAGTACCAGGGGTCGCTCAATGAATGGTTCGGTATTTACGCCGGTGCTGTAATCGGTTCCATCTTCTTCGATCACACACCGACTGGACAGCGTTACATGAACGAAGTCCTTGAAGCAGTGGTTGATCAGTTTGTCAGCGAAGTCCCACTATCCCGTCTTCCACTTTTCTAGTATCGGCAAGGTGGGCCACCAGCACACAGCAGCAGCCGAGCACGAAACTGGTTGGGTGCGACTTTTCATGAGCAATAGATTGGAATGCACGGGCCTGTATATTGACCGGTTAGGTCACCTGACCTCTCTCAACTCGATTTCATTTTTTGGGGTTATGTGAAAGGTCGTGTTTACTCGATCGAGACGGACGTCAGATGAGCTCAAAGCAAGGATAACGGATGTCGGCCGTATAATTCCTGCGTCGGTCATCAAAAAAGCCACAGAAGATGTGATAAAGCGGACTCAGTATTGCATAGCTGCAGACGGAGAGCTATCCGAGCACGTCCTCCAGGCAGCAGCAGGTGTTCAACGGCGCTTGCGAATTCACAGATGATAAAGGCATACTGAAATATGACGGTTTTAAATGCGTAAGCATTTCTATGCTTACCCAACTGAAAAACAGTCCCTCCGTCCATCCCGCAAGACGATCGCTTTTAACATAGCGCCCGCAGCAGCGAGCGAATTTACCTGCGTGCTTTCTCTGACTTGGACGCCAAAGAGCGGCGAGAACACAGCGCTCACGCAGCTCTCAGCACATGCCGCACTCTGCGGCTTTCGCAGATCGCTCTCAAGATACGGGTCGCGCCACCGCAGCAGTCTTAGCCGCCTACGGAGCACGGTTGATCACAGTTCATAATGGTTCAGTGTACCTAATAAATGTTGCATATATTTCCTTCATTTGCTACATCTCCCTGGTTTTTTCATCCCACGTTCACATCCACTGTGGGCTATCTATAACACCAGTGAACATTGCTTCTACTCGCCTCTTCTACGTTGTCTCGTGCAGGTTCGGTGTTGCAACCGCGCTTCTCCGTTTCACAGTTTTTTCGCGTTCGTTCTCGTAATTATACGAAACGCACCAGCGTACTACCACTAAACACCACGCCAGTACTACGAAATGTTTACGGATCATTCATATAAATCCCAGAGAAGTTTCTGCGTGGATTTTTCTTTCTTTTTGTGCAGACGTCCCGATTGCTAATTCCGCTCATTTAGAAGTGGTACATTTACTTTCTTGAACGCATTGATTTTGCATTTTCTCTATACGTGAGTCGCTTCCCGGTCTGTTTATTTCGTGTTTATTTTATGCCACGAACCTGTTTTTGCAGCACGTATACATTCTAATGAAGAAATGATAGATTCACTTTAATTTGCCATTGGTCCGAAGGAACTTTCTGCCGCGAGATATAGCTGCTCAAGCACTCTTTCGATTCGGTGCGAGCAGAGCCGGGATTTTCAAACGTTCTATGCCTATTCCGTTGCTTTCCGTGTTTCGTGCGTAGGCAGAGCGGCGCTTCCACCGTGTTACCAAAAAGCGTTTGTTATTGATGTGATCAGTCGCCCTTGAGAGACGGTCGCCAAAAACACCGCAGTTATATGTCATTGGGGGTGCCTACAAATGCCTCATTGACGCTTTCCATATCACGACAGTACTTCTGGAGTTAGATAGTTCATTACAGTTACCTAATTAAATCTCAGTAACGAAAACATTCCTGGCAGCTACTCCCCTGCACTGGAAACAATGTGCACTAAGTTTTCTTCGAGTAACGCAATTGCTCTTCTTTTAAGTCTTGGTGCATGATAGTAGGGACACCCTGTATGCACCTTGGACACCAAAGTGAAGCCAAGCCGGATTCGCTCAAATTAAGAATCAACAGCAGTCATGCACAGCAGCGCTTATACTCTGACTCACAGAAAAAAAAAAGAGAGATAGATGCTGCAGTTTTTCCGGAAAGGCGAAACAGTATTAATGATAGCGAACTGTAAGACAATTTCACGAAGGAAGATTACACCACAGAGAGACGCCAGATTTTTGGTGGTGCAAGAGGACTCAGGCTGTGAAACCGAACTGTCTCCTACCACGAGGTCTTGTATATACTCATATAAGACCGGCACTTCAGTGAACAATTCTTCGATGTCACACGAAGTTTCTTCAAGTGCAACTGTTATTAAATGTCACACACACACACACACACACACACACACACACACACACACACACACACACACACACACACACACACACACACACGCACACGCACACGCACACGCACACACACACACACACACACACACACACACACACACGTATATATATACATACGACGGTTGATCCAGAAATAAGGTTCCCATCAATTTTAGAAATAGGCAACATTGTTTATTCTCATAGAAATTTACGTCATTGGAAAGATGAAACGTTCCTTTATTTTTTTACATAATCGCCATCATTTTCTACGCATTCTTGTAGACCGTACTCCAATTTCTGTATCCAAATGTCGTAGAACTCCGCCGCCAATACGTTGAGGAAGCATTTCACCTTTTCTTTGACTTTATCGTCGTTCCAGAAGCGTTGGCCCCACAAATGTTCGTTTAACTTGGGGAACAAGTGATAATAACTAGGCGCGAGGTCTGGAATGTACGGTGGGGGGGGGGGGTGGCATGACAGTCCACCCAAAGTTTGTCAAAAGTTCCTGGGTTTGACGGGAGGAGTGAAGTCGGGCGTTGTCGTGAAGCAGCGTTACACCGTCTGCCAGTCGTCCTTGCCGGTGGTTCTGGATAGTTCGCCTGAGTTTTCTTAGTGTTGCACAATAACTGTCTGAGTTGATTGTTGTCCCACGTTCCATGAAATCGATCAGCAGTACTCCCTTACGATCCCAAAAAACACTGGCCATGACTTTGCCAGCAGAAGGAGGTTGCTTGAACTTCTTTGCGACTGGTGCCTCTGGGTAGCGCCACTGTTCCGATTTTTGTTTCGTTTCGGCAGTGAAATAAAATACCCACGTTCCGCCTCCCGTAACAATGGAGTCCAAGAATTCTTCCTTATCTTCTTGACACTTTGAAAAAACTGGCGAGCACAGTCAAGGCGTTTCTCCTTGTGGTCTGATGTCAATAGCCGCGGTACCCTTCGATCACAAGACTCGTGGTACCCTAATTTTTCAGTCAAAGTTCTTTCCACTGTACCGGGAGAGCTCCCAGGAATCTGAGCAACAAGTTTACGGACGGTGATCCTCCTGTTTTGAAGCACTTTGCGTTAGACGAGCTCGATAACCACCTCCGAAACTGACCGTCTTCTACTCCGTTCTTCATTGTTGACTTCCTTCCGACCGGCACTAAACTCACTGCACCACTTTCGAACGCGTTGAACGGGCATACTCTTGTCGCCATACACCCCTGTCAACTGACGATGAATATCCACGGGTGGAGTCCCTTTGGCGTGGAAAAAGCGAATTACGGAACGAATCTCGCACTTAGCGGGATCACCAATGGGAACCTCTATATCGGACGGCTGCTGAGCCAAGAATGCGCGACGCAGCGAAGCGCGGCCGGAGGAATCGAGAGGGGAGGAACAGGCGCGTGCAGCAGCTCTTGTTCTTGTGTCAAGTTGTTTGTGTGTGTGTTTTCTTTAGCGACCTCATGCCATCTTTATACACTGCCTTTGATTTATGGAACACTGTCTTTGTATCGAAAGTAATATTTCTCATGGTAATACTGTGGTTTGATGCAATGTATTTTGTTCACTATCATACTATGTTAATATTTATTTCTGTGTTGCTCACTGCTGTATCGACTGTTTTGGGGAACTGTGACCTCGTCAGGCTTACCGCCTTTTGTCGCTGTTCCCTCTTTCATCTTTGAAGGAAAATAAACTTTAACCTTCAACCTTCAACTGTGGCGAAGCTGTTAAATCAGGAAAGTTAGACTGCAAGCGCAGAGAGCATAATGGAGCGATTGGTAGCTAAATACTTGCCTCTCAGGAAAGAGAATCAGGAAGTAAGTTATCCAGATTACTTAACGGTAGAATGCAACTTTATGGATCAGGAATTAACGGAACGTGAGGTACGGACGGCACTGTATGATTTGAATAGTAGGTCAGCAGCTGGCCCGGATGGCATCTCTAACAGATTGCTTAAGAATTTGGACGACGAAGCAATCAAATATCTGACCAAATAGATTAATGAATTATGGAAAGATGGGGTATATCCAGAAGAATGGAGGACGGTGCCAGTACTATCTTAACATTAAAACCGGCCAAACAACTCAACTTGGATAACCTCAGGCCAATTTAGTTAACATCACGTCTAGGGAAGGCAATGGAGCATCTCATATTGAACAGGTTAACGAAATATGTGGAGGACAACGACATCCACCCGCCGCGGTTGCTCAGTGGCTATGGTGTTAGGCTGCCGAGCACGAGGTCGCGGGATCGAATCCCGGCCACGGCGGCCGCATTTCGATGGGGGCGAAATGCGAGAACACCCATGTACTTAGATTTAGGTGCACGTTAAAGAACCCCAGGTGGTCGAAATTTCCGGAGTCCTCCACTACGGCGTGCCTCATAATCAGAAAGTGGTTTTGGCACGTAAAACCCCATAATAAAAAAAATAAATAAAACAACGACATCCTACCGTGTAATCTGATTGGTTTCAGACCAGGCTTGTCCACACAAGATGCCATGTTGTTAATCAAACGTCAACTCCTCTTAGCCAAACCAAAGAACACTCGAGCCCTCTTGGAGTTAGATGTCGAAAGATATTTTGACAGAGCAAAGCATAGATCAATAGTTGAAGTCATTTGCGAACTGGGATTGGGCAGAAAACTCTATGAAGTGCTTAAAACATTTCTTTGCAATCGCTCACCTCACCTCAGATTCGGGGATATATAATCAAAGAAGATGGATCTCTGATACAGAGGGACACCACAAGGGTCGGTCTTGTCACCTATGCTTTTCAACCTAGCCATATCAAAAGTGGCAAAGTGATTACAAGAGATGAAGGGCATTCACTTTACCATTTATGGAAACGATGTGACTATATGGACCGCTGAAGAAAATATCGGACCGGCAGAAAGCACATTTCAGAAGAGCGTTTATGAGGTAGAGTCCATTTTAGAAGACATGGGACTCAAATGCTCTGCTGATAAGTCTGAACTCATAGTAATCAATAAAAGGAGAACGGGTAGAAAATCGAGGGGATATGTACCCGAGGAAGAACCCAGGTTAGTACTAACCATGAAGGCAGGCAAATATGTTAAGTATAATCCATTAGAGTCTTAGGGTTATTCCTGGAGGCAAACGGGGCAAGAGGGGCAAACGGAACATCAAAAGCAAGACTGAGTATGAAATAAGATCGCTAAGGAGAATCACTAACAGGCACTGAGGGTTAGGAGAGGAGAGCGCCATGAGACTGGTCCACGCTTCCGCCTTGTGTCACTTCTCATATCTAGCTGGGATGCTCAGTTGGACGCAGGCAGAGATGAACGAGTTGAACCAATTAATTAAAAGGCTTGTCAAAACAACAGTGGGGTTACCAGTTAACACGTCGGATGATAAATTAATGAAACTGAGGCTCCACAACACAATAGCCAAGATAATTGAAGCTCAGCAAATTGCCCACAGAGAGAGGCTTTCTGGAACAAGGTCAGGTAGAGTAATACTCGAAGAGGTAAGGGGGTACCCAACCGAATCCAAAATTTCAGGTGAATACACAGTAGAACTAAAAGATAATCAAGGCGACTCCTTTCCCCAGAGATATGCACCCGGTGCACAACCTGGAAAGAGGAAAGGCAAGGGCCAAAGCTCTCCTGCAAGAGAAAGAACACGACAGAGAACATGGGGCTTTTGTAGATGCTGCATGGGTCAGAGGTAAGAAAGCCTTTACGGCAGCAGATGTAGATGTAGATGGACTCACTAGGGATTCTATTACAATCATGACTAAAGACACGACAGTCGTGGAACAAGTTGCGATAGCATTGACTTTAATGAGTAATAAGTGGACGCGAATTTACAGTGACTCTAACATGGCTGTTAGACACTTTACTAAAGGCTTTGTAACAAAAAGGGCTGCCCAGCTGATCGGTGAGATGGACAGCCCAGGGATCTAAATCCGCTTGTTTCCTGCACACCTGGGGTCTGTCGATCCATCTCGGAAGAATTTAAACGCGATGGCTAACGCAGCTGCACAAGTTGTTACTATCCACGTACTACGCGACCAGAACCATAATGATGTACAGGAGGAGAAATGGGACCAATTACTTACATATAATGAAATCACGAAGCATTGCTACATGAACAGAGGGGAATTCCAAAGGCCATACGCTAATGTCAATAGAGCTCAAGTGGTGACTCCGAGATTGTTACAGACAAGAACTTATCCGAGTCCAAACTTCATTAACAAGCTATACCCAGAAAGAGAGGTACCAATCATGTGCGAGAAGTGTAATGACATCCTTACTCTGGATCATATGCTTTGGCAGTGTCCTGTGTCTTTCACGGACTGTGGCAAGGAAAGAGACTGGTGGCGACGAGTCCTTGACAGTGGAGTTCTCTTAGATCAAGTACAGACCGTCCAGAACGCTCACGATACTGCGGTAAGGTTAAACCTTACTGTCCCGACGTAGAAGCCGCCTACGTCAACTTAAAGGTTGATCTTCAGGACCTGAATAAATTTCATCATACTCTACCGCTAACCTGGGGGCAGGAATTGGAAAGACGGAAATGATACGTAGAAAGTCAGGGCGGTTAACCAAATTAAACTTGGTTTGGCTAACTCGGTAAGGCGACAGAAAGACTTGAAAGAGAAAAGATTGGCACGCAGAACATAAAACGCACATATTATCTATAATAGGGGTCACACACAAAGTTCGGAAAGTATATCACGTACTGGATTGGACACGTCAGGAACTGGATCAGTGGGGCTATAGCTTTCTGCACGGAGTTCCTTTGGGAGCCCTGAACTAGAACAATTTATTTTTACAGTGCACGACTTTTGAGTCTCCAAAACAATTCGTACGTCACTTACGTCTCCGCCCTATATCGCGGGCAGAGACAAAGAATGCGTGTTAATGAAGTGTTCTTACAGCCACACATTATCTTTTCTACAAGCAGACAAAGAGACGGAAGTGTTTATTAGCGAACAAACGCGAGTCTCTGAACTTTTACAATTAAATGAACAAGGGAAGCTGGGTAAGTCATGTAATTGCATAGCAGGGGACAATGCGTTCTGTTACCCTCTTAGACCACGTTAATATCCACAGAAATTGTCGTGCAGTGGACAAAACAAGCAATGGCGCCGGCCTTTGTTTGCTGCTTGTTGTTCCTTGCCGTTGCCATGACAATAACTGCACCCGCCGTGGTTGCTTAGTGGCTATGGTGTTCGGCTGCTAAGCACGAGGTCGCGGGATCGAATCCCGGCCACGGCGGCCGCAGTTAGGTGGGGGTGAAATGCGAAAACACCAGTAATACTTAGATTCAGGTGCGCTTTAAAGAACCCCAGGTGGTCGAAATTTCCGGAGTCTCCCACTACGACGTGCCTCATAATCAGAAAGTGGTTTTGGCACGTAAAACCCCATAATTTAATTTTGTTTTTAACAATCACTGCTGCCGCCACCAACACAATACGCCACCATACCCGATACAAATGCAGGAGCCTGCGGCTGATGCGTTTTCGAATTTCACTGGGCTTTACTTCAGGCACCCTCTCACTAGAACTATGAAAAGGCAGCACAACAAAACATGTATTTAGAATTAAATTTGTTGACTGAAGTACTTGTTCCTTGCCACGAGGCTGTGTCGTAGTCAGTCATTATTATTTTGCAAGGAGATATTTAGTTGCAACAGGCGTTCTGCTCAAAAAGGCCTAAAAGTAAGGTTGATTATTATAATAAAAACTAGTTACTGCATGTATATGACGTACAGTAACAGCACTTTTGGTATTAGATAGCTAAATTGAAAAAAAAAAGGAATTCACCGACTTTTACGATACTCCCTAATGCAAAATTTTCGCGCATCTCTATACGTACGTGTTTTCATTTCGCGATATATTAAGACAAAAAATTTGAGAGAGACAAGACTTGTCGAAGGTTGCAGTATAGTCGCCGATGTCACGTGGCTTCCAGAATGTACTACACAATTCGCGTCGCGGATACAATAAGATTACAAAAGAATCCCAAACCATGACAATCGAAACAAGCGTGAACGAGATCAAACCAAGCAAACGAAACAAGTGCGAGCGAGAGATGACACGAGCAGACGATAGTACGAAACGAGCGGTTCGGCTTAGACCAGATACGAGTACGCATCGAGCGGTCGGGCGGGTCCGCATCACACCAGTTTCCCGCGCGCACATCAGTGAAGGAGCAGCTCTCATTGGTCTCCGCCGTTCGCAGCTGGCATCTTTCATCTACCACTTCGCGTTCGCTCTTTCATCTTTCGTTGAGCTCGTTCGCTCGGTTAAGCCACCGACGCCGACGCTCGCTGCAAGAACAGGCGCCTAAGAACTGCGCTAAAAAAAATGGTATTGACTGTCTGAGATCAGCAGGATATGGTGTTTGGACCGGAACGATGTGGCTAGAATCCATGTTGTACTGCATAAAAAATTCGTTTGTTTCTCGATTGTAAAAGCATGTCGTGAAAATGTGTTGTCCTAGTTCTATCAGTCATGTGCCACAGCAATCAGGAAACGTCGCCAAAAACCTAGCTTCAGCAGTAAAATAATAATTTTGGTTTAACATTCGCAGTGGAGGGAGAATTTCACGTTGTAGTCATCGCCCCAAAGTGGGGCTTCTGCTGTAAAAAATGTTGTGAAAACATTTCTGATAGGGCTATGGTTTCGTTCTCTTCCACATTCGTCTTAATACATTTTTTGCATATAAAAAGCACATGTTCATATTTCGCTGACACAGTACCGATTTATTAACGCTTGGTATGGCCTAAACCAACTATGCGCATGCGCCATGCGTGCGTGCTCTAATTCAATTTGTTGTTAATGTCGCTGAAGCTCGCACAAAATAACGTATTTTCTCGAACAACAAGAAGAAAATTTCATTTCTTGGTGTGTAAGTGCCTGTGCTTTCCTAAGTAGAAAATTATATTACAGTTGTGACATTCTTATGGAACTTGTGATATGCATACCTTTTCGGGAGAGGGTTCATTGGGCTCAAGTGGCGTCGTCAGGTTATCTGGATTCCAAAGGGCAAATGAAGCTTGGCTAATGTTAACTCTGAAAGTTTCGTTTTTTTGACCCTTATATAGCACTGATAGATTCACGAATATTTCAAACGGAGTCCATATTCCGTGATAGATCCGCCACAAAAAGTAATCCTTGCACACACTATAGTTTAAGTTCTTCGTTTGCTGACACCCATCATCGTAAGCAGGCTCTTTTGCAGTCACTGCAACTGGGGTTCTGAAAAACAAAATTGTATAAACTTAGAAGCACTATTCACTGTACTTGACATACCGTAGAGAAGTCACACATTCCCGGTTTCAGGGAAGTAAGAAAGGTAAGATTTAAGCAGAGGAAGCAAACCTGCCACTTCTAACATCGAATATTTGACCTACAGAAAGTTGCTGGTGCGGAACACAGCCTGCATCGCGAGAACTTTAATTCGAAGATGCCATCAGGTGGAGTGAAAGTGGTCTTCACTCAATGTCTCTCGCTGCGTTTGTTTAGCCAGCAGCGTGCTGGTAATGACATGGCGAAACCCACATTCATTGAATGTTAGCCTAGCGCGCTAGCTATCTGACGAAGAGGACAGACATCTGTCGTTGCGACTTCGTTTAGGCTTTGATAATCAATGCCAAAACACAGTTTCATTCTCTTTGATCACTAGGACTGCCGGGTAATATTATTAGGCTGGATAATTTCGTCGTGTAGCATTCAACGCATTTGTGTGCAATGAAGGTTCCAAGAACTCGTCATAGGCACAAACAAAGACAAGCTGGACGACGCGACAGTCAAGATTTAGTAAAAAAAAAAAAAAAAACATAGCCTCCAGTTTGGGCCCCTTGAATATGCGTTGGCGATGCGGCTTCGGTGCATGTACATTCTTCGCTGAGCGGGCATATTCTTCACTACAGTTGATTTATTGGCTTCTCTCGGTTCGAAAGCAGGTTGGGCTTTGATGAAGTGGTTGAGCGCATTCTTCATTTAGGCTAAGCTTCGGCGCTTGTCGGACTAATAATGAAAGAAAGCAGACTTCCTTCAGGAAACAATATTTTGGAGTTTTCTGTTTGCCCATGAGAAGCGGGCAGGGGCCTTTAGTTTTTTAGTTTTACGCCGAACAGTAACGAATGATTTATTTATTTATTTGGTTCGTCACAGTACAATGTAACAGGAGGCGGAGGGAAAAGCCGTTCAAATGACGGCTTGAGGGATCCTTCGGCCCCTTTGTGAACAATGGCAGCAGCTGAAAGACATCACAGTATCACAGCACTATTTTTTAAAGTGACACATTGTTTTACGTAAAAATCAAGCCACAAAGGAAAACTGAAAACATAGTTTATACATAGCTTATACAACAAAGAAAACTGCTGCAATCTTCTGCACTTAACTAAATTCCAAATCATGTCCATGGGAAGTCCCGGATCTCTAAAGTATTTACCGTAACTTGCGCAAGTAAGAGGTAATTTCAGAGTAAAGAGTAGAGCGATCGGTGGGCAGCCATATTCTATGGCTTTCGGAACGAGGCAGTCTCCGACTATTCAGAAAAAATTCAGTTTTTGTTCGGCATATTAATGCATCTTCGATGCGTACATGCCGCTTTGACGTGGTGAGTTTTTTCGGTTCTGTGACGACGCTTGCGAGGCAGGAGAAGTGGGCGGAACCTGAAATCTTTTGACCAATGGTAGAAGGCTAATGGCGAAGAAGGCGTCGAATGAGAATTTCTTTTTTTGTTCGGTCTAATCGTGTATAATCAATGTGGACAGGTCATATCACATGGAGATCTTTTGCGGTTTTCATGACGTAGCGTGACAGACAGGCGAAGTGGGGGCAGCCGAGAATTTCTTGACCAATCGTGGTAGACTGACTGCAGAAGTGGAATAAAAGCAGCTTGGAATGGCTTTACGTTAAAGCGAACCTGTACGCCTATGATCGTATTACTACGCTTCGGAGTCGCCCTAGCGCACGCCCTACGCCTTTGCCATGTATTGTCACAGCTTCTTTCGATTGTTACTTCTGTATTCTGTCGTGCATCCTCTATACACCGGGTGTTTCAGCGAACACTTTCAAAAAAATTTAAAGGGTGTCTGTGGCAGACAGCACGATTCTAGTTCATGAGCTCGCCTGCTCGAAGAGGCGGACATTACCTGAGCAAAAAATTGAAATGCACGTTCGACGAATTAGCCAAAATTCACTAATTGAGTATCCAACTAATCGCATTATGGCCCATATTGCAGTTTACAAATTCTAGCTGTGGAGTTCGCAAGGCGGATCCACTTGGAAGGAATTCTCAGGATGACACCACATTCGAGGCATTAATTCCCCAACTTTGCGGAGAAATGCATTGGCATTTCAGATACTTTTGTACTTCAAGGCATAAAACGACATTTTAAGAAAGCTACTGGAACGCCAATGCATTTCTACGCAAAGTTCGGGAATTAATGCCTCGAGACTGGTGTCATCCTGAGAATTCGTTCCAAGTGGATCCGCCTTGCGAACTCCCAGGTTAGAATTTGTAAACTGCCATATGGGCCATAATGTAATTAGTTAAGAACTTAAAGGGAAGCTGAAAGCTTTTCCAGAAAATATGAGTTAAGAGCAGTACGTCATGGTTTTCATCCCTCTGAATACGAATATCACATCGAAATTGAGCGAAAGAAAGCGCAAACAGATTTTATTTCGACGAAAAGTGCAGCAGCAGAGTCGGGGCAGCTCGCGCGCCTCGTTTCCGCCTGTGATTGGTCGGGCGCCTTGTGACGTCAACAATGGTGTTCGTCCGCACCGACTGCTGCCGCTACACATGAAGCACGGTGCAAGGTAGTTTAGTGCTGTTTTGCTGAGACGGTCATGGAAAATTTTGAGAGCTTGCGTTTCTCTGAGGAGTTCGGCGTTAAGTGCAAACCCCACGAGAGCGATCTTGGGCGCGACGGCGACGGGCAACGGCTTCTAGCGACAAAACAGGCCGTCGCTTGTACAGATTGCTTGGTGTTGTCGCTCGATCGCTCGTTTCTAGAAATCTAGAACTCGTCGCTCGTTGCCCGGAAGTGCTATAAGCGACTAGCCAATAGTGAGAAGCCGGAACTGGATGTACATACCTCAAATACTACTGTTTGTCGCACGGAGCGAGCAAACTATTGAATTTTACACGTGCGAGAATAAGAACGTAGTGCAAGACCTTCAGAAACATTTTTTGCCCCTTTTTACAGTAAAACACATCAACTGAAGTTGATAAAGCACGCGTCACGCTAGTTTCGGCGCGTACATTGCTGCCTTCATACCGGGAAGTCGTCGCTCAAAGCTGTCGCTCGCGTGAAGTTAGGCTTGTAGGCGAAGAGTGAACGCGACAGCCATCGCCTCGCTAATTGTTGCTGTCGTGTGCAAGATCACTTGTATGCGGTTTGTACTTTACTCCCTACATGTACGAGCCGATTGCGAAAAGGCCCGCCTCTCCAAGAAGCAAAAAATGCTGGTGAAAGCAGTGCTTTCCACGCGAACGAAGGCGAAGTGTTAGCATCTCGTTCCGTTGGAAATGTTCTTCGGCGAGTATGTTTTTTGCTAAGCTGCAGTCAGCGATCCAGTAAGTACGTTTCCCGGCAAACAACTCTAGTGTTATGTTCCTGCATGCCCCCTCGTAGAACGTAAGCGGTGATGCGATCTTCGGCATTTGCGCGCTGCCCCAAAACTGTCGGCAATCTACACAGACGGTTTAAACGCGCGAAAAGTTTACCGGCTGTTGTAGCACGTGTAGTATAGAACCTTCAACAGCGCACCATGCGCACGCTATTCGTAACCGGTGAATTCCATCGGCTACGTGAGATGGTCGGTTTCTCTATGTGTACGAGAGAAGGGGGAGCGCAGGGAGCCGGCTTTCCAACGCATGCAAACTTTACACTTGCACTGCGTTATGGCAGCTGCATGCAGGCCGTTTCACAACACACGTGCGAATAGAAAATTCGTGGCGCTTGGCGATGAAAACTGCGTCAAGCGTGGGAGATAAACATGCACCTTCCGTTCAGCGTGCTGACACGAATGAGAACCCAAAGCACGCATTATTGATAAACTCTGGTAGTAATCGTCCTCACGGAAGTGGTTAAAGCACAGCACTGTTCTTGAGCGCTTGAAGTTCTTTCGCTTCACAGCAGCCTCCCACTTATCTGAAAGCTTATTGTCTTGCGGGAACTAATGGAACATCGGAACATCGTCGCGGCACTTGGTGTTCGTGCAACGGTAGGCTTCACAGAACGCAGACAGGATTGGCCTACAAGTTCAATTGATGCTGCGCACGTCAACGACCACTCTACATACACACAAACAAAGGAATGTAGGGTCGAGCGAAGCAGATTAGGACGGCACGCACGCAGAAATAAGCACGGTCACGCACGGTCGCGGAGACTGCGAAGAAACGGAACACCAGTGCTGACGTCTCTACGCCGCGGTTTCCGGTTCCGCTCGCATCGTCAGCGTCAGCCGCAGCGCGCGGCGCTCGACGGGGGGCGGAGCTACGGCGCAATTTTAACCGACGATTGCGTCGCTCCTAAGTGAAAAATCCCCCCCAAAATTTTACCTGCATCGTTTATAAGGTTCCCGCATCCGTATATGAGCGTCTTATTGAATTCGACAGACTCTTCAGCTTCCCTTTAATTACTGAACATTTATTAATTAGTCGACTGTGCATTGAAATTTTTTGTGCAAGTAATTTCCGCCTGTTCGAGTAGACGAGCTCATGAACTAGAATTGTGCTATCTGCCACAGGCAACTTAAAAAAATGATTAAGAATAGTCGCTGAAACACCCTGTATATTTGCTGCATACTAGTTACTGCGCAACGTTGAGCGAATACGTTAGCCGAAATGTAAAAGAACAGCTGTCGTTACGCATGTTAATCTCCCCTTTCGTTTTTCACAGTGCAGAGTAGCAAATTAGAGCGTACTAAATTAGGTCGACCTCCCCGTCTTTTTTATCAATAAAATCGACGTATATTCTTTTTTATATAATTTCTTAGATTAACGCTGTTTAACACTGTTCCAAACCCTCCTGACAATGTCTTAAATCCGATTCCGGCTAATTTATGCGTCGCTAATTTTGCTGTTGCTGTTAGTGGTTTGGTTCCTGTCGACCATTGGCATGTTCCACTCGAATTCGCAATTTCTTTAGAGGCGATTCATGTGGTCAGCCACATTGTTCGCTCATTTGTTTTCTAGAACGGCGACTATCTAGGTCTTTACCGCTGTTTGAATGATGCCTACTGGTCTGAAATGTACCGTGTCACAGCTACCAACAAAGCAGTTAGCACACATACTGATAATGTAAAACGTGCTTTGGAAGCCTTCATTCCATGAAATAGTTTCATTCTGCTAGCTATTCTACGTGGTTTTCTGAGGAATAACGTGGTTTATTTCGTAAAAAAAGCTAAGGTACCATAGAATATTCAAGAAAGCAGAATCATCGAGGTGCCCGAAAAATTTAGTGTCTTGCGAAGCCAGGTGAAAGGCGTAATTCGCAGAGACAGTGATGCTTACAATATGTTTTTTGAAGAGCACGTAAAATGCGGTCCCAAATGTTTCTGGATCTATGTAAAATATTACAGTACTGAGTGGACTGAGATTGAAGCAATAAATAATCCATTTCGTGGCATTCCTAGAAAGTGCGACAATATCGTCACTGCATTCACAGAACAATTTTCCTCGGTTTTCCTGAATACAGCGCATGCTCCTAGCTCTGGTGACTGGCAGTATAGCTTCAGTGATAATTTCAACATTTCATGTTTTTCAGTACAAGATATCGGGGCGGCCGTAAGTAACTTGAAACCAAAGCTTTCTATTACTTACAAACGCGTATACCAAGTTTTGTTCTCAAAGGCTGTTCTATTTTAGTTCCTCTCCTTACGCGCATGCTTAATCTTGCTTTGCTTACAAGTGCCTTTTCTTCTTGTTAATCATATCATAAGAAGCCAACAGACGAACACACCAAGGACAACACAAGGGAAATTACTTGTAGTTACTAAAAAATTGAAGAAATGATAAATAATGGAAATGGAAGTGGATGAATAAACAACATGCCGCAGATGGGGAAAGATCCCACTTCTTCGCATTACGCGTACGATGCGCTAACAATCTGAGCTACCGCGGCGCCGTTTTCCCATCCACTTTCCGGGGAATTTATGTGTTTGAAGCACAGACACATTCCCTTCTTGCGGCAAGTAATTTTTTTATCCACTTTCAATGACATTAATCTATCATTTCTTTAATTTAATTAGTAAGTACAAGTAATTTCCCCGATGTTGTCTTTAGTGTCTTTATTGGTTGACTTCTTATAATGTGAATAATGAAAATCGAGCCCCTCGGTTAACCCTTTTCTTCTCGTTCATTACATAACGAGTGTCTGGAATCCGGCAACATCGACGCCTTCAGGTAGCATGTGTGGGTTTATTGACCAGTTTCCCACACCCAAAAATATAACGTATTCGTGACGCCTGCAGCAGAAAGGATGTTGCACATCCGCCACCAAAGTTTGCGAGTGGCGGCGCTGGATAACACTTCCAGGCTTAGTTCGAGTAGCAAAAACATAACTGTCCCAGAAAGTGGATGGGAAGACGGCGCCATGGTAGCTAAGATCAGTAGAGCATCGCTGCGTACTGCGAAGATATAAGATCATTCCCCACCTGCGGCAAGTTTTTTTTTCATGCACTTTCAATTCCATTAATTTATTATTGCTTTAATTCAATTAGTAAGTACAAGTAATTTCCCCTGTTTTGTCTTTGGTGACTTCTTTAGTTGGTTTCTTGTGTTATGCTTAATAAATAATCAGTCCCCTCGTTTAACCCCATTTCTTCTGCTTTCTTCTTGTTGGAAGAGTGCAATAGTTGTGCCAGTTCATAAATCTGGCAGCATGGGCGACATAAAAAATTATCGCCCCGTGTCCCTCTTGTCTGCGCTTGCAAAAGTGTTTGAAGTAGCTCTGTTTACACATCTGTCGTTTTTCATTGAGCATAAGGTTAGCGTATACCAGGATGGGTTTTTTCATGGTAGGCCTGTGGAAACAAACTTTGTTTCTTTTCTTGATGCTGCGAGACCCACTGTTGTTAGCTGAATATAGACACAGTATACCTTGGGTTGTCAAAGTCAGCTGACGTTCTTTCTCATCACATTCTTATCCATAAACTCTTAAGCTACGGCATTAGTACCAGCCTATGTACACTGATTAAAGACTACATGTCCACTTGGTTAAATTATGTTCGCGTTGGTGCTAAGTACTGTTTGGCTTATGAGTCGACTTCCACTGTTCCCCAAGGGTCTATCTTAGGCCCATTATTTTTCAATAACTTTGCCAATAATCTTCAGGAATGTCTGCGTTATTCGCGTCTCCTTTGATAAGATGACGATAGTAAACTTCACCGTGAAATAAAATCAGAGCAGGATTGCCAATTATTACAGGAAGATGTGAATTCTGTTGCCGTGTGGTGTGCTTCCAACTTTTTCGCGCGTTTATCCAACCAAGACACTTGTTTCCTTTCATCGCAAAATCTACACTTTTATTATACGAATATTCGCTTGATAACATTCCTTTGAAAAGATCTAGTTGTATGCGCGATTTAGGAATATTGGTTGACTCCCTGCTATCGCTTTCGAAGAACATGTTTCAAGGATCGTTAATGCATCCTGCAGGAAGTTAGGCCTCATATCAAGAATGACAACACAGTTTACGAATGTCAACTGCATTGATCTTTTCTATTATTCTTTTGTCCGCTCGAAGTTAGAGTTTAGTTCCGTAGTATGGAACTGCATTAATTTGACCAATGTGGCAATAATTTAATATGTTCAGCGACGTTTCGTTCGTGCCCTGTACGATCGATTTCTGGGACACAGTGTATTTTATGCCTGTGAGCGTGTACTGCCCATATTTAACATTAGACTCATAGGAATAACGCGAAAATATTGTGATTACTTATTCATGTATAAAATAATTCACACCCACTCCTCCTATCCGCGGCTACTGTCAGCTGTAACGTTCAGCTTACCTCGCCTTGCGTAATCCTAGCATTTTCTACGTGAATTCCTCTTGCACCTCTAAAGCTGTAACACGTCTTGTAACACAAAAAACAACTTGCGTCATGATCTTGGTAAATTCAGCTCTACTATTTGCTCATTATCTGACTTTGTCCTTGATTAAATATATTTTTTGTAGCATTTCGTACCAATGTTCTTTGACATTTTCTGTTTTGTTTTTCGGCTTTATGGGCTTTGTGTAACACACATGCTCCGATATTAAGGAGTAAAGCTCTTCTTGGGCACTTTCAGAAAATAAATAAATTAAATAAACAAAATTAAATGGAACCTGAAACCTTATAGCCATCTCTAAAACAGACACCTCCTAGTGCAAGAGCGCATGATAATGAATATATTTTCTTTGTTCTACCTCGTTCTTAAAGGGCCCCTCACCAGGTCTGGCAATCTTGAGCTGACAAGCGCCGTGGATACAACACGTGCCAATGATCGTGACTACTAAGTACTACATCGCTACGTTCCGCGAAAAGAGTTGAAATTTCAAACCGAACGCCGAACACCGTTTGCCCTTCCCCTCGTGGACGCCGCGCTCCCAGCCGGAGAGTCGACGTATATCGCACAATTGCGGCTACATGTACGTACATCGCAACACTGACGTCGTTCGTAGTGACACGTGACTTCAACAATTATTCAAGGCAACATCTGTTATCTATGTAATATGTTGCTTGAATAGACGAATTAAAGCTTAAATAATAAAAGACACAAACCAAATGTCTTCATCTTTTGTTTTACTTCGCACCGCAGCAAGAAAGATGTATTTCCGTTTCGTCTGCTTGCTCCCACGTCGTGCAGTCGCGCGCAGAGACACCGAAACTATGCCATTTTCTACGGTGTTCTCGTGCGTGATCATGCTCTGTGATCTGCTTGTGTCAGTCTCAGTATTCGCGTAGCACTGACTTATACCAATAGTCAAGTGTTATCGTGCACAGCGCGCAAAATCGCGTGCTGGGCGAAACGAGACAAACGCAACAGCTCACGCGTGAAACTCGAGGGAAAGAAAGAACAGAAGGCGGGGCCCACGACATATGCGTCACGCGATCCTCGAGTTCAGGTATGGGAGAACACAGGGAAGGAATTTCGCTTTCGGAGGCTGGACGGGGCAAGTGGAGAGAGTGTCTCTCTTGGCAGTGGCCCTCGGCTCCTGAAATCATGGGTTTGCGGCACTGAAATATTTCTATCTCGTCTAATAATGGACCAATTTCAAATATTCTTGCGGCATAACGCTCCCTAGAGGGCACGTAACAACTTCCAGCGTATAACCGAAATTGGTTATGAGATATGGGGAGGGGCCCTTTAAAAACAATGTAGGTGCCATCGTATGTTTCGGCTTACATAGCATTGGATGTTGAGCGGAACGAAGTTTACTCCGTTTCATACATCAGGTGCAACGCTGTGGAAGCTAGAGATACTTTTTGCAGCGGCTGCGTTCGTACTTAGAAATAGCTCGGTGTTTCTTGACCCGATTTTTGTGAAAATGTTTTTTATATAAGCCTTTTTGAATAAAAAAAAGTACTTACTCTTAGAAACAAACAAACCATGTACTCATACGGCTGATAACACGTTGTTTTAAATTAATTTGCGCTTCATTGTTTCTTTTCGTTAGCCGTCGCGGCAGCCTCACGTGCATGCTCACGCGAGCAAACGCCTCCTGGTGCGCAGCGAGGCAAAGACGGGATCGCGCGGAGTGATAAATGTTCGTGACCGGACTTCTTGCGTAGCTTCCACAGCGTTGCACCTGATGTATGAAACGGAGTATAGTGCCGGTGAACGCGCCTCAGATGAGCATTTCAGACAATAAATCACTACATAAAACCTGCGCGAATAACGCCACCTCATAGGTGCCTCGAAAGCGCACAAGCATCTTAATGGAATAGCGTATCATTTTAAATGGCTTCTTTGATTCTCTTAAATATCTCGTATTTGGCTTACACTGTTCTTTAGCCTGTCACTATGTGCAAGTGTAACCAGCTTTAAATGTGTTTACATATGTGTTGTAATTCTCTCTGCGTGCACCTCTCCTTACCATTCTTTCCTCAACAAGCATCGAACATCGCCTTCGCCCTCGCGACCTTTCGGTGCACAGTGGTTTCGCGTCAAATGCTGTTTACATTTCGGAATAGGTTGTCAAGGACGTTGTGCATAAACATAATCATTGCATGAAAATAAACATTGTATCGGAATGATATAAAGACAACTGTAGACGTCTAATTACATTATATAGCACTTAAATATTTGCTTCACTAGCGCAACCCGCCGGGATGGCTGCTATGGCGTTGCGCTGCTAAGCTCGATGTCGCGGTATCAAATCCCGGCCGTGGTGGCCACATTTCGATAAAGGCGAAAAAAAAAATACAACCATCCTTGCACTGCGGGTAAGTCAAAGACCCTCCTGTGGTGAAAATAATCCGTAGTCCTACACTACGACGTGCCTCCTGATCAGATCGGGGCTGCGGCAAGTAAAAATTCACAATGAAAATTTTATTCCCTCTAGCGCTCCACTTCACATAGATTCGAACAGGTGCGTTGGGCTTACTCAATTTCTCTCTGTAAAGCCACATAGACCATTACAACTTTTCTGTGGAAAGGGGAACTTATTATGTGAGTCTAAGAAATACCACCACTTTCTTCATTATTACTTTTTAATTCTTTGCATTACCTTTTCTCTAGTAATCGTTTTGTACTATCTACTTTGCAATGCTGAGTATTTGGCATGAACACACTAGTTCTGGGCAATGTCCCAGGTTGTCTTTTATTAGAAATTTCTTTCTTTGCTTCTTTATACGGAAGAAGATTGGGTGGACATGGGCGGTGGAGAAGATCCCGCCGGTAGCAGACACACAAAATATGACTAAGGTGATGCCCAGCTAGTAAAAAATTCGAGCATTATTTAGCTACCGCTAATTGTCGATGTATGCGATACCATATGATTAGGAGTTTGAGAGGTATGAATTTTTATATACATAGGTACAATGATGTTAAATTCAACACGCGAGCTGGAATGTATGTGAAGCAAAGCTTTCGTGATGCCAATATTCTGATAATCCCTGGGAAATCTAATATCTGAGCCTGAGAAAGCGTCACGACTGGATTAGTCCGACGAGCCGTATAGCTGACCCTGGTGCGCTGTCATCTCCGGGAGCCATGGTAGCGAGCTCAATGTAGCATCCGTTGCGGACCTCCGTGGCGAGGAAGGGGATCGCACAACTCCACCGAAATGTTACGTGTGGAAATTAGACACAGACAAAACAGAGTATTTACACTATATTTACAAAATCAGCGCAGCCAGAGACCGAGATGGAAACCACCTCGTTCCGAACCCCCGATGTTCGTCTTCGTCTTCATTTGCGCCATGTCTCTTGAGTGTCTGTTGCATCGCAACAACATAAAGCTGTTCATCTGCAACATATTTTGCACCATAGCGACCATTGGGCCAAGCATAGCACGATGCCACCCCATTTACTTTTGCACTATCTTCAGGATCAGCTGACTCCTTTCGACGCTCGGTTGACGTGCCGACAACTGCGCGCGCGTGCGTCATGGGCGACGAGCTTGCACACTCTCATTTATCAAAGTGACGTCTGCATGCCTCGAACCACTTTCAAATTTACGATTCCGTGAACATTATGACGCTCTCGGTTACGTTAAATGAATGGTGCAACATATGGCTGATGCAAGTTAATGTGAATAAAATAAAGCATGTCAGGTACTCGTCAATATACATAGCAGCCTGTAATCTTACAAAATAAGTGGTGTCAGCATTGACATAGTGCCACCAATAAAGTATCTAGGTACAATGTTCCACTCCAATCTCCCATTTGGTTATCATACAGAATTTAATTTAAGGGAGAGAGAGAGAGAGAGAGAGAGAGAGAGAGAGAGAGAGAGAGAGAGAGAGAGAGAAACTTTAACGAATAACACAAAATTTGAGGTCCCATGCTTAGGGAACCTAGACTAGGGCTCCATTGGTGTGATCGGCTCGCTGGGCATGGTCCAGGAGGGCCAGTTCGCTATACTGATCCTCGTCCCCAAGCCGCGCCTCCCGCTGCCTGTTTAAGTCTTGTGTCTTTAGTTTTGTGGAAAATATATGTGTCGGTTGGTTTGGGCACATCCAAGCGATGTGCCCAAACTCGCGACTCGGTTGGTCCGCAGTTCGTATGCTTAGTACGCGAACTAGCCCGTCCACCCTTTTTTTATCCTCCATGCCCTCGCGTGTGGGGCACTAAGTGAAGTTGTGGAATCCGGTAATTTGGTTCCCTAGAATTTTGAGTACTAAGCGCGGTGCCGTCCCAGAGAGATACAGGCGACGGATGTTTTGTGAGTCCGTGAGTATGCCGCAGATAAGTCCCTGTTCTCCGCCTCCCTAATTGCAAGTGCAGTCGCTGTGGCTTCTGCTGTGCTGACAGATTTTGCCCGGACCAATGCCGCTATCGCTCGAGCTTGGTTCGTGGCTACCACCGCATAATTGTCCTTGTCCGAGTGACTCGCCCCGTGCAGTAAACGTCCGGTTGCCCTCTAAATCTACGGTCGAAGGCTTTCGCTGAGGCCTTTCGGCACTCCGCATGATATCTCGGACTCATAATTTTTGGAACTGGGAATACGCCTATGTGCTGCCTGACTTCCCGGGTCATCTGCACGGTCTCTTCTGCACTGAACTGGCGGCGGAGTGCAAAGCCGAGTTTAGTTAGTATGGCGCGACCCTGCGTTGTTGCGCACAGCCGTTTCATTTGCGCGATGAGGGTGACCGCAGCATACTCCTCGAAGCTACTGTGAATTTGTAATTTCTCAAAACGTACTGTGCTACTATTTTCCTGGAGCGCTAGCGCAGCTGTAAAGGCCCGCCCAATGATGACGTCAAGCTCTTTGAGCTCCTGCTTTGTAATGCTCTGGAAGGGAAGTCCGTACGTAATCATGGCGATGACAAAAGCTTGCACAAGTCGGATCCTTTCCCCTTCCGAAAAGCCCTCGCGAGTTCGTGTAACCGTATACGGTCATCTTAGCTACTTTTTGGGTGGTACCTTTGAGAAGGCGGAGCGTGCGCGCTACTCCGGCCACCTGTTGGATCCATAATCCCAGGAGGCGCAGTTGATCTACCTCTCTTACGCTTTCCCCGTCCAAGAAAACCTCGAAACTCGGGCGATTTTCTGGTCTCACGTACTTTGGACTTATTAGAATAAATTCGGATTTCTTCAGAGCACATATCATGCCTGCCCCTCGCGTGAAGGTCTGAACCTGTTGGATTTCGAACTGCAGAAACTCCTGTTTAACCCCGTAGGACCCCTATTTGCCAACAGTGTAATATCGTCAGTATATATGACACTCCCTAGGGCTTGCTTCGTCCGCAGTTCCAGTGCGAGTTTACGCATTCCCACAATAAATAGGAGGAGGGAAAGTGTTGAGCCTTGTGGGGTTCCTCGATTGGGAACTGCAAAGGGTTTCGACCTAGTTGAGCCCAGACCAGTGGTGGCCGCATGGTTTTTCAGAAAGCTGCGTACTTACTGGTAAATGTGCGTTCCATAACCTACCGATTCTGTTCCTTCTAGTATTGTGTCATGGGAATGCCTTTTTCACGTCGAGAGCAAGCAGAATGGTGCCTTCCGGACCCTTTACCGGGTGAAGGACGTCGTGCTGAAGCATGAGAAAAATGTGCTGCGCCGACACGTCTGGGATGTACCTGGATATATACCGGTATAACCGGAATATATACGCACATTTCACTATTTAGGCCACCATTAAAGTACTCGCCAATTATTTGGGACTCTCATCGCGCAATCCAAAATTTGCTGGAATCAGTTCAAGATACAGCAGTAAGATTCATTCCGTCTTCATATTCCCGGCACCAAAGCGTCACCCACTCCAAAAGATTTGATCTTCCGATTCTTACTATGCGTAGAAAGTTAGCAGTGTTACCTTATTCCATTCCATCTAACAGGGCGCTTCACAATTTTCCTACAACCATATTCGGCCAGTAGACCATATCTCATCGCGCATTGACTATGTACAAAGGGTATAGCTCATTTTCGCCCATACAAGCAAGCATAAAAACTCGCCACTTGCATTGTCAACTGAACCATGGAACGGTCTACCTGCAAGCCATTGCCGAACTAACCGAAAGAGATTCCTTTAAGACAGCTTTACTAAAACATTCACCAAGAATTTTTTTCGTAAATGCGCATACCGTTCTTTTCTTACGCGCAAATAGGTATTCAGCATTCTGTGTCAATATCTAAGTGCCCATTTGCTGTCTCACGTGGCAGTGTCGTTATTTGCGATGCCCTAATTAATATTATACTTTATAATGTTTCTATTTTACACAGTTAATTTTCTCAACCGATGTTCACCTACTGTGCATTGATTTTGTTTTTCGGACGTTAGTACTTTTCTAAATTTTGTAGTATTGCATGACACGCTCGTTCTTTTGCAATTCCTCCCCCTCCCCCGTCCCTCCCTGTGTAATGCCGCTCGGCGTCCCTTAAGGTACTTAAAAATATTTTTTGTTAGTACATCCAAACTAGTGAAGTTTGCCTATAATGCTATTAAAGATGCGTGACCGACGGTGCAATCGAATCTTTGTCTTCTACCACAGCCGTCCAATGATCTAATCACTAGGCCACGATGGCATGCATCTTCTGAAGGGCCGAAGTCCCTCCTTCAGACGTCTGGCGCTTACATCACGTGCCAGTTGGTTTTTCTCTCGTGACAGCTAGCGCATTGACCCGCTGTGTTATACAGTCTACTACCTTCGGTATCAGACCAAATATATTGTCAGAGGGATGCCCACAAAGTGCGTGCGACCCACCTACAAGGCTGAAACAATACTATCGCAGTAAAATATTTGCCGCCCTGACGCGCCCTGCTCCGACAGCAATAGCGTCATAGGGAACTGCTATGTAAGATTTCCAGGTCTGAACTTTGCGAGATCTGCGGCAATTTCCTGTAACGTTGGCGCAATGCCGCGCAATGCGCAGTTCGAGCAGCGTGTTACGGTTCGTTAGTTTCATTCTAGGCCAGCTTGTTCCCGCATTGCCACAGGCACTACAGAGCCTTGCCACGGCCCGGAGCAGGCCAGATGGCTACAGTATTAGGACAGCCTCAGGCCTGAAAGCTTCCAGCTTGCGGCGGCAGGAAGAAGCTGTTGGTTACAGGTGAATCTAACATTGAGCGAATTGGTGGTAGCAGATTCTCCCGAGCCTGCCTTTCAGGAAAGTTAACTAACGCAGACGCTGTTGTTGTGTAGTTCAATGTGTCATCCTTCAGATGCTGAGACCCAGAAGGGTGATTAAGGCGACGCGCACAACCAGGAGAAACAGGACGCAAGCACGCAACCTGTGAGCCTTCCAGCGCATGATGCCGCGGCCGCCTCAACATCAGGCTATTTATTTTGAGCAAAACAGACGACTGGGAGAGTTGGTCGAGGCTGATCATTTTGAACTGTTACGCAAAAGACGGAGCAAACGGGAAGAAGGCTATCGCGATTGTGTACATCGTCTTCTCCGGTCCTTCATCTTCTTGCGCCACAGTCCGAAATGGTAACACTATTTATGTACACTAGCACAGCTCCCAATGATCCTGGCGTCGCCACCGTGCAGCGCCGTCCAATTTCCTAATTTCAACACACCACATAATTCTCTTCTGTGGTCGACTGCGCTTCCCTTCTCTTGGCACGCATTTTATTGTTATAGCAATTTAATTCACACTCCAGGCGAATTTCCTACGTCGTCGTCGGCGTCAGCGTTGCAGTAATGTTAAATAAATAAAATAGAAAAAATTATATTTAGTCTGTTGAAATGAAGATCGTCAAGGAGATGGAACAAAATATCAATATAAAATTACTCGTGAAATCGGGTAACAATGTTGCAGAAAATACATATAATCTTGCTAAAGGTCTATGAGAAGGATGTGCTATGGGTAAGAACTGTTTTCAAGTGGGGAACATGATTTTCTCAAAAGTCTTGAAAATTCCAAAGACGATGCAAAACCAGCATGCTCCTCTACCACATGTGAAGAGGAAGACCTCGAAAATGTGCTCAGTGAACGCCGAATAACTGTTAGAATGACAACAGGATCACCAGGTTTGAAAAAATCTTAAGTTCACCGGAATACGACTAAAAATTAGGTAATCAAAAAAGGTTTGTGCCAAGATTGTGCCGAAACTGCTAACTCGCAAACGGTGCTACGAAAAGAATGTTGAATTTATTGTAAAACTTCAAACGATAGCAATGAATTCTTGCAAAAGGTCGTCACCGGCGACGAAACTTGGATTTACGAATACGACACCAAGCTGAAGTCACAATGGAACGAATGGGATAAGAAACATGAGCCAAGGCCAGAAACAGAGCGCGGAAGAACAAAGCAAATATCGAAGTGATGTTGATTGTGTTTTTCCTTGCCATGGAACTGTGTGCCCCTAAGTTGTACCTGAGGGTCAGACGGACGGAAAAAACTTCAATGAGAAAAGCCCCTGCGAGTTTGGCAGCCCGGGCTCATGCCACACGGCCATTATGTGCGGTGAGGCATATCCTTTCCACCGCTGCCCGGGCCCGTTGGATAGCCCATAGTTGGTCGTGTAGTTCCGAGCTAGTCAGAGCACTTAGTCATCGCTCCTCGGGAGGTCCGGTTCTATGTTGTCCTCTACATATATTGCTCTGACCTCTGTGCATTTCCATAAAGTGTGTGCCATGTCTGCGTGTTCGTGCTTGCAGAGCTTGCAGCTCAAGTTTGGTTATTGTCTGGAATTTACTCTGTTTAAGTGTGCTGGGTTTCAGAACGTTCTCGTTTGCAACCTTCTCGAATCTTTTTTATGAGACCTGTCGAGTTGTTTGTGCGGTTGTGGGTATGCTTCTGTTTGTTTCGTATAATGTGTCAGTACGTCGTGGTAGGTGACCAGTCTCTCCCTGTCGTCTTGTATCGCTACTTCGTCGTCGTCACCTGCTCCGTGTTCTCCATCGCCTTCTCCGCAGTCCTCCCACCTTACGCGGGAGTACGGGGTGTTGGGCTGTCACTGTCCGAGCCGCGGTCGTTTAGTTCTCGTGCGGCTCGGTGGACCTTTTCGTTGAGGTTGAGAGGTGTGCTCGGGTCTTCTGTGGTTACTTCTCACATATGTGCCGGGATCCACTTGAGGCATTTGGGTGTGATTGTTGCGGTTCTTGAAGCCTTCTGCTCTGCAGTTCCTGATTTTGGCCGCCTCGGTGCAGAACCAGCCCTTTGTGAAGTTCCTAATGGCCGTCTTAGAGTCGCTGATTATTTTTGTGTCTTGTTGCCGACCACTGATAAGAGCCAAGTGTGATTGCCGTTTCTTCAACTGCCGCCGACGATCTGGTCCCTACGGAGCCCGCAGTCACGGTCTTTCCTTTCGTATCTACGACCACCATTGCGACGAGGGAGTGACCCTCGTCACCACCGACACCGTCATTGTCATCCCGGTTTCGGGGGTACCTGGCGGCATCTACGAAAAACACCCCCTCCCACGCGCCGTAGTTTTTGAGACTTCTCCCAGCAAGAAATCAAGGTGGTCCTGCAGACCATCAAGACCAAGTCGGCTTCTGGCCCTGACAAAGTGACAAACAAGATGTTACGGAACCTGGACGACTAAGCAACGAGCCACTTGACAGGCTACATCAACGAGTGCTGGCGGAAAGGGGTGATACCCGACGAGTGGAAGAGGTCCGACGTGATCCCCATCCCCAAGCCGGGTAAATCCCTAGAAATCCAGAAAATGCGACCGATCTCCCTCACTTCCTGCGATGGTAATGTGATGGAGCACGGCTGTTTGAGCAGAGTTAACGGCTACCTGGAGTCCAACTACATATACCGCATCAACACAATTGGCTTCAGAAGAGGACTTTCTACCCAAGATGCCATCACACAACTCAAGGAGCAAGTGATAGACACCACGGAGCGAGGATTGATGGCAATATTCGGACTCGATTTAAAGAAGGCATTCGACAGGGTCAAGCACGCAGCTATCCTCGACAGGATCGCGCAATTGGGCCTGGACGAACGAACGTATATTTATATCACAAATTTTCTTTCAGGTAGAACAGCGAAAATCAGACTGGACGAGGAGGAGAGCATCCAGGTGGACATGGGCAACGCTGGCACACCGCAAAGGTCCGTCGTGTCATCGATGCTTTTCAACCTCGTCATGATGGGACTATTGGATAAACTGGAACGAATAGAAGACAATAATCACACAGTTTATGCAGACAACATTATGATTTGGACCACGAAGGACTCAAGTGATAGGGATATGGAGAATAGACCTCAAGGGGGGCTGGAGGCAATCGAAAATCATATGGAGGGCACCGGACTAGAATGCTCGCCGGAGAAATCAGAGCTGCTATTCTAAGACGCCAGGAGGCTAGGAAAACCGTCCGGAGACGTAGCGGGACTACACATAATGGAAATCAGAATAACTACGAAAAAAGGCACGGGGTTACCCATTGTCCAAAAGATCAGTCTCTGAACCGAAGCCAGAACAAACGCGGAAGCTATAACACGTCTGGAAAAGAAAGTCACGGCGACCGTTAGGCTAATACAGAGGGTCTCCAACAGCAGAAGGGACACTAAAGAAATAAACGTCATACGATTCGTCCAGGCCTTCGCGATCAGCCACGTCGCGTACGTGGCGGCATTCGTCCACTGGAACAAGGCTGAGAAAGACACAATCGATGCGCTTATTAGAAAAGCATAAAGAACGGCACTGAGTCTCCCGCAATAAACAAGAAACGAAAGGGTACTACAACTGGTGGTACATAACATACTGGACGAAATCGCGGAAGCACAGGGGATAGCGCAACTTGAAAGACTCTCCGGAACCAAGGCGGGCAAATAAATCATGCAAAAGATTGGCATTAACTACAACGGAATGAAGAGACACAAGACACAGAATCATGCGGACGTCCAAGCCGCAATAAACACGGAAAAAATCTCGAAGAACGTGCACCCCATGCACAATGTCTAGAGAAGAAAATGCCGCACGAGAAAGCCAAACTGCCAATGCACATTCCTAAGTGGAGGTGGTCCTATAAAGCTTCTGAAAGTACGTGTGCACCACGTGCGAGCAAGCTACTTTCAGGACGGGCGTTGCATTCTGCACCACAATAATTCCCCTGGGCCCTCAGCAGTTACAGTGCGTGAGTTCTTGACACGCAATTCAATCACTGTGCTGGAATCCCCTCGATATTCACCGGATTTAGCTCTCTACGACGTTTTTGTTCCCTATATGCAAACTGGCGTTCCGGGGGCGACACGTAGTGGATGTGACGGCAATGCAAAAGGAAACGACGTCACTGTAACAGAAGAGGACTTGCAAGGATGCTTCCAGCAATGGAAGAGGTGGAACAAGTGCATTGAATCCTACGTGAGTACTTTTAAGGAGACGACATTGGTGTTGAAAGTTTGTGAAATGAATTTTTTATACATAATGCAAGAAATTTTGGGACACACGTCGCATATCTTTCACCAGTTCTATTCTCACTGATGCCAATGATATCCAAGCACATGCCTGATAATTCTTCAAAGCCTTGATAAGCTAGCTTCAATACAGAAGTTTCACGTGATCAAGGCTGCCAGCTGGAGTTCCCAGTAGCGGCCTGTCCAGATCCAGATTTGTTGACATTCTCTGCTACGCCACGCCAGGGTTGTATCTGCTAAAATGACGTATAACCTTTCGCCACGGCATTTAGAGTAAAGCCGGAGCCTTGACAGCTATTTTTGTAGCACGGCAAATAGAGTGAAATAACAGCTGTATTCGCTTGCATTGTGTGCTGAGTGCGCATATAAACTCAAATGTTGGTTTCACAATTTCATCATCATCATCATCATCAGCCTGGTTACGCCCACTGCAGGGCAAAGGCCTCTCCCATACTTCTCCAAGAACCCCGGTCATGTACTAATTGTGGCCATGCCGTCCCTGCAAACTTCTTAATCTCATCCGCCCATCTAACTTTCTGCCGCCCCCTGCTACGCTTCCCTTCCCTTGGGATCCAGTCCGTAACCCTTAATGACCATCGGTTATCTTCCCTCCTCATTACATGTCCTGCCCATGCCCATTTCTTTTTCTTGATTTCAACTAAGATGTCATTAACTCGCGTTGGTTCCCTCACCCAATCTGCTCTTTTCTTATCCCTTAACGTTACACCTATCATTCTTCTTTCCATAGCTCGTTGTGTCGTCCTCAATTTGAGTAGAACCCTTTTCGTAAGCCTCCAGGTTTCTGCCCCGTAGGTGAGTACTGGTAAGGCACAGCTATTATATACTTTTCTCTTGAGGGATAACGGCAACCTGCTGTTCATGATTTGGGAATGCCTGCCAAACGCACTCCAGCCCATTCTTATTCTTCTGATTATTTCCGTCTCATGATCCTGATCCGCCGTCACTACCTGCCCTAAGTAGATGTATTCCCTTACGACTTCCACTGCCTCGCTGCCTATTGTAAATTGCTGTTCTCTCCCGAGACTGTTAAGCATTACTTTAGTTTTCTGCATATTAATTTTTAGACCCACTCTTCTGCTTTGCCTCTCCAGGTCAGTGAGCATGCATTGCAATTGGTCCCCTGAGTTACTAAGCAAGGCAATATCATCAGCGAATCGCAAGTTACTAAGGTATTCTCCATTAACTTTTATCCCCAATTCTTCCCAATCCAGGTCTCTGAATACCTCCTGTAAACACGCTGTGAATAGCATTGGAGATATCGTATCTCCCTGCCTGACGCCTTTCTTTATTGAGATTTTGTTGCTTGCTTTATGGAGGACTACGGTGGCTGTGGAGCCGCTATAGATATCTTCCAGTATTTTTACATATGGCTCATCTACACCCTGATTCCGTAATGCCTCCATGACTGCTGAGGTTTCGACTGAATCAAACGCTTTCTCGTAATCAATGAAAGCTATATATAAGGGTTGGTTATATTCTGCACATTTCTCTATCACTTGATTGATAGTGTGAATATGGTCTATTGTTGAGTAGCCTTTACGGAATCCTGCCTGGTCCTTTGGTTGACAGAAGTCTAAGGTGTTCCTGATTCTATTTGCAATTACCTTAGTAAATACTTTGTAGGCAACGGACAGTAAGCTGATCGGTCTATAATTTTTCAAGTCTTTGGCGTCCCCTTTCTTATGGATTAGGATTATGTTAGCGTTCTTCCAAGATTCCGGTACGCTCGAGGTCATGAGGCATTGCGTATACAGGGTGGCCAGTTTCTCTAGAACAATCTGTCCACCATCCTTCAACAAATCTGCTGTTACCTGATCCTCCCCAGCTGCCTTCCCCCTTTGCATATCTCCTAAGGCTTTCTTTACTTCTTCCGGCGTTACCTTCGGGATTTCGAATTCCTCTAGACTATTTTCTCTTCCATTATCGTCGTGGGTGCCACTGGTACTGTATAAATCTCTATAGAACTCCTCAGCCACTTGAACTATCTCATCCATATTAGTAATGATATTTCCGGCTTTGTCTCTTAACGCATACATCTGATTCTTGCCAAATACTAGTTTCTTCTTCACTGTTTTTAGGCTTCCTCCGCTCCTGAGAGCATGTTCAATTCTATCCATATTATACTTCCTTATGTCGGCTGTCTTACGCTTGTTGATTAACTTCGAAAGTTCTGCCAGTTCTATTCTAGCTGTAGGGTTAGAGGCTTTCATACATTGGCGTTTCTTGATCAGATCTTTCGTCTCCTGCGATAGTTTGCTGGTATCCTGCCTAACGGAGTTACCACCGACTTCCATTGCACACTCCTTAATGATGCCCACAAGATTGTCGTTCATTGCTTCAACACTAAGGTCCTCTTCCTGAGTTAAAGCTGAATACCTGTTCTGTAGCTTGATCTGGAATTCCTCTATTTTCCCTCTTACCGCTAACTCATTGATCGGCTCCTTATGTACCAGTTTCTTCCGTTCCCTCCTCAGGTCTAGGCTAATTCGAGTTCTTACCATCCTGTGGTCACTGCAGCGCACCTTGCCGAGCACGTCCACATCTTGTATGATGCCAGGGTTAGCGCAGAGTATGAAGTCTATTTCATTTCTAGTCTCGCCGTTCGGGCTCCTCCACGTCCACTTTCGGCTATCCCGCTTGCGGAAGAAGGTATTCATTATCCTCATATTATTCTGTTCCGCAAACTCTACTAATAACTCTCCCCTGCTATTCCTAGTGCCTATGCCACATTCCCCCACTGCCTTGTCTCCAGCCTGCTTCTTGCCTACCTTGGCATTAAAGTCGCCCATTAGTATAGTGTATTTAGTTTTCACTCTCCCCACCGCCGATTCCACGTCTTCATAGAAGCTTTCGACTTCCTGGTCATCATGACTGGATGTAGGGGCGTAGACCTGTACAATCTTCATTTTGTACCTCTTATTAAGTTTCACAACAAGACCTGCCACCCTCTCGTTAATGCTATAGAATTCCTGTATGTTACCAGCTATATTCTTATTAATCAGGAATCCGACTCCTAGTTCTCTTCTATCCGCTAAGCCCCGGTAGCACAGGACGTGCCCGCTATTTAGCACTGTATATGCTTCTTTCGGCCTCCTAACTTCACTGAGCCCTATTATATCCCATTTACTGCCCTCTAATTCCTCCAATAGCACTGCTAGACTCGCCTCACTAGATAACGTTCTAGCGTTAAACGTTGCCAGGTTCATATTCCAATGGCGGCCTGTCCGGAGCCAGTGATTCTTAGCACCCTCTGCTGCGTCGCAGGTCTGACCGCCGCCGTGGTCAGTTGCTTCGCAGCTGCTGGGGACTGAGGGCCGGGGTTTGATTGTTGTGTTCATAGGAGGTTGTGGCCAAGTACTGCACCAGGGTGGCCAATCCTGCTCTGGTGAGGGAGTGCGTTACCGGTTCTGGTCACCGGGATCAGGCCACACTCCAGGCCTGTTTGTGCAATTTTATCAACACGCGGATTTTTTTTTTAATCCGGTGGAAAATTGCCGGCACCGGGATTCGAACCACGGACCTCTTGCACCCGAGGCGGGTGTTCTACCTCTACGCCACCGCTGCCGGTTTTACAATTTGTGAGGAATCAAATCAGTTAGGGCTTTGAGGATTTAAATCTGCTGACTATGGACTGAGAATCTGCACGCAACGCACGCATTTTTGGATTAAAAACCTTGGAGGATTCTTAAGCTTTGCCTTTAAGAACGGAACGCGATATCATTCAAAGATCCGTGGCCGCTTCTCAAGCTTCACGGCAACTGCAGCTTATGTTTCCTGGAAACGCTGGTGGCGAACGCTATGCACAAAGGCGAGCTTTCTGGTTATTCTTTTCTGTTTCTCCTCCCCAGCGGGCGCCGTCCCTGCCGCAGATGAGCGGAGGCGAGTGCCATCTGGATGGCGTTGCAAGGAACCGAGCGTGACTTACCGCTCCTAAGACAGGTCTCAAACGGCAGCTGGTAAAGGGGTTTGTGTTTGAGTTTCCGCCTAACAGAACTAGGTTTTCTCGTATATTCAAATTACAATCCGACGCTTTCATGGCTGTGGATTCTGTGTAAGTCACACTTTACAAATTTTTTGACGCATTTTACTATGAGAAATTCAATAAGTCCAGTAACGCCTCTGCGCTAAGCGGAGGGCTTGCGTGGTTCGGGATGCATGATTCGGGGTAAATCTTTTTTTAACGGACAATGCTGCCAACGCCGACACCGCATTTTCTGCGACACGGAGCCCATAACGCCATGGCGCTATTAGATCATGGGACAAGAAAATATGGGCTTAGAGGCAGGCGGTGTATGCCTTTTACCCGAATTTTGCAGCAATACGTAGGAAAAAGCAGGCGCCCCACTGAAAGGAACTGCATGTCGCCTACGGCGTCAAGTGTAACTTACACAGACATTTATCGTCGGACGTGGAACAGAGGTGAACATTATTAAGGGGAAAATTGTTAGATAGATTATGGGGTATTACGTGCCAAAACTCCTATATGATCTTGAGGCACGCCGTAGTGGGGTATGAGGATTATTTTTGACCACCTGAGATTCTTTACCGTGCACCTAATTAGCGGCACACGGATGTGTTTTTTTATTTTTTCTCTATAAAAATGCGGCCGCTGCTGGCCAGATTGGATCCCGCGACCACGTGTTTAGCAAGCCAGCGCCATACCCAATGCACCATCATGGACGGTATTGTTCCACGTTAGCAACATACACTCTCTCTCTGTCTTCGGTATATATATATATATATATATATATATATATATATATATATATATATATATATATTTGAACTGGAGCACACTCTGCAGTTCCTTAAAAAATACTTACGGATCTCTGGATGACAGTTTGTCCGTAAAGCTCACCCACTTGATGTTATCGCCTCTGCTGTTGATGTATTTCATCACTTCTTCCGTCAAATTCACCATCAGAGACTTGCCTCGGAGAGAATTAGTTATTGCTGAAAAAGAAGTACAATTACTATACGCAAAAAAACGTGGAGCTTCCCATACTACACTTGAGCGAGATACGTGTGAAAGCATATGCTGTTATTCTCGTGTTGTCTTTATGTGTGCTGCGCTTATGTTTTCTTCGGCTGTTTGTTTTGGTTATTTTCAAAGTTGTATTCAGTCGTTATGGCTCACTCCCAAGGGCCATAGTGAGCGACCACGGAGTGAAGCGCATGTCAGCTACTGAAGTATGACATGGTTGAAGCCTGATACACACACAGACATCTTCTGCGGGCTGCAAAATGTTTGATTCACTATGCTGTATACTTAGCAAGATTGCGCGCGTTCTTCAACCGTCTCATCGTCAACATGCTTTATCTTCCCCGCTCACAGTGGTTACGAACGTGCAACACGTAGCTGACGTATTTAAGGCAACGCAGCGTGTTCATGCCACTGCGGCCTTGCGACGATGTCTATCGGCTTCTTGGTACAGAGAAAAAAAAAAAGAAACAGTCGTGAATCGTAGCCAAAGGAACCGCCCGCTGCTCAGACATGTGGGCCGCAGCATCGCTACTGCGGTACAGTTCGGAGGCCTCCATGTCGGTCGTGCTCTTAGGACAAGACGTTGCTTTATGAGCCTTGGTTTTGCTGAACGTCGTGAGCAGCACCACTCTCCACAAGTGCAACACGGGTGAACTGCGTCGAAGCGGAGAGTGCCGGCCGCGCCATTCTCGGCACAGTATCTAGTCCCGTCGTGCGCGCTTCTATAAATCCTACGTCACCGGCGGACCTCTGTGCTCAACGGGCGTTTGTGATATGCCCACTTCTTGGAACTCCTCTATTCTTTCTGTAGAATGTTTCCGGTATAAGAACCTGAAGATGGACTAGTTTACTTATTATTCTACTAGTACGGCTAATAGGCTAACCAATTGACAAAAACAAAGTGAACGAGGGCACTCCGAACAACAACAACAACAACAACAACAACAACAACAACAACAACAACAACAACAACAACAACAACAACAACAACAACAACAACAACAACAACAACAACAACAACAACAACAACAACAACAACAACAACAACAACAACAACAACAACAACAACAACAACAACAACAACAACTACTACTACTACTACTACTACTACTACTACTACTACTACTACTACTACTACTACTACTACTACTACTACTACTACTACTACTACAACAACAACAACAACAACAACAACAACAACAACAACAACAACAACAACAACTACTACTACTACTACTACTACTACTACTACTACTACTACTACTACTACTACTACTACTACTACTACTACTACTACAACAACAACAACAACAACAACAACAACAACTACTACTACTACTACTACTACTACTACTACTACTACTACTACTACTACTACTACTACAACAACAACAACAACTACTACTACTACTACTACTACTACTACTACTACTACTACTACTACTACGACTACTACGACTACTACGACTACTACTACTACTACTACTACTACTACTTTTCATACAGAACTCACACGCTTAAGGGTGAGACAAATTAATTTTTGTTTTCTTCAGTCTGCATTACGGTGTTGTCTGCCATGTGCAGTGTGTGCGAGTATATATGCTGTATGTTTCCTTGATAAATATACCCAATAGAACGGTGACGTAAACCCTGCATAAATCATGAATAGGAATTGGTGCTACAATTTTGCGTAAAAGTCTGTTTATGCATTTCGGGACTTTTGTTTCCTGAAACTTCTCTGTAGAACAGCAGTTCCTCTGCAATAGCTGTAAGCGTATAAAAGCGCTTGAAAAACGTGAGATGAAATAATACACGCAGCGCCATACTTTTCATCAGTTTCAACTCGCCGTTGTCAGATAGGAAGAAGACTTGGCACCCGGAGTTGTAGCGTCCCAGAGTTTACATGTAGTCATCAATCCAGCATCCCCGTCTACCCGGGTTGACTGGGCGGGGGGCTTCGTTTCGGGCCATCGGTCATTCCAGGGCAAGGTGGCTGCTGTCGTGCGGCAAGACTGAGCTACTGCATTCAACACACAAACAGCCATGTCGCTCTTATAGGACACGAGCCTCTCAGACTCTCGGATTACCTTAACACAAAGGAGGTCAAGGCGTACAACCATGGAGACTTCCGAAACCATCCACGGAGCAGCGCGAGCGCACGAGGGTGCACCACGACCGGTTCCGGCTGTGGGTTCAACTGAGCCAAACAAAACCCCGTGGATCGACTGGAACACACGGCCATGTCGAGCGACCTTAGGAGCATGCATCGTAACTTAATGGAGAGCTTTCCACACGACTTATCAAAAATCACGGCAGGGCGAGACCACACTTCGAGAAACTTCTTGTCGCCCAGGTGGTGACGCTCCCTAGTGAGATGGAACCAGACCACCTTCCGTGCTTTCGCAAGCACTTCATGAAGACCCGGTGTCCGCTTCCCGAAAACCGCATCACAGCGTGCTAACCAAACTTGGTATGAGCCCTCGACAAAGGATGCAAAAAGCAAACAGTCTGCTATGGAACACCTGGAAGACTAAAAATACCAGCGATCCGCTAGAGAACAGCCGCGGCAAGCAAACAGCGCGTAAAGGCGTAAAGATATGCGCTGAGCCCTCACGGCTGCCACAGAAAGGGCGCACTCCACGAGCCGGGAAGGCTGTAAAGGACCTGTACCTCATCGGCAGGCACCCTCGCGCCAGGCGGTACATGAACGTAGCTCACCTGGCGCCGAGGAAACTGGTTGTAATGTGCTTCCAGCTTGGCCTGTGGATGGACAGATCATACCATAGGCAATGCGGTAGGAGACCTAGAGTGAGTATATCGACTACTTCTTGGATTGGAGTTTAAACTACATCGATGCCAGGGTGAACCTTGCGGAGGCATACCAGAGAGTTGGCAGCTGCCGCATATATGGTGGACGGGGAACCTACACAGTGGCACAATGTGATTTGCGAAGCCAAACGGAGTCGGTTACAAAGAAAAAAGGAAATAAAGCTTCTAGTCAGGAGCATATCCGAGTTAAGAGAGACCTGGGTCCACCTGACGTGTAGTCCAGTAGCCACGATGCCCTGGTCGGGAATCCCGAGTCCTCCCTTATCCTTGGGTAACTTAAGCACATGCCGAGCTACACAATCAGTATTCTTTTTCTAGACGAAATGAAAGAGGACCCTCTCCAAGATAAGCTTGGCTCGGGTTGAAACAGGAGACACACACGCTACGTACGTGAGAAAGGAAAACAAAAGTGAGCGAAGAATTGTCGCTCGAGCTGTCAGTGGACATGACAACGGGCTGAATTCCTGAATCCTGGCTTCAAGCTTCTCCTTAACTTGCCGCCAGTTTGCAGGAGACAGACCGTCTGGATCGAACAGGAAACCTAAAATGCGCAACCACGTCTTCACGGGTAGACCATGAACGGGCTGCGGACTAGAAAAAGTGGAGCTCAAGTACAAGGCTGCACTTTTCGACTTATTCAACCTTGCACCACTCGCCCTGCAGTAACTGTCCATGACATCCAAGACGGTGCAAGCTGATGCCTCGTCCTGGACAACAATAGACAACTTGTCTGCATAAGCAAAGAGTGCAACATGAAGAGGACCTGGTGGGAGTAGGAAACTGCCAATTCTACTGTCACAGGACAACTTCTGCAGAAGCAGTTTAAAAGCGAGCACGTAGAGGGCGGGCGAGGGAGGATCCCCGTGCCGTACACCACGCCCCACAGTGAAAGCCTCCGAGACGCTATCTTGTATGAGAACAGCAGAAGTCGGTCGAGAATACAAAGCTTGGACCATTCGCCAAAAACCCACGCTAAAGCCAGCCTCATCCAAAACTCGGAAAACGTATCTGTGGCTAATGATATCGAAAACCTTCTGATCGAAGGCGCAGAGAATACCTGGAAGTTTCCTGGCATTCGCCTACAGGAGAAGGTCCCTGACTGTTAAACCGTGAAGCTGAGTGAAACGCCCCTGGACAAAACATGCCTGGTAAGGACCCAAAACAGTGTTGAGTACTGGTGTGAGTCGCGTACACAGACACTTTGCTATGAGCTTGTGATCGCAGTTGAGAAGCGTGACTGGACGCCATGCTCTTAAATCGGGGCTTCTCGACTCATCCTTACAAAGGATAGTGATTAGCCCCTCTTTTTGAGACGCTGACAGAGTCCCTTCACTGAGTAGTCTACCAATGATGTGAATGGCTTCCCTAACAGCGTCCAAAATTTTATATAAAATTCAGCTGTCAGACCATCGGATCCTGGAATGCGAGTGTGCTTCATAGACTACAAAGCCGAAAATAGCTAGTCCTTGACTATGGCTGAGTCACAAACTTCCGATGGCTCAGCAGGTGAAACGAATGGAAAGACAGCTGTAGTGGCAGCTGGCTCGGCGTACAAGTTCATGTAAAACTGCCTTGCCAGTGCAAGAACTCCATCTGGTGAATCGGCTATGCTCCCATTGCTTGGATCAACTAGGGAAGAGAGAGTTGTGCTCTTCCTTGAAAGAGGTCTACGTAGGACATTTATGCTGTACCACACTACCATTTCCCACCACTCGGCTCGGGTTGTGGCTCTCGAGCCATCCCAGCGTCACTGCAGGAGAATGCGAAGTTCATTTCAGAGAGAGGCCTGCGCCGGAGCAACACCAGGACAAGATAGTGGCTTCGAGAGCAAGAAGATTGCGTGATAGACGATTTTCATCCCCTCGCGTACTGGACGCTTGCCGCAAGACCTGAAGTACTCGCGCACACTGGCCTTCGCTTAATTCAATTCTGTGCCTTCTAGATTCTCTCTGTTGTGGAGCGAAGGCAAGAGAATGGACGATACCTCTGCACTTGCCTACGTGTCTTTTAGGAGCCGGGGATTTAGACGCCACGGTCTCTTCCCTTGCGAGACTAAGTTCGAATCGGGAAACCGCAGAATTAGGAAACAGTGGTCACTAAGAGCAGAAGGAACTAACCGGGCAGAATGCATACTGGAAGCCAGTGATGATGAGATGTAAAAACGATCGATGCGGCTCTGCATGCCCCTTCCTGTTCAAGTCACTCCTGACTGTCCAGGGCGAAGCACGCGCCCAGCATTGATCAGTCCCAGCCCATCAACGAGCTCTCGCAATACCACATCTCCAGCCCTATCTTTGAATTTTAGGAGTTACTCTGACAGATACACGATCTACCTGCTCTAAGACACAGTTGAAATCTCCTAGAAGAATAAGGCGAGAAGGGCCTACCAAGTATGGATCTAATGCAGTAGAAAACTCTCTCTGACTTCTACCTCCGCATCGAGCATAAACATCAATAATTCCAAAGCCAGAATCAAGATCCACTGACAGGATACGGCCCTCGGCATCCCTGGCATGAAGAAGAACAAGGCTGCTAAAATCCGGCATCAAAATGATGGCCGCTCCTCGGCAGCCCGACTCGCCATAACTCCAGAAAGACCTGGTGCGAAAAATCCTGTCAAAGTGGCTGACCTGACCTAACCTATGGACATAAGCTTCTGAGGAGTACGAGAATAACTACCTTTTTTGATTTAGCTAACTTGACAAACCCCGACTGTTCAGAAGCTTCAGACAAACCACTAAATTGAAAGAAGTTGTAGTGAGAGAAGGAGCCATATTGGGTGAAATAACTTTAGCGGAAGCTAAGGAAAACAAAGGAAAGACAAGAAAAGGCTAGAAAAAGAATATGCTAGTTTTGCGTAATACTAACCGAATGAGGTACAAAAGGCAGAATATCAAATGAGGTAGTCTCCAAGACTGGTGCCACCTCATAAGTAGAAGCGTGCGAGTTGTCTGACATTTCGGAGCAATCGTATCCGATACCCTAACAGTGCGCACAAGGAGTAGTATCCTCCACGGCCGAAGGAGCATCAGTCTCTGAATCTGAGTCCGAGGTTGCCACAGCAGTGCGCTTGAGTACAGGCAGGCCAGGCTCCGAGCCATGGGAGCCACCGCCATCTGAGTCCGATGCCGCGTCCCCGGCAGCCGTGCCAGCGCGCTTACTGTGCTGTACTTTCACGTTTCTTTCTCGCCTACAGTGTCCAAGGAGCACCGTCGGTCGCGCCAGTCAGCGGCTCCGGCTCGACAGTGGCTGCGGCCGGCGCAGCGGGTGATGCGACAACTACCGGGGCAACAGCGACAGCCACGTCAACGTTTTCACCCACCCCATCTCCGCACGTTGCCGCCGCGTCGGGATCCTCGGAATCGGCCACGCTCAAAGTCCGGCTGTCCTCGATCTCCAACTCAGCTGCTGTGCTAGCAACTGGCGAAGCAACCGCCTCTTCTGCCGCAGATTGCTGCTGTTCTGGCCGCGCGGCTACTGACGACTAGGTGCGGACACTACACGCTGAGACCGTGTGGTCTCGGCCACATCGTAGACACGCCTCGTCGCAGGCCTCGTGGTCGAACTTTTCGCAGCGCGCACTTCGACGTGTTGCACACGACCGCGTGGTGACCTTCCAGGTTACACCCGCGGCACAACCCAGCGACTCCCTCATACTCAAACTGTACGACACGCTCTCCTACTCGAAGAAGGTTAGGAACGGGCAGCACCATCTCCATCAGAATGCACCGATTCCCTGTACCAATGCCAAGAACCCCTGCACGCACTCCTCGGAGATACCGTGGATACTACCAAAGACCTCCAGCTCGGTGACAAGAGCTTGGTCTAAAGAATCGGCGGGGTAGCCAAAAACCCTAACAATCTCCGCACGAACACTTTTATACTCGAAACGAATCTCAATATTTCGATCCTTCAATGCGGTAACAGCTAAGAAGCGATCAACTGCGGGCTTACTCTTGAAAATCACCTCAAAATGACCCGCACCAATATCCTGAACACTTCAACTCGGACTGCGAGAAGCGCTGCACAAGCGCCTTGCAAACGTCAACATTTGTCGCACCTTTCGGAACACGATCGAAAAAAGAAAGTGTGGGCAGTTGGCACTAGTGGTGCAAGGGTGGGTCCCTGGGGCGCTAGTTCCGGCTTTTGCTAATTATTGCTAGGGTTTGCTAAGTTCTGCGAGGTTATTCATTGCTCGGGTAGGTTTATACAAGTGTTGCTAGGTTTTGCTAAGTCTTACGAGGCCATGCATGCCTTGACTACGCTCATACTAAGCGTCGCCAAAATTTGCTATGTTTCGCCAACTTCTTGCGAGGTCATACAAGGCCAGGCCGGTAAGTAACACGTGCCCCAGCAAGTCACACGCATACAAGCTACAGTACGTGCATCAAAATTTAATATGTACAGTGCTTCAGTACCAGTCGTCATCATCGTTGACCCGGTCCTCGTCCTCGACTTCTGACCGTCGTCGTCGTCGTGATCGGTGACGTCGGGGAAGGCTTCGGGAAGCACTTGCAAGGTAGAGCTCTTCTGTTCAAAGTTCCGCACCGAGCTCACCGTGGTGAGATTCAAGCCGAACCAGAGCGGGTGACAAACGCGGCAGCTGTGCCCGAACTCTATGCCGAGGAATTCGCGCTGGAAGCGGTCGTTCGCACCTCCCATGGATTGGCAAGCTTAGCGTTGCAAGTTCTCGGCGATGCGCAGGCCCGCAACCGATTCCCGGCGGCAACGAGCATTCAGTCGGCAGCGTTCATTGTCTCTGGCCCGAAACTCGGGATCCTCGGCTCGGCGATGGCGTTTGTTGGCGGCGGCCTCGGCGCGATGGGCAGCATCGGCTCTCCTTCGTCGATCGTAGTCTCGCTGAGGCGCGCGCCGAACTTCATTGTAGGTCACAGACGTGACAGCTGTGCCCATACTCTATGCCCAGGAATTCGCGCTGGAATCGGCCGTTCGCACGCCCCGTGCCTCGGCGGGGTTGACGCTGGAAGTTGAGAGATGTGCCGCGGTGCCGGCCCGAGCGTTTACTGCCCTGTGACGTCACGACTCCGCCCTACGCCCGTGGGGTGCGAGAAGTTTACGTGGCTAGGTGCTCTCGCAGGTGGTTGCTAGACAAGGCGAGACGGCGCACAGCTGGGCTGAGTTTTCTGGTAACGCCTCACGGCAGAACGAAAGCTTAAACAGCTCCGCTGTTAAAAGTCAGCGGACAGAGCCGCGAAGGAGCCACCATCGCGGTGAAAACCACGTGGCACCTGCGCCTACCCGAAGTGAAGCTAATACTACACGAGTGCAAGGCGTGCCCTGTTCGAGAGAACAGGGCACGAGAGGCGTGAGTGAGTGAGTGAATAAACTTTTATTTGGTCCAGCAAAGCGCGATAAAACGCGCACCCGGCTAATCCCACAACGGCACTGACAGATCTAGTCTGCCGGCCCGATCGCGGGCGCGCTGGACGGCCAGGATTTGATCCTCAAAGACAGGACTTCGCAGGAGCGCGTCCCACTCTTCCTTGGTGAACTTCGGGCCCAGCGACCCGCACTCCCAGAGCATATGAGGCAACGTAGCTACCTCACCACAGGCCACGCAAGAACAATTTGGATAAATCTCTGGATATATGCTATTAAGGGACGCCGGATTTGAGTACGAGTTCGTTTGCAGAAGTCTTGGTGTGACCGCCTGCGGCCTGCTTAGCTTGGAGTGAGGCGGGGGGAAAACCCTTCTCTCTAAGTAAAAGAATTTCGTGATTTCGTTGTGTGTGAGAGGAGCGTCTCTGTGTCCGGGGAGAGAGTCGCCCGATCCGAGGGTAGCGCGGTCGGTAAAGCCACGCGCAGCCTCGTGGGCAGACTCGTTGAGGTTCAGAGGAACCCCCTCAATCGCCCCGACGTGTGCAGGGAACCAAACGATCGAGTGCATGGAGGTGTTGCCCTGTTTGGCGCCTTTCAGAATTTGAACTACCTGCCGGGCTACCCGGCCTTTCTGGAATGCCCTGATGGCGGCTTTCGAATCGCTATACACCCTGTCTCTCCGACCGTCTTGCATGGCGAGTGCAATGGCCACTTGCTCGGCCACCTCTGGGTTCGTCGTCCGGACGGAAGCACAGTTGATGACTTTGCCCAGCGTGTCAATGACGGAAACCGCAAAAGCCTTGCCATCTCGGTACGCAGCGGAACGCGAGCGTCGCTCCTGTCCGAGCATACGTGCCTTCGCATCGCTCCACAGGAAAGACCCGAATGCCAACTTATTCGACAAGGACCAGTCCTCAGACACGGCTCGGCTCCTCTAGAACATCATCCGAACATTTTGGCCAACTTCTGCTGTGATCGGACCAACGTACTGTGAGTTTCTGTGCTTTTGTCACGGACCTGGCGGGGTGCTCAGCTAGCCCTAACGGCTAGGGGAGTAGGCCTACCGTCAAGTACGCCAACGGCCCGCACTCCTTCAGCAGCAATGGCCCCGAAATTCGTCACCGACACTGATGGATGGACCACTCGAGTAGCAAAACGTTCCCAAGGTACGCAGCACGTTGCAACGCTCATTCTGCGTCCGCCAACTGGCCTTTTCCTACCTCAGTGGAGCCCACGAACGCTTCACGACGCGCTAAGCGTCTCAGCAGCTCTGACTGCTGCAGAGGCTCGCGCCGCTACAGTAGACATCAAAAAAGAAAAGAACTTGGCTATAATAACCAGTGATGACCCCTCGGCGACAGAAAAGCTCCAGCGCATTAATGAAACCACTATTAATGGCAAAACTTACCCTGTCCACATCTATATCGCTTCACCCCATAACTCGTGCAGAGGTGTGATTCACAACGTGGAACTGAACACCCCAACCGAAGAATTGATGCGTGAACTCCGAGCCCCAAATTATGAGATTATTGCGGCTCGTATGATGGGTAGAACAGCCACTGCAATCATAACTTTCAAGGGCTCACATGTACCTCGCCAGGTCATCTTCGGCGGAGGTGTATACCGCTGCGTCCCTCACCGACCCAAGGCGCAATTTTGCTCAACATGCTTTGCTATAGGACACCGATCAGACGTTTGTCGCGACAATGGAAAACAAAGGTGCAGAACATGTGGAAAGTCTGTCGGAGATCCTGTAGGGGATCATGACTGCAAACCAGGCTGCCCTAATTGTGGCAAGGACCACAACGCAGATGACCCAACTTGTGAAGTGCGACGAGCGGCTGATAGAGCGGTCAGAGAAGCGGCCTACCTGAAGCGTTTGAAACAACGAAAGGACGACAAGCAAATGAAAACAGTCACCATCGCAAGCCGAAGCCCAAGCCCAAAACGCAACTCCGACAACACATCGAGAGACAGAAGTAGCTCCAGAAGCCGTCAGCGGTCCAGGGGCCGCAGCTGCTCCAGAGGCAGGAGCCGATCCAGGGGCCGCAGCCGATCTAGGGGACGCGGCCATTCCAGGGGCCGGGACCACTTCGGGGACCAAAGCCAGTCCGGCAGCAGTGGCCAGTCCGGGAGCGGCGGCCAGTCCGGGGACTGCAACCGGCTCGGTGGTGGCAGCCAGTCTCCGGATCACAATCATTCCCGAGGTCAACAAGACGAGCAACCCGCAAACCAGCGAAACGTGAGTCAGTCACCCGGCACCTCCCCTTTTCCCCCCGTGACCTATGCATCTCAAGTTCAAACACGAGCTCACAAAGTAGCCAAAGATTATAAGAACGCTCTACTTCAAACTCGCAGACCTAATGAAATGTCAACACTATCGTCACAATCACTAGAGCCTACCGAAGGCATGGACATGCAAGCAGAGGCACACGCACCTGAAGTTACACCATTGGGTGATATAGAGCAACCCTTATCACAGGAAGCAGAACCAGCGTCATTGCAACCGGCAATGAAAAAGGCAAGATACCACACAACAGCCCTACAACACCTTGAAGCAGATTTTAAGCAACTAAGGGACGAAATGAAAGACATGCAAACCAGTCTAGAGGCCAAGATAGCTCAACAGGTTGCTGCTCAAGTTGAGGAGGCGCTAAAAACATACACTCAACAAATAATGAGCCAAATGCGCTCCCTGTTCAACGAGCTCCTCAGGAGCCAGGCAGAGGCGATTGTCTCTACGCAAGTGCAGGCTGCGATGGCCGCATTACCGCGCCAGGAAGAGCGTGAACTACCTAGAGCACGTCGATCTACCAGCGTAACGCGACCCACTCCTTACCCTACAGCGGGCGCTCCGCAAAATCATCAGTAGAACAATGGCGACTAATCTGGTGGTGTGGCAGTGGAACTGTAGAGGGATTGCTCGAAAACGGGGCCTTCCCACGCAGTACATTGCCGCTCAAGATCGTCGACCCGACATTCTCCTACTCCAGGAAACTAACCAAACACCTCATCTTGCAGGCTATACGGCGTATAGCCATAATTCTGCATTGGCCATTCTTATTCGTAAAGATATAGCGGCAAATGTTGTCCACAGCACTGAACAGAGCCTCACTGTACGTGTCTTTCCTACTAAGATTGTCAAGAGCAAGGCACAGCCCCAGTTATTCATCCCAAATGTTTATAGCCCGCCAAAACAGAAAGTAGACTTCTTCAAGGAGGTTGCGAAACTGCGGCCAACGAAGTATTTTGATCATCTAATAGCAGGCGACTTCAACGCGCCACACACTTCATGGGGATACACAAAAAACTCCTCCAAAGGATCCGCACTACTATACCATATGCAACAGGCCCAGCTAACTCTCCTTAACGAGACCGACTCCCCGACGCGGCACGGAAACTCCGTAGAAAGAGATACCACGCCTGATCTCGCCTTCATTAAAGGACGACTGTCAGCGCAATGGGTTAACACGCACGATACTTTAACGAGTGACCACACTGTCATAAAGATGTTTCTACAAATCAAAGGATTCCCAAAACGCCAGCGCAAGCATCGCCTGACGGATTGGAATGAGTTCCGAAAGACACATGTAGGAGACTTCCAAAACATGCACTTGAAAGATTGGGTAGAGATGGTCAGGCAACGAATCCAATCACACACGAAGGAAATAATAGAGAAGTGGGAGCAACCAAGCACGGACAGGCATCTTCTTCATCTCTGGGAGGCACGACATGCCCTCATTAAGAGATGGAAAAGAAATAAGCTCAATCGAAAACTACGCTCACGCATCAACACGCTCAACGAGCAGATCGTCCACTACACTGAACATCTCACTCGTGAGCAGTGGTACGATACGTGCAACAAGCTCAATGACACATTGAATATGAGCTCCACGTGGAATCTCATCCGATCACTCATTGACCCAACCCAGACAAAGACTGAAACGTCCCATAAGCTCCGAAAGCTGCTCGAAACATTTGAGCATACCGATGACCTATTCAACGAGCTTATAACAACACACATTGCGGATCCAGTGCAACCACAGTATGCCGACTACAAAAGCGCAGAGCCAGAAAATGAGGGTCTCACCGGCCCAATCACATTAGCGGAACTACAGCGTGCCTTAGCAGAAGCAAAGCCGAATAAAGCGCCAGGACCAGACCAAATTACGACAACACAGCTCCGCAACCTTACAGAAGCCGATCATGCATTCTTACTTCAGCAAATTAACAATGTGTGGGACACGAGCAGCTTGCCTGAAGAGTGGAAGACAGCCAGCATCATTTTCATTCCGAAGCCTGGCAAGCCCCAAGCCATAGCGAATCTGCGTCCAATATCGCTAACATCATGCGTCGGCAAGCTAATGGAGCGCATCGTGCTTAACAGACTTCTAATTCACCTTGAGCAATCACAACACCTACCCCATAATTTGATTGGATACAGACATCACTTATCTACTCAAGACGTTCTGCTGCAGCTACACGAAGAAATCACGAAGGAAACAAGCAGCGCTCAACTTAAAGCTATTCTTGCCATAGACCTCAAGAAAGCTTTTGACTATGTTAACCACGATGCTATGCTGCAAGAGCTCGAAGCTACTGGCTGCGGAACCAAGCTTTACAACTATATTAGGGACTTCTTACGGAGTCGCACGTACACGCTACGAGTAGGCGACATCACCTCACAACAGTATCCCCATCCGCAGAGAGGTATCCCGCAGGGTTCCGTGATCTCGCCCACTCTCTTTAATCTTGCCATGTGCGTAGTCCATAGAGCGCTACGAGACATCCCCGACATCAAGTATGCGATCTACGCAGATGATATCACCATCTGGATCAACACGGGTTCGCCAGGGCATATCCAAGAAACTCTCCAACAGGCTATGAACAGAGTGCATGAGGCTGCTCAAACTATTGGCCTTAGATGTGCGCCGGAAAAATCTGAGTTGCTACTGGTCCATCACAAAAGATGGAGACCGCCCACCATACAAATTGTAAACGAAAGCGTGCCGATTTCCCAACCAAAATGTATTAAGGTACTCGGTCTCCATATCCAGAAAGATGGAGGTCCCGCTGCGACGGTGCATCACCTGCTCAGACAAGGAGAACAGGTGCTGCACATGATGCGTAGGGTCTCCAACCGAGCAAATGGAGTGAAAGAGGCGGATATGCTTCAACTAAGAAACGCACTAATTATGTCGCGCCTGCGCTATCACCTGCCCTATACCAATCTCCGCAAGCAAGATATCAATCGCCTTGATGCGCTCATCAGGAAGGCGACAAAGCTGGCCATCGGCATCCCGTTTAGTGCCAGCACTAAGCTCCTACTTGACATCGGTTGCCATAACACGGTGGAGGAACTAGTCAGCGTTCATCGTCGTTCCGAAGAACTGCGTTTGCAGCGCACGTGTCAAGGTACGCACATCCTCCACAGCATCGGCCATCATCCTGAAGCTGCGCCCCTTCTGAACACGCGCCCACTACCCCCGAAACAACGCGAACTTCTAACTATAGCTCCACTGCCGCGCCACATGAATCCAGAACGAGGCAAGGAGAGGCGACGACAGCGAGTTGCCTACTTCAAGAGGTACACGGCAAGACACCCTGACGGCATATACTTGTACGCTGATGCTAGCGTTGGTGCACGGGGCTCCGCTATAGCAGTCGTGAATAACAACCTCCAAACTCTACATACTGAGTTACTCCCAGAGACAGATCCGACCTTAGCGGAACTGACAGCCATCGCAACTGCGATCAAACACATGCCCCTTAGTAACTCAGCCTACCCAAGAATCATATTTACCGACTCCATGGCGGCTTGCAGGAAATTGTTGCACAACGATCTCCCTGCCCACACTTCGACATTTATTCAAGAGCACCTTCAAGGTCCTCTGGAAATCATCTGGATACCTGGTCATGACGGACTGCCGGGAAATGAAAGAGCTAATCAGCTCGCCTGCGAGACTTTGAACCAGGCACCCTGCATTCCGCGACCAGCCCAGACGAAAAGGTAGGCTCCCCTGCTTCTGCGGCCATATCAAGAGGCAAGACGCAAGTTCCCCAAGCTCAGCAAAGTGCTCACCCGTGAACAAGGTGTACTGATTCGTCAGGCCCAGACTGAAACACTCCCTACACCAGCAAGAATGCACCTCCTCCGCGGCCTCTTACCTGAAGATCCCCCACCCTGCGGATACTGTGGCGAACACCCGAACACATCCCATATCCTCTGGTCCTGTGGACCACCCCCACCTCCCCTTCCTGCCCCCACAAATCTTTCCCCTAAACCCCATGCCGGGTGGCTGACAGAAGCAGCCAGCGCCGACGACCAACGGTACCTTGCGGCGTTTATCAGTGCTGCATTGAAGAATGCCGCAAGCGAGGCTCTGGACTGAGGGCCTTTCCACGTTACCACCGAACATGAAAATAAAGTTTTTTCTCTCTCTCTCTCGGTACGCAGCTGCGTCCACGAAGCTTGCTGCGATTTTGTCTTTGTTTATTTGCTTTAGTATATTAAATGCTCTTGCCTTGCGACGACCTGCTTTGTGAACGGGATGAACGTTGCGGGGCAAAGGGGCGACCACGATCTTCTCCTTTTCTCTGGGGATTTCGGTGTCTTCAGCCAAGTTCTTGGTTGGTGCGAGTCCGATCTCCTCGAGGATACGCCTGCCGGCTGGCGTGGTGGACAGCCGAGTGCCAGTAAGCGTCGAAGACCGGCTCCCGCTTCTGAAAATGATTTCGGCGATTTAATTTGAGCCCAGTGCGACTATTTTAGTGCCAACGGACTCTTTAAGTTGTGGCGATCCCGTAGACACCCGACTCTTGAAGGTGGGTGGCCTTGTTGCGATTTTATCGGCCTTTTCCGTCCAGACCACGCCGCTGCGACGCTAACCCTAGCCGCGCTTGTGTTAGCGCGGCGAAGTGCTGCTGCGGCGCTAGCTTTTCACGAGAGGCGTGCCCTGTTCCAATTTAAAGACCCATCTGGTGGCTTCACTCGCTGCGCCCTACAGATCCAGGGGTACGACATTAGCGCGGTGTATCGTTCCGGGCGGAAGCATTCCGACGCTCACCCTCTTTCCCTATCACCGCTCCTGTCAGAGGTCATTCGTGAGCCCCTCTGTGAATGCTTTAAGGGGATGCCAATAAATCATCATCATTGTGAATGCACATTGTCGTCGCCTGACTTTGACGCTATTGCTGCCGAACAACAGAATGAGCCGACGGCATCCCTCATCGACTTTCGCTGAGATACTTCAACAGTTCCGACCTCTCGAACACATCGGCAACAAGTTTTGAATTTTGCGATCCGCAATCAGCCCCTGTACCGACGCAACTATGGCCGAGAGACTTACGTACTCGCTTGTCAGCCCGAGAGCTTTGAGATTAGAGATCTGCTCCTGTTATCACTCAAACCCAAGTATGGCCACACCGGCGTTTTCAAGACGTACGAACGAGTTCGGCACCGCTACTGCTGGCTTGGAATGTGCACTTTCGTTCGGAACTTCTTGCGCTCTCGCCATGAATGTCAGCGTCGGAAATCTCCACCGCACCTATCAGCAGGTGAACTCCAACCCCTGCAATGGCTATCCCGACCGTTAGCTTGTATCGGTGTCGATCTACATAGGCCACATTCCTTGGCTGCGTCCGAAAACAAGTCAATTATAATTGCCGTGGGCCACTTCGCACACTATGCAGAGACTGCTACCCTCCCAGCTGCTACAGCGCATGATGTCGTCACGTTTATGGATGTCGAGGGGTCAAATTCCATGAAGAGCGGCAGTGACGCGAAATACGGCCGATACAACCATAACTGAACCATATAGGTCTGAAGTTTAAGCTGAAGTTTATTGTGACATCATAAAAATCCAAGTACGTAAGTGTTATGGGAGGAGGTCTCGAAAGAAAAACTGTATACTGGTTACAACTGTATAACTGTATAACTTGATTACAAGGCAGGTGAGTCGCCATGCAATTGGCATAAAAATGTTATGAAAAGCATAATCGAAGCAAGTAATATGGAAGAAAGACAATAGTACAATAAGCATAGAACGAAATATATCGGTGTCGGTGAGAGATATGTGTGGATCGAGAAGGGAAGCAAAATAATATCAATAGAAGGAGTATGTATAGTAAGTCCAAGCACCAACTTGCCCGAGAACAAGTTTTTTCGGAAGGACTTCATAGTCACTGTATGATTTCCCAGAATACTGTAACGGGCTTTAATCATGCACTTCATCTTTTAAAGAACTCGTTTATGCTCACGATGGTGCGTTTATATGGCCACGTAAGAAAAGTGTCGAACAAGTAATGTGATAACACAGTCAATTTGTTCAGCCACTCGTCCCTCTGTTAACTATAAGTCCCGAATTTTCCGGTTAAGTAAGTGGACAGTCACTTCCTTGCAACTTGCTGGTATTCATTGGAATTCTCGCGCTGTGCACTATCTTGATGTTACCGTTGTCCGATTTCACAATACTAGTTCACACTGGTTGATTACACGGTGGAACTGCATACAGTTCAAGAAGGGAATGGGAGATAATTGTAAGTTTTTGCAATAACTACAGTCTACAGGGTGCCTTTAGCAGCTAAGCTAGTATATCCGGGTCAACTCATTTACTGTGCGCCGGAAAAGTATACACTTCTTCCGCATGGTCTCGGTCCAATTCATCTGGAGCTCCGGGTGGGAACGAATGCGGTGTGAAAACTTATTCTTCCAGCTTGACGGGCCATGATGTTATCTTGGAAACTTCACGTTGATGGGTTTCCAGCAATGTCTAACGTAGAAATTGTTATTTTTACACATGTATTCAATTAATCATAGTATGTGTGATATAAAAAAAAAATCTAGAGCTAACCAAGTCACACGACAACTACTGTCCTGTCAAAATTTATGCCTGCTACACGATTATCAGACCCATTGTGGTGTCTGCACCGGCCGCAAGTGCAATGGACAATTCCAGGAATCAGAAAGAAAGGTGGAGCGTTGTTGCAAGCTTTGAAAAAGAAACTTTGGAACACATTCACAACTTACACAGATTCTGGCAGCATCTCTACACCCTGATGGTTCGGTAAAACTCAACAGCTCAGCTGCTGCAGTCATCATCCCGGCAAAACTTGAAGAAATCAAATTAAAAACTTCATGTGTGACCACACCGACAAGTGCTGAACTTGCAGCACTCCTTGCTGCACTTGATTTCATTAATCAGGAACCACTACAACAATGGACAGTCTTTAGTGACTCCAAGGCAGCCCTTCTATGCATACAAAGCCCAACGTGCCACGGACCCAATGAACAACTGGCCTCAGAAATTCAACACATGTATCATCACAGCTATGACAAGGGACACAACATAATCTTTCAATGGCTTCCAGGACATTGCAACATCAGCGGGAACAACCACGCCGACGAAGCCGCCCGATTTGCACTTGAAAGTGGTCAACGTATCTTGATTCCGCTTTCGCGAACAGGCCCTGCAGCTGGGCTGCGATTAATGTCCCGTGAATGTACTTTGCCTCTGTGGGACTCGAACGCTTTCACCATGTGTCGTTTGCGTTCGTTGCCTCCGTACATACGGATGCACCTACTGCCTGGGTTACCACGACATACACAGACCATGCGGTACCATATGTGGCTAGGCGTTGCATTTACGAACTCATATGCTTTCCTAATTAGAATCGCCAACAGCCCCACGTGCACCACATGCAAAATCAATGAGACGCTCGCACATATTACGTGTGTCTGCCCGCGATACAGTGCCCAGAGACAAGTGCTGTGCAGAGTACTGGACCAGTTGGACAATCGTCCGCTATTAAAACTAAAAGCTTTCGGTCAGTATTGCCACTAACATCCACGCTAAAGATCTTACTCGCGTTATTAAGGTTCCTGTGGTCTGCGGGGCTTCACGATGGATAAGAACGCCGCCTCCTACCACTTTGTAGTGCACGCGGCTTGGTCGTGCTCTTCGCTATTTCTTTCTATCTCCCCCTACCGCTCTCGTTCTCTTTTTATCCTCCTTCACCCTTCCCCCCGTGCAGGGTAGCCAACCGGAACTGCCTCTGGTTAATTCCACTGCCTTTTTATGCATCATTTTCTATCTATCTATCTATCTATCTATCTATATATATATATATATATATATATATATATATATATATATATATATATATATATATATATATATATATATATATATATATATATATAAAGAAATGGTGGAAGCGTAACAGGGTGGGGCAGAAGGTTAGGTGGGCGGATGAGATTAACAAGTTTGCAGGGATGACAAGGCCACAATTAGTACGCGACTGGGGTAGTTTGAGAAGTATGGGAGAGGCCTTAGCCCTGCAATGGGCGTAACCAGGGTGATGATATATATATATATATATATACACTTTGACAACGTTACCCAACCATTCCTACTCAATGTGCCGCAGCGCTGCGTATATTTTATTTGCCTTCACTCGTCGCATGGCCTTTTGTCGAAAATTGTGTTTTGTACAGGTTCCAAAATGAAATAGTCGGTGCTGTTTATGTGGACCCAGCGATGCTATCAGCAGTGTATTTATTAGGCTCACGTTACGAGGCATTGGTTGAGAGAGAGAACAACTTTAGTGAAAATGCCTGCAGAGTCGGTTAGGCTCCCTCCACGCAGGGAGGACAAGCTTTTACCGCGACGCGGCCATTACGTCAGTCTCGTGCGTTGTGCTCCTCGAGGTCTTGGTCCCTCGCTACTTCCGCGGGTCCGAGAGGGCCGCCGCCCCTTTCCTGGGGGTGCTGCCCCCCTTCTCCTCGGTTTCGCGCGGTCGCTGCCTCTCCAGAGCTGCCGAGACCTGCTGGGCGGCCTTGAGTTGTGTCTCTTTGTCATAGCTCGCCGTTGTAACCTCTAGCTGCGGCGGGATCGTCGTCTTCTCGCTGGCTTCTCGCGGATTAATGCTACAGTCCCAAAGGATGTGAGCCGCGGTGGCTCTCTCCTTCGCGCACAGTCTACACACGTCACTCGCGTACACGCTCGGACACACGTGCTTAGCTAGCGCCGGGGTGAGCAGGGACCCCGTCTGTAATTGCCTGTATAACACTGCCTCATTCCGGGTAAGCCCTGGGTGAGGTGGCGGCATAGTCTGTCTGTGGTGATCAAGTGGTTTCCGGCTCACATGGGCACTGACGTGTCGGAACGCGGGAACGGGAACCACAACGAGACGGCCAACTCGGCCACGCGAGGACTAACCAACCGCGCAGCTGCAAGCACGGCCGACTCGGAATGTTGTTCGCGGTGCAGTGCCAAGGACAAGATGACCACCTTCAACGAGGCATTGGTTAGGTGTGAAAATATGGCACAAAGAAAGAAAGGTTATTTACAGAGATTTACAAAATAAGGCGAGTAGCATAGGCGTAATAACAGCCAAGATGGCGAGGAGCAAGTTCTACATCATCCTCGTCGGTGCCGACCTAATTGTGCACTCTTGAATGATTTCTGGCATTTACGTGCCAAAATCACGATTTGATTATGAGGCAGGCTGTTGTGTGGGGACTCCAAATTAATTTGGACCATTTTAGGTTCTTCAACAGGAACCCAAATCTAAGTACATGGTCGGAGAGCACATCCAATAATACATGCTAACTTAGTTTTTAATTCAAGTCGATCGCGCCTTTGGGCAAATACATTGTCTAAAGATTGTGTTAATGGGTAAATACACGCGTCGTCGCTTAATTCATAACGTTCCATGAAATGTGGGGCTATTAATCCTTCTGACCAAACCTTCCAAGACAGACACAGTTTGCACATTAATGACGTTGGAATTTAAAGGTATTGAATAGAAAACTGAAAAAAATTGCTTTAGAATATGAGCAGAGAAAAGTTACCTCACCTTTACTTGACATTACGTGACACTGCAAAAAAGAGCATGCTTGCAATTAGGCTAAATATGCATGTACCGCATGAAGACGTTAAAAATCTCGAGATAACCGACAGCAGACAGCACAGTAATTAAATAAGATGCCAGATACATATCTAAGAAAGGAAACGTTCTGGTCAATTTGTACTGTACGCTCATTTATACACATGATCAGCAGCGGTCGTTCCACAGACTATATATATATATATATATATATATATATATATATATACAGGAGGTATTCAGAGACCTGTTTTGGGGATAACAGTTAATGGAGAATACCATAGTAACTTGCGATTCGCTGTTGATATTGCCTTGCTTAGTAACTCAGGGGACCAACTGCAATGCATGCTCACTGACCTGGAGAGGCAAAGCAGAAGGGTAGGTCTAAAAATTAATCTGCAGAAAACTAAAGTAACGTTTAACAGTCTCGGAAGAGAACAGCAGTTTACGATAGGTAGCGAGGCACTGGAAGTGGCAAGAGAATACATCTACTTAGGGCAGGTAGTGGCTGCGGATCCGGATAATGAGACTGAAATAATAAGAAGAATAAGAATGGAATAGGGTGCGTTTGGCAGGCATTCTCAGATCATGAACAGCAGGTTGCCATTATCCCTCAAGAGAAAAGTGCATAACAGCTGTGTCTTACCAGTACTCACGTACGAGGCAGAAACCTGGAGGCTTACGAAAAGGGTTCTACTTAAATTGAGAACGACGCAACGAGCTATGGAAAGAATAATGATGGGTGTAACGTTAAGGGATACGAAAAGAGAAGATAGGGTGAGAGAACAAACGCGAGTTAATAACATTTTAGTTGAAATCAAGAAAAAGAAATGGGGGGGGGGACATGGGCAGGACGTGTAATAAGGAGGGAAGATAACCGATGCTCAATAAGGGTTACGGACTGGATTCCAAGGGAAGGGAAGCGTAGCAGGGGGAGGCAGAAAGTTAGGTGAGTGGATGAGATTAAGAACTTTGCGGGGACCACGTGGCCTCAATTAGTACATGACCGCGGTAGTTGGAGACGTATGGGAGAGACTTTTGCCCTGCAGTGGGCGTAACCAGGCTGATGATGATGATGATGATGATGATATACACAGGTTGTTTCAGCAAACACTTTAAAAAATTCCTCAAGGCTCCCTGTGGCACCGCTAGCAGAATTTTAGTTCATGAGCTCGTCCACTCTAAGCGGCGTACTCTACTTGCACAAAAAATTCAAATCCATAATGAAATGACTAACAAAATTATCTAATTAAGATTTCAACTAGTTACCTTATGGCCCACATTGCAAGTTACAAATTATAGTGGTGGAATGTGCCAGGATAACACCAGTTTCAAGAGGTTAATTTGAAGTTTTATGTTTGAATGAATAAAAATACATTTTTTGAAAGTAATTGGAACGCCAATGCATTTCTTCGCAAACTTCAGGAATTATCTCGAAACTGGTGTTATCTTGAAAATTTGTTCCAAGTGGATCTGCCTTGCAAACTCCACGGCTAGAATTTGTTAATTGCAATATGGACCATAATATAATTAGTAAAATATAGTTAGTGACTTTTTGTTAATTAGTTGATTATGCATTTCTATTTTTCGAAGTAATGTCCGCCTCTTCGAGTGGACCAGGGCATGAACTAAAATTCTGCTAGCGTTGCCACAGGGACCCCTTAAAGAATTGAATTTGTTCGCTGGAACACCGGGTATATATATATGTATATATACTGTGACACAAGGTTTAGGCAGTCAGACTCTTCTTTAGTCTTCCGAGTGCGAAACCCACCACCAGACCCCGAAACGGTGATAATGAGTAAGTACAGATGAGAATATGCAGCGTATGAATCTCTCGACACAGGCTGTGTACCTGACGACTGAAGGGTAGCCCGCGTAATCCCTATATTTAAATCGCGTGACCGCTCTTACCCAACTAACTACAGGCCAATCTCGCTCACTAATATTGGCAGCCAAACTGCTCGGGCACATGGTTTCATCTCCAGTCACGAAGTACTTGGAGGAAAACAATTTCTTTTTTGCGTGGTAGATCTTGCGGAACGCCGTTATTTGAGTTAATTACCGACACTGACATTGCTGTACATGATATGTGCCAGATTGAGGCCGTCTTTATTTTTATTTTGGAAAAGCTGCCGACAAGTTCTCTCACGCGCTCGGCTCATAGAAAAGCTTACCAGTCTTAACTTAATCAATCACGTAATCAATTGGATAACTGAGTTCTTAACTAACCGCTGTCAAACCATTGTAGTTAACGAGAATAATTCCCCATTAGTACACGTGAAATCGGGAGTGCCGCTCCCGATTTGTGCTCGGACCGATTTCATTTCTGATTTACATTAATGATATCGCTAATTTTATGAAATCCACTGTAAGGTTATTCGTAGATGACTGCGTGATATATAAAAAGGTGACTAACACTGAAGATGCTAATAACTTGGAGAACGACCTAAACTGGTTAGATAAATGGTGTCAGGACTGGCAAATAGAAGTCGACGTGAACAAAACAAAAACTGTCTCTTTCACTAAAAAATTGAGCCTAATAACGCATCACTACACCCTAAATAACAAATCATTTCAGCATGTATCTAACTTTCAATACCTCGGTGTTCATTTAGCGTCTGAGTTATCATGAAACTTACATACTGACACTATAACTAGCAGCGCTTTTAAAACAATAGGATTCATTAGGCGTAACTTGCACGTCGCCAACTCTGCCTAAACTTTTAGCTTATAATACACTAGTCCGCCCGAAACATGAGCATGCTTCACAAATCTGGAACCCTCACCAGGCATACTTCATAGATAACTCGAATCTCTTCAGAACAACTTGTGCTCATTTCATAACAAAGACCTTCTCTCGGACATCTAGCATTACCGAAATAGAGATGTCCATAAACTTTCCTTCTCTGCAATCGCGCACACTACTCTCACTTTTATCTCTCTTTCAGAAAGCGCATCACAACGGCTCCCATCTATCTGTACTTGCCAAACCCGCCCACCGAATATTCGCTCGACTAGACCACGAATTTAAATTGGAACCTTTCTTCGCCAGAACAAACCTGTATTTATATATACCTTTGGTCCTCGCTGTTAATCATTGGAACCAACTACCAAAAGATATTGTCTGTATAACAAACTATGACGAATTCGCTCGCAAAGTAAAGCTTCATCTTGGTGTTTGAATGTAACTGTCTCAGATTTGTTATGTGCTTATATTGTCATGCTAAAACACTCCATAACATGCACAAGTTCGTTCACTTGACTACTATTTTAGGATGTGAATGCTCAGCCTCGTCAGCTTGTTCTGTTAAGCTTTCCTTTTTAGTTGGTAAGATTTGTCTTTATAGTAGTTTACGTTGGTTTCAACCTATATATCATTTTCGTACTCGATTGCTGAATTGATTTAAGGTGTGTATACTACTACCCCCTCCCCCCTATGTAATGCCTTCGGGGTCTTTAGGGTACGTGATTAAACAAATAAAGCTCACACTATTTTCTCCACGTGCGCAGGCGGCCAGCCAGGCAGCGACTTCGCCAAGAAGGAAACACCGAACGAATCGTCTGAGACCTGAAACGTGAACGATCTCCGAACGACGATAACGACGCTCCAAAGAAACATCTACAGGAGTAACGCGATAGTTCACGTGGGATGTTTGTTCCTTAATAATGTAGGGTCCAAGGAAGCGGGATTCAAACTTCTCACAGAAACCGGGTGTACGAATGGGGGCCCAAAGGAGCACTTTCGCTCCAGGACGAAAGGAGATGTCGCGACGAGAGATTTCGTAACGTTGCTTCCGATCTTGCGGACTTCTGTGTTGAAGCGAGCACGTTGACGGCATTCGTCAAGTCTCGAGACGAACTGTTCGGGTATACTGGCCGAGGTGTTAGTTGAAGCATTTAAGAAAGCGGCGTCGATGGTCAATGTCGGTGAACGACCGTAAACTAGGTAGAACGGTGAGTACCCCGTAGTTCGTTGGATAGTGGTGTCATGAGCAAACGTCACAAAAGGTAGAAGTTTGTCCCAGTTGTGATTTGGCATGATATACGTTGATATCATATCTGTTAGTGCACGATGAAATCGCTCTGTTAAACCATTTGTTTGAGGGCGATATGCGGATGTCGTCTAACGAACTGTGCCACAAGCTTCGAGTACTTCTTCGATCAATGTTCACATGAAAGTCTTGCCGCAGTCACTTAAGAGTACACGAGGTGCACCATGACGTAGCGCAATGGCATCCAGAAAGAAGTCGGCAAGGTCTGAGGCTGAACTAGAGCGTAGAGAAGCGGCCTCTGCGTAACGTGTGAGATGGTCAAGAGCTGTCCCGATCCATCGATGATCAGGCAGCGTTATGGGAAGAGGGCCGGCTAGGTCTATCCCAACGATGTCAAAGGGTTTTTGGAGACATGCAATGGGCTCTAAAAGGCCAGAAGGAGGCAAAGTCAGTCGTTTCCGCTGTTGACACTGGACACAAAAAGCGACGTACTTCGTAGACATGCCTGGCCAAAAGAAACGGCTCTTAACGCGGTGGTATGTTTTGTGGAAACCCAAATGGCCAGAAGATGGGTCGTCGTGAAAGGCTTCAATGACATGTGTGCCCAGCAAACATGGAAAAACGGGTGCCCAGCGGTGTCCGTCGGAGTTGTAAATGTAGTAGCGCAGTACACCGTCGTCGAGCTTAAATAATCGCAGTTGTCGACGAAATC